>NC_069378.1:62247060-62941620 GCF_021730395.1 Mercenaria mercenaria | reverse complement strand
CCCAGTTCATGTGATTTGAGCATTCTGAAAATCTTGTTTGATTAAACGAACCATCCACAAATACTTAAATCAATTCATTCAGGTATTATACAGCTGGAGACACTGTCTACAAATCTTTCATTGAATAAATCAAGTGTAGACATCTTCTGATTTTTTGCCTAAGCAATCAAGAAGGTCCATCAGAATGATAAGGAGACAAATGACCTACAAGAAGGTGACTGTATCTATAATTACCCACAATACCTTTATAAAGGATGACGTCTAGAGCTACTACGTCAGGATTAATGCCAAGAGAAATGGCGACTATTTAAACACTTGATGGTCTTTGACTGCCACATTTGACAAGATTAGGGAAAAGTAGAGCTTTGAATCAAAACAACTGCAGTAGATGTTACAGAATTGGGAGAGGCAGCTATTGTGAAACTGTTTAACTAAAAAATTGATTAAAATGACTAGCTTTCAAATTTTAAAGGTGAAATGAATTAGACTCTTTTTGATTGACTTGTTTGGACACAGAAAACCTTATAAAGCAGACAACCACAAGTATCAACAATTTCACATTATTTTGATAACAGCTGATTTATTTTCATTAGGGAGCAGTTTTTTTGTTGTTTTTTTTTGTTTTTTCAACCAATGTCTTTGCTTTCTGTGATTGAGGAAATGATTCTCTTCTTCCATAGAGGTGGTACAATACACACAGTACCTAACTTGTCTTTCATTTACAGACAAATTCATACCCTTTGGAATGGTTGATGAGTTAATGAACCTGATGCCTCATGACAAACCAGACATTAATGATAATCCTGAACTTGTACAATTAATAAATGCAGCCTTGAAACTTCACTTTTCTCTAATTTTCCCATCAATAAAATAACTGGTAATTAAGCCAAAACATGTGGAAAATATCAAAAATTGACTAATGTCTCTGTACAGTTTACACAACAAAATTAACCTGTAAAGCCTTACATATGCTTTTGATACCAACTGAGGAAAGGCTTCCTCCATTTTTTCTTTAATTACCGTAGTTCCCCTACTTTTAAGCGGTCCCTTTTACAACATTTCAATAGTAAAAATAATTCTGTTACTAGCTATGAACATTAAAATTTTATGACTTCCCCCCAGCAATTGAGGTACCCCTCTGAACATTATATTCCAAGAAAGGATGGGCATCAGCTTCTAACAAATTAGCCAGTTGGCTTGTTCTGTACCTGCAAGGCTTGTACTGGCAGCAATGTCAGTAACTGATTCTTTGTCAGTTTAAAACTTCGAGATTTTCTTATTAACAATATGAGATTGGATAATAACAATGTGCTGGAAGTTCAGGAAGGGAAGGGGACTCTTGACAAATAAACTGGCTGAATAGTCAGATGTTTCCTGGTGTTAAACTAGTCCTAGGTCAACAAGGTCCTAGGTCATCAAGGTCAAATACAATACAGACATATATTTCAGTGTGCAGGTTATTTTCTATAAATAGCAGATATGAGAATAAATACAGCTTAGCTGCCAGCATACTCTTTGGTAATTGCCAATGTCATCTAATTCAAGAATGTTTTCTTAAGAACAAGGGGAGGCAACCATGAATGGCTCCAGTAACACTGTCTCTGATCACTGCAGGAGCTATCTGATTCCACAAATGTTGAGGAGGAGCTAGGAGGTGTGGTGCAGCTAAGGAAGTGGGGTGGTGGGGAAGAGGTGATTATTTCCATTTGCAACAATTCTGATGGGTGGTGGGGAAGAGGTGATTATTTCCATTTGCAACAATTCTGATGGGTGGTGGGGAAGAGGTGATTATTTCCATTTGCAACAATTCTGATCAACAGTAGCTTGTATTAGAATATATACTGCCTGCCTACCCCATGTCTGATAATGACTGCTGCCATCTAATTCCAGAAATAATAAACAGGTACATCTTGTATTAATTTAGCAGCTATGAAACATCATTATTTATATTAGCTGAAAGGTGATGTCCCATCGTTTACTGCTAATTTCTGACTCACTGTAACTATTTGCAGAATTTTCTTTGTTTCAAGACAAATGTGTGCTTCAAACAATACATATGAAAAGGGGCTTTGAAATGTTACATTTTCTTCTAATTTTATCGGTTCATGTATGTACAATATTGTTTATTATGTGTCGAGATAGCTTTTCATGTCTGAGATTTCATTTTTAGTGTACATGTAACAATTATCATTGGCAATATAGGTTATATTATTATTCATTAAATATGGATATAATATGGCTTTCATCAACTGAACAATTTTAATTATTAATATTTCTGTTGCATAATGTGATTTTTTTTCTCATTTTTCTCGACAATTTCTGTTACTTACTTCTTAAATTTGAATACCGATAGTTCTGTATGGGAAATTAAAAGCCTGTCTTTTTTCCCTTTTCGAAACAGGAAGTTTATGTTCAAATTACAAATTTGAAATCATGTATAAATTTCTCATAGATATTATTATCTTTTTTTAAGCTGCCTACGCCAAGAATGGTAGAAGAGAATTTGTAGAATATGGTTCTGAACTTCCCTCAACTTGCACTTTATAGCAGTAAACAACTTTTCCAAATTATTTATTCTTAAGAAACTTTTCATGGCTTCTAGTGCCATATATATATAAGCATTATATTAGCATCCATCACAAATTTATTGGTTGATTTCCCTGGACTACTGTGAGAATAAGTGATAGATTAATTGCCAATATTTCCTCTTAAACCAAGTGAGGAGACAATCAAGCAGCTCTTAAAAGAAGCACTTGTTTGACAAATGGCTGAAATGGTAGGTGGTAAAGAACAATGTTCCATGAGACGAGCCAGGAAAGCTGCAGATAATGAGGTACTTCAGCTGACATGAGCTTTTCAACAAGAAGGCATCTTATACGTCTTTATTGTTATGTATGTCATTCAGTGAGAAATAACTACAAGAAATGTTACTTTCATTTCTTAGAAGAAGATTTAGCTGTTTTAATATAATATGTGCCAAAAGTGTTGTTTGAATTGTAAATAACTGTGTGTTACTGTTCAGTGTCTTTTTTTCAACATTTTTTCATATGAACGATGGTGTCTACTTGTAGTGAGCGCAATGCCAAACTTTATAGTGCTGCTTCACTGAAATATCACACCATAGACATGATACCCCACCCAGTCACATTATACTGATGCCAGGCCGACCAGTCCTGGTACTATCTTCTTAATGCTGAGCTCCAAGTGAAGTAGCTACTAGTATCTTTTCATGTCTTTTGTATGGTGCGGCCTGGAGTGTGCAAACCCTTGACCTCAAGCACTTCCACTCGTCTACTATGAGGCAGTTTGCATTGTAAATAAGCACTTTATAAACTGATGACAAGATAACACATGATTCAGATTGAACAAAAAAGTGGAAACCTGCTCAGAGGGACAAACTGACCAAAAAAGCAATACAAAATATTTTTATTATGTATACTTTTTCATATCGTATAAAAAAAAAAAAATAGTGAAAACTGAATCTGGATTATAACATCATTAATTTTGGTACCTTTTGGCTTGGCATCATGCACAGCCAATGTATAAAACATTATACACAAAAAGTGCACATCACAGTGCACAACAACCGTACAAGTATAATTTTCTCTGCAAATTTTTGGGAGAAAGAGGTAGCGAGTTGCTAAAATTTTAATATCTTAATTTTATTTCGTATTATTTTGTATCTTATATCTGCATTTTTAACATAAAAATACTCTGTTATTTTGTATATCAAATGGGATCATCGTCAAATGGGATCGTCGCATCACTGCATGGTCGTAAAAATAAATTGACAAAAAAATCATATATGAATTAATTCTTATGGCTCATTAAAACATAACTGATTGCATTAACCGAATTCATAACTCATTACTATGCAAGAAAGGTGATGAGAAGCAGCTCAAGCTGAAACCTTGATTATGACATGCAACATAAACTTTTCTCGCAACAGATCATTATCGGCAAAGCTAATTTGAATTTCTTAAAAAAAAATTACAACCACACCATCTGTCTCCATCAGAGGGAATTGGGTGCTTAATGCACAAAAAAATAAAAACTGATGCTTAAGTCAATTTTTTATACGATAATGAAAAACACTTTTATTTACCTTGATATAAACTTCAACATCCATTATTTCCCTGAGAACGTATTTTTTTGTTTGTTTAAAAACAAAATTAGATTTTTTTTAAAATTGTTTCCTTTTTTCAGCAACTTGCCATATTCATTTTTGTCCTGTATGCAATCTGAGTGTCATTGGGAACGAAGCCCATTTCAGGGGGCATTTAAAAAAATCCATACACTTTAAACTATACGCATTGTAGTGCATCAACTGCATCACAAATTTCAATCTAAAAATTTACATTTTGGACTCTAATTAAAACACACTTTTATAATTAATGTTGTAAAATGCATTTGATTTACGTCTCCAGTTACATTTTGATTACAACTTAATGATTCCGTTTGTCACACAAAACTATCTTTTACGATGAAGTCTCTTAATTTCGTCCATGGTTCAATTACAATAATTTCTTGTTCACAATAGTTAACTTTCATTTTTTATGTGACAAAATTACTTTAAAATTCAAACACTTTGTATTCAGTTTCAAGTTTCGCTGCCAACTTTTATGTCCCCTGTGGGGATACAGTTATTTAGAAACTGCATAATGACATACACCTTATTACTATAAAACTCCATTATTGCGCAGCACAATTTTACTCCTTATCTCACAGAAATCTCACAGAAACTTTATCACTGACCTATACAATGCAGCATTTGTTTTGTTTTTCTGCCCAAGTCAACTGTTATAGAGCAATATTGAACTGTGCTACTACTTTTTCACTATAATTTGCTGTGATGTAAGAGACAGCAGCATTTTTTTCTGTCAGTATAGTGTAACATTTTTCAATAGTGTAACATTTTTCAACAACATACTGTATCCTGAATCCTAAAGCTCCTCCTTAGAGTAAGTAAATGTATTCTGCAAATAGGTCTTCAAGCATCCCTCCATTTTTTTTTCAATATTGAGTCTCATGATAAAAACATATTTATAATTCAGTTGCTTCTAACAAGTCTTTAGACAAGAAACATTCTATATCCGCAAAACATTTTTTTCCAAAACATTGTACTTCTTGACAGAACATTATTCATTGTAATATAGTCTCAATCAAAACAATGCTACTTTACTTTCTAATCAAGTCTGCAGGCAATGAAAGGTTCTATCCACATGCTTAAATCCTACATCATTTTTTTTTGCCGAAAAAAACATTTTTCATAATTTGAAAGCCATAAAACGAAACATCTTTGACACTTTGATAAGCAATCAAGTCACTTCCAATATCGGGAAACATTTTTCCACAGTAGCATCCCGATAGCTATCAGTGTAGGAAACATGGTATGGGAGAATGTTTAGACACACTGAACAGAAGGAATGCATACAAGCTTTGGAATCTACAGTACAACCTCGGAAACAATAACACACTGATACGTAGAGATCCAGTACACATACCGAAATGTTATGCTGGATAGGTGAAAAAAAAAATCTTGCTGTTGCTGGGTTTAACATAGTCTGGCTACCGACTAGATAATCTTTTTAATTTTTTTAGTCATTTCTCATATATATTCTGACTAATCTTCCAGTGTTTTGTGAAGAAAAGGGACATAATTATACAAAATTTGAATAGCCTCAGGAGTTATCTCCTTTGAACAAAACACAGGGTCTGAACACAGCTAGCTAGACTAGGTTTAACATACCAACAACCAAGTTATAGGTCATATAGTGACTTTCCAGCTTTTGATGGTGGAGGAAGACCCCCAGATGCCCCTATGGGCATTGTTTCATCAGGGGCATGCACCTGGGTAGCTAAGAAGGACAGGACTTCAGTAAGTCAAAAGCCTACAACTGAAGCAAGGTTTGAACCTTAGATACTGGTGAGAGGCAACTTGGTACTGAATCGAAGTAAGCAACCTAAGTAGCATGCCGGTTAAAAACTGATATACAGATACAGGAACACATTCTGTTGGATGGAAGTTTATAGTTGTAACGAATTATTATGATACACCATTTTAAAGAAAGAAATTCTGCATCATAAAACATTGATTATTTTGGTATACTGGTGCAATGTTAGACCATTTTACTTCATTGCACAGTAGTTCCACCATTAATTTCATGTATTTCAAAGTAGACTTTTATATCTATATTGAATTTTAATCTTTCAGCAGCTGTGGTACGACAGAAGGGAAACAGGCTTATTATCAACCTTGTTCTAAACATTCCAAAGTACAGTAAATGTTCCAACAATTCAGAATAATATAGTGATCCTTTTTTCAGAATGCAGTTTTTTATACAGAATTGCTGAAAATATACAAAACTGCACTAAAATTGCCAGCAGCTATACATGTAAGCCTATGACTACTCAACAGTTACCATAATATACAGGTTTGACTGTATCGGAAAAGTATACCAAAAACCACTGCCTTATTCTGATGGGCTAATAATTCTTGGATTTCTGTGATAACCAGGAATGATTGTTTTTTATCTGGTGAAGCAATCTATCCTATGTACAAGGCTTTATAATCTACATGTTGCTAGTCCTGGCCATGGCCATGAGGATCACATTCCTGGAACAATATGGACCTATCTGTTGATGTTTATGTTCTAGCCAATTATGCCTAATTAACCTCAGGATTATATCAGAAATAATTAGCTCTGGTCAGCATAGTCTTAGCAAATTGATATCAATTTTCCCTGACCAGATTCTTGAGAGTTATCTTACACATCAGAATGTAGTATTTGACCAAATCATAACAAAAGCTTACTTCTCTGCTGATTTCTGAAATTTATCTGAATTATTCAGCCTGTCTGAATAATTCAGCAAATATGGCTGAATGTTTCTGAATTTGAACTGAATTTGTACTGGACAGTGTGTCAATTTATAGGCTATAATTCTGTATTGAACAAAGAAGGGACTTTTTTTTCAGACAAATTCAGAAAATTTTCAGCCAATTCAGAAATTTTCAGACACCATGTTATCATAAAGTGCTTACCTCATGGTTAATGGAAGTAACAAGGTAATTAGGAAAACTAGCCACAGGTCAAATTTATACAAATTTCTTGACCAGATTCTTGGCATCATTTGATTTAGTAAGAAACACATTAAGCCAGTTTATTCGTGAATGCCAACATATCTATCTGGATTCTTCAGTTACATCACTTAACAGTTTAATGGAAATACTAACCTATGGTCAGTGCATATATTGTACTAATTACTTGACCAGAATTTCTTGACATAATTTAATTAGTAACATAATTTAATTAGTAACATAATTTAATTAGTAACATATTCATTGAGCCAAATCATAACAAAATGTTACCTTCAACAATTTCTTGTCAAACTTGACTGTTTATGAATTTAATCTTTGATGAAGCTGAATTGTCCATTAGCATTTATCTGTTTGTGATGAAGACAAATTTGATAAATGCTTTTAAAAGAAAATTTGCATTTAATTAAAATAAAAAAGACACCATAAAAGTAAGCTTATCATCAATTTTCAGCTGACATGTTTACTTTCTGACAGTGTTTTCAATCAAAACTGAAAATTGTATCATTGAACATTTGCATTTCATTTACTATATGAGCCACGCCATGAGAAAATCAACATAGTGGGTTTGCGACCAGCATGGATCCAGACCAGCCTGCGCATCCGCGCAGTCTGGTCAGGATCCATATGCTGTTCGCTAACAGTTTCTATAATTGCAAT
The DNA here is from genome assembly GCF_021730395.1 of Mercenaria mercenaria. Classification (NCBI taxonomy): domain Eukaryota; kingdom Metazoa; phylum Mollusca; class Bivalvia; order Venerida; family Veneridae; genus Mercenaria; species Mercenaria mercenaria. The sequence goes on along the minus strand of NC_069378.1, from coordinate 62,933,864 downwards.
AGGCTTTGAAAGCGAACAGCATGGATCCTGACCAGACTGTGCAAATGCGCAGGCTGGTCTGGATCCATGCTAGTCGCAAACCCACTATGTTGGTTTTCTCATGGCGCAGCTCATATTAGTTATATAATGTATGAAGTTTAAAGTAATACATACATGACTGATTTAATAAGTGTCCAATAATATTTTATTTCTTCACTGTAATGAAATTTATAGGTTTTAACTTAACAATTTACATTCCCCTCTATCATAAATGTCACCCCACCCCCATATCAAGATACTATGCAACAAATATAAGTTGGAGTTATAGTTTATGTCCATTGATTGAATTTTTTAAAAAAAATGGGCCTTTAATACACACCTAGTCCCACAACCTTATGAGGGTGTTTATTCAGGGGTATACAGTATATTTCTAGCCTGGGCACCAACCAAATAATCTTTAAAAAAAAAAAATTATCATTTTCTCTCATACATTCTGCACGATCCTTCTTGGCAGTGGTTTGAGAAGAAAAGGGACATAATTATACAAAATTTGAATAGCCTCAGGAGTTATCTCCTGTGAACAAAACATAGGATCTGAACACAGACTAAGAATATTTCTTACAGGAGCAAAGCAAGGGAATTAAATTGGCACAATGCAGGAACAATGATTAATTTAGTTCACTGACTCCCTATTAAAAGGGTCTATTAAACCCATATCCATAATACATTTTCATTTCCCAAACTATGTGGCTTGCAATTTGAACATTTGAAATTATCTGTCAACCCTATTTTAAGAGCCCACCTAGTAAAAATGTCCACTTTTTTCATTAGACAAGGGTGGTCTGTACAGACAGGCATGACTAAATATTCTACTCTCAGTTTATCATTTTGCTATGTTATACAGAATTCCAGAGACAGGCAATATCTCAGCCACCAGTGGTGATTTGGCTTTTCCTCAGAGTCTGAAGACATAAAATGGAAACTCTGAATGCTACAAAAATAAATATAGGATAATAGTCTCATAAAAACTGAGGTCAATATGTCTTTGAGATATAAAAACATACTCTAGTTCTATTACCAATTGCCAAAGAAAACAACTTGCTATTTTTAAATACTAAATCAGACTAAATTATAGAGACTATGCAATGTGTGGTCTCTTTGAATGTCCATGTCAGGGTCCAGGTCTAAAATAAAATATTCCAAAATACCTGAAAGTTCATATATCTAAATCTAAATTCTTTTAGGACTATAGTTAACAGAAACATATATTTTTTTAATCATTTTTTCAGCTAGCTAATACTTTCATTATATAAAGATGATCAGACAAGATCAATCTGCGAACCAAACCATCATGATGGTGGACACCTCATATATATGAGTCAATGGTTTAATTGTGAGGCTTTTTTATGGTTACCTGTACAGAAAAATTATCTGTTGATATTCAAATAATGAGTATTATTTAATGATTGACAAACCTTATCATTATTTATATAATATTATGCGACCAACATTTTTTCTTTTTTCTTACAATTTTTTTTTACAATACCTGATCCAAAGGACACAAGGTTTTATTCAGTCCTACTTCAAGATAGAAATATCTGACAGAAACAAGATAGAAATGTTTTTGTTTATTCGTCAACTATTAACTGATATTCAGACATCATGCCAGAATACAAAAAATTTGATTTTTATCTCTTAAAACAACATTTCACCTGATGTAAAGGAAATATTCAAACTGATAAAAATCTTGTGAAATTTTTATATCTAGTCTTTGACACCCTATTACAGCATCCGAAAACATTATCTGATTTTTTCCCAGTAGTTTATCTGCTAACATCATTTCACTATAAAGATTTCCCCTCCCACCTTTCAACCCCTATTTAATCAAGCAGAAAAAAAAAGTACCATATTTACTCAAATTAGCACTCCTGGCAAAAAAACACGGAGTTTTTATTATATGATTTTTAAGAATTTTTTTTTTGTTATCTTCAAAATATACTACAATATTTATCAAAAACAAGAGAGCTGTCACTAATGGTGACAAATGCACCTGCAGCGCCTTGACCTTTGACCTGGTGACCCCAAAGTCAGTAGGGGTCGTGTACTCAATAAGTACTATCAGCATGTGAAGTTTGAAGGTCCTGGGTGCAGTGGTTCGCGAGTAAAGTGCCTTCAAGCAAAAAGTTAACGTTGTGACGAATGAACTAACTAACGAACGGACTGACAGTTGAAAACTTCATATGCCTCCCTTCGGAGGCATAAAAAATGTTCAAGAATCTGACCTAATTTTCACTCTTGAGTGACCTTGATTTTTAACATGTGATCAGAGTTATTCCAGTTGTGAAAAATTAAATTCATAAACAAACTGTCAAATTATGCATCATTTATAAAGAAACACAACAAAACAACATTAAAACTTGCTCCAGTCTTTGAACTCTGAATTAACAACCTTAACCTTAAAGCTAAAAATTTACAGAAATTATCCAGCAAGTACTCATTATAAAAGCTGAAGTCTCTATAGGTACTGAGTTTTTTTCCATTGAACTAAAATCTGTCCTTGGGTATATATAACATTAATGTTTTCAATTATATAATGTGGCCTTCAGACCTTGCAAAGTCTGGTCACAATTTGCAAGTGTTCATTGTCACAGACAAATTGAGATTCACAAAGGTCAGGTGAGTAGCTCTGGACCCAATAAAACATCTTTCCAAATTATTTTTTCTTTACCTGGAATCATACTATAACATTTAAGTCAGTGTAAAAAAGGTCCAGTATTTACTTTTGAGTTTAAGAAGAAATGCAAAGGTTAGGAGTAATATTGCATTTTATGTTTACCTTGACATGCAAATGGCATATCAGAAACAAAGGGAAGTAACTCAGACTGAGTAATATTGCATTTTATGTTTACCTTGACATGAAAATGGCATATCAGAAACAAAGGGAAGTAACTTAGACTGAGTAATATTGCATTTTATGTTTATGAAAATGTTGTATCAGAAACAAAGGGTAATAACTTAGACTATCAGAACCCATTTAGAGTCTGTGATCATTATGTAAGAAAAAATTCACGTTAATGCTATTTAAATAAATACGGTAATGTAATACCAGAACATTTCACAGATTTTTTTCAGGTCTTTTCACATCTGTAAAAAGTTTATATTGAATTTGAGAACTAATCAAAATGCACTGCATGTTGCAATGAGGAACATTAGGTAGACATAATTCTCAGATAGATAACGACAGGGTTTATCAAGTTACGGCCCATTTATGCGATATGTGCAGGATGCACGGATGAAGAAATCTGTGTTTCACACTGAGATTCCTGATTAAATACATGCATCAAGACATTTCAACATACATCTTTAACTGTAAATAAACCTCTATCAGAATATAATCGCCTTAAGATTAATGGGGTTTTCCTGATATTTTTGGGATACGGTTATATTTTTAAAACAAATTTTCTGACACCATCTATACAATTACTCACCATGTCATTTTTTATTAATATTTCATGCTGTTCCGATGCAAAAAAAAAATAATGGCATGTCAGGTATTGACATACAAAAAAAGTTTGAATTTGAAAATGAATAAATGAATTAGTATGATCTCGCCAAAAATAAGTATGTGAGAAAAAAAAAAATCTGTTGCTGCAATAGATTTGTTGCAAGCCGATCTTTTTCACTTGATCAGAATTATTTAATTTTTTTGCTGAACGAACAATATAAATAATAACACCAACATCACACAATGATTTTGTACACAAATTGAGTGCGCATGCACTGAGGAAAGCTTAGTAGGAATAGACTAATAAACCTGAGGTCACAGGTTCAAGTTATCCCTAAAGCCAGGTTTGACTGCATTCTTTAAAATATTGGACATTAATTTTAATGAAACTGATCAAATCTTATATTGTGATAAAGTCAGAGGTACACTGAAAAAACAAAGAGCTGCGTTCAATAAACGCTTGATGACCCCAGTGGCATCCTTGTTGATACAAAGCAACCTAAGTCCAAAACGAGGTCAAGTTCAAGGTCAAGGTCAAACTGAGGTCAGGTAATGTCTGAAGATGAGGAATGGTCACAGGTTACATCTGCATTAGTATCAAGTCATTCTAGTTAAGGGTATTGATGCTAGACGAAACTGTCCCATTTGGTTAACCTCGTACGGATGGACGGACGAATGAACGGACAGGACAATCACTATATGCCTCCCGCATCAGTAGATGCCGGGGGCATAAAAATCATCAGTTCCCATCTTACTAAGTTCAACTGGTTGACAATCTGCCATCATTCTTCCTGATTTCTGTAAAAATTATTTCATTATTGTTCTTTTCCAAATAATCAGGGAAATACTGCTGAAAAGGCAATTTCTTCTGAGGGATTAAATTATCACCGCCTAAATAACGGGTTTATCGAGGCGTTAGTTTTCAATCAGTCTCCCCATGTCAATCTCATTTATACATCTTCTACATCGAAGCTACATAATCCTTCACCCCAGGGACATCATACGCAACCCGAATCTGAATTAGAATTAAGTCACATGAAATAAGAAAAAGTACTAAATGATGTTACAGACAGCTAAATACATTCTCAACTCTTGTAGTGCCAAAATTACCACTAGCTGACATGGAAGTACTGTTCATACAGGATAACTTACCAAAAGCTGACATAGAAGTACTGTTCACACATGTGATCTTGCCTACTTGACACGGAAATAATGTTCAAACAGACCATCTTACCTATCTGACATAGAAATACTGTTTACACAGTCATGATAACTTGCCTAGCTGACACAGAAATTCCGTTCACACTGGATAACTTGCCTAGGTGACATAGAAATACTGTTAACACTGGATAACTTGCCTAGGTGACACAGAAATACTGTTCAAACAGACCAACTTGCCCAGATGACATAGAAATACTGTTCACACTGGATAACTTGCCTAGGTGACATAGAAATACTGTTCACACTGGATAATTTGCCTAGGTGACATAGAAATACTGTTCACACTGGATAACTTGCCTAGGTGACATAGAAATACTGTTCACACTGGATAACTGGCCTAGCTGACATAGAAATACTGTTCACACTGGATAACTTGCCTAGGTGAAAAAGAAATACTGTTTACACAGGATAACTTGCCTAGGTGACATAGAAATACTGTTCACACTGGATAACTTGCCTAGGTGAAAAAGAAATACTGTTTACACAGGATAACTTGCCTAGGTGACATAGAAATACTGTTCACACACACTAACTGCCAAACTGACATAAAAATACTGTGGCAAGAACACAGAAAAACTGTTCACAAAGTACAACTTGCAAATTTTAAGCTTTTTTTATTAGAAGTTTGCTTTTTAGTCACTTAAAAGTTCTGCTTGAGATGACAAAAAGATAATTCCATATCTTGGCTTATGTACAGAAATCTAAAACAGATAGTGCACACAAAAAATTCAACGAACCTTTTTCCATCCAAAAGAGACAGGGGAAATCAGCTGATAAGTTGGTGTACTCATCAGTAATTCCATATTCTGTAACTTCAATATCTATCAAGAACACAACTTATATAAACCAAAAGATCTCATAAATTAAAAATTCCATTAACTACTTCGTTAGGTTATTATCAAGCAAACAAAAAAGTGACCAGTCTATAACAGAATACAAACTCATAAATTAAGACATCAAAATAAAAACTGTTGACAGTCTACTTCTTCAGGTGATTATTTAGACTGGTTATAGTAATTATTAGGTTGAAATGGATAACCAGTCTGTCAAAATGACCTTCAGTCATTAAGGTCACAGACATCATATTTCATAAATCACTACCTGGGACATACATTAAATCTGACAAGTGGATAATCGTTATTGATATATGTGAGTCAGATAGGTATCAAAATGCAGTAAATATTTAAAATTTTGAAAGTTTTATTGCCAAGAAATTGACAATCCTTTGAATAGGTGTTATTGATATGTGTTTTTGACCACCAATATCCTGTAAAGTTAAAATATCTCAATTCCCACAGGATCTATATAAAGAAGATACTTGTTCAAATCGCAAAAGTTTTACAAAATAAAGACTTTGTTAGAAAATTAATAAAACAAACAGGTATATCTCAAATTAAATAACTGCAATTTTTATAAACACTTTTCTCATTTGCAGCCATACAGATTCAGAGCATGCCTGCCACAAGACATCATTTATAAGGTAACTGGATTTGACACCAATGTGCCATCAGCTAACACATCTATTTAATCTGGATAATTTCTGTATTCTTTTTTTCAGTTTATGTCAACACCCAAATGCCAGACCAGAAGCTTCAATAATATAATTTTATATGTTCCACAGTGGTAAATAAACCAACAGTGAAAACAGGAGACCTAATAAACATACTGAGCCAATATTTATCAAAATATCAAGGAAACTATTTAACACATAATGGAGACTGCATAAAAAACTAACTGCAATAAAATTGTACTAATCTCATAATAATGGCATACTCCCCTGCCAGACCAGCAGTCATGTTGATAAGCCCAGCCAGACAGTATAGCTTTTTCAACAAAGATAATAAAAACCTCTCACCTTTTTGGCACCAACAGTAAAGTAAGTATCACACATAGAAATATATAATATTGTTTATCTTTATTTCCAGGAGTTACAAATTAAATGTATATCTCCAGTTACACTCATAATTCTTCCAGAAAATCTACCTTTTGTAACCTATTAGGTCAGTTACACAATTAGAGGTAAAGGTAAAGCTATGGGAAATGTGGAGATTACTTCATCTGACACTTCTAGGGCCATACATCATCCGGAAAATCTGGAATTCTTAACATTTTCTCTGAAAATTGTTACCCTTTATTGCCCAGATCATATTCTGTAGAAAATCTGGGTGGGCCATTACATTCTGTAGATACTTGTGGAAAATGTGTTTCAAGAGATTGTTAAGAAACAACTAAAATTTTGAAAATACATAAATTTAATGAGCTCCTATTTAATTATCCATATAACAGACAATGTGTGTGGGTCTGCTCTCTCTAAATCCATTTGCTAACAACATTGAAGATGATATATCACCAGCAAATTATAAATTTTTGTCTTTTGTAAAAATTTTCCAGGAGAAAAGGCATCTTGAGTTGGAAGCTAGCTTGTTTACCCCTAGGTTGGATGTCTTATGTTTTCCTTACTACAAACACAAAACAAAGGGTAGGCTGCAAACCTTGCTTGTGAGATCTAAGACATATTAGAATTTCATTTACAAAATTTTGTTTATACAAGTCAAAGGAAGATGACTTTTGTGCAACCAGACCTAGTCTCGAAACAAGGAGTCCTTGGAATACCATTTCGTTATGCTGTATACCAACTGAGACAGATCAAGACCCAAACCTGGGTTCCTCAGAATACTGTTTTGCTGCTGTATCAACTGAACCAGACAAAACCTCGACCCTGAGGCCCTCAAAATACTGTTACCATGCTGCATTGACTGAAATGACTACGAATCAACCCTGAGGTCCTCTGAATACAGTTCTGATGCTGTACCAACTGGGCTAAATCATCCAGGCACACTTTCTCCCCGATTTTATAGTAAAGTTCTTTATGCTGACATACTTACTATTTTTCCTATTATAAAGATGCGCCACTATAATACACATCCCTGAATTTTCAAGACCTCTAGATGATAAATATGATTTATGACCCCTATTAGAACTACTGTTAGACCTGTCAGATTGAGCAGCTGTAACAAACTACCCAGTCTGCCATGTCCAGCCCCCAAGTCTGTAACTGGACATGTCATTATCAGAATATATACTGGTTATAAATAATGTGTACAGAGGTGCATGAAATATATATTTCTGTAGTATGTTAGTTGCTGCATCAAAAATAAACATATACACATGACACAAAGTCATTATGTACACTGCTGCACACAAAAAAATATGTTGCTGCACTAAACATATATGTTGTATGCACTTAATATGCATGTTGTTGCACTTACTATGTATTTTTCTACACTAAAATGTATACAACTGTGAGCACTAAACATGTATGTTGCTGCACATAGTATGTATGTTGCTGCATTAAATATGTGTACATGTGTTGAATTGTGTTCCTGCACTTATATGTATATAACTGCACTAAACATGTATGTTGCTGCACTAAACAATGTATGTTACTGCACTAAACATAATGCTGCTTCTGCAGTATGTTGCTTCAATATGTTTGTTGCTGTTGCTTCATAAAATATTGCACTAAACAACAGAGTGTGTGTTATTGCATAAAATATGCAAAATTCCTGCAATTAAATATTTATGTTGCTGCTACACAATTTGATTGTTGCTACATTAAAAAGTACACTGGTACATTTGCACATAATTATAGTCATAAAATAAATTTATAAAATATTCAGATTGTTCAAACTGTTTCTATTTTACAGCTTTTTAGTTGCCTTGAGATGTAAATATTAGACTAATTTTCACTGCAAGCCAGCAGATCTTTATCAACTTTTGGTAGTGGTAAATTAGCCATCAGTTATCATCACATAGATAATGCATGGTAAATTTCATCCTGTTGAAAGATCTCTACACCTTGTGAAAAATGATGAGAATTTCAGTTTTTTAGGTGTGGTTTTCGCAGGAGTCTGTGAGCTAATTATTGACAGTTCCAAGGAGCACTGTGGTTCACAGGGTCACGTGAAAACATTACATAAGACATCCACAGGGGCATGAAAAAATGAGTTTTATTTGGTGCAGTTTTTTTTTGTTTGTTTGTTTGTTTTGGGTTTAACGCCATTTTTCAACAGTATTTCAGGTGCAGTTTTTTTAAAATTGTCAGTAAGCTGCAACAAGACAGTTCTGAGTTCCATGTGGACATTTTAAAATATCACTTAAATATGATTTCTTTCTCTTTTTTTTTTCAGTTAAAAAAACACATTATTTGAAGGATATGATTCTTGTGATTTACATTTAATGTTTGTAACTTAAACTGTCTGTGTAGTGTGTGTTTTTGTGCGAAATATGGCAATCTTATGGCAAATTGCCTGCACTTTGGGTTCATTTGCAGTGAATTGGGGACAATTACCTGCATTTTGTGAGTCACAGTCCAATTTGCACTGTTGGTGATATGTAACTGAACAATTTGTGCCTTGGATCACAACTTGTTAGCAAATGTGGACATAATTGGTACAATTGTCACCCAGGTGCGATTTTTATCGATATAGTGAAAATAACTAAAGAAATTATCTATGTGGGTCATCTCTCAATTGTTCATCTAAAAGGACACAGACTGAATTCTGGTATCTTGTTGTAAATAGCACTTCAGGAAGTTTGTATTTGTTAAAATAACAAGATGGTTGTTTAAATATAAAACAGATGTCATAACCTAATTCAAATAGAGAAATAACTGAGCCGCGCCATGAGAAAACCAACATAACTAGTGCGTCTACGACCAGCATGGATCCAGACCAGCCCTTGCATCCCTACAATCTGGTCAGGATCCATGCTGTTGGCTTTCAAAGCATATTGCAATTAGAGAAACAGTCAGTGAACAGCGCGGATCCTGACCAGTCTGCACTGATGCTGGTCACAAACCTACTATGTTGGTTTACTCATGACGCAGCTCATATCATAGGAACGTTTAAGGATGTGTCGTAAGTTTTCTTCAAGACCCAAATGCTCACAATATCTTCTTCTTAAAGTTCTGTCAATATTTTTCAAGGGCAATAACCATGTCAATATTGTTTGCCATAAAGTTTTGTCAAAATATTTAAGAGTGTTTTTCTCAGGGCAACTCTCAAGGCAATTAACTTTTCTCAGAAGTTTCTGTGACAAGACTGTATGTTCAAAATTCTTACCATAGATATTTAGTCAAGATATTTAAAGGGCTATAACTCCTCCAAAAGCAAAAGCAATATTACACATGAAATCTTACAACTTTTAGCCATTATGCATAACAAATTGTAAGCTGCTACATCTTTTCGCCCATATGTTGTGACAGTTAAAATTGCTTTTGCAATATTGTGCCAAATTCCAGATATATTCTACCAAAGTTTGACAAATTAAGATTCATTTACCTCACCAAGGTTATAATTATGACAACTCCGCATTTGTAGAATGTAGAAAAAACTTTGGGTAGAATACCTTTGTGTAAAACAACCTGTGATCTGAAACCACCTTGTCATGTAAGCCACTAGTTTTATTTCTAGCTTAAACATGTACAAAATATTTGGACCTCAGAATAATGACAACCTGCAAGAAAGAATCACCTGCTTGTAAGGACCACCTACATGTGAAGACAACCTGCAAGTAAGGACTACCTACAAGTGAAGACAACCTGCAAGTCACCTGCTTGTAAGGACTACCTACAAGTGAAGACAACCTGCAAGTAAGGACTACCTACAAGTGAAGACAATCTGCAAGTAAGGACCACCTACAAGTGAATACAAACTGCAAGTAAGGACCGCCATACCACCTACATGTGAAGACAAGCTGCAAGTAAGGACCACCTACATGTGAAGACAACCAGCAAGTAACCAGACCACCTACATGTGAAGACAAGACAAGTAAGGACAACCTACAAGTGAAGACAACTTGCAAGTAAGGACCACCTACAAGTGAATACAACCTGCAAGTAAGGACAACCTACAAGTGAAGACAACCTGCAAGTAAGAACCACCTACAAGTGAAGACAACCTGCAAGTAAGGACCACCTACAAGTGAAGACAATCTGCAAGTAAGGACCACCTACAAGTGAAGACAACCTGCAAGTAAGGACCACCTACAAGTGAAGACAACCTGCAAGTAAGGACCACCTACAAGTGAAGACAACCTGCAAGTAAGGACCACCTACAAGTGAAGACAACCTGCAAGTAAGGACCACCTACAAGTGAATACAACCTGCAAGTAAGGACCACCTACAAGTGAATACAAACTGCAAGTAAGGACCACCTACAAGTGAAGACAACCTGCAAGTAACCAGACCACCTACATGTGAATACAACCTGCAAGTAAGGACCACCTACAAGTGAATACAACCTGCAAGTAAGGACCACCTACAAGTGAATACAACCTGCAAGTAAGGACCACCTACAAGTGAATACAAACTGCAAGTAAGGACTACCTACAAGTGAAGACAAGCTGCAAGTAAGGACCACCTACATGTGAAGACAACCTGCAAGTAACCAGACCACCTACATGTGAAGACAAGCTGCAAGTAAGGACCACCTACATGTGAAGACAACCTGCAAGTAACCAGACCACCTACATGTGAAGACAAGACAAGTAAGGACCACCTACAAGTGAAGACAACTTAAGTAAGGACCACCTACAAGTGAAGACAACTTGCAAGTAAGGATTACCTGTAAGTAGACTGCTTTCTGGGTCTCCAATGAAGAGTCTTTCTACACAGGTATGACTGTAAGCATTTTAGATACAGTAAATAATGACACTATAGTCAAAAACCTAGGATGTTTAGGACAGTGTGATAACTTTTTTACTAGACCCTGTACTTCAGATGATAAAATGTCATTCTGATAAGCGGAATGAGTAAGGCTATAGTGACGTAAGTTTGGAAAAATCTCAGTTTTTGTTTGTTTGTTTGTTTTGGGTTTAACATCTTTTTTCAACATTATTTTAGTTACATAACAGCTGGAAGTTAACCTAACCAGTGTACCTAGATTCTGTACCAGAACAGACCTGTTCTCCGCAACTAACTGCCAACTTCCTCACATGAATCAGAGGTTGAGAACAAATTAGTTCAGACATAAAGTCTTCTATTAAATCATCACATAAGTGGGCGGGCATAAATCTTAGTTGTAATGTAGAACGATACACAAAGAAATAAAAATCTTAAAAACAACATAAAGAAATAAGAATCTTGAAACCAACAAAAATCAAATATTCACTAACCTTTCGTTTAAACATCTTCCCGATGTGAAATTTCACTCTAAAAATGTTTAAATCGCACCATTTACTATTGCAAACTGTTTTTCGTTCATGATTATGCTTGACTGGTAGACTTTAAACTTCTCCCGTAAATTGATGCACCATTAAAACTTTTCATAAATCCATTTAAAATTTTCTCCGTATATAAATTTAAAAATTATCATCGTTTTAACATCAAAACATACTGCCTAACTAAGTACAGTGTTACAAGCTATGAAGTTTATGATAATGATTGTCGAAATAGGAATAAAAAAATCCACATTTATCTCAATTTTTCCTGGTCACACTTGAAAACCTGAAAGCAGTGCAGTTTTGAGAGCTAGGTATTTTGTGATAGATATGTAACATTTTTTATGCGTAACAATGTTGCACTGAACAACTTAAGAGATAGTGTAGTAGGTTTAAATCAAGTCTTATCATCAACAATAGATATGTACATGTATATATCAAACATGTAAAAATAGAATCTGATAGAAAAATTGATTGATTGCTTTTGTATGTTACGCGATAATATGTGTTAATTATGAAAATGACAATCCAAGAACAATTAATGATATTCGTACGTTTAATGGCGCAAAAAACTGGCTTCAACTTAAAGGCTCATAATGCCTTAAAATGTTTGTAATGTGGCTGGCATGTTTTTATTGTGGACATAGACTGCATTAATTTTTTTTGTTCCATTCATTATAACTGATAATTACCAAGATGGTTTGAATCTGCAGACATTATTAATCAATCCATTGTTTTTTATTACCTCCCTTTATTGTTCTAATGGTATAACTTCATGTGCAATAATGAATGTAGTTCTTTTCTAACCATCTTGTTATGTGTAACATCAATTTTTAAGGCTGCATGATCTGTTTTTAACATTAAACTAAAAGCCTTATGAAACTTAACTGAATTTAACAGACATATTTTAGCAGATGGTTATCAATGTAATACAATCACAACTTAAAATAAACTAGTTTAGTGAAACATAAAGTAAGAAAATTTTAAACTCTCAACCATGACCAGACTTTACGGCCATGATTATTTTACCTAATAGACCTATATCTAACATCACCTGAGATTTTTTATAGTGGAGATAATTTTGTTCACTGAATGGGTTTGTCATGCTGATAAATACATCCAACTACTTCAAAAGTTGTAAAATGAATTTTTAAAACATTAATCTCATTCAAAATATGGGAAGTTGAACAATTATCAGTGATTTTCTCACACATGAGAGATAGTAAAATTGCATGATAAAATATTGCTTTATCATTTTACCCTGTAGGTCGTGATGTGATGCCTTGAGAGTTCAAAATTACACCAAAAATTATAGGTAAGGGAATGAATTTTGGAGGGAGATCCTTAGTCTTGCTGTCATGTATTTTTCTTTTTTAAATATACCAAGAAAGTCCACCTACAGGGCGGCCAACCTGAACCTGACTTTTGAATTTATCATACACAGAAAGAAAATTTCCCCAATTAAGGTAGCACTTTGCCTGTATTTTCCTTACTACTTGACTGATTTTCATAAGATAAAGAGCGTTGGAGACAGAAAAATTAGCGCTTTCCTCAACATAAAACTTTTGCAATCAATTCTTGGTACTTTTCTTAAACAGTCTTCTCCCAACTGAGAAAGTGTGTACATTATCTTCACAGCTAGTCCATGAAGAGCAGTTGGGTGAAATGTTTGAGGAAAGTGTTGAGAACTCCCTTATGGCTGATGCTTTAATTGTGCAGAGGAATTTGACCCACTATAAGATTCTTATGAAAATTTGTAGTAAAAAGGAAAATGTAGGTAAAATGTTACCTGAATCTAGACAATTCACTTTCAGGTCAATGTGTTACAACACACTTATTGTTATCATAAATAAAAAATGAATAAATGATTAAATTTTTATGGTCATCCTTAACAAATAATCTATTGTGAAACAAACTGATTTTTTTGCAGTAACTATTACAATAAAACAACATTATGTTATGTAAATATGTAAAACAAGTATGACCTTATCATAACCTCTTGTCTAATATTTCAATGCTATCAGGTTTTGTAACATTCATTTTTAAACACTTAAAACAAAAATAGCTCCTGTATTTATAACAAATGCATGCCAACATTTTATGAGTCATACAAAAATTTTTTTCTTGAAACATAAAATTTAAATATATTATCATTTCTCTTTAAAGATTTAAATATCATATGTTGTTCAGCTGTTATGTATTCATTTTTGAAATAAGATCAGCTGATTTATAATAAAGACAAAAAAATGTAAAATTTGCTTTAGTGTGAAGGGAAAATGTATTGAAAATCTTTTCCAAATCTGCAAGGATTTATTATGATATCTTTATAATGTCTGGTGCACACCATAATTATACAAGTTCTATTGTAAAATAATTACTGTTTAGAGTAAGCTCAATGTCATAATGTCTTTCACTTCTGCAAAAAATATTAAAGGGAGGTTATTACAAAACATTTTGAAATTCTATAGAACTCGATAAACTATTTAAAGACACAAGAAAACCAGATAGAGCAAAACGCTATGAATAATTCTAATCTTACCAGCCAAGGTTCCATTAAAATCCTAGAGTCCACGGAGATTAATAATGAATTAAATTTCCTGCCTTTTCTAAATTGAGTAAAAAGTGAATTTAATTATCTCCCTTTTCTAAACTTATTAAAGTATCTCCCTTCTCTAAAATTGAGGTATTTTTTTTTTTTAAATTACAGATTCTGTCTACTCGAACCTATGCGTTCTGGGCATTTACTTCAAACTGCATTTTTGAGTGTGTATATATACTTATTAAACTATTTTAAGGAGTAAAACTTCAAAAGTTATTTAACATATGATTATCAAAATATTTGAATTATTTTGTTAAACAAATACCTCACCCAATAGGGGTCGGGACAAGAAACAAATACCATTTAAACTATTTTAAGGAGGAAAACTTTAAAAATTGTTTAACAATTGGTACAAGAGCATGTTTTGGCCAATCTCCAGAAATAAGTTGCAAAATAGTGCAACCAAATCTATGTAATAAAACATGTAACACCTTTGAGAGATTTTTTAATAAATAAAGATAAGCAGAGAAGATGAAAAGATTGTATAACTGTGCCAAATTTTAGTCAAAATCATTAAGCATTACAAATGACTGAATTGCATGATATTTAATGTACTTAAATAGGACAGTATCAATTAAACCATATAATATCATAATTAATATATGGATTTCCATGGTACGATCAAAGATCAGTATAATTACATAAATTATAAAGTATTAAGTTAATTGATCGTACCCAAGATTTATTATTCCACTAAAAATGCGGTCTAATTTATTACTTTTTTGAAGTAGTTTGATTATAACATTTTATTTCAAAATTTCGCTTGGAAGTCTTAGGTTTACAAAGAATATATCAACAGAAAATTAATATAAGTTGCAATATAGATAGAAGTGTCATTTTCTCCCCCAAAATGGTTTCAAGCTAGTTTGGAGAACCATTTCATAAACATTAAACCATGTCATCAGTCAGTTTCAAAACTGTGTTCAGGTGTAAGTAAGCTATCTGACACACAACTTTACTTTTTTTCTGAGTGTCAGACAGACACACGTACAAGCGCATGTCAATACATGCAACATTCACCCACAACCCACATCCCCCACCCATTTTGATAATGGTTCAAACAAGTAAATTAGCCTTATCAACCCCATTTAAAATAAAAACAAAGGAAAAAAATACAAGAACAGAAATATGCTATAATTATTTTTTAGCTACTAGTACAACAATAATTATGGACAAATCTACAAAATGTCGCTGGGAATAATTTGACAAACTAAACTCTCAGATGCCGCATCCTGTTCCACAAATCATTAAGATGTCCTAATTTTTTTCTTTGTACTAAGCGCTCGTGGACATGCAAATCGTATATACCAAATCCCGGTATATATCTTAAAATATTCTCTTCTTGATTAGGAAGCATTAGAACTACTTTTATCAAATGACTCTGCTGACCCTTCAGGATAAATAGTTCCGAGAATTGAGTTTGCTACCACTCTAACTAGCGCACAATTATGTTATTCTATTTTTTTGGCGGTAATGGGG
Organism: Mercenaria mercenaria; assembly: GCF_021730395.1. NCBI lineage: Eukaryota > Metazoa > Mollusca > Bivalvia > Venerida > Veneridae > Mercenaria > Mercenaria mercenaria. The sequence continues at coordinate 62,917,860 of NC_069378.1, read as the reverse complement.
GTAACAATGTTCTTTTTTGCGTGTGAGCAGAAAATAACTACAAAAAGATATGTTTTTAATGAAAATAACATGGGTAAAGTTTACCATAAGAGAAAAAAATATCATATATATTTTCAACAATAATTCAAATGTGTGGCATTGTATGGTCGTTTGAACATATTATTAACTTTTTTTATGACAACTACAAAACTTCTTAATGAATTGTCTATCTTAAAGGCAGCAGTGAGTGAGTTTTTCTAAATTTAGAAGCTTTTTGTTTTTTTTTAAAGATGTACCATACCATTTTTTCCCCAAAAGTTACATAGGCTAAAACATTCCTTAAAATAACAAAAACAAATTACAGCAAATACATAGCCTGTTTTGCAAATTCTTTATTGGAATTCTTCGCACGTACATAAACAAACTTTAGATTTTTATTTTAAACCTCTTAATATTTTTTCTCCAATCCCTACAACTGAATTGAAAGAAAATATCAGCATCCCTTAAGTAAAAATGTATTTAATTTTTTATAACACAGCAAGATATAATATTTGCTTATGCTAATATTTTCACAATTTATTACCTCTCATTTGCATATACATTATTACTGCAGCGTTGTCAATTTATCACAAATTATTACCTGTAATTGCACTTGACGTACTTGACATGGCGCTTGACCTGACAAGTGTGTGCATTTTATGTTTACAACTGCCTCATTTTTTACAGGTATAGTATAGATATTTATATTAAAATGTCTTATTTACTCCTCATTAAGAGACGCTCCTTAATTGTGACTATCCTTCATGGACGACACCTTTTTAAGGAAAATCTGACAAACTTTGTGACATTCCATTTTTGTTGTGGGTTGATTCAACTATTTATTTCTTCAGGTGAATGTTACAACCTAAATGTGACAAAATTTTCTTTTTATTGAAATGAAATTGTCACAAATGTTTCTTTTTTTAGATGAATTATGTCACATTTCTTCTTTCATGTGAATGTCATAAATATATAATTTCTTTTTCATGGGCAATGTCCTAAAACTAATACTTCTGTTGTTGTTTTTCAAGTGAATGTCACAAATGTTTCTTTTTTTCATGATTAATGTCACAAAATGTGCCTTTTTCATGTGCAATGTCAGAAATGTGTATTTTTCATGTGCATTTCACAAACGTTTTTTTTTTCCTGATTAATGTCACAAGTTTTTCTCTTTTTTTTCCTGATTAATGTCACAATTTTTTTTTCATGTGCATGTCACAAATGTATCTTTTTCATGTGCAATGTCACAAAGGTTTCTTATTTGAAAATAAAGATTTTTTATACACTTCTACTGGGTAGGAGACCAAGAGGATACAAACAGTGATAGCAGTATTTGTTTGTCATAACCTTTGAAGATTGTATTCAGTAAGGAAATATATTGTCTACACAGTGTCAACTAATCTGCAAGATTTTTTTAAAATTTAACTGACTGATACAGTTTTCACGACTTTGATATGGAAAATGGGAACCAGCTTGGTCTGGTGGCTAGGGTACGAAAAAGAGTAACAGTCATAATCTGGTCAGAGTAAATAATTCTGTGTTTGCACTCATTGTGACAATGTTCTATTGTCCAAACAACACAAGTTCTTTGTGTTCCTAATAGACACCAATACCAGCAATAATACAATGTAGATAAATAAATAATGAACAAACAAAAGATACAAAAATTATCTTGATTACAGTGACGTTGACCAAAATATCGATGTAAATCAGGTGACTATGTCATATCTAGCATGTTAACAAGTACACCCATTGTTCATCGACAAAAACGTCACCAATCAAATCTGCCTCAATTACATTAATTCTTCTTTCTGCACTAGGACAAAAAAGTCATTAAATGACCGGAAAATGACATGTTTTTTCTGGTGAAAACAACTGGACAGAACAAAAGAACAAAAGAAAAAAAATGATTGAAGTTTTTGTGGTCAAGGGACTGACCACAGGACGTGAGTCATGCTTAACAAGGGAAGAGTGACAAATAAAAGGGCATGTCTAGTCAGATGAGCCCCTTGACATTCCTGCATTTACCATTGACAATGCAGTTTCTAAAGAATTATAAAGGGTCAACAATCTCGATACTTCCAATTAAAGCAAATTCATTTAGAAGCAGAAATAAATAAAGAATTTGAATATATAGCAAAATATTGGAAAATAGGTATAAAATATTGTTAACCATGTAAAATGTTACTAAGTTAGTTCAACCCGCCCGCTTAGCTCAGTAGGTAGAGCGTCGGTCTACGGATCGCGGGGTCGCGAGTTTGATCCTCGGGCGGGGCGTAATACTATGTTCTCCGTGACTATCTGATAAACGACATTGTGTCTGAAATCATTAGTCCTCCACCTCTGATTCATGTGGGGAAGTTGGCAGTTACTTGTGGAGAACAGGTTTGTACTGGTACAGAATCCAGGAACACTGGTTAGGTTAACTGCCCGCCGTTACATGACTGAAATACTGTTGAAAAATGGCGTTTAAACCAAAAACAAACTAAGTTAGTTCAAGATCAATAATTTCAAAAAAAAATATATGAGCCATGCCATGAGAAAACCAACATAGTGGGTTTGCGACCAGCATGGATCCAGACCAGCCTGCGCATCTGCGCAGTCTGGTCAGGATCCATGCTGTTCGCTTTTAAAGCCTACTGCAATTAGAGAAACCGTTTGTGAACAGCATGGATCCTGACCAGACTGCGCAGATGCGCAGGCTGGTCTGGATCCATGCTGGTCACAAAGCCACTATGTTGGTTTTCTCATGGCGCAGCTCATATATTACTTAAAGTTATAAATTGAATCAAAATTTCTATTCTTTTAAGGGATTCTTTACTAAGTTAAGACTGAGATTAAATTTTAGTCTCTGTTTTAACAAAATTTAAGAGGATAATACTAAAAAAAAAAAAAAAAAAAAAAAAAAAAAAATATGAATGATAACTTGACAAAATTTTATGTCTCTTTTTAAAGAATACAAGCAGAGGAATAAGAAGGTTTGAGGACTGTGCATTTTTTTCTTTATAATCAATTTAGCCAGCCATAAGCACACATATTACATGTAAAAAACATGTAGAAATATAAAACGAAACTTGTAACAAAGAGACATGAAACTTTAAACAAAGGTCATTACTAGGGCAAGGAGTTCATTTTGGACAAGTTTTTGCACATTACTTGCAAATGTGAACAAAAGCCCTAAAGCAGTTATTTAATGTTCTTAAACATTTAAAGGAGGACATATAACATAGTCACATGAAATGTTAAGGTATGTGACGATGGTAGCAGAAAGAAAGGGCTCTGTTTTCAGTACCCATAACCCTGTTAAATTTCTATAACGAACTGACATCCATCTTTCAATTTGGACAGTACCATTAGCTGTTAAAGGGGTGCTTACCAAAAAATATACTGACTGAATAGCGAACAGTGCAGATCATGATCAAACTGCACAGATGTGCAGACTACTCATAATCTACACTGGTCGCAAAGGCAGAATCAGTCCTGTCCAGCATGATAAGGGTTAAATTGCATGTTTGAAGAAAATGATGAAGAATCCAGTATTTTTCTGAATGATTTTGTAATTTTCATAAAATTTCTGTAGTAACATTTAAGTTCAACACCCAGTACAGGGCAGAATCCTGCGGCCCATGCCAATAACCGAAAGAATGCATAATACCAGGTTAGGCACATAATGTCAGGCCTTGCATGCACAATATTATGATTCCTAAGGATACTAGGTAACATTCAGGTATAGTAATATACAATTTATCAACTGCCAATATATTTTATAAAGTTGCACCACTGCAATTTAATAACTGTTTCTTAATGAAAACAAAAATAACAAACTTTTTCCCTTACCTTACTTGAGCGGAACATTTTTCTCGACATTTTTAATTCCTACTTGTTTGTTCGTTTACCTTCCTAAGTTCTTATATAATCTTCCATAAAGTTAATCCTTTGTTCAGATGCCAAATAAATTAATATAACTAAATCCTTCAACTTGAATAAATTGATATCAATTATAAATTTATTGGCTAGCCGCTCCACAAAAGGTAATTATAATCTTTGGACATGGAATTTTGGCCGTTAGCCCACCGCACTGACAATATAACACATCCTTTAATTACATTAGTTAGGTGTCTTATGTACCGTTTAACATTGCACAAATATTTTTCGGACAATGTAAATATGAAAAAAAAACACCATAAAATTATATATCCATGTCACATTGTTCCTTGTCTATATACAGTATAACATGAACATTAAAAATACACAAATGATGTTGTATCAAAATGTCACACCTTACATATTTTATATGGTGTGAATATAAAACCACAATTTTTATTTTTCAAGGTATTTTTCTCCGTGAATATCAAAGTACTCGTATCACATGTACACATGAAGAATCCAAATTTTGACATTTTACTAGCTATTTAAAGTCATTTTCTCTGTCGTCAATGATTAAGAAGCTTTTGTGTTCAAATATCTCTGTCACATATCCATATACATATATATATATATATATAACTATATATATCGAGTCATTACAAAGCCTTTATAAAGACATCGATATAATATTCACAATATATCAGACTTAAAATTTACGATATTTGAAAATTTTGCCATAAAACCACAACAAGTTCTCATTACACCAACACTTCAATTTTTACATAAAAGAGACATAAACATTATAAAGTGTCTCTCATTTGAAATGTAAATATCGTTCGCAGGTTTTTATCCTAAAAGATATCAACTTCAAGTATCCTGTATTTCATATTTACATATATTTGATTCCCCAAAATTTGCAATACCTCTGTTTATATACTTTGAACTTTTAAGAAAAGCACATGTTTAATTAAGCACTTTGGTCACGATGATCCATTATATTATAATACATTCAGTAAATACACAAAACCGTGAAAATTGTCGTTGAATGAAATATTTCGGTTGTCACCAAGATGAGATTGTCGGTCAGTATTCTACCTTTTCATCACTTAACGTAAATAATATCATTACACGCTCACAGTTATGCGTGTTAGCATCTTTACGCCACCGATTCAACGATAAAATATACTTTACGAGATATTTTTATTGCAGTATCACTTATTTATGTGTGTTTTTTAATATCAGAGAGTAGCCTTTAGGTGATTTATCCCTGAAAGGAGGTGACAATAAGTTTCTTTCGGTAAATGTTATCTTTTCCATTTATGAATTGTAAAAAGTGCCTCAATACCTTGAAAGCATTTAAAAGTAATTTAGTTATATCATATTTTTTAATGTGATTTGGGTCATTTTTCTATTTACTAATCTTACGGCTCATTAGTTACGTATGACGAGCCAAAAAACTGACTTGAACCTTCCTTTTTAGATTTTTTATTTTATCTCACTAGTCATGCAGTCACTGCCAGATGGACATATGTGCAACTTCTTCAGAAAAATGATAGTCACTGATACAGATTGTTCCAGTTCTGAAGGCTTCCCCTAATTCTTCAACATGCAAGGTGTGAAGCACACAGCAACATCTGAAAGATTGTTGGTATTCAACCCACGACTTTCCATTTCTGATGCCACGCAGCCACAGTGCAGATGAACCACTGGGCCACAGAGACAAACCCACACCTTTCCGTTTGTGAAGCTATAGTACATTTGAACCATCGAGCCACAGAGGCGTCCTTTTTATTTACAGTGTGTGTCTATTTAAGCTTACTAATAGCTGCCACCAGCAAAACATATAGACGACTCCTCCAAAAGACTGTTAGTAATTAAAGTTGGAGGATAGTGCAGGATACGCAAGATGCTTCAATTCCAGGCACCATTATTTCCATTGAATTGTGCTTTAAATAAGTTTCTTTGACAGACAGGTTCCTAGTCTGGTGTGGGGGGGGGGGGGGGGAAAGGACTGGGAGGCGGCATTCTGGGAATGTAGCTTATCTTACTGGGTATTTATCCTTGTTTTTTTTACTGAAGAATTGAAGTATAACTCATATTGAGACATTAAAAACCGTTTTCAGAGATTATATTCTCTGTAAGCCTGAGCCTTATCGTATGGAAGACAAATGACCTTGAAGGTCAGACTAGACTGGTGACATTATTACTGTATCAAATTCAGTATCACCAAGTTGCAACCCAGAAGTCTACAACTTCTGTAGACTTCTGCAATTACAGATGTGACAATTTAACACTTTCCAAAATAAGTTCATACAATTAGATTTTATGATGTTTCCTTTTTGTACAAAAAGTTTCTGATTTATTAATTCCAGATTTATTTAAAAGTATTGGTTTTCTTCAAGCAAAAACGTTATTAACTTTTAACAACAAAACACATCAGCGTAATGTAACGTAAAGGGTTTTAATATAATTTTGTGTACAAAAGCTATTTAAGCAAAACTGTTTCACCTAGCGAAGCACTTTTGCCTCACAGCGGGACGTCCTTTTTGCCGCACATTCTCTCTATAATAGTTTTATTCGTACATTAACAGATCCAATATTTCTGCAGAATCGTGTCTTTTAGTGCGTAAAGCTATATTTGTTCGACATCACGATATTGGATTATAATGAAAGGTTTTGTACTAAATACATCCTCAGCGCTTTTACTACCAACAGGAAATGATAAATGAAGGATTATGACACAAAATCTCTGATATCACTGCAGTAATTTAAACAGTACATTAAATATTAAAACCGTTTGCAAACTGGGTGATTTTTTTCATGCATATTTCATGAAATCTAGTTCAAATTTCAATGTTAAAAAAAAAATCTTAATTCAGCTTCATAATAAATATTTCTTTATAATTCATGAATGCTTCGATCAAGTCATGTTTTGATATAATGAAATAAAGGTAAGAACAGGAAATGAAAAGTAAAAATACCCGCCAACCATCCCGAGAGATTCAGACAGCCAATTTAACAAGCATAAGGGGCTCACCAGCAGCTGGCTGATAAGGTCTGTGTACTTTTTCAATAATTGCAGTTGGTAACTTTCCTTACCAATACTAATCAATTCAGAAAGCAACATACAGTTTCTCTGTATTATATCTTCCTCGTGCGATTTTTCACCAGTACTGGTCAGATTTTCGATTTTTTGAGCTGTGCCCCTGCGAAATGCAGTTCTTGAAATCATGCACACTTCAAACCATTCAAGAACTGTTCATGAACTAACCTTCAACAGTTCTTGATTTGTGTTCATGAATTTTTTGGACATGAACTGTCCTTAAAAAGTGTTCATGAACAGTTCATGAACTACTAAAGAATCACACAGAGTTCTTGAATTGTCCATGATAAAAAGTTAAAGGAACAATCATGATGTCATTTTCTTGAATCTTTCATGCACTACTTATGACAGGTAGTTCCTTAACTAATGAAGAATCATGTTCATGAATGGTTCACTGCTAGTTCGTGAAGATAAAATGGCACAATAAAAACATATAGCAAGAAGTTCATGAACTATTCATGTTCAACAACATATCAAGAACTATTCATAAAGTGAATAGTTCATGAACTGTTCATGTACATTAGTTCTTGAAGTCATCTTTCACTTTTCATACACTGTTCATGAACACGGTATTTAAGAATGTTTCAAGAATTTGTGCCATTTTATCTTCACGAACAATTCATGGTGTTCATGAACTCCATTCATGAAATATGCATGAACTGTTCATGAACAGTAACGTTTCATTTCGCAGGGGAGTCTGACAACAAAGAAATTCGACAAGAATTACGAAAATGTACAATTTTGGGCAAAAAAGGAAGAAAACAAAAACAAAATTTAATAAAAATCATCTGCTTTTTCAGAATACTTCAATATTTTTAGACCACCAAAGTGATGACATGGAATGACACATGATCTGAACCGTAAAATACGTACATCATATGATTCATCCATTTACGGACAAATATCGCAAAAAAAATTCCAAGACGAGATATTAACATTTAATGCCCATTACTTATCTCCTAATTAAACCTCAACTGATCCAGTAAAAGCGAACCAACATGCGATCTTGTAATTTTTTTAGGTATTTGATTTCAGTTGATCTGTAAGTGATGATTTATGGACGCTGTGTGATCTCTCTTCTTAAATCAAACAGTGATCAGTGCTCGTTAAATGATCCGCTGACAATTACCACTGACAATTAGAAATTGTCAACATTTTTTTTTTGGTGTTGTATTGATTTTAGTGTTGTATACTGTTGTTTTCCATCCTCTTTTACACATCATAAAAAACTAGAATTGTGTCCATAAGACACATATTGCCCTCACATTCTGCGCCTTCCTTTGAATAGCAAAGTTTTAAGTAGACCATCTTATACGAATGATGTACTATTGTATTGCCAATGAACATATTTTAATGCTACTGAGCTTATTGCATTGCTACTGAGCTTACTACATTGCTACTGAGCTTATTACATTGACACTGAGCTTACTGCATTGCCACTGAACTTACTGCATTGCCACTGAGCTTACTGCATTTCCACTGAGCATTTTGCATTGCAACTGAGCTTACTGCATTGCTACTGAGCCTACTGTATTGCCACTGAGCTTATTGTATTGCTATTGAGCTTACTGCATTTCAGCTGAGCTTAGTGCACTGCCACTGAGCTTATTGCATTGCCACTAAGCATATAGCATTGCTACTAAGCTTATTGCCAGTGAGTTTATTACACTGCTAATGAAATTGTTGCATTTCTACTGAGCTAACTGCATTGCCCTTCTGAGCATAACGGATTCCTAGTGAGCTTATTACACTACTTATGAACTTATTGCACTGCTACTGGGCCTATGCAATTGCACTGTACTGAGCTATTTTCTTTGCTAGTAGGCTTATTCACTATTCCATCGCAACTGAGCTTATTGCATAGCCACTGAGACTGTACTGTTCCAGTACTTATGTATCACAGCTGAGCTTATTTCTTTTGGTCTGAATTTACCTGGCTCGCCTCTGCATATTTCCCAAATCCTGGCTCCCAGCTGTTTCCTTCAAGTGCAAAGAGCAAGCCTGCAACCTAAAACAAATGGTGTTTCATTTATGAAAAGTGACCAATCGAAAGCTGGCTTACAAAAGCAAAAATGCCCTTTAAGGCTGCGGCCATCATTTAAATGAACCAAAAGCACTCAATGACCGGCAAAGGACCAATCTATCACAATTAGAATATCTTGCAGAAATGTGTTTAACAGCCAGAGAAACTTTGGCTAAATAAGCCAGTTGGGCACTTAGAAACTTGCAAAGTTGAAACAAATGCCATTAGGATCTTAACACTGGAAATATTTCAGAGTATGGATACATGACTGTTTATATTCATTTTTAGGCAGAATGAGTGCTTCTTTGGTGGTAATTAATGAGTGATGACAAAATTTGCATCGGCAATATGTGGACACTTCTCTTTTATTGAGGTAGTACTATTCATAGATCCTTTTTCAATGGCATATCTCTCTGAGCTCCATCCCTGTCCTCTCATAACAAGAGCTAAGCGAGCCACTTTCTAGCTTTTTTAAAAGCTATACTTGTGTATGAAGTGTACGTATGATAGAAAATTGTGTATCCATTTCCTCTGGCTATATCCAATCAGCAGTCCTTTGTTATATGTGTGAATAGAATCATACGGATAACTTGTTCTGTATCAATATGTTTGCCTGATTGACAACCTTATTTTCTACACTTTTCTGGTCCAATTAATGAACTTATTTTCATGTATATGGTGGTATTATGTATTCATGAGCCAGTTCAAAACATTCTTTTTTCATTTTTGTTGGGTATAGAGTCACATCAACATAAATTGAGCCGCGCCATGAGAAAATCAACATAGTGGCTCTGCGACCAGCATGGATCCAGACCTTCGCTTTCAAAGCCTACTGCAATTAGAGAAACAGTTAGCAATCAGCATGGATCCTGACCAGACTGCGCAGGCTGGTTTGGATCCATGCTGGTCGCAAAGCCACTATGTTGATTTTCTCATGGCGCGGCTCATTATTATTGCACTTTAATGAAAAACAATATCTGCCTTATATTACATAGAAGAAAAAAGATATGTTTCAAAGGAAAAGCAAAACTCACAGACCACATGATAGCTTATTACTTGATATATCATGAAATTCTCAATACGAATGAAGCACATGATGAAATATTTACCAGCCAAAGATTAATGTATTTGGTTTGCATTAGACTAGCTCCTAGACTATGATATATACTTTTATTATTTTTTTTTAAATTGTGAATGTAGCCAGTCTATATCCTATGTCCGATATAATATGATATATAATATTACAATCAGTTCTCACTGACAATCGCATTTGTCACCATTACATAAAATAAAAGGAAAAATACTAAAGTTGAAATTTTGTTACAAATTCTTTATTAGCAGTCTAGTGGCTAGTCTAGGTTTGCAAGGACATTGTCTCAAGATGACCACTAGCAGCAAGTTACATTTTTTCAACGTGTAACTGATTGTAGAGATATTTATGTATACATGACATTGTGTTCAAATTCACAAATTGTGCTGTTCGAGAATATTACCCCTGTGACCTTGCTAAATTTCTATAATGAACTTGTCCATCTTTCATCAGGGGTGCTTACCAAAAAAAATACTGACTGAAAGTCAAACAGTGCACTGAGATCATGGATATGCAGGCTGATCATGATCTACACTGGTCAAAAAGGCAGAATCAGTCGTGTTTAGCGACAGTAGTCTTTCATGGTGAGTAAAAGATAAAAAAGTTTCTGATCTAATCAAGATATCTGGAACTATTTTCAAAGGGACACTAAACATTTTCTTGCAGACTTCCGTCTACATGCTCCTGCACAGCGAGACCAGTGAAACTACCGACGTCAAGAAAGAAATGAACAAATATTTGAACTAGTTACAGTAATTTCATATCCGATCCAAAACATACTCCCGAAAAAATAACTTTTATAAACAAATTATTTCGCAGGCTTTTTGTCCTCTCCCACTGGTATCGCTTCAGACGTAAATTCTCAGTAATGTTTTTGCTGATAAAAATGTTGTCAGCCATGATTAGGTTCAACGGAAAGCTGATGATATACAGAGGTTTTAGCGTACTGATTATTCGCTAAGTGAGAACATTTTTCAATCGTGTAAATTTGATTTGGACCTTCATCGAATTAAGTGCCCTCATTCATTTCCCCGAAATTAGAAGGCACTTAGCGAAAACCGAAATTTATCATGTCACCATGGACTCACTTTAATAGGAAAATTGAAACTTATTTAAATATGTAAAGTACATAATTTTTCATTGTCTTAATGTTAAAATTTTTTTAAATTTTTCTTTATCAGAAAATCGAAGATGCCAGCCTTGAATGGCAGAATAATACCAAAGTGGAATAAGAAAAATTTCAAGAAAATATCCCAGTTTCTTTAGATGCCCCCTTTTTGGGCAGTACCTAGTCAGTTCCTCAGATACCCCTTTTTCAGTTAGTTGATTTAGTCACTTCCTGTATCCCTTACTAGCTTAATTACTAGGGCAGTTGTTTTCGTCAGTTCTTGACATACTCCTTTTTGGGCAGTTGTTTATTCAGATCCCGAAAGGTCCATTTTTGAGTAGTTGTTTAGTGACAGTCCCTGTATGAAATATCCCTTTTTGGGCAATTGTTTTCGTCAGTTCCTGAAATTTCTATGATTTACCACTGAAATGATTGTAGTTAAAACACACCCTGCAGAATGAACTTTATTTTTATGAGAAATTGACAATAAACAGAATTTGTAATGAAGCTTTCTTTCTAATAATAATTACTTACCATACATTAGATGAACAGTATGTGTTTCTGTAAAAAACATTCTAACAAATTATGTAGGCAGCATCATGTTATTTTATGTAGAAAAATTCTGAGAATAAGTCATTAAAGCTATCGTTTTGTAGATAGGATATAAATTTTCAAAATCTACATGATATTTGTTAGTTTTACATGGCTTAAGCCACACCCACACAATTTACATAATAATTTTGATGAATTTCAATGGCAGAGCAAGACCCAATGTGCCCCTAAAGTCCCTTTTGCACCATCAACCTTCTTCGAGCCTTATATCCATCCTTAATGGGATTTATAAATCCATACTTCTTTTCAGACTGTCAAAAGATATGTATGCAGTAAGTCAAATTAGCAAAATACTATTTTTAAAAGCTTTTGCAACAAGTAATTTTTCTAAGAAAGAACTCTGAATGATTCACTTTACAAGGAAAGGTATATATTTCATTTTTGTATAGCAAGCTCTAATTTCTATTACATTTACCACTGCTAACTGCCAGGGAGGTAATTTTTTCGGAAATACTTATTTTATGACAATATGATACAATGTACCTGATATTTCTCCGAACAAATTGTTACGATAACTTTTGACAGTTGTTATAGTACAGAAAATCTCGTATTTACACTCTTATACCTTCGCTAATTAATAGGTAACTAACTATTATCCCACTTCAAAGTCCACATTACTTAACGAGGCACTATTTTTCATTAGCGTTAATTAGCGCAGAATATAAACCCCTGCTGATGGGTGATATTTCGTCCAAAACATGTTAGTCATTTATTATTGTATTGAAACATTGAGAGTGCCATAACCTAAAATGTTGATTAGCGAATTAAAATCTAATAAATGACGCTTCTGGAAAAGCGGAAAATATTACAAAAATGTTACATAATAATTAATGGAGCAACTGTTCATGGAGCTTACAGAGTTTTCTGGTAATTTCAAGGCCGTTTTTCATTAAAAATGTATTACAAAGAGCATTTTAATGCAAAAAATGTATGAACTTTACCCATTAAAATTCCATTACAATTTAACGAGGTCTGACAAATTTTATAACACTGGATAAATGTGACCTTGTAAATCTGCTACTGCAGCTATTTCTTAAACCTAACTGTTTTTCCTGAATTTCGAACAATTTCGGAATAAGTTTTCGCAATAGACAACTTTTAAATTTCCACTTTGTAAATGGAAGAGGAAAAAAAATGACACTGTTTTTGTAGATAAATGTAGGCACTTGGGGTGAAAAATCTTCTTTTTTTTTTCATTTAAGTCGAGTAAGACATGAAATGCGTATCTTGCACTGAGAAAAAAAACAAACAACAATAAATAGTTTTGAAACCCCAAAATGTGAATAAGCCAAAACTTATATCAAAACTTGTCCATACATACTTTAGGCAGGCCCTATCTAATATTCTGAGTATGAGTCAATAGTATTTAGCATAATAAACAATTTGCTGGGTCTCTGGGTGGCTTCATATAAGATAATCCATCTGTCAATTTTGGCACCAGGGGAGTTTAAAACTGACACCATCATGTAGATAATGTACAGAAGTATTTCATATTGATACATGGAGTATGTTACTGATATATCTTTCATTTTTCCCTCTGATACAAAACATCAGGTGGGCAGACAAATCTTTGGAGTGAGTCAAATTTGCAGGTGAAAGTGGTGTTAAAAACATAGAATATCTTGTTCCCTGAAAAATACAAGTTATAAGCTATGGAATTCTGTATGCTACGGAAGAGCATTAGTGCCAGGTGCCTTTTATCTATTAACTCGAAACTTCGCGATACTACGTAACTCGTAATTTTGACTTACTAATTCGAAATTTTGACTTACTAACTCAAAATTTCAACTTATTAGGTGCTTAGTAAGTATGTGTATTCAATAAGTCATAAATCAGTTATAACCAATCCATATTATACCATGCAATGAAATTAAATGGAGCCATATTCTGAAATGTTCTATGAAAACCAATCAGGGCAGTGTGTGTTACAATAGAAAGTTCTGTCAAGAAAAAAGTATTCTGCTTGGAGGAAAAAGGCCCTTTCATAAAAATATCAGACTTGAGGGCTTCTTTTCAGACAAGGCTGTGATGAGGTAATCTGATTCACCAGGTATTCATTACAAAGACAAAATGAGCCGTGTCATGAGAAAACAAACACAGTGGCTTTGCGACCAGCATGGATCCAGACCAGCCTGCACATCCGGTTTCACTAACGGTTTCTCTAATTGCAATAGGCTTTGAAAGCGAACAGCACAGATCCTAACCAGTCTGCATGGATGCGAAGGCTGGTCTGGATCTATGCTAGTCGCAAAGCCACTATGTTGGTTTTCTCATGGTGCGGCTCAAACAATCTCACAAGAACTGGTGCCTAGAGGTCTTGCATGATATTAATGAAATATAAAATAAGAATCATATCAGAAGAATCAGAGCGCTGAGTACCAGCCACTGTAACAGCCTCGAGTACCGGTAATGCAAAATATCAGTTATAAAATCAAAAGTGAGTCAATGGTGAGAGGAAACTACCAGTATTGACTCGTCAAGATTCTTGGAGACCTGGGAATTGTGGATGTGATAAGATTATCTATCTGGCAGAATCTGTCATGCTTGTTCATTATAAACAGATATGTAACAATTTTCATGAAGCATTATCAGGATTTTCCTACATTACCATGATAATCTGATGTCATAATTATGATACAAGGCTCTTCAACAGTTGGCCTGGCATGTGTACATTTGAGTAAAATAAGTCAGATATTTACTGATAATGGTGGAGTTGACTGATCTGGTAGGTGAAACTTGTGTTGAAGTGTCCTGTCAATACAGTGTAACCTGTTTAAATTGAACACCAGCTGGTTGTGGGGGTGTAGATATGGCAGTCTCCTAACCAAAGTCACACTATGTATGACACCTAACCAAAGTCACATCAATAAATGGCAGTCACCTAATAAATGTTATGCCAATAAATAGTAGTCACCTGACCAAAGTCACACCAATAAATGGCTGTCACCTAACCAAAGTCACACCAATAAATGGTAGTCAGCTAACCAAAGTCACACCAATAAATGGTAGTCAGCTAACCAAAGTCACACCAATAAATGGCAGTCACCTAACCAAAGTCACACCAATAAATGACAGTCACCTAACCAAAGTCACATCAATAAATGGCAGTCACCTAACCAAAGTCACACCAATAAATGACAGTCACCTAACCAAAGTCACACCAATAAATGGCAGTCACCTAACCAAAGTCACACCAATAAATGGTAGTCAGCTAACCAAAGTGACACCAATAAATGACAGTCACTTAACCAAAGTGACACCAATAAATGGCAGTCACCTAACCAAAGTCACACCAATAAATGGCAGTCATCTAACCAAAATGACATCAATAAATGGCAGTCACCTAACCAAAGTCACACCAATAAATGTCAGTCACCTAACAAAAGTCACATCAATAAATGGCAGTCACCTAACCAAAGTCACACCAATAAATGGTAGTCACCTAACCAAAGTCACACCAATAAATGGTAGTCATGTAGCCAAAGTCTCAACAATAAAAGGTAGTCAGTCACCTAACCAGAGTCACAACATATCATGGTAGTCATGTAGCCAAAGTCTCAACAATAAATGGTAGTCATGTAGCCAAAGTCTCAAAAATAAAAGGTAATCATCTAACCAAAGTCACACCAATAAATGGTAGTCATGTAGCCAAAGACTCAACAATAAAAAGTAGTCACCTAACCAGAGTCACAAAATATATGTTAGTCACCTAACCAAAGTCACATCAATATTTGGCAGTCACCACATCAAAGTCACTCCAATAAATGGCAGTCACCTAACCAAAGTCACACCAATAAATGTCAGTCACCTAACCAAAGTCACACCAATAAATGTCAGTCACCTAACAAAAGTCACATCAATAAATGGCAGTCACCTAACCAAAGTCACACCAATAAATGGTAGTCATGTAGCCAAAGTCTCAACAATAAAAGGCAGTCAGTCACCTAACCAGAGTCACAACATATCATGGTAGTCATGTAGCCAAAGTCTCAACAATAAATGTTAGTCATGTAGCCAA
The DNA here is from genome assembly GCF_021730395.1 of Mercenaria mercenaria. Classification (NCBI taxonomy): domain Eukaryota; kingdom Metazoa; phylum Mollusca; class Bivalvia; order Venerida; family Veneridae; genus Mercenaria; species Mercenaria mercenaria. The sequence goes on along the minus strand of NC_069378.1, from coordinate 62,902,021 downwards.
AGTCTCAAAAATAAAAGGTAGTCATCTAACCAAAGTCACACCAATAAATGGTAGTCATGTAGCCAAAGTCTCAATAATAAAAGCTAGTCACCTAACCAGAGTCACAACAATAAATGGTAGTCATCTAACCAAAGTCACATCAATATTTGGCAGTCACCTAATCAAAGTCACACCAATAAATGTTAGTCACCTGACCAAAGTCACACGAATATATGGCAGCCACCTTACCAAAGTCAAACCAATAAATGGCAGTCATCTAACCAAAGTCACACCAATAAATGGCAGTCACCTAACCAAAGTCACATCAATGAATGGCAGTCCCATAACCTGAGTCACACCAATGAATGACAGTCACCTAACTAAAGTCACATCAATAAATGGCAGTCATCTAACCAAAGTCAACCCAATAAATGACAGTCACCTAACTAAAGTCACACCAAAAAATGGCAGTCACGTAACCAAAGTCACACCAATAAATGGCAGTCATCTAACCAAAATGACATCAATAAATGACATTCACCTAACTAAAGTCACACCAATAAATGGCAGTCACCTAACCAAAGTCACACCAATAAATGTCAGTCACCTAACAAAAGTCACATCAATAAATGGCAGTCACCTAACCAAAGTCACACCAATAAATGGTAGTCACCTAACCAAAGTCACACCAATAAATGGTAGTCATGTAGCCAAAGTCTCAACAATAAAAGGTAGCCAGTCACCTAACCAGAGTCACAACATATCATGGCAGTCATGTAGCCAAAGTCTCAACAAAAAATGGTAGTCATGTAGCCAAAGTTTCAAAAATAAAAGGTAGTCATCTAACCAAAGTCACACCAATAAATGGTAGTCATGTAGCCAAAGACTCAACAATAAAAGGTAGTCACCTAACCAGAGTCACAAAATAAATGTTAGTCACCTAACCAAAGTCACATCAATATTTGGCAGTCACCTAATCAAAGTCACTCCAATAAATGGTAGTCACCTAACCAAAGTCACAACAATAAATGTCAGTCACCTAACAAAAGTCACACCAATAAATGGTAGTCACCTAACCAAAGTCACACCAATAAATGGTAGTCATGTAGCCAAAGTCTCAACAATAAAAGGTAGTCAGTCACCTAACCAGAGTCACAACATAACATGGTAGTCAGGTAGTCATGTAGCCAAAGTCTCAAGAATAAATGGTAGTCATGTAGCCAAAGTCTCAAAAATAAAAGGTAGTCATCTAACCAAAGGCACACCAATAAATGGTAGTCATGTAGCCAAAGTCTCAATAATAAAAGGTAGTCACCTAAGCAGAGTCACAACAATAAATGGTAGTCACCTAATCAAAGTCACATCAATATTTGGCAGTCACCTAATCAAAGTCACACCAATAAATGGTAGTCACCTGACCAAAGTCACACAAATATATGGTAGCCACCTTACCAAAGTCAAACCAATAAATGGCAGTCACCTAACCAAAGTCACACCAATAAATGGTAGTCTCATAACCAAAGTCACACCAATAAATGGCAGTCACCTAACCAAAGTCCAACCAATAAATGGCAGTCTTGTAACCTGAGTCACACCAATAAATGACAGTCACCTAACCAAAGTCAATGCAATAAATGGCAGTCACCTGACCAAAGTCACACCAATAAATGGCAGTCACCTAACTAAAGTCACACCAATAAATGGCAGTCACGTAACCAAAGTCACACCAATAAATGGCAGTCACCTAACTAAAGTCACACCAATAAATAGCAGTCACGTAACCAAAGTCACACCAATAAATGGCAGTCATCTAACCAAAATGACATCAATAAATGAACATTCACCTAACTAAAGTCCACCAATAAATGGCAGTCACCTAACCAAAGTCACACCAATACATGCAGCACCTAACAAAAGTCACATCAATAATATGGCAGTCACTAACAAAGCTCACCACCATATAAATGGTAGTCACCTAACCAAGTCACACCAATAAATGGTAGTCATGTAGCCAAAGTCTCAACAATAAAAGGTAGCCAGCACCTAACCAGAGTACAACTATCATGGCAGTCAGTAGCCAAAGTCTAAACAAAAATTGGTAGTCATGTAGCCAAAGTTTCAAAAATAAAAGGTAGTCATCTAACCAAAGTCACACCAATAAATGGTAGTCATGTAGCCAAAGACTCAACAATAAAAGGTAGTCCACCTAACCAGAGTCACAAAATAAATGTTAGTCACCTAACCAAAGGTCCATCAATATTTGGCAGTCACCTAATCAAAGTCACTCCAATAAATGGTAGTCACCTAACCAAAGTCACAACAATAAATGTCAGTCACCTAACAAAAGTCACACCAATAAATGGTAGTCACCTAACCAAAGTCACACCAATAAATGGTAGTCATGTAGCCAAAGTCTCAACAATAAAAGGTAGTCAGTCACCTAACCAGAGTCACAACATAACATGGTAGTCAGGTAGTCATGTAGCCAAAGTCTCAGAATAAATGGTAGTCTGTAGCCAAAGTCTCAAAATAAAAGGTAGTCATCTAACCAAAGGCACACCATAAATGGTAGTCTGTAGCCAAAGTCTCAATAATAAAAGGTGCACCTAAGCAGAGTCACACAATAAATGGTCGTCACCTAATCAAAGTCACATCAATATTTGGCAGTCACCTAATCAAAGTCACACCAATAAATGGTAGTCACCTGACCAAAGTCACACAAATATATGGTAGCCACCTTACCAAAGTCAAACCAATAAATGGCAGTCACCTAACCAAAGTCACACCAATAAATGGTAGTCTCATAACCAAAGTCACACCAATAAATGGCAGTCACCTAACCAAAGTCCAACCAATAAATGGCAGTCTTGTAACCTGAGTCACACCAATAAATGACAGTCACCTAACCAAAGTCAATGCAATAAATGGCAGTCACCTGACCAAAGTCACACCAATAAATGGCAGTCACCTAACTAAAGTCACACCAATAAATGGCAGTCACGTAACCAAAGTCACACCAATAAATGGCAGTCACCTAACTAAAGTCACACCAATAAATAGCAGTCACCTGACCAAAGTCAACCCAATAAATGGCAGTCACCTAACTAAAGTCACACCAATAAATGGCAGTCACCTGACCAAAGTCAACCCAATAAATGGCAGTCACCTAACTAAAGTCACACCAATTAATGGCAGTCACCTAACCAATGTCAACCCAATAAATGGCAGTCACCTAACGAAAGTCACACCAATAAATGGCAGTCACCTGACCAAAGTCAACCCAATAAATGGCAGTCACCTAACTAAAGTCACACCAATTAATGGCAGTCACCTAACCAATGTCAACCCAATAAATGGCAGTCACCTAACGAAAGTCACACCAATAAATGGCAGTCACATAACCAAAGTCACACCAATAAATGGCAGTCACCTAACCAATGTCAACCCAAAAAATGACAGTCACCTAACTAAAGTCACACCAATAAATGGCAGTCACCTAACCAATGTCAACCCAATAAATGACAGTCACCTAACCAAAGTCACACCAATAGATGGCAGTCACCTAACCAATGTCAACCCAATAAATGACAGTCACCTAACCAAAGTCACACCAATAGATGGCAGTCACCCAACCAATGTCAACCCAATAAATGACAGTCACCTAACTAAAGTCACACCAATAAATGGCAGTCACCTAACCAATGTCAACCCAATAAATGGCAGTCACCTAACTAAAGTCAACCTAACAGTACTCTACAGTAATTGACAACTTCCTCACATGAATCATAGATACAGGATGGTTGTCTTTACGCACAAGGTCTGCTGTCAAATTAATATGGAGAAATGTATGCTGCACCCATGAAGTGACAATAAATCTAACACATAAACACACATTATTTTATTGAACAATTGTTACCAAAAATCTAATATACTTTTCTATCAGATCTAAAAAAGAAAAGATTTATTACTGTTGCTTAAGTGAGCATGAAATATAGTTACTGATAGTAACTTGATCATATAATTGAGCCATGCCATGAGAAAACCAACATAGTGGCTTTGTGACCAGCCTGCGCATCGATCCGCGCAGTCTGGTCAGGATCCATGCTGTTTGCTTTCAAAGTCTATTGCAATTAGAGAAACCGTTAGCAAACAGCATGGAATCTGCGCAGTCTAGTCAGGATCCATGCTGGTCGCAAACCCACTATGTTGGTTTTCTCATGGCGTGGCTCAATGATAGAAACATACACACATCAATGTTACATTCGAAAAAGAAATTTTTCTTCAATCAGAAACTCCGCAGGGAGAATTTAAATGCTAAATAAGGGAAAGGCAAACAAATAGCTCCTAACGATAGTGAAATCAGTAACCAATACTTTAAATGACTTCTCCCACCAGTAACCAATACCACAATGATTGCTCCCTGCGGAAAAAGATATCACTTTATTTTACCACCCAAGGGTCGCTATTTATTCAATAACCAAGGTTGTTTTCTGTTTTCCATAGATATCCTGTCATCATTAGTATCGTTTACAGTATAATGGAGGAACTGAGGTATATATTCAGGGAGGTAATGCTGTTCTATTGATAGGAGAAATATTTTGATGGTTTCTACAGAGCCGCAGCTTGTTACATGGAAGATTTGTGCGGAAAAAAGATAATGGTCAGATAGTGCTCAAAGGGACGTAACTCTAAAATCATTTAGTAGAATCATACATTATGCTTCAAGGGACATAACTCATAAAACAATTAAGTTTAGTAAATAATGTTGAAAGGGACATAACTCTGAAACACTGGGTATTTTGGTAGATAATGCTTCAAGAGACACAACTCTGAAAACATTGAGTGTTTTTGTCGATAGTGTTCCAAGGAAACATTTTATATTTTGGTAGACAGTGCTCATTCTAAATGCCTCTGCTATTATTTTCTGTGTAAAAATAACAACTTGTGTATAACATCTTTTTATCACCATTTCCAGCCATTCATTTCTTGCAAGACTACCCATAAATGGACAAACTTATGGTCATGTGACTGAGACATGCAATAAAAATGCTAATACTGTGTAGGCAGACATCATGAAATACTTTCATTTTACTAAGTGCAGTTTCTACAAAAATAAAGTTGCTGAAAATCATGCACAGACATTCCTTTAACAATCAAGCATCAGTATAAGCATGAATAGGGCCTTTACTAAGTCGAAAAAACTTAATGTTTTATATTGATACGGAATACATTCGAAAAACCACAGAGGCGCATCCTGCAAATTACTAACATCATACTTCAAAACATCGAGTGTTTTCCAAGGGACGTAACTCCAATGGACAAAATTTTTAGAATGTTTTTGTTCCGGCTGGTCTGTCTCTAAGTTTTCTTTTTCCAATATCTTGTAAAAAAGCAACCTATTCTGACATTCTCTTAAAACAAGGTGTTGTTATTTAAAGTTTTATTCCTGTGAGAACCGCTAAATCCAGCAGTAATGAGATTTTCAAATTGGGAGCAATTTTTTTTTTTCATTTATGCCAGAAGCAATGCTAATTTCACTCAGAGGAGTGTGAGAGTCTGCACTAAATTAGCCATTTCTTGAAATAAGAATATCAACACAGCTTTGAGTACTTTTTTCTGCAATTACACTGCATCCTGAAGCAAGACCTGATCGTGATCCCACAAAAGCTTTCTTCATTAATGTCAAGCATTTCTGTGACAATGATTTTTATGACTCTTTTGTTTGGAGAACTAAAAGCTAGGGTAAGTGTCCACTTTGTCATAGGGATCCATCACGTGCTATGATAGAGGAGAAAAAAATCATCCATAAATAACATAAATATTTATGTTATTTATGGATGATTTTTTTTTTTTCACATATAAGTTCTTGAATTTTCATCTAAGAAACATTTTAAACAGAAAAAATCCCCTCTATCATAATTTTTTCCCCTCTATCATAGCATGTGACGGATCCCTATGCACTTTGTTAGGCATGAGAAGAACATGCATTTGATGTTCATTATCCAGTTGTTTACATATCATGTATGACACGATTGCGCAACCCAAGTAACAGTTAATGGTACTGCCCAAATTGAAAGATGGACAAGTTCATTACAGAAATTAATGAGGATAAGGGTTAAGGGCAAAATAAACTATTTTCATCAAGTTATGATTATTTGTACTCAAGCTGTCACTGCCGCATTTAAGTCTTCATGGCTCATTTACTTAATAGTGCGACTAGTCTCAATAAACAATAAAATCATATTTTGGTAATATACATTGATATCTGATATAATAACATATATATAGCCATGCTCATGGTAAAGCAATTGAAACAATGAACCAAGAGCTAGTGAGTTTGATCAAATGGATCCCAAAGCATAACAGTGATGTATTTTTTAGCAAAATGGATGATTGTGGATGGGGGTGAGGGAATAATGATTAGTGGAAAAGCTGTTCAGGTTTCAGAACTGGGCAGCACAAATCTTATAAAATTGCCTTTATCCAAGAAAACACAATATCTTAGACTGAGGTAATGACTTAAATTTTATAAAATTCTAAATTTCATTTAAGTTCTTAATTAATCTAAAATACATTGATATAATTTAAAGGGACATGGCAAGCCATCATTAATTTTGTCAAGTCCAACCTTCCTACTTACCCCTAGGACTGTGCTATGAATATTCCAAAGGCCCAAAGAGAACCATACAAGTTGCCATTGTCCAATCATTTGTCCAGCTTGAGACATCTGGACATTATTACCATAGTTACACTATGTCCAGTAATTACTGACCAGTCCAACCAACCCATTATTAAACTGTCAAACTATAGTAACTCAATCCTTTCTTGATGTTACTCCGAAATAATGCATGTTGCAATTAGCAGACATCTTTATTTGGGCAATAATATCTAATTTGTCTCTGCAAACTTTTGTATTAATGGGATATGGCATAGGGACTATCTTGAGGGTTACTGATTGAAAAACAGTTTTGTCTGTTGCAGTTTTCAAATATCATATCATTTTAGGATCTTACCTGATAGCCCTGCTTGTTCTACATCTGCAATCAAGTGTGTGTGTTCCATTTAAGCTCTTTCTCAACAATGTTTTAGTCATATAAGTGATGGTGTCTACTGAAGCTGTTAGCACAATGCCCAACTTTTTACAGCTGCCTCACAGGAATATCATGCCTAGACATGTGACATGATACCCCGCCCAGTCACATACTGACATCGGGATGACTGGTCCTTAATGCTGAGCACCAAGGAAAGAAGCTATTAGTATCATTTTTCACGTCTTTGGTATGACATGGTCAGAGTGTGAACCCACAGCCTCAGGCACTCAAAGCGGGCATCTGCCACTAGGCAACCTAGGCAGTTGAGAAACCATGCGCATATGAAAACAAATACAGGTAGTTTCTCTACAGAAAAGGTGGCAAGTAATTAATTTTCAGCCAACCCACAAAATAATTTTTTTTTTTCAAACTCACATACAATACAAATTATTTCAAAAAAGATAATACTCAACAGGTACTACCTTTAAATGCTATTAAAATTCATAGATTAAGTAATAAAAACAACAATTTTCTTCAATTTTATCAAATAGCGGGCTTGAAAACTCTACTGACTGATCTGGAATTACTCAAAGATGAACACTAATGATAAATTAATGAAGATTATTAATTAGGTGTATATATAATTAGTGAGTCACAATGGCTCGAAGGCAAAAGGAAGTAGAATGACTGATGCTGGGAAACTTCCTGCAAAACTGCAACAGTGCCAAGGGATCACAATGACAATACACTCTTATAGAACAAAGTTTAGTCCTAAATTTTCCATATCTGTGTATTTTCCTTCAAAACTGGTATATTTTTTATCACATTTTTTTGCTAATCTAAAAAATTCTTTTATGATTCAAACAAATACGAATAAGGCTTCTTTTGTTGTATATTCTCCACTTAAATAAAAAAAATGTTAAGAAATAACTACAAGCCACCTTAATGCATGCCCTTGTTATTTTTTCTTCTTTTCATTTATTTGTATTTCTTTTATTTTGTCATTTACATCTTAATTAACGTCTTAATTTTTAAGCTGAAATACCAAAATTGTACAAACAGCATCTTAGAATATTCTTCAAAAGGAGCTCTACTTCTGCTACTTTTAAAGCTTGATTCATTATATAAATGTAAATCTGAGAAACAAAAAGGCATCACTTAATTCCAAAGTCAAATCTCAATTCCCAAATGAACAAAGACGACTTGCAGATACAAAACAACAGTTTCGTTAACAATGCATGACTCACATGACTGTATAATATTCAGTTCCAATATTCTAAGACGCGCCATAAATCATTAAAATATTGACAATTCAAACAAACGCTACACCTGAATGAAAAAACTAAGCAAGACCCTTTTAGGAGTTGACACATACATTGTCTCAGCCTGTCACAGCCCCTTTTATGATTCAATGTTTGTTTAATGTGTGTAATTTTTCATGTAAACTGATGCCACTTGAATGATTCCAGGTAACGCGCCACATTATGAGTCATGCATTTAATCTGCATGCAAATTAGAAGAGAACCTTTTTTCATATTTTTTCATTCTACGAAATTACTGTAAAGTCTTAATAATTTGTGCATTCTTTGTTTTTTTTATGTTAAAATTACTTATCAAGGACTTTGCATGCTTTATTATGTGATTTATCATAGTTCAGAATTCTGATGTGCAGGAGGCCTGGTTATATCCGCCCGAGAGGTTTTATATTCAAGCATCTGAAGTATGCATCATGGTAAATCAGATGACAAACCACAAAAATTCATGTTTATTTCAATTTTAACATGTTCATGCATTGAAATATATAGATAATATAAAAGCAGGACCTGATTTTTTTTTTCAAATAGTAATGAACTGGACATCATTTGACAATATGATGTCATGTTGTTGTAAAGTTGGATTTTTACAACATAAGGTTACGTAACATACAGTTTTAGTATTGCATAATATAATCTAACAGTAATATTTTATCATAAATGTTTGTATTTTCATATAGTATGGTATTTAAGTTTTGAAAGCATAGACTTTAGCTAGTCTATAAAGGGCATTCAGCTAGTCTATTAAAGACTGCTGATTTACCTAGACAGATCATTCAGTTCAGTTTATTCATTTGACACTTTAGTAATGTCTATATATTTCATAGTCATCCGTACTTTCAGTTTATCTTTATTGTTACAAACTGCATTTAATATCATTACATATTTTCATTTTGTATTTCCATCAGCTATTTTTAGTAAGACCAGTTATGAAAGAACTTTGAGCTATTTTTAGATTATAGACAAAGAGTTTACATAATCAAGGTCATAGCTGATTTGAAAGATAAATGTTGAATGGCTTATCAGAAAAATGCTGACCAATCAGAATGTACCTTACATCCTTCATGGTTGACTGCATTCTGGAAGAGTTTACCTCAGAAGAACTTCAGAGCCATTTCTTCACTCTGTAAGGAATTTTAAGACTGACAACATTTAAATAACTCTCCTAGGGTTTAGTAATTAATAATTAATTAATTTTGTTTTTATTTTTGGCTATTTATTTAACCTAAGAGTTTTACTAAATTCATTGTAACTTTTCTCTAAATTAGTAAGTAATTTTCTTTAATTAAGTAACTTAAATTCTATTGTTTAAACAGCAATTGTTTTAGATTTTCATCTTTAAATACTTCAGTTTTAAAATATTTATAATTAATTTACATTGCTGTTAATTTTGAACAGAGTCATAAAAGTACAGAGTCACAACATACATTTAGATACTTTAATAATACCATTTATTGAGATTATTATTTACTTCCTGACAGAACTTTAAGAACTCCATCTTTTCATTTAATAAGCTGATTTGTCATCTTTATCAGTATTTTTGGCATTTTTCTAACTTGTATATTTAGATCACTTTGTAAAATATTAGTTTAGAAAGATAAGTAAAAATTTGGTTGGTTTTCAAATTTATTCAGCATTTGTGTTTTTATTTTCCCTTTCTAAGTAAAGGGTGGTGTCATCCTGACGTGTCAGTAATTCTGACGTAATAGTTTACTACTAGTAAACGGCTAGTTTAGACCACTGCTTCCAAGCAAACTATTAAACGAACATATAGACCGACTGTTAAACAAGACAGCCTTGGTTATAAACCAAAATTTTTTTATTCCCCACAACAATGTGTTCTCACCGGTCTGCATGTCAACCATTGTTTATCACAAAATAAACAACACTTAGATCTACATGTTGTCTTCTTTCCATCGAAATAAGGTAAGTGTTAAGATACTCTTAAACATTGTAGTACCATTAAGTGTACACTTTCATATTAATTATTTTACAAATCGAACAGAATGCTTTTTAACCCTTACTCTGCTAAATTTCTATAATGAACTTGGTCTGCACTGGTTGCAAAGGCAGAATCATTTGCCGCCAGCAGGCTAAGGGTTAAACAAGAAGATTTGTCAATTAAAGACAAAAAATTGAAAATCGCATGTATTTATCAAACAAAATGACATTAGATAATTGTAAGTTCACTTTAACTAATTGGTGCAATTTTAGTTAAAACATGATTTGCAAACTATCCATTAAAATAATGTGTTTGTGCAATTAAATGTAATATCAAAAATTCATCGTATGCATTTGCTGCGCCAAGTGCCATGCCATCCAATTTGTTTAATCTTGTCAAATGTAAATTATAATGGCTCCCTCACATGAAATACGGAATTGTCTACCAGTTGTCTTGTACTGCAGTGATTGCATTTATTTCAGTTATTTATGGTCTGTCAGTTATGAGATTCCATAACAGTACTGGTTCAGTGCCTAAATCCGGACAGTGCTTAATTATTCGGACACCGTTTAAAAATGCTTTACGATCATGATTTTTTACTGAAATGAATAGAATCGACGCAAGCGAAATGTTTGATGACCAGCTGTCAACAATAGTGTACGAATGTAAGCCTTTCCAGAGAAAACTACCTTCAAATATCCGCACCGCATAAAGTAAACATTGTGTGTGTTGGGGGATGACGTCATACAGCGCGCGCCAGTTATTTGAGGTGTGAAGAGGTACTGATCAAATAAGAAAAATATTCTGCCTATTGCAGACGACTCTTTTTTGTTTGCTGATCGAAACTGATGTAAAAATATGTTTTAGAATTCTGTACTACCCTCAGTATTTATTTTAAAGATTTAACCAATTTCTGTTACATATCAATTAATTCAATAGAGAAAATATTCCAGCATTCATTAGATAAATCGGCACAGTGTCATTATAATGATCCCCGTATTTGTGTCAAAATGTATAACGACAGCGACAGAATAAACATGTAAGAAAGAATCATTTTAAACATTAATTTTTGCTCAGATAAATTTTAGTATATTATTGTTATATTTGACAATTATATAAAGTTAGAAACTAGTCCATATGATCACGTGATAAACAGGTAATAAAATTTTATTCGGACGGAGATATTTGTATATATTTACAGGACTGTATTTGACTGCTTTATTTTAAACGAAGTCGTGTTTATTGTTATTTTTGGGTGCACATATTCGTTGCATTTTATACCCAAATAGTGTTCGAATATTTAAGCACTCCGAAGGTCAATTTTGACAGCTTTTACTGGCCCAATTCGGATGACATTTTTATGATGAAATCAGCAATATACGATTTTGTTGTTTTGCAAAGAGATTTATAAAGAACCTAACATTATACAGTTAAAATTTTATGCACGTGTGGTTTCATAATGCAAAGTTACTGTCAAAAACCCACCAAAAGTGTCCGGATTTAGGCACTGGACCAGTATTATTACTATAATAATTATATCTGTCAGTTATAAAAAAGACAGACAAAAAAAAGTCAGATTATAGACTCCCTGGCAGCATGGAGCATCTCAAAAGCAACCAGAAGCACCAAATTTGACCTAAAACCTGATCATATCACATACCGCATGTGACCTACAAACGGATTATGTCATGAGTCTGATCTATATAAACTGACCATGTTATGAGTCTGACCTATAAACCAAACATATGCCATGGAAGAATTGTAGACAGCTCTGTGTTTAAAGCTCTGCTCCGTTGCTGTTCATATTCTTTTGTGTGTATGCAACCCATGATTACAATAGGTAACAGTTAACGGCCATGTGCCACATTTATCAGCACGCAAATTCACAGGTATTTCATATAAAATTTTATATAAAATAGACCCTATTTTGGCAGGCGTCACTGTTCATAGTCAGGATTTTCATGCTTTTTAAGTGACAATTCAAGGTTAAAAGGTAGGACGGGAGCAGGGCTTTAAAACAGATTAATCATGTATGGTATTATAACCATATGGTGCATATATAAAGTACATATCTTTGCCTACCTCCCCATCACAGACACATATGCACTGGATTTTCCTTCGAAAATAAGAAAGATAGAAATGAAAATTTTGTGTATTGAAAATTTCTACGCAACAGTGACTTAAAGAAAGCTCATCTTAACCCTTAGCCTGCTAAATTTCTAAAATGGACTGGTCTTTCATTCAATTTGGGCAATACCATTTATCATTTCAAGGGGTGTTCACTGAAAATTTACTGACTGAATAGCGAACAGTGCAGACCATGATCAGACTGCACGGATGTGCAGGCTGATCTTGGTCTGCACTGGTCGCAAAGGCAGAATCACTTGCCGCCAGCAGGCTAAGGGTTAAATGTTTAGTAATGACATTTGGAAATATTTGCTAAATAATACTTCTGGACAAACAGTCTATAAATTCTCCCGACTTTGTCATAAATTTCTATACCATGGCAATATCAAAAAAAATTGACAAACAAAAGCGACAATTTTCAGGTAGGCACAAATTTTAACATTTTTTTCCACTAACGATATTGTGTTTGCATGTTAAGTATTTGTCTAGAGGGAATTCATCCCCTAGAACACAATCCAATATGTCAATAATTCTACTCTCACCCTGGTGTATGAATGTAATGGGCGCGCATGATCGCGTATGAAATACGTGCTCTGCTCGTGAAATGCATGCTACTAACGAAAAACCTATTTTGCTTTCACTGGAAGAATGATTTTACTGGAGGCTGCTCATTCATCAATAGAAAATAAAGAGATCACTTTAAAAGCTTTTTATATGGGTCATTTATTTTTGAAAAAAAGAAGATGTCATAAAATGGTCTAATACATATATTAAACATACATAATTATATCTGGATATTAAACGATGTTGTGAATGATACGCACATAATTATATTTACATAAAAATTCATTTTAGCCATTGACACCTGCAGATAGATATGTCCAATATAAAATTTTAGACCAGTTTGAGTCAAATTTATCCCATCTTGTACTGTGAAATGTCAGATAATCTTTTTATTCCATGTTTATTTTTTCTTGGTAAAAAAGAAAGAGATATAAATTGTGTAAAATTAAATCTATAATTGTACCATTTTTTACTTAGTACCTAATACATATACATAGTACAGCACCATGTTGCAATTACAAATTGTCGATTAATAGAAAAGCAAAACAGGTCAAGAAAGTGAATTATTTTCTAAATCTAGGCATGTGTTTTCAGTCAATTTACTGCTATTCTACTTTAGAAAATTTATATCTCATTATTTTATGATTTAATTGTGAAGCACCTACCAATATTTAGAATATTGTACGTGAAAGAATTTTTTTAAAAATCCAGTTTTCGTATTTCAGGGTCTTACTATTAACTTAACTCTTATCATGCTAAACAAGATTGGTTTTGCCTTTGTGACCAGTGTAGATCATGATCAGCCTGCACATCTGTGCAGTCTGATCATGATCTGCACTGTTCGTCATTCAGTTAGTATCTTTTTGGTATGCACCCTTTTATAACAATTAATGGTTAACTGTCCTTATTGAAAGATGGATACTGATTATAGAAATTTAGCAGGGGAAGGGGTAAGGTATTTTTTTCCAGAAATTACTTCCCTTTTTGTCCCAATAATGCATTTTTCTCTGATTCTGCTTGCCTAAACATGGAATTTTGCCTGCACATTTTACCATCCTTTATTTATTGGGGAAAAAAGCATTTATTCATTCATCCAAACAAATTGTTACAGTCATTATTGTGATAAGCATCCCACAAACCCCCAATAAATTAAATAGCCTCATTACTATTGACAGCCTTTCTCTCTTTATGATCAAATCTTCATTTATCAGGATAAAAGATCTTTAAAAACTGACAGAGCAAATACAACCTATTAGATTTACTAATTCAATATTGCAAGAATAATGTTGTTTTTTTATGTAATTCTTTTTTTTTTTTTTTTTTTTTTTTTTTTTTTGATTTTTCAAAATGTCAGTCTCAATATAATTCCCATAGATCTGAAATTAAGATCTGACTATAACAGCCTCCTTACAATACTCATTTATACTACCAGTCTAGTACATTGTAAAACTGAGTTTGTAAACCAATCTCTCCACACTTTGTGTCTCAAGCACCTGATTGGTTGTTTCTTATTACAATATTCAAACTGACCAATGGCTAGGCTGCATTCTGAGACTGGTTTTCAAACTCAAGTTTCTTCTTGTTATTCTACAGTACTTAAGATTATCTGATTCCATGCTCCAAGGTAATAAACTAAGTTGAAGCCCAGTCTAAGACTGCAAACTTTCTATTGGTCAACTTCAAGACTTAGCAAAGATTCATCCAATCAGATATTTGAGTTTTGCAGACTGGTCTCAAAGTATGACTGAACAACATTAAACTTCAAAATAAAAACAAGAGTACTGTCTGCGGGGTGCCATTGCTCATCTTCCAGTACTGGGCAATATGTAAGAAAAAGGTTATAGTTATTGGCCAAAGTTCTTACTCAAAGTTATAGTAAGTATTCAAGAAAAGTGAACTTAAGGTAGTTCTGCACGTTTGGATCGAAATTTTTTCTACAATGTAGAATTTGATTAAACTCCAATTTTTCAAAACTTCAGAATATACCTAGAAAATTCAGCAAATAAAAAAGATAGGGTCGTGTGCTTGATTTTTTGCTAGGCTGGTTTGAAAAATTTGGACCTCACACAATATTTCATAATGGGAGTCTATGGGAAAATCATAATAGAATTTTTTCAACCATGTATATTTTGATGAAATTTCTCACAGTTGTAAATAAAAACAAGGCTTATAATTTGGTGAAATAAAATGTATAGGTCCGTGTGCTTATTTTTGAGATATTTTACCATGATTAAAGGGAACCGGACATTTCACGTTAATTTTAAGACCTTATTTTGATTTTTTAACGTGCCATATGTTTTAATATTATATTTTGACTTTAGAAATATAGCAACAGTGTCATTATAACAAAGTTACCCACAGTTTTTGATTAATTCATAAATTGATTTTCATTTCCGTACGCCGAATCCAGGCTTTATTCTACGTTTTCCGGATAAATGACGTTACGCCATCACTTCCGGTTTTTCAAACGTGCAGAACTACCTTAAACAAAAAACAACTAAAAATACTGATTTTCTAAGTACAAAAAAGGGAATAATTATAACAAAATGCTGGTTAGAGATAGGTTCTTGGTCTACTTACTTTTCTCTAATGATGATAAACAACTTTGCAAAGTTTCAAGGCTGTTGCTCTTATAGTTTTTGAGAATAGTGAACCTAAACAAAAATTTTAACCAAGGCCGACGATCAAGTGAGGACAATACCTCATAAAATCAGACAAGCTAAAAACTAACTTTTTTCTCTCCCTATATTTGTATTTCTGACAAAAAAAACAACAACAACAAAAAAAAAAACAACACTTTTGTCTGATCAGTAGCTGGGAAATCAGGTAGGCATTACCTGTTTTAATTATAGGAAAATTCATTTGTTAAAAAAAATGTTATTCATCAGCCAGATGTCACAGCATGCAAATATGTCATTAAATGTGGATCAGTCCAATTTCCTTCCATACTAGTTTTACTGATATGCTACTTGGCCAGGGTATATCTCAATTAAAAACTCATTAATCACAAAGCCTAGCTGAAGGCCTGTGACTAGTCTGTGTTCAGACCCAGTGTTTTGTTCACAGGAGATAACTCCTGAGGCCATTCAAATTTTGTATAATTATGTCCCTTTTCTTCTCAAAACACTGGAATAACCTGCGCCAAGAAAGATTGGTCAGAATATATAAGAGAAATTATTAAACAAAATAAAAAGATTATCTCGTCGGTAGCCAGACTAGCCTGTGACATTCATTTAGAAAGTGACGATTCAAGGTAGAAAGTTTGGGTATTTACTGCATACATGATACAGAATTATCTGTTTTGCAAAAATGTCAAAAGGTTCAGATTAAGTTTCTCATTATGATGAAAGTTTGCAAAAAAAACTCATTCAAATGTTTTCAAAGGATTCTTGAATTTTTTTATTTTATTTAAAAAAAGAAAGATGTATGTTTATGTACTTTTATTCTTAAGTACTTTCAAGCATAATGGTAGCCATAAAAGTCTTCTGACATTTAGAAAAAAAAATGATTTTGTACAACAATAAAATAAAGTAACATTATACTTATCTTTATGCCATTTTCTGCTTGATTATTAAAATAGATAAATTTTAAAATTTTAATATTTTTATTCAGACTATTTCTTTCATTTCTAAAATGGGCCATGCCATGAGAAAACCAACATAGTGCATTTGCGACCAGCATGGATCAAGACCAGCCTGTGCATCCGCGCAGTCTGGTCAGGATCCATGCTGTTCGCTAACATATTCTGTAATTGCAATAGGCTTTAAAAGCAAACAGCATGGATCCTGACCAGACTGCGCTGATGCACAGGCTGGTCTGAATCCATGCTGGTCGCAAGTGCACTATGTTGGTTTTCTCATGGCGCGGCTCAAATTTAATATTTCTTTCATTAAAATATCTAGAGTAAAAATGCCACAATAAGCAACTCTTGTTTCAAAATTTCTGATCTTTCTATTCTGAGGAAGCTAATGTCAACTTGTATCGCATTTAATTAAACCTAGTTTCAAGCTAATTAACAGACATGTTTCTATGATTTTTCACACTGGAAGTGTTCATGTGATTGCGTGAGGATCAGATTTCTACTGATGTTCATTAACGAATTAATGATGCATTAAAAAGCTATCTGATACCCTTCGCTAGATCGTAAGAAATTTACGTACATACCGAATGTCTGTACAGTTTGTTGCATGACACAAATAATTGCTCAGAAGCAATGAAAGAATACTACATTCACAGAAAGGTTTCAAATCAATAGTAACTGTTGTGAGGGGCAGGTGACTTGACCATGGAAGACATTTAGTAATCATATTACAAAAAAATTATGAAAACCAGATACAGCAGCAAGAAGTTGAGGTAAATTCTGATCAGTATCAAGACTTTAACAAAAGGCAATAATGTCTAAGGTCAGACATTGTCCACTGCTGAATACCTAGACAATATTGTTGTCAGTTACTAGCTAAGAACAAGTCAGTACACCTGGCACAAAATCCAAGAACACTGGTTACTTGACTGTCTCTTAAAACTACCTCCATTGCTGAAGATTTTATTTCATATAGAAGAAATTCTCAAATCAATACTCTAACAGAAATAAGCCAAAATTATTGGCAGAGCCTCGTTACCGCCAAACAGTTACCCTCGAATTGCATATTCCAATCTGCATCTATATACATCCAGTGACAGATTATCGGTATCATAATCAAACAACTAAGAGCACTAGGAGCATCAAAAGATTCAAACTTTTTTTGCAAAAATTTTCAATATTTCATTTCTTGCCAACACTACAATGTGTTTTTTTTAAAGCTTATGAAGAGTATTTCTGGTTACAACATAATATAACCTGACAATACGACTGGCTAATTGGATTACATCTAGGTACCAGTAAAACTGTTGGAAATCATTCAAACTTTGCATGTTGGCATGTTAAAAATTGTACAAAAACGTTCGTTTCCGCAGCTCCTGATAGTGATAAAGTTTCATTCACGTCGTAAAGTACCGTCGGTCACGTAAACAATCAAATGATCGCGTAAGATGATACCAATAATCTGGTGATCAACTCTTCTGATCAAAAAATGTTAATCAACAATATAAAATGAATCCTTTGTTTACTGAATGCAAATGCATGAGCGAAGAAATGTTATTTAAGTCTGAAATATTAATATTATATCAAAATATAAGACTGTCCATTAGTAAATGAAAGCATCAGAAAAACATTTATATGTTTCGCGTATGTTTGTTGTCAAATTACAAATTACCATTTTGTTAAGAAGAAAATGAATTGAGCTAGAGGCCATAACTTTTACCATTTTGTTTTTCAGGCCCTCTATGAACAAGTTCATATTAAGATTTTTAGTTATTGTATTTAATATAAGAATTTTGATTTTTTTTTCCAAAATATATTTCCCTCTAACTTAATAAATTCTGCAAAAAGCCTAGAATTTATTTGGTATCATGATTTTATTTACCACAACATAAATTTAAAAACACTCATTAACAACTTGGTAGACCAGTCCCATTATAGCAAAGAAATTCCATGACAACAAACGGAATTAATGTCAAATAAAATATTTCACAACTGTTAAAGCAAGTCAACTCCATTTATATGAGGAAATAAAACAGAAGCTTGAGGCGCTAACAAGACGTCCTCGGAGAATCGCAGAAATATGCAGACACAAAATTGTCTGTAACATGGTCCTAAATAACAGATTTGTGTCGCAAAATTTCAATTATTTTCTTCTCAGACTTTAAAACGACAGGTCAAAACAAGTTTTTCAGTGTAATCAATGTAGAGAGAATAAAAAAACTAGCAAAAAAACTAGCAAAAAACTCTTCAACTTTAAAATAATTTGAAAAAAAAGGAAAGTTTCAAAGACTGCAATACATATCAAGAAAAACTATTTTGCTCATTCTTTTCATAGAATTACAGTCAATAGTATTTCTATAATTAAAAGTTGTAAAGATCATAACAACCTTTGAAATAGTTGTTTGAAAAATATATCCAAGAAAAAAATATAGAAAAATAAATTCTTCTCACAAAAGAGTGATGACATAAAATAAATCAGTCTTTCTTTGTTTTAGTTGAAGTTCAATGCTGTTTTCTTTTTTCAACAGTTATAATATGGTAGTGACTTAACTTGACCTGTGTTCCTGGATTCCTGTAAACCTATTGCAGGTGTACCTGCCTTACTGGCCACCTATATTACGCAGCCATTTGTGTAAAGCAGCCAGTCAGCTAATTTCCCAAATTGACTTTTTGTTCTTATTTCAACTTGTCTGCATCACTCCTTAGGCTAGCTGCTTAATACAGGTTTTGGCTGTGTTTACAAGTTATTGAAAGTAAATGACAACTCTCCTCATGAATCAGAGCAGGGAGGTTGATGGACCTTTAATCCATTTTCTTTAATTTAGCACCAAAAAGGACATGCATCTTGTGTGTAATTCAAATTAATCTACTCATTTTGTGACGTGAAATACATACCCATGGTGAGGATTTGCTACATTCACAGTGTATAGACTCTCTGTACGCCCAAACGGAAGTCGCCAATAACTAGGCGTTCACTTTCGTTTTTCAAATTTTTGGAAGCTGTCTGTAGTGAGTATTTTTATGTTTTTCTGTGGCTATTTGAAATAAATATTCTTGTTGTATATATTTTTCAATGTATGATAAATGTCTCTGCAACAAACTGCCGTTAAATAGATATTAACACATGAAATTAAAACATATTTTCACCCAAAACCCAGCAGGTCAAAGCAAAAGACGATGCATTCAGGCTAAAAATGCCCATTATTTAGGAACTGCGAGTGAAATACGTGTCAGAACCGCTTCTGAATGTTAAGTTATAAATCCATGCAAATGAGTTTATACCTACAAATATGCATTTACAATTCTGAATAGTTTAAATATTGTTTAATTCAACATGCATCTGAATTATGCACTGACCGCCTAGTCGCAAAACTTTATATAAAACTGTTCCACTATTCGCCTAAACACTGTACGCCTATTCAATAAAGAAATGACGAAGTGTTTGGGCCTGTAGGCTCTATACACTCTACTTATGGAATTTATAAATATAAGTTTTGTATTGTATTTTACTTGCGACAGTGAAACAGTATTTATTGGTCTGTTTCACCAACGATGTCCTTGTCTTGGACAAGAAATAGAATCTGTATACGAGTTTCCGTTAACATACGAGAAAAATACGTTAACATACGAGAAAAATATATATTTATTCCGCTCAGCTTGACAGGACACTTTGTTTTGTTTTTTTTCTTTGTATTTTTAGCTCGACTATTCGGGGAATAGCGGTGCTATTCTACTCGCCCCGGCTTCGGTTAAAGTTAAGTTTTTCGGCAACCTTTTTTTTGTCACATCTTTTTTTTCTTTTTACTTTTGCTTATATACCTTTCTGTAACTTCACATAAACATTGTGCAAACAAAGCCTTTTTATGCAGGGACTGCCATTATACCCAAGGTGAAGGTCACTCAAGGTGTTGTACTTGAAATTATTTTTTGAATTTAAGCTCCGCCAACAGACAAACGCGCTGTCTACATGAAAACTTTGTACAATCAAAGTGTCCAAAACGAGTCCGCTCATCTATCTTCCAAGACGGTGGTTAGTTATACGTGTAGAACAACTGATGCAAACGTTAGGAGCCAGGTCATTTTCAGTTTATTCTGTAGCGATTACTGCAATAATTATTAATGCAAACGAAAAAGAATTGGATATTAGCTCCGATCTGCTTGATTTTAACTGATATCAGCGGTGATTTGGAGCCGAATATTAAAATAAACAGAAATTACCAATAACCGCGCCGACTGCAGTGAATGATGATAAAGTCCCCAATATAAAGTCCGACCAAGTCTCTGAGATGCCGGAAATGGATCAAACACTGAGTTGTGCCACGTAACGATTATATGAATGATGCGTTAGTGATTTATGTGTAAAGAATCAAGTCATTATTACAAAAAATAATTTCAAGCCGTGCTAGACTAAATTAATTTGATAATTACTTACTAATAAACACTAACCTTTACGAAAAGTGGATTCGAAACTGCAGTAATAACATATAAACTGGTCCGTGACTGTTACGAAAACGAAAGAAATTATAAACTACTCATTACCAACTTTTAGTAACATCGATCTATCGGAAAATCGATAAATTTGCCTATATAAACAAAGAAGGAAAAAAATACTTAAACTTAAATTAAAAAAGTTCTATTTGGAAATCAAAAATTCGATACCCCACAAATTAAAGTTTAATTTATTCCGGATATTATGAATAATTTTTCAAAAAAATATTTTAATATTTGGTTGGTCCTTTTTGACTTTAAATAGACCCACCTCAGTTCATATAGACTCTGTAGGAAACGGGTCAAAAAAACTGACTTTTTCAAATATAACAGATAAAATGAGATAATTTTTCCGCAAATAATCAAAAAATCGATACCCCTAAAAATGTAGAAAAATTATTCAATTTTCGTTATGTGTAATTTGTTTTAAATTTTATAATGGTTTGTTTGGTCCTTTTTGCATATTAATGTGTACAGTGAACATTTCTTAAAAGATTCCGGCTTTTTCCGCCGTTATCCGTAAGTACTCGGAAGCTGTTACGGAAAATATTGTCGTCTGCTAGTCTGACTCGGTACAAATTGTTATAGCTCAAAGCCTAGTAGGCAACTTCACATTGACAAAAAAAACACAACAACTAAGATTGTAATTAGACAAATTAAAACAAATTAATTGTTGAACTCAGAAACGTACTTTTTAACTGTCGGTTGTCATAAAACAAAGTCAAATTATTGAAATATGAATGAAAAGAAATTTTGAATAGGCGTACAGTTTTTCGACTAAGCGTTCAGTCCGGATTTTAGAAATTGCGATTAGTGGGCCAGTAATGTATCGACTAGTGGGACAGTGTAATCGGCATATATGTCTCAGAAAAACACATTTTCCTAAAAACGCATTCGTTACCATAGAGCCATGCTAGTATTTATCGATGCGTAAGATATTTATCTACGAAGTAGCAAAGGTTTCAATTCTTTGCAAAAGCTCAAGATACATGTATTTCAAAGAATTGATAGTTTCATTACAAAATCGAACAAATACCCACACGTGATTTGACTTGAAATGAAGTATATTAAGAGTTTTAATAGGCGTGTTTGGTGTCTACGTAAACAGTAGCTCTTAAACAATATGTAGATAAAAAAACACTTACTTTATGCGATATTAACGAAATAAACAATGAAAATCCAAGCCATCCGCGACAGCAAAAATTCGTGTTTTGATTTCTGAACGCCTAGTTTTTGGCGACTTCCGGTTGGGCGTACAGAGAGTCTATACACTGTGACATTGGAAGTAACTATTTAGTCTGTGTTCAGATCCAGTGTTCTGTTCACAGGAGGTAACTCCTGAGGCTATTCATATTTTGTATAATTATGTCCCTTTTCTTCCCAAACCACTGGGTATAATCAGACCCAAGAAAGACTGGTCGTAATGTATAAGAGTAAAGTTCATTTAAATTGAGGTGGCAGGACGGGGTTTTCGTGACGGTCTACTGTATTATTGTGAAGGATGTGTAGTAATTATTCGGACAACCAGATTTCTTATTCACTGGCCATCTACCTTACACTGTAACCACTGTAGCTCTACCTATTTTGCTCGTTTTTTGAGATTACCATTATTTGCATAAGCCAGAGATTTAAACTCCGCCCCGCCAGGTCAAAAAAAACACACTATAATAACTGAAAAACATTAAAACAGATTATCTAATGGGTAGCATGCGGACTTGTAAATATCTGAAGATAAAATATTATAGTGAAAGATGGGCAAAGGATAATTCTTTGATAATTCATATTTTCCAAATGAAGAATAAAACTGAAGTAAATATCTAGGTAGTTTAAACCTAATTATCTCATAAACAAATCCCCCCTCCCAACAAAATAATGTAATATATTCTGGAATTATTCCATTTTCCCACCATTACAAAAAATTGTAACAAAAATCGTACCTGGTTAAACCATGTGGCCTATGATCAAACAAAAAGCTGAATTAACAAATTGTTTTTTGTCATTAAGTAACTCATTAAGTTAATCACCAAGCTCTGTGTGAACTTCATACCTGTCTTAATATTTCATTTTATGCACCTGAACTCTGGTATGATTAATTTTTATTGCATGCAGGAACTAATTACCTCCCTTGATTTCAATTATTCAGACATTTTGATGTGAGTTGTCTGCAGTTATGTTTTTTCAAATTCAGAATTTTTCTTAATTCAGATTATTGTGTTAAGCTATAAAATGGGCCAGAAGTCAAATTAGAGAAGAAATAAACTGAAAATGATTTTCATGGAAACAGCTAAAATCGTCAGACCTTTCTGAAAAAAAGAGGTCAAGCACTGCCATTTTAATAAAGTAATTGTTACCTATTACTGTACAAATTCATCATAAAAAATATCACTGCATAAATTGTTGTAATCCTCAAACACCTATAGACCCAGTCGAAATTGACGGTTTATTACGATGGTAATTCATGTTTTTCCAAGGTAGTTCATGGTCATGGGACAATCATGTTTACCATGGTTGACCATGGCTGTGGTAACTGGCACCACGGCCATATGACATGGTATCAGACCATGGTAAAAAACCATGGTCAACCATAAAAATTTAACATAGTGACCATGGTCATCATTTCGTCTGGGTAAGACTGTATCATACAGATTAATCACCTGAATATTTATTAAAGGACAAGGTAAAAACCGACTAATCAGATTTCAATTTTCAAATACACGGAAATTCTACGTTTTTGAAATGCATCAGGTGTTGTTTACAAATCCAATCACTAAATCAAGTTTTTTACAAGAATTGTTAGACAACTTAATAATAAAATCAATAAAAACTATTAAAAATGGTCCATCGCCTTGGTTAAATATTGATGATACTTAATTAAATATCACTCATATTCATTTACACTGACGGCGATCATTATCTGAATTACAACCCTCATTTGCATAATTATACAATGCCTGCGGTTCCCACAACATATGGGTCCTTTTCCCCCTGAGGATGGCGATTGCATGCAAAACTACGTGTCATTACTGATTTGTTATCATTTGAATAAGATATTTTTTCCGTTTCCGTTGAAATTAAGTCAAAATCAATAATTGTTCTTTTTTTTTTGTCATTGCCTTTAAGATCCAACTGTTACTCGAGGGATTTTTTTTTTCTGTGAAAAAAAAATCTCAGACCCATCCCCAAGATCTAGATAAACTAAATTCAGTGAACAGCATTAATATAGAGGACTTTGTTAAGGTAGCTTTTCACATTTGGATAATAATTTGTACTTCTACAATGAAGAATTTGATTAAACGATGATTTTTCAAAACTTCAGAATGTTCTACAACAATTCAGCAAATCAAAACGATAGAGTTCAAATTCTTTCTTAGACCTAATATAAAATTTGATAATAGGCGTCTACGGGAGAATTTCAACTTTGCTAATATTTTCGCCAATAGAAGTTTTTCCGAAATGTTGATTTTAATGAAATCTCTCACAGTTGTTAATTAACTTACAGTCGATAATTTGGTGAAATAAAGTAAATAACCACCTTTGGGGGAAAAAAATTGCAAAAGGATTTATTCATCACAGACTTATCATGACTTATTAACGTACAACTTTTGGACAAAGACGGCTGTCAAGTTACATTACTTCTGCAACAAAAGTTAAAACCGCTTTTAATTGGTACAAAAGTTGAAACCCACCGAATTGCAGCAAAAAACAAAAAACTTTAAAAAATAACTCACTGATCACCAGAGGATGCACAATTTATATTGACACAGACAAATCGACAGTGCAGCTATGTAACAATTGTAATCTATGATTCCGTCAAGCAATAAGTTACCAATAATGCCGTGCTGGAGTTAATGTGACATATGGCATTATGTGATCTAACAACAATACTTGAATGCAATGTCAGGCACAAGAATGCGTGAATCATCATATGACAACGCCTTCATTTTCTGATTCTCTACGACAATTTGAAGCTATGTTTTTTTCAGTGGCAGCATTTTTTTCACCTTCAAATTCCCCCCAGTTCTCTTAGCAATGTTTAATTATTTAAAGAAGTCTTCCTATTTTAAAGGATTCGTCCTCATAAAACTGTCAAATTATTCTTTATCAGTACGAAATATATGATCACTATTAAATGCTTTCATATGGTTTCATGCCATTATTTTATAACAGAAATTATATTGTAAAAAAAGTATTTTTCAAACACATACAGGGTGTGCTTGATTACCAAAAAAAAGTGTACCTGAACAGTGAAGATGATTCCATTAAAATAGGTGGTTTTAATCGAATTAGTCATACAGAATTTGTTTTGCTGTGCTGCAACAGTGATGGATGAAAAAAAAAGATATAAGGCTTGGTAACCTGTTCACAGGAGCAGAAGAAGAAACGTTACTTAGTATGATATATACAGCATACAATAATTTACTAATAAATTTAAATTTACAACAAAATATCTTACCCCACTGTATCTAAAGCATCTGTGTTTCACATCCATCATTGATTACTGTCAATACAAGTTATCAACTCAGAATCCTTCAAAACCAGCACTTCATACCTGCTAATTTTCTCCCAGATGTCACTTTCTGTGACACAAAGATAATTGTCTACCACAGTGAGTAGTACAGTAACTGTCTTCTATAATCTAGGAACTGAACAAACTCTGTCTTTGAGGCTTATATTACATGAAATAAGCCTTAAAGTTAATTATTTGTTCTTAATATACAGAAGTATTTTTCACACTCTGTTTTAGGTAGTAGTTTGTTTACTGTAATCGTAAACTGTTTATTTGTGATTTTAAGTATTCATATATCCTTCAACTTCAAAGTCAAAGAAATCTTTAAACATTTTTTTTTTCATTTTGCATCTTTCATTCTATTATTTTTTTATACCAAATTATACTTAAGTCCTTTGTCTCTATCAAAACCCATCAAAATTTCTATGTGCCGCCTTATATACAGGTTATATGCTAAAAGCCATAATGTTCTTCAACATATACCCTGATTAAGTCATTAAAATTTCTATAATGGACTTTAAATCTAATGTATGAACAAATTTTATATTTTGCATCCTATATATTAATTACCCACAGTTCTTCAAAGATGCAGTTGAAATCTGAACAAAAAGTCAATTTTGGAAGTAAACTGACTGGCCACTTTAGGCAGGTGGTTGGTTAATACAGGTGGTTGGTTAATACAGGTGACCATTTAGGCAGGTTCTACTGTATCTGAACCAAAATGTTACGATACTAATGATATCCTTAGAAGTTCATCATCCATCATTCTTATAATATTATCTCCCTATAAGTCAGTCTAACTATATCCAACAATTACCCATCCATAGATATTCCGGCACAAATAAAAGTCAACAACAGTCTAGACACTGAGACACTAAATCAGTAACGCAACCAGTCCGAAGCCAAGAAAGGACTAATAACAGGAAATTACATTTGTTTTATTCTTAAAGAAACCTGTTGTTTGATGAATGAATTATGGTTTTACAGAATGTCAACAAAATCTCATCCCATCTTTATTATACATCCTGATGGCAATGTTATTTCCCAATTTTATTTCCCAATTTTAAAGCTAAATTTCCAAACATTTCTTCTTACTTTTTCAGCCAACTAAATAAACATCTGAAACACAAAGCTGAATATGTTAACAGCAGCCAGATTAACACATCTGTGACAAACTTTTACTTAAAATGTGTTACAGTTAAAAATATTACCTTTAACAATTCCAAATTTAGACATTTTATAACAAATTTTTCCCAATTTTAACGACCCCGGCCCCATCCCCAAATCCATTGAAAAAAATTATGTTTTAGATCTATCAAAGAACTAAAATTCAAAATCTATGCAATGCTGACAGTATATTATAATTACAATGAGCCGTGCCATGGGAAAACCAACATAGTGGGTATGCGACCAGCATGGATCCAGACCAGCCTGCGCATCCGCGCAGTCTAGTCAGGATCCATGCTGTTCGCTAATAGTTTCTCCAATTCCAATAGGCTTTAAAAGCGAACAGCATGGAGCCTGACCAGACTGCGCGGATGCGCAGGCTGGTCTGGATCCATGCTGGTTGCATACCCACTATGTTGGTTTTCTCATGGCAAGGCTCACATAATGTAAAACTTTGAAAAAATAAAAAGAACAAATTTGATATCAACTAACTTATATGTTATGTACAAATTCCCTTTTTCTTAGCAGCGCCGACCACTAATTTATATTCTGTGATTAATCAAATGTTTTACAAGAGAACAACAACTGAATTGCTGACAATTTGTTCCAAAACTGCTTTCCTTTTGATCAAGTCCACATACATTTGTAGTTACATAATTATATCAATGTTAAATTTTCATTTCTTAATTTTACATCAGCCTCAATGAACCAATTATCTACATGGTTTAATGACTAGTATTTAGCCTAAATAAATATAAAAAAATATACCAAGCTTTTTTTTACACACACAAAAATATTGCATAACTTCTATAGCTAACAGGTTTTTTTTTATTATTGCACATTGCTAAGAAACTATATCTTTAACAAATCCATTACCAAAATTTCCATCTCTAAATGAAAAATGACTCTTTGCATATCACATATCAATCACTGATTCAGACTGATACAGAGAAACATCCCAGAACAACACCACAAGCTTTCACTTCGAGTAAACTCCAACAATTGTCAACTGTCCTAGTCAGCAAATCACTAAGCCCTTAAAAATCCCTTAATTAAGGTTCACATCCAGTTCAATGATAGAAATCCAGTGCACTCAAAGCTCCTCAAACTGAACAATCCAATAATTCAATAATTCCCATGTCTCTATTTAACAAAACCAGTCTCTTTTTTCATTTCCTTCAAATCCTTTGTCCCGTCAACGTAAAAACCAGTCCATTTACGATGACAACAGTTGCGACACGTGCGCTCGTCACCAGTGTGCCTCTATCGTCACCAGCATCAAGTGTCGACTCTCATTGATACTATACCATTCTTACGAATTTACGCATAATTGAACGAAATCGCAATAATTGGAAAATTGAAAATCATAAAAAGGCAAGTATCTTCGGACCACAATTGAATTTTTAACGTGAGAATTCTGTCAATTTCTACAAATAATCAATACTGGTAACTTCATTAACTTTTTTGTCCTCCACATTGAAGAGTTAGTTACTGACAATGAAAAATAAATCAGAACAATAACATATTTGAAAGACCTTGTCACAACCCTGCTAGGAAAAAAAACATTAATATCATTTTTTTTTGTTCGGAACTATTTTAGATGCTTACATGTCATGTATTGATACATTATGGGGCAACAATCTATGCTCAAAATAATTAATGAAAATTAACATGAAATTTTTGATTTATTTCTTCAAAGGAAAAATATAGAAGCTGTTTTATCTCATTAATTTTGTAATGATGTTATTATAACTAGAAATACATTCTGCATGCCCACGGGCAGAATGTCAAGCCCGCCAGCACCTTTAAGCCTTGACCTTAGACCTAGGGACCAGTGGTTCTTGCGCATGACACTCCGTCTCATAATGGTTACATCAAAATCCCACCATGTATGAAGAAGAAATGCTCCAGATGAACTTCAATTTGACCTTTGGCCTCCAACTGTGACCTTGACCTTTGAGATAGGAACATCGGGTTGCGCATGACACTCCTACCCATTGAGGTAAACATTTACGCAAAATATAAACAAGATTGGTCCATGCATGTCAAGTTATAGTCCTGACAAAATCAGACAGAAGCACATTCACCAACCCGCCAAAAGTGATGACTTTATCGAGCTAACCGCAAGCGGGCTAAAAATAATAGTATCTGGTTTAGTATTAACAGAAAGTAAAGCATTCACAGAACTGGCTGGCACCTTGCACTTCAAATCATTACATCAAATTATATAAAGACTCTATAGAATGGTCTGAGATGAGTTTTACTCGTGACCTTGAACCTAACTAAAAGTCAGACAGTATCCTCTTACATAAAATGTACCATAGATAGAGATAGATGGACAGTATTCCTATATTGCAATTCATGTCATGAAAAATGTACATTCAACAACACTTACTCCAGCATCAATAGCGGAGTACCAGGCTCACTCAGATATCAATAGCTTGGGTACAACAGCTCACTCAGGTATCAATAGCTCATCAAGGCTCATTTCAGCATCAATATATCAAGTATTAGGGCTCAATCAAATATCAGTAGCTCAAGTATTTGGGCCCACTCCAACATCAATAGCTCGAGTACCAAGACACAATCTAGCATCAATAGCTCGTGTATTTGGGCCCACTCCAGCATCAATAGCTTGAGTACCAAGACACAATCTAGTATCAATAGCTTGAGTACCAAGACACAACCTAGCATCAATAGCTTGAGTACCATTAGACACAATCTAGCATCAACAGCTCGAGTACCAAGACACAATCTAGCATCAATATCTCGAACATCAATATCTCAATCAGTACCTGGGTTCACTTACAATTCATAAGGTCCCCCAATATTTTTCGACGTCTGGATCACTTAAAAAAAAACATGGATAACAAGAGTATTTTTTACCTTCAGCAACGCGTGTTTTGCTGTAAGTTTCAAACGGTTATCTTATGTGCCAAAATGCTTCTGCACCAAAGGAAAAATCTCATACTATTACACTCCTACCGATCTTTTCAAAAAACAAAAGAAATCGAAGTACCCTACAGTGCAGACTGTGCAGGAAACATTAATTAAGCATAATGAAAGGAGGGTATTTAATATGTCAGTATGATATTTAATACAATCTGTTACAACATTACAGGAAAGCTTTTGTGGATAATATTTCTGCATAATGCACAGGACACAAAGACATAATCGGAACTATATTTAAATTACATGAGTCACTGGCTATGTAAGACTCATTATAGCATTAAAATACTTGTTGTGACATAAGGAGAAAAAATAATCCTGCGAGACTTTTCAGCACTGAAACTGTATCAGTCAAGGGAGATCAATCAAGATGTCAAAAGTGTGAACTGGATTCTTCCATTAGTGCATTAAGAGTTTCTTCCCTTGTCAAAAAACTCTGAATCCTGAATTAAAGTAACTAAATTTAAAGGACTATTTTTTCAGTTAATTATCCCCTTGTGTAAAACAAATTTAATGAAAGTATTAGAAAAATGTCTTTCTAGCATAACTTCCACACATCCATCAATTTCACTTTCAACATCTGAATTTTCAGGCATATCAATATATACATGGGGTACGTGAGTATGACTGATAAAATAATTTTGTTCACAAACACAAAGTCAGACTATGACAGTGCACATAGCTACTCCTTTATTTACGTATGAAAAAATTACATCAATACATTTGCATGCCGAGATGATAAAACATGAGTAGAAGTTTCTAAACTAAGATTAAAGTAACAAGAGTAAGGCGTAAAAAAAAATTGTTTGTTTCCGGTATCCCGACCTACCCTAAATTTTTGGCCCGACCCTAAATGTTTTTATGGCCTTGGAGAATAATTTTTTCAATTTTGCACTTTTTATGCTTTAAACATGGTCAGTGATGTTAGAAATCAACTTACTGATGCTCTAAAGGCATAACCCCCCTATTTGTATTCATATTTTGACACAAAAATAATTTCCGAAAAGTCCCCCTTAATAAAAAAAAAAAAATCCAAAAAAAAATATTTTCCGACCTACCTACCCTATTTTTTGTAGCATGTTACCGGAAACAAAAATTTTTATTTTAGGCCTAAATCTAAAATTCCCAACTCACCCCATGATGCCTCTCGTGTGATTTTGACCGTGTAATTTCCCGTTGGAGACGCGCTACCGCCATTTTGCTCTGCCGTGCTGACTGTCTTTCCTCGGCCAACTGTCGACTCAAGTCCTCAATCTTCCTTTCAAGGATGTCCTAAAAATAGAGAAATCATGCATCATCACTTTTTATACATCATGTGTAAGAATATTCCTTACATGACGACAAAATAAACAATCCTAGTTTCTAGTTTCTAAACAAAATCACACTATATGACTTCTAAGGAGACAACGTTTAGCTGAAAAACACCAGGATCTCAGGTTTGAGACCTTCTGTATCACCTGACACCAAGGTCTGAGGTTTGAGACCTTCTGTATCACCTGACTGTTTCCGAGTGCAAGTCTGCAAGTTCAGTTGTGAGAGTCCAGTCTCCCATCTCATTTTTATATTATTGTGACAAATACAGGATTTTTCCTGAAGCTTTAGTTACAGAACTTCGTTAATAAAATAGATCTAAACTTTGTATGAATATTTTTGAGAAATCCTAAAAAATTCATTGGCATAAGTCTTAACACTTTTTTGAAGTCATCAATTTTTTGTTTTCCGACTTAAAAACAAAATAAATGGAAATTTTATTCACTAGTAATTTGACTTCATGGACTGATTTATGAAAAGTAGTCCCCCATGTTCCACTCTGCCTGATCACTAAGACTTAATACCCCAGTCACACATACGGCACGGACAGCAATGTCTAACCATGGATAGAAACATAGTAATACATAATCGATCCGTACCTGAGCCATACGGATAGGTACGGATTGATACGGATCACTGATTTAAGGTATGGCTCAGGTACGGATCGATACGGATAACCACATTTCTATCCATGACTAGACGTAGCTATCCGCGCCGTATGTGTCACTTGGGTATTAGGTACTGGACTCATATTGACATTTGTCAAATTTCGTATTCTCCGTACGGAATTTCGGCATTCTCCATTTTCACAAAAAAATGTGTGTACGTTGAACTATATTTACATCTTAAGAATGCTGAATTACCGAAGGAGAGTACATAATCAAACGAAAACTGCCGAGTCCATTACCGGTCCACTATCTCAAACATTTAAAAGTCTAAACTGCCACCAGTTCAAGAGGTGTCAGCCTCTTAACATGGACACTTGTCGTCAAAGCAAATCCCCCTTAAAAAACACGAGTGTGAAAATTTGCCAAATATCTTAAAGACCCACCACAACTTACAGACCTACTTCTCCCCGGTCCCCTCCACATAAACTTCATGAACTCATATGTTGTAGAAACAAAGTGTGATCTAAACTTACCCAAATACACAAAGTACATTGATTCAATAAAATGTTAAGACGTTAAACACATTGTCTTGGCCTAAATACCCGGTAATAGATGTCACTGTCAATTCTTAACTCCTCAATTTGTTTTAAGTAAATCATGAATACAATTATTTTGTAGGGGGTCAATGATGTCTGGAAAGCACCTGAACATTTTGCTGAATCATCATTTTGAAACAACTGGATAATTTATTCTAATAATAATCTGTTCCAACATGTTTTTTATACCACCAGGTATTCAAATTATTTATATAACTTAATATATCATCAAATAGCAGCTTACAACAGGGTAGGTGATAAAAATAATTGCCCATACATATTTTCGGTAATAAAATTTCCAGTTAATTAAAATCTCCTTAATAAAGCATGTAATCGTGTAATTTAATCAAAGCATGAAATTTCTACAGATGACCTTGTGATGTTAGGTCAAATAATTATTCCTTATGAATATTCATGAAATCATTGTTTATTGTTCTTTTTCATTTGCTCTAAAAAAAATCCTGAATTTAGTATCAGTTACTGTAATTAATTTATCATAAATAAAAGCAGATATTTTGTGAAGCAAAAGACGTCTGGTTGGGGTTAGGTTTTTACTGTAGATTCGATCATATTCATATAGTGTTATTTTCCCAATATTTGGAAATATTCGCAACACGCCACACAAATTCAAGACTTGTGAATATTAAAATTCCATATGGCTTTAAATTTTATGTTAAAAAACTGATAAAAACATGTGTCTATATAAATGTTATGCATAATTATTTGGTTAGAAAAGCACTACTTTCATTTAAATACTGCATATGAACAAATGGCATAAGAGCCATAAAGAGAGATAATTGCATATGAACAAATGGCGTAAGAGCCATAAAGGGAGATAATCTTTAAACAACTGAACAAATAAAACTTTCTACAATGTCAATCAATATTCAAACCTTCGACACAACTATCAAAATAGGATTTAACAAGTAATTAACATATTACCTGTTCATTACAAAAATTGTGGCAGCCACATTATCATGTAACAAAGACATTACGTGCCTTTAAGTAGTAGTTATAATTTCAAAAAGCATTACAACCAACCGCAAAGTGCAAAAGTTTTACAACATGAACAATTCATCATCTCGGTGCAAAAAGTGGATAACTGCATTGGCATAAAGAAGCACTTATCACTTTTTGTACCGAGGTGATGATAATGTCTGTTTTCTGTCTAATCACAAAAAAAAATGTGATGCAAAATTACTCAGTCAACAGTAATGACTATATAATTATTGCTAACTTTTTCTTCCTAGTATTTACTGGACAATTCTATAATTTCCAACAAGGGCCATAACTTTCATAATAATGTGGTAAACTAAAGTAACAGAGTTAAATAATTTCATAACAATCTTTTTACAAGTTAGAATTTTATCATGGCAACTAACATCTAAAACTTTAAGTAACAAAGGGTCATAATCTGAATAAATTCCAAACAAAAGTTATTTAACTTTATGATATAAGTAATAGGACATGTACTGTGGCAAACTAGTTGTTTTAGTTTGATTGAGCAGTTGAGCACCCCACCTGACTCACACAATTTATTTGGTCTTTCTTAACCTTTTTCCTTATATTTTCTATTTTTGGATTCCTTCAAACTCTGTATTAACTTTCTCAACCTCTGTCAACGTTGAGATTTCGGTGTTTTACTGCAGTTGTACCCAAGTCACAGCTTGGCAGCTATGTTGCATGAAAAACTTTAACCAAATTACGTATAAATTACCCGAATTGAAAAAAAAAGGAAGCATTGATATGACATGTAACGTTACAAAAATTCTGGCATATAAGTTCTGAAAAAAACTTTCATAGAAAAAAAATAACATTATGGCTCCAAGAGAAATTACAGCCCCCTCCCCCCCGCCCCGCCCCCGAACTCCTAAAGTTCAAATGGTGAGCCCCTTTCTGAGCTTTATACTGAGATATAGCGTGCACCAAAATTTTACTTTAACCATGATGTAATGATGAAGATGACTGAGATGTAGGCATACTGGTAGATAGTAAACTCTTTCTTGTTCAACGTAACAATCCTTACAAAGGTAGATTTAACCCTTACCCTGCTAAATTTCTATAATGGACTGGTCCTTCATTCAATTTGGGCAATACCATTTATTATTCGGAGGGATGTTTACTGAAAAATTACTGACTGAATAGCGTACAGTGCAGACCATTATCAGACTGCACGGATGTGCAGGCTGATCTTGGTCTGCACTGGTCGCAAAGGCAGAATCACTTGCAGCCAGCAGGCTAAAGGTTAAAGTAACTGATTGTAGTAGTAAACAGACAGACGAATTGACTAACCCACGTAATTGTCTGCGGTGATTAAAAAATGTTGGAATAACTTCCCCCCGACCGGAATAACTTCCTCTCTGCATGGAACATATAAGTAGGTCACTATGTTACCTGCTGTGAAGTATCTAAACATCTTGTTGAGTAAGGGGATAAACATTGACCGACTTTGCATATCAGATTAAATATGGAATACGAAATCATCTGCAAAAATTACTTTATTGTTTAATCCCCGTAAAACAGCCCATTTTACACTGTGGCAACAGCTTGGTATTCATTCATTAGCATTTCCCTAAAAATATGAACAGCACAAAAATTCTGTGACAGACTTTCTCAAACAAAGGATAACATTCTTGGCAATTAATCAATCCTAGAATACTGCATTCCATACATGGACACAGCTGACTTTATTTTAACAGCCATAAAACAGAATATGAGCCGTGCCATGGAAAAACCAACATAATGGCTTTGCGACCAGTATGGATCCAGACCAGCCTGCGCATCCGCGCAGTCTTGTCAGGATCCATGCTGTTCGCTAACGGCTTCTCTAATTGACCTGCTTTAAAAGCAAAAAGCATGGATCCTGACGAGACTGCGCAGGCTGGTCTGGATCCATGCTGGTCACAAAGCCACTATGTTGGTTTTCTCATGGCGCGGCTCAAATATTTGTTGACTGGTTCTTAGTTAAATTTAACAGTAATAAAACTGAATATTTGTCGACTGGTTTTCTTAGTTAAATGTAGCACAGTTGGAAGATAGGAGCCAATATTTAACTTCAATGAATTCTGAAGTGCTCCTTAAAACTACATTTTTTATGTAAGAAGGTCTTAAGATCTGTAAACAGTATAAACATACTTGTACGTCACACCCAACATGTCATCTGTGAGTCAGCCAACCTGGCTGTCTCAGCACACGCCTATTAACCTTAGCCTCCTAAATTTCTTAAATGGCCTGATCATTCATTCAATTTGGGCAGTTCCATTTATTATTCTAAGGGGTGTTCACTGAAAGTTTACTGATGGAATAGCAAACAGTGCAGACCAAGATCAGCCTGCACAAATCATGATCTGCACTGGTATCAAAGGCAGAATCACTTGCCGCCAGCAGGCTAAAAGTAACTTAGAAGTACAAAGATCAATCCCCAGGAATCACTGTAAATGGTTGCCGTGACAATGTAACAGGAAAAAATAATGTCTGATGTCAAATGCCCAACAACTCTGAATAATGTATGGAAGTTGTCAAATTCTAGTAGAGAACAAGTTAGTTCCAGTAAAGAATTTAGGAACACTGATTTAGAAAAGTGGCTGCTTTTATAACATAAACATTATGGAAATAATGCTGTTTGACTTTGTTAAACTAAAAATCAAGTGAAACAATCAAAAGAACGAAAGACCAAGCCATTGCAAAGCATGAATAAAGTGTTATCCTCTTGTCCCAAATGTCACATTTTCAAAACTTGGCTGGGGTCTCAACCAAACTTCCTTATAACCTTTCTGCAGCTGTAACGTGATAAAACATAATAGCATCTGATGGCCCTTTCATGCTTCCGTAGAATCAACATTAATTTTATCATACGAAATTCAGTTTGAAAATAATTCTGAAATGTCTACGTCTGCAGCTCTCAAATATGGAAATATCTTACATCTGAGGCATACACTGACACTTTCAGACAACATCAAAAGGGACCTTTTTGAGCCATTTGACGAAGTTCTAAAAATCTCTATGTACCCTTGCTCTGTTATGGACTCCTGTAGGATTTGTGTTTATTCTGAGTTCAAATATGTTTTCGTAGATGAAAAGCTGACATATTGTGCTAAAGCCTAGGCATTTTCAAATTGTTTCATGCTGAAAATTGACCCCCCATTAGCAAAATAAGTCCATGTGCATACATTTTAACGGGGTGACTCCTGCACATGACCCCTAACTATCAACCAATCCAAAGGCGACTTTTGTTTTCAAGTTTAGCATTTCTACTTTCATTTTCTTTACTTCTGTTAATAGCTGAAGGTCAAGTGACGTTATTTTCTGTGTTGTGAAAAACATACACATGTTCCTGGTGAGATTGCATAAAAATGTGCCGGCTGTCCTAAAGATATATGGACATCAGTACAAGTTTTGAATAGGGAACTGACATCGTAGCAATTAAATCACAGTGATCAAGTCAGGAGTGTCATCAGAGGGATTCAAACCTGGAACTACTATCAGAACGATTCAAATTGAGAGCTGACATTAAATAATTCAGATCAGATGCATTTAAAATGACTGCTAGCATATGAGTATTTAATTCAAAAGAGGAGTTGCATTAGAGAGCTGGCATCTGAGGGATTCAGATCAGGAGCTGACACCAGAGGGATACGAATCAGGAGCTGACATCGGAGGGATACGAATCAGGAGCTGACATCAGAGGGATTCAAATCAGGAGCTGACATCGGAGGGATACGAATCAGGAGCTGACATAAGAGAGGAGCTAACATTACAATGATTTTGATCAGGAGCTGACATCAGAGATGAGTTATCATCAGAGTGACTTTGATTAGGAGCTGACATCAGAGAGCAGTTGACATCAGAGGGATTTTGATCTGGAGTTGACATCAGAGAGGTGCTGACATCAGAGTGATTTTGATCAGGAGCTGACATCAGAGGGATACGAATCAGGAGCTGACATCGGAGGGATACGAATCAGGAGCTGACATCAGAGGGATTCAAATCAGGAGCTGACATCAGAGAGGACTTACAAATCAGGAGCTGACATCAGAGATGAGTTAACATCAGAGTGATTGATTAGGAGCTGACATCAGAAGAGTGACATTCAGATGTTTTGATCGGAGCTGACATCAAGAGAGTAACATCAGAGTGATTTTGATTAGGAGCTGACATCAGAGAGGAGCTAAAATCAGAGTGATTTTGATCAGGAGCTGACATCAGAGAGGAGCTAACATCAGAGTGATTTTGATTAGCAGCTGACATCAGAGAGGAGCTAACATCAGAGTGATTTTGATCAGGAGCTGACATCAGAGAGGAGCTAAAATCAGAGTGATTTTGATCAGGAGCTGACATCAGAGAGGAGCTAAAATCAGAGTGATTTTGATCAGGAGCTGACATCAGAGAGTAGCTAACACCAGGGTGATTTTGATTAGGAGCTGACATCAGGGAGGAGCTAACGTCAGAGTGATTTTGATCAGGAGCTGATAATCAAAGTGATGACATGCATATTTCAACTTTATGAATTTAAGATGAATCTCAAATTTACTTAAACAATGGAATTGAATTTTTTGCATTGATTCAATCAAGAAATCTGCAGAATGAGTTCCCCATCAATATTAATTATTTACAAGAATCAATTTAAAGCTAGCCAGATCTTACACTTTGCACATCATACAATACATGATAAACATATAAATATAACAGCTTAGGTGCAAGCGTACTCTCACACAATCATGAACAATATTATTATATCGGTCCATGAGAAACAGGAGGCTGTTTAAAAAGATGAAAAAGTAAATTTACCGTCAGTTCATCCATTTTGTTTTCCTTGTAATAAATCTTATTCTTCCAAAATCACAATTTATCCGCCTTAAAGGAAATCTGTTGTTCCTTTCCTGTTAAATATCATTTTTCCAATTCTAATGAAATATTTATTACTATTAAATCATTGTGCGTACAGATTACCATTCTGTTTTAATTTCTACTGACATTATAACCTGCAGATGTTTATCGATTAACTTTTATTTGTTCGAATGACTGTATCAATAAATGACATAATTTACGACATACAAAAGTAAACTCGTTGACTTTTTACTTTTTTGATAATCCGAACAGTGACTGAAATGTCCCATGAAAGACGGAAAATTGATAACTCCGTATTCCATTATGGTTACATTACTTTAATGCATTATAAGAACATACGGGATTTGAAATTTAACCTTTTATATACTGGAGCGAATCCAATAAAATTAAAGATTTGTCTTTCATGAAATACTTAATTGACACCTTGACTTAACATTTGCCTCGTTGAATAAAAAAACTCTAACTCAACACGAATATAATTTGATCCCACGTTTTTAAATCTCCGAAAACAAAACGCGTCTTTCACGGGGTCCACTTGAGCAAACTTGTAGGGTGATATTTAATACGTATTTTTAAACCTAATTAAGTAGTAAAACCAACATTATTAATTTCTTTAGTACATTCAATACGTTAGATAATAATGTCACTGGATACTTAAAATACTGCGATAATGTAACATATTCATCACAATCGGGAAATAGGATCAGAAAATTAAAGTTCCAATTCATTTGATATTAATCATAAGCAATAATTTGTGAAAAATAAAAACTGGTTCACAGCATTATTATACGTCTTATACCATAAAAAGTTTTTTGTTGCCGTTAAAGGTGACAAATTTGCGAAAAAATAAGTTATTTGATATTATATGGATTTTGTATTTACTAATTCATGGAGATGAATTAAAAAAAAAAAAGCTGAAAATTTGATTTTATGTGAAGCTAGTTATTAAAAATCTGTTTTTATCTTAAAAAAAGTAACAATGAATTAACAGTGCATTTAAAAATGATATGGCCATAGTATAAAATTGACAGCTACTGTGATATCAATTAATTTTTTTTGGATTCATCCAAAATGGCTGTTTCACTGAAAGATAAATTCATGGAAGAAGAAATACAGACATTTATGGGACTGAATAATTCTTCTTCTTTTGCCTCTAATTTAATTTTATGGACTGTCACAACCTCAAAACCCTTTTTTTTACAGAAAGTAGTTCATCTTTTGATATCTATTTGATCAATGTTGAAAATCCTTATCAAATGTATTTACCCTTGCTAGATACATAAATTGTGTATATAGAAAGAGTTACATTCGTTAAAAATACTTCCAGTTTTTAAAGGTTGTTTACATTTAAAGGTATACTGTGTTCTCTTCGTTCACTTGAACTAGGACAATTTGTACACCATTCTTCACTCAAACTCATCATCGGGTCCTGGCAAAATATGTACATAATGTTTACTTTTCAATGGCTGGAACTACCGATAACATGAACAAATTTTGCTAGTCCCTTAGAGTTCAAGCAAACGAAATTTGACTGTACATGTATTAAGTATGTACTATTTTATCCTAATGCAGAGCACTTGCAATAAAAATTAAGTTTCTATTTTTATGTTAATATAAATTTTATTTAGTAATTGTTCAAATTTTCAAACATGAAATAATAAACTTTAATATAACTTTAAGATAATGGTTTGCATAATTTATATCATGTGTTTTAACCATTATATTTGTCATAGTAGGTCATTGCAGATGTCTACCTCAGCCAGTAGTAAGTCTTTTTGTAAATGTTTATCTAAACTTATAGTAGGCCATTTGCTGATGTCTGTCTAGGCTTACAGGAGGCCATTTGCTGACTAACCAGTAGTAGGTCATTTGACAATGTCTATTTAGGTATAAAAAGCTACAAGGTTCTAAGTCAACCCATGTGACTGCAAATTATAGATATGCAGTATGCAGATTTTGTTTTACAATTTGTACTATTTAATGATTGAAACAGGGGAAAATGTTAGCAGAAGTTAGTTTATCTGCCAAGTCCAAGGTACAAATGGTCACATGCAAAGGCAGTAAGCTGTCAATATTAATGTCAAATGAAGAATAAATGGAGTACTTTGCCAAAATAAAGGTTGAACAAGGTGGCACTAAATGGCATATGTTTCAAAACAGACACGAGCACGCAACTTGTTTAACATGCAAACAGGTCATACTATTTCTGCAAATCATATTCTTTACAAGTGTCATAGATTTTCTCAGAAAAGATGTCAAATATGACCAAGATTATAACTGAAAAGCATACATATTATAAGAAATAAATCTTAAGGTATCTAGCTTCAATTCTGTAAATGAGAAATACAGTGCAACCTCTTCTAGAGTTGAGGAAAGAGTGGACACTACCCCTGCGAAATGCAGTTCTTGAAATCATGAATACTTCAAACCATTAAAGAACTGTTCATGAACTAACCTTCAACAGTTCTTAATTTGTGTTCATGAATTTTTGGACATGAACTGTCCTTAAAAAGTGTTCATGAACACTTCATATACTACTAAAGAATAACACAGATTTCTTGAATTGTCCATGATAAAAGGTTAAAGGAACAATCATGATGTTATTTTCTTGAATCTTTCATGCACTACTCATGACAGGTAGTTCATGAACTAATGAAGAATCATGTTCATGAATGGTTCACTGCTAGTTCATGAAGATAAAATGGCACAATAAAAATATATAGCAAGAAGTTCATGAACTATTCATGTTCAACAAAATATCAAGAACTATTCATGAAGTGAATAGTTTATGAACTGTTAATGTACATTAGTTCTTGAAGTCATCTTTCACTTTTCATGTACTGTTCATGAACACAGTATTTAAGAATGTTTCAAGAATTTGTGCCATTTTATCTTCATGGACAATTCATGAAGTGTTCATGAAATATGCCTGAACTGTTCATGAACAGTAACGTTTCATTTTGCAGGTGTAAGAGCTGATATTGAAGTGGACACTGGAGTGAAGACTGGAACAAACAATGGAGGTGACACAGGAGAGACACTGGAGTAGATACTTGAATAAACACTGAAGCAGAAAATGGTGTGGAAACTGGAAAGGACACAGGGGGTGGGGACACTGGAGCAGAGACTGGAGTGGAGGCTGGAACAAACACTGGAACGACAATGGAGGGGACACTGGAGTGGAGACTGGGACAAACACTGGAGCAAACTCTGGAGGGGACACTGGAGTAGACACTGGAAAAAACACTAGAGCAAACACTGGAGTAGACACTTGAACAGAAACTGAAGCAGAAAATGGTGTGGAGACTGGAGTGGACACAGGAGGGGACACTGGAGCAGAGACTGGAGTGGAGACTGGAATAGACACAGGAGAAAACACTAGAAGCGACACTTAAACAGACACTGAAGCAGAAAATGGTGAGGAGACAGAAGCGGATACAGGAGGGCACACTGGAGAAGAGACTGGAGATGACACTTTACTCATCACCAGAGTACTAATTTATGATTTCTGATGATTCATATATATTCGTATCTCTTTTAAGAACTTTGACATTTTTTGGTTGATCTGCAGCCATGCCCCTTTAAAAGCCTTCAAATCCCTATGAGAGATATTGATGATATATCCTTTTATTCTAAAATATGTTACTGAAGTGTATTCCCTTTGTCTCTGGAGGACTCAACTGTATTAATTGACAACTTGATTAATTTATAGATCTAATCATCTTAAATTGATATGACTCTATCTGGTTTAAATTAAATGAACCAAAAAAGGGCGTACAAGAGATTTCCTTTATAATTTTTTTATATACATTGCTTCTTTCACATCGTATGATCAAATATTTGATATGAATGTCATTCGAAATATGATTTATTTTAAATGTGCACACTAAAACCCTAGATTTCCACTGGAAGATACTTGTGATTTACTACATTTCTAAAATAAATACCTTCGTTAAATATATTAAATCAATCAACATAACTTCTGTCCCCTTACGATGCTTCAATACTCAACTTGAGTGCTGGCCTCTATTTCTGCCATGGCCTACATCACTCTTAACCCTTACCAAGACCAGTGTAGATCATGATCAGCCTGCACATTCATGCCGTCTGATCATGATCTGCACTGTTCGCTATTCAGTCAGTATATTTTTAGTAAGCACCCCTTTAAACTGTTAATGATACTGTCCAAATTGAAAGGTGGACAAGTTCATTATAGAAATTTAGCAGGGTAAGGGGTAAAAATTCATAAACGTAAGTTTATTAGACGATATAGTTAGACTATTTTCATCACTGATCCCTTTTTGTGCCATTTATTTAAGAAATAGATTTATTTTTTGAGTTCATTCACAAAAAAATTATTTTCTATATTGTGTTTACAACATAATAATATTTTCCTTTCCATTTTGTTAGGTGAACATGGCTTTTTTTTTTTATAAAAATGCACATATTTCAGCTTCTCTGTCATTCCGTTCATCAGACAGACCAATTTCAATGTCATCTACATATCTACATAATGAATGTTCTTCCTGACAACATGCTGGCATCGTCAAAAACACTGGTACATTATTACTTAAAGCACACGTCAGCGTAACTTTAGCACTTTTCCTTCTGTAGATCATAGATAAATATATGTTATAAATTTCAAAGAATTTTTAAATTTTTAAATGTTTGATGCAGTGGCAGTTTATCACATAAGGCTTAAAAATGTTAACTTTGTTTCTGGTAACATGCCCTAAAAAAAATAGGATAGATAGATAGGACTTTTTTTACAATGAAGAATGAGCAACTTGCCTTGAAAAGTATTTTTACGATGCCGTATAAACACTTAGGGTTGCAGCAAATTTTTAGGTAGGTCGGGATACCGGAAACAAACAAATTTTTTTTAGGCCTAAAGAAATCTACATCCCAAAGTGGGGTTTCAAACCTATACAGGGGAGTAACATTGAGCATTGACTGCTCAGCCAAAGAGGCCCCTTTTTCAAATTAACGTCTTAGCCCTTATCATGCTTGACACAACTGGTTCTGCCTTTGCGACCAGTGCAGATCAAGATCAGCCTGCACATCTGTGCAGTCTGATCATCATCTGCACTGTTCGCCATTCTGTCAGTATCTTTTTGGTATGCACCCCTTTTAACAGTTAATGGTACTGTCCAAATAGAAAGATTGACAAGTTCATTATAGAAATTTAGCGTGCTAAGAGTTAATGATATGGATATTTTGCAGTGCAAGCGCCTTCTAAGGTTAACATATTTAAAATGGATAAGCCTACTTCAAAAATTTGTAGTATTATTTTGATCTAAATAATTTGCACTCAATAACATTATGAAATTATTGATAATATCTCTCGTTAATGACCAGTTGCAATAAATGGTAAATCCAAGACTTATTAGCTTATCCTAGTTAAGCTACTTTTCCTAGGTAAATTAGACAATTAGAATTATAAGTTTAGTACTACGTAAATTTTGGACAATAATAATTAATTTATATACAATAAAAAAATTAAAATATTAACAATGATTAACTTCAAAATTGTCCTTATATCTATGATTGTGTTTCACAACAATTTTTAAACCTACTGTAGTACTATTAAATGCCAGTAATACAGCAGTCATGTACTGAATAACCTATTACCTCCCTTTAATGAAAAACATATACAAGTACACATAGAAAAGGCTTTTAATTCGCAACTATGGAGACATTTTAAGTGCATACTTGTGCAGTTTTTCACTCTGCTCTTTGTCTTAACCTTGTTATTTTTCAATATAAGTTACAAAGCAACAATATGTAAAAGGGAGGTAATAAAAAATTTATAAAATTTTCATTTCATAGAAATACAGGAGAGTATAAAAGTTTAGATTAAAATTGGTAATAAATTTAAATATTGATAACTACAACTACTGATTTATTACC
This sequence comes from Mercenaria mercenaria, assembly GCF_021730395.1. Taxonomy (NCBI): domain Eukaryota; kingdom Metazoa; phylum Mollusca; class Bivalvia; order Venerida; family Veneridae; genus Mercenaria; species Mercenaria mercenaria. The sequence goes on along the minus strand of NC_069378.1, from coordinate 62,858,102 downwards.
ATATCAGAAAATGCTATCCCCAGCAATATAAGAACTAATGAAAGAACACTCTTCTTCAAAATTCAATGAAAATTTCAATAACATGTTCTATTATTACTTTTAAACTATCAATGATAAAAAAATGAATTTAGAAGGCAAACCATATCTATACAAAAGGATTGTCACAGTTTATGTAGGAGGGCTAAAAGATTGACAAATATATGTCAGACGATATGATAACGATAAAAATTACGATTTTTAACCCGTCATTATTGACAGTGAAGCTTTAATTATGAAAATCATGTCAAATTGCTGTCACTAAGTACTATCACACAGTTTCGCTATTTAAATCGCATTTGAAAATACTTTTCAGGTAGAAAATAGGTAAATGGTTTTAAGGTCATATTTCTAAATATTCATGTTTTATTAAATTATGATAATTGGAAAATATCCTAGCTGTACTTCCATAAGGGAAAAGCAAACTTTACAGTGCAGAAAAAAAATGTTGCGTATTTCTCTCTAAGTTAAGGTTTAGCAGTATATCACAAAACAACAGATTTTTTTAGCAAATGAACAGCATCTTGACACACATCTTATCTGTCCAATATATGTTTTACTGTTCTGTCCCATAGAGTTGGATACTTAAAATATTCTCAATGAGTTGTCCCCCTTTAAATAAGAATGGCATTTGTAAAGAAATAAATGTAAACAATTGGCAAAACGATGTTTTACCTAGTTATGTAAAGTTTAAACACTCACACGATGTTGCAAATTAATCAAAACGGAGACATGCAACAGCTTTTTAAAGATGGTGAGTTTTTAAAGGCTCTGGACTGTCTAGAAGTGTGGCCCCTTCATGTAGTCCCTTTTCGGAATTCAATACATATATGAATGAATTGACAATGTTTTGTACAATAATATGAATGTTTTATATGCTGTTATAATTTCATGTAAAACAATGCTTTCTTTCTCTGATTTGATGACGTTCGAACTTTTTTCTCCGAAAAATGGATCTATACCTTAACAGTATATGGGATACACTATTGAATTGTGATATGGTACTGCCACCGAGCCTAGATTTTAAATACAGTTCTGGTGTGGAAACTTGTATTTATATTGTTTAAATCAGTAAAAAAAAATCCAGTGTCCCCAACATCATCATATCTTTATAGAAGAGAACCACAAGTAACAATATCACAGGCTGAAGTGACAAAACATGCATATTTGAGCCGCGCCATGGGAAAACCAACATAGTGGGTTTGCGACCAGCATGGATCCAGACCAGCCTGTGCATCCATGCAGTCTGGTCAGGATCCATGCTGTTCGCTTTCAAAGCCTATAGCAATTAGAGAAACCATTATCAAACAGCATGGATCCTGTTCAGACCACCTTTCATGGATCCATGCTGGTCGCAAACCCACTATGTTGGTTTTCCCATGGCGCAGCTCATTTTACATAGCAGTATATCACCAAAACAAACAACATCTTTACCAACAATCTACCTGTCCAATATGTGTTACCATACCGTTAACAGTATAAATGGATACTTGAAATATCCGCAAAAAGTTGTCCCCCTTTAAAAATGAATGCCATTTGTAAAGGAATAAAAGTAAACAACGTTAATCCTAGTTATGTGAAATTACAGCATAGGGGCGTTATTGCAAAATAAAGCATCAAAACAAAAATACGTAGCACTTCATTGAAAATGGTGAGTTTTTAAAGGCGCTGAACTGTTCAAATGTGTGGCCCTTTTATGCATTCCTTTTCTGGAATTCAATGCATACCGTATATATGTATATTGACAAATGTTTTGTAGAGTAATATACAAATAAATAAATAACTCATTCTTTCCATGGTTTGGTGTTGTAAAAGTTTTACAAATCTAAATCGATAAAAGATTCATTTTTCTAAATTGTCAATGCTGTGGCCAACAGGCAATAAAGTTTGTTAATCTAAGCAAAAAAAACATATTTTCATAGTAATAAAGTAAGCAATTTTATTGCATTCAGTGGCAATCTATCCATAAAAAACGTATAATTTTATATCATTAAAGCAGTAGCTGCTTACAGACCACCTTATTAGGCCTGTGACCCTATTGATGAATCTTTCGGATGATTTAACATTTTGAATATCATTGTAATAGTATTGAACTCTTAAACTGTCGGCGGCTAGTGATGAAAAAGACGTGAATAAAGATCAACTAGTAAGGTGTGAATTTTCAATGAACCAGAAGAAAACATCTTTCGCTGCATAAAGAAAATTTCTTTGTTGTACAGAGATGGCAATTTAAGATGCAATTATACATTTTTGCGGCAAGTACGGTCTTTTTGTTTCAAATAAACAATGTTAGTTCATAGGCACGCTTCTTTCATGCTATTTAACCATGTGGCATGATGTCAACAATAACATTGGTCTGATGGTTGTAAAGCAGAAAAAATGTCTTCACATCTAAACTGTCAAACTTTCTTTAGTTTATAACAGTACTGATGTGATTTAAGTGTAAATGAATACTCACTTCTTGCTAAACTAATGACTACTTCTGGTTATATTTTGTTCCAGTCTCTTATGTTGAGACATGCTAATGTTTTGCTTAATTAACTGTAAGCTGAGAACCAGTAGAACTTAGCAGAGTTCAAGTTTATAAAACTTAGTTTCGAGACCAGTCCAGTGATGCAACCTTCCCATTGGTCAATTTTAAAACTCTGCTCAGAATCAACCAATCAGCTGGAAAAAATTTAGAGACTGGCCAAAATAATGTACCCTAGGATTTACCAGAACCTGGTAAAATCTCCAGCCTGCAGGGAACACCTGTAATAGTTATTTTAAATTATCATAATTTTATATCCCCACCAGTTTGTTATAGCATTGCATGACAAGTTCAAACTGCTCAATTCTATACTTGGCTATTTCCCTTACTTTTTCAAAGACCCTCAATAGGCAATAGCTGAAATGAAAAGTGTGTTTTACAAGGGGGAAAAAAACTACATTTCCGCTGACTTCATGAAATTAAATGCACTCAGATGCATGTTGCGTTGAATGCACTTTTTCAAGTCAATTTAATTCAAACTTGGATTTACTATTTTCTGTCACAGACATTGAGCTTGGATTATAATTATTTGAACTAATCAGACCCAGACCATTGAACATAAAAGACGGATTTTTTCAAATCATGCAATCTTGATAGGTTATTACTTTTGCATTTCTCAATATGCACAGGTTCTGAAGTGGAAATACAGCTTATGGCTGAAATATCTTTCATGCGTGTACACCAGATTCAATATTTCCACGAGTGGCACTGCCACAAGTGAAAATGTAAGATATGGTGTTCATGAGTGAAAGATATTTAGATCTTACGTGTAAAACAAAGAAATTTATAACTTCTTACCATTCACTGTGAAAATACAAGATATCATTTCTCTCTAATATTTCAATAATTCACTGGAAAACGTATAATAAAATGAACTACTTTAGGAGTGAAATGAGCCATGCCATGAGAAAACCAACAAAGTGGGTTTGCGACCAGCATGGATCCAGACCAGCCTGTGCATCCAAGCAGTCTGGTCATTATCCATGCTGTTCGCTAACACCCTGTTGAGAAATTCATGAACAGTTCATGAATAATCCTTGAACTATTCCAGAACTTTGTTCATGAACAGTTCACGAATAGTTCACGAAAGTTAGTGAACTACAAATGGGACTTTTTACGGCATCAAAAATTCATGAACTGGGTGTGGTTCATCAAGTTCATGAACTGGACTGGTTCATCAAATTCATGAATTGGATGTGTTCATAAAGTTCATGAATTGATAGGTTCATGAATTTGATGACCCAGAAATTCGCGAACTTGATGAACAGTTCATGAATAATTCTTGAACTATTCATGAACTATTCAACAACTACAAATGGGACTTTTTGCGGCATCAACTATTCATCAAGTTGATGAACCATAGTTCATGAACCAGGGGTTCATGAACTGAAAGTAACAAGATAAATGGAAAGTTGATGAACCCCGCTGTATAAGAAACAGTGATTTTGACAATAGTGACATTACTATAGCAACTGCCTGATAAAGCCTGTCTAAGAAAAGCAGGCTTTCTCAGGTCAGTGACTTGAGAACACTTTGCACTGTTTAAACCTGTGATTAAATCCCAAGGACATCCCCTTGTGTCCATTTTGCATTTAAAAATTATTACGCCCTCATACGACACTGAAAAAGGTCTTTAAATTCCAAAATATAAACAAGAGGACCATGATGGTCCTGAGTCGCTCACCTATCCCCACATGACCCAGTGTTGAACTGAGTATGATGTCGTTATTTCTATTATTTGACATAGTGACCTAGTTTTTGAGCACATGTGACCTAGATATCATCAAGATAAAAAATTCTGACCAATTTTCATGAAGATCCATTGAAAAATATGACCTCTAGAGAGGTCACAAGGTTTTTCTATTATTTGACCTAATGACCTAGTTTTTGAAGGCACGTGACCCACTTTTGAATTTGACCTAGATATCATCAAGGTGAACATTCTCACCAATTTTCGTGAAGATCTCATGAAAAATATGGCCTCTAGAGAGGTCACAAGGTTTTTCTATTTTTCGACCTACTGACCTAATTTTTCACCGCACATGACCCAGTTATGAACTTGACCTAGATATCATCAAGCTGAACACTCACCAATTTTCATGAAGATCCATTGAGAAATATGGCCTCTAGAGACGTCACAAGGCTTTTCTATTTTTAGACCTACTGACCTAGTTTTTGACCCAACGTGACCCACTTTCGAATTTGACCCTAGATATCATCAAGATGAACACTCTGACCAATTTTCATGAAGATCCATTGAGAAATATGGCCTCTAGAGAGGTCACAAGGTTTTTCTATTTTTAGACCTACTGACCTAGTTTTTGATCCCACGTGAACCAGTTTCGAACTTGACCTAGATATCATCAAGGTAAAGATTCTGACCAATTTTCATGAAGATCTCATGAAAAATATGGCCTCTAGAGAGGTCACAAGGCTTTTCTATTTTTAGACCTACTGACCTAGTTTTTGACCGCACTGGACCCAGTTTCAAAATTGACCTAGATATCATCAAGCTGAACACTCTCACCAATTTTCATGAAGATCCATTGAGAAATATGGCCTCTAGAGACGTCAAAAGGTTTTTCTATTTTTAGATCTACTGACCTAGTTTTTGACCGCACGTGACCCAGTTTCGAACTTGACCTAGATATCATCAAGATGAACATTCCGATCAATTTTCATGACGATCTCTTGAAAAATATGGCCTCTAGAGAGGTCACAAGGTTTTTCTATTTTTAGACCTACTGACCTAGTTTTTGACCGCACGTGACCCAGTTTCGAACTTGACCTGGATATCATCAAGTTGAACATTCTGACCAATTTTCATGAAGATCCATTGAGAAATATGGCCTCTAGAGAGGTCACAAAGTTTTTCTATTTTTAGACCTACTGACCTAGTTTTTGACCGCACGTGACCCAGTTTCGAACTTGACCTAGATATCATCAAGGTGAACATTCTGACTAATTTTCATAAAGATCCCATGAAAAATATGGCCTCTAGAGAGGTCACAAAGTTTTTCTATTTTTAGACCTACTGACATAGTTTTTGACCGCACGTGACCCAGTTTCGAACTTGACCTAGATATCATCAAGATGAACATTCTGACTAATTTTCATGAAGATCCTTTGAGAAATATGGCCTCTAGAGAGGTCACAAGGTTTTTCTATTTTTAGACCTACTGACCTAGTTTTTGACCACACGTGACCCAGTTTCGAACTTGACCTGGATATCATCAAGTTGAACATTCTGACCAATTTTCATGAAGATCCATTGAGAAATATGGCCTCTAGAGAGGTCACAAAGTTTTTCTATTTTTAGACCTACTGACCTAGTTTTTGACTGCACGTGACCCAGTTTTGAACTTGACCTGGATATCATCAAGTTGAACATTCTGACCAATTTTCATGAAGATCCATTGAGAAATATGGCCTCTAGAGAGGTCACAAAGTTTTTCTATTTTTAGACCTACTGACCTAGTTTTTGACCGCACGTGACCCAATTTCGAACTTGACCTAGATATCATCAAGATGAACATTCTGACTTATTTTCATGAAGATCCTTTGAGAAATATGGCCTCTAGAGAGGTCACAAAGTTTTTCTATTTTTAGACCTACTGACCTAGTTTTTTACCGCACGTGACCCAGTTTCAAACTTGACCTAGATATCATCAAGATGAACATTCTGACCAACTTTCATAAAGATCCCATGAAAAATGTGACCTCTAGAGTGGTCACAAGCAAAAGTTTACGCACGCACGCACGGACTGACGGACGGACGGACGGACGACGGACGACGGACGCCACGTGATCACAAAAGCTCACCTTGTCACTTTGTGACAGGTGAGCTAAAAAGCGGAAAAAACAACAAAACCCCAAGTGAAATTTTATCCAAAATTCAGTTGCTAGACGGTCTAATTTACTTTAATCTCAAGATTGACATTCAGATTAGAAACTAACTTTGTTTCAGGGTCGTGAAAACATGTGACATTTTAAAAGGATTTTATATTTTTAAAATGAACAATTCATGACAACACCATAATTACTTATTTGATATTCAGTATACTCATGTTCCTTTTAAACCATTACTGTAGTTTGATAAATATTTCCTTCTCATTTGCTGCACAAACTTCTAAAAAATTGCTGAATCACATGTGCAAAAAATTTCCCAGCATGCAACAAAATAATGGAAACTGATCATGAGACATAAATTTAATGTTCATGAACATTCATGAACAGTTCATGAACTTATTCATTTATTGTAAAAGGAAAACCTAAGTTTTATGTTTAATGAGTGAACAGTTCAGAAACTCCTTATTGGGTTCAAGAACTGGTACTGAACTAGAAAAAGGTTTTGAATTTTTAGTACTTTTATTGAATCTTAGATGACTTTTTCTTAAGAACTCATCAAGAATGTTTTAAGAATTTAATATTCTTAAACTGCTCATAAAATGTTCATCATTTTTTTTTCAATTTTTTTTAATTCTATAGGTATATTGACATTCATGAAAAAATCTTGATTCATTTTTAAACAAGTTAATGAATATTTCAAGGATTTCTGGTATGAAATGAAAGACATCAATAAATTCACCAACCAAGTATCAGTGTACACCATTATTCTTTTCCAGTGACATTTTCTAAATTGCCAAATAATGATGAAACTTCTGTTAGCTATCCCCAATGTTTAATCAAGATTTTGTACAAATTGCAGACAACATAAAATACAAAATACATGTAGTAACATTCCTAGTCATATGTATGTTATCAGTAACTCTGGTATTAGCCTTCATCTGTAAATACTAGAAGCTTTTACAAGTAAACGGATCCTGTTTTATGAATACTATGAATTTCAGACTTGATTGATCAGTTCATTAATTTGAAGTTCATGAACAGTGTATGAACTTCAGGTTCATGAACCATCAGCATAATTGAAATAAAATCAAATACTGCACTGGAGTTCTGAATGAAGTCACGTTTTTGATTACTGAACTTATAATTCGTGAACATAAAATCATGCACCAAAGGTGAAATTTTTGAAGAACCAGTTCATGAATAATTCTTGAACTTTAGGTTCACAGACAGTTGGTGAACTTTTTCAGGAATAGTTTCATGAACAATTCATGAACTTTTGGTTCATGAACAGTTCACAAACTTTTTGAGGAACATTCATCGCATTGTTCACGAATGGTTCAGGAATGTTCATGAACAGTTCGTGAACAGTTCATGAATGCTCATCAGTTCATGAACTACAGCTCAACAGAGTTTCTCCAATTCCAATAGGCTTTAAAAGCGAACAGCATGGATCCTGACCAGACTGCGTGGATGCGCAGGCTGGTCTGAATCCATGCTGGTCGCAAACCCACTATGTTGGTTTTCTCATGGCGCGGCTCAAATATCAACCCACAAAGAAAAGCTAATAATCTTGTATTACATACTAATTTACACGTATAAATGACATACATTTGTTCCTCAGCATGATCAGAATTAATGCACACTCTTTAACTCTTAGCCTGCTGCAGGCGAATTTAACAGCCTTTGCAAACAGCTTGAAACCAGATCAGACGCCGATTAAATCGGCGTCTGATCAGGTTCCAAGCTGTTTGCTACTCTGACAATATTTCTTCCAATTTTGGAGCAAATTGAATGAACTTTACAATTTTAGCAGACGACATTTCCAGCAGACGACAATTTATCTAGCATGCTAAAGGTTAATGCAAGAACACAAACATGTTGTCACGAATGACATAATATGTGCAGTACAAAATAAACATGTCAAACTGAAAAATTTATACATTTTAGGTTTCATTTCAACAAAATCAGCTCAAAAATAAGTACATGTATGTACTGATACAGTATTCTTCTATCTAATTGCTATATATGAGCCGTGCCATGGGAAAACCAACATAGTGGCTTTGCGACCAGCATAGATCCAGACCAGCCTGCGCATCCAGGCAGTCTGGTCAGGATCCATGCTGTTTGCTAACAGTTTCTCTAATTGCAATAGGCTTTGAAAGCGAACAGCGTGGATCTTGATCCATGCTGGTCGCAAAGCCACTATGTTGGTTTTCTCATGGCGCGGCTCATATAAGTTTGATGAGGAGAAGCAGTTATGTTGCAACACCAGCTGAACCCTAGGCTGGTTGGTCAATATTTTATGCATTATACCCCTATTCCCCTATTTACAATGTCACTGGAAAAGAAGGCTGGTTACATTTAAAAATTTTACCTTTAATTCCTTGCTAGCTGATGAGGTTCCAAATTTCTGCATAGAGGAAATTGTGGGCCGGGTAACTGGACTTGCTCGCTGCATTTGCCTTGAAGCGGGTACTGGTCGATTTATCGTATTTACCCTCTGAATGGGTGGCGCTGATCTGTCCATTCTTTGCATTGTGTAATTTTACACTGGATGTGTAAGAAAGCAGATCTGCTAACTAAATCCAAAATCGAAAAATAAAAGATTCCACATAATGCTCCTTTTTGTGCTGTACTTTAATTCCAGAACACTTCTACATCAGTGAATGATCAATTTAACTTATCAACAACTGAAATAAACAGAAAAATTGCATTAAAATCTTAAAATCACTTCAAGTTCCAATAGAAAATTATATATTTCCATTTTTTACAAGAATTGAAGAAGTATATACTCTATGGATGTGTTTCCATATTAATCTTATTTCATGACTTATAAAATTCATCAAATTTTGTATAATTTCTTCGTGTGAAAACCTTTTATAACAATGTTATATCTCACAGTCTTGCAATTCAAACAGAACTTTTAGTCACTATCTGTTTCAAAAGAAAATCTCATAATTTTTAATTAACTTCAATTCTGGAGACCAAAATTTATGAAAAATATCTTATTCAAATCACATACACTGTACATACAGAAGTTAACAAATTTAAAGAATTATCTTTTTCAAAGCTCATCCTTAAATATATTTCCGGCCCTACATCAGAGAGAAAATTTACACACAATACAGAAGAAACAGAGAGTAATCCGAAGTACAAATGTTGGTATTTACTGTAAATATTCCGACACCTTTTGATGACACTGTTGTGTATCATTGAAATAAATCCATATAAATCCCTACGCAAACAAAAGAGACCCTAAATAGCTTGATATCCAGTTAGATAATTTATAATCTAGTGAAACTTTTGCAATTATAACTTATCAAAATTATTACAAAGGTGTATAAACATGCGGCTTTCACATCTATTGGTGTTCGTTTGATTTCTACCAACACAATTATTTAACCAAAGGAACTGAAAATTTGATATTTTATCTTAAAAATGAAAATCAAATCATTGAAAACTTGAAGCTGAAAAAGTGATCATGATAATGATAATGATGAAGATGATGATAATAACAACTATAATAATAACAGAAATACTGATGATGATGATGATGATAATAATAAAGTAATAATAACAATAGTAGTAATAATCATGGTATATATTACTACTACTAATAATAATAATGATAATAGTAATAATAATATTATTAATAATAATAAAGTAATATTTACTTCCATCATCATCATCATCCATATCAATTTTAATACTTCTGCATCATCTTTCAAGGTACCAAGCTACTTCTGTAACTATACTACTTACTGCTACTTTACGACTGATATAAAATCTTTCCCGAAGAAAAAACACAAACAATTTTACCATCTGCTAAACAATTCATGAAAATTATCATGTAGGACCCTTGAAATATTCAAAAAAGTTATCAAACCTTTTGAGAAATATTTGTGCTCCAACTGTTTTTATCATCCAAATGTGTGATGTTTATGAAATGTTGCTAATTTTCAATAAATGTTGATGTTGATTCACACCAGGGTGTTCTGAGAATCTATACAAACAGCAACACACCTTTGCTCTAAATTTGTGCTGATTTGCCTAATTTGGTCAATGGGGTTCCTTTATGTACTTTGGGGTAATTTAAGTGTATGAGCATCATTAGTTCCAATTTACTTCACATTGGGTGCTATCCTCCCAAAAATGTACCTGTGATCCTAAAATATAATACCCTTCAATGAATACTTGTGGTTTAAATGTCTTTTTAAATTGTACTGTTTTAAGAAGAAAAAAGTAATTAAGAAAAGATTTACATATTTGTAGTTCAATGATATAATGTTTTTAGTTTAATTTGCACAAAAAACATTCAATGACGAAAATATTGAAAAATTATTTGTGACAGTGATTTTAGCATAAGCAACTTATGTAAATTAAATATAATTAATAAAAAGTATGTCTGTATCATTCCATTTTTTTCATAAAAAAAATACATGCATAGTTTATCTATAATCAAGAAGTACCAAAATTCAAGCACTGCATATTCAACAAGAGGGCCAAGATGGCCCTAGGTGGCTCACCTGAGAAACACACCATAACACACCATAACAGTGTAAAGATGTTTGACCTAGTGATTTCATGGAATAAAATATTCTCACCAATTATCATTAAAATTGGAGCAAAAATTTTGAGTATAAATAAGTATTTTCTTCGATTTGACCTAGTGACCTAGTTTTTTACCCCATATGACCCATATTCAAACTTGACCTAGATTTCATCAAGGCTACAACTCTGACCAAATTTCATGAAGATCAATTGAAAAATACAGCCTCTATCGCATACACAAGTTCTTTCTTTGGTTTGACCTAGTTTTTGACCCCAGACTACCCATATTCGAACTTAACCTAAATGTCAACAAGGCAACCATGCTGACTAGATTTTATGAAAATCCAGTGTAAAATGCAGCCCCTATTGCATACACAAGGTTTTTCCTTGATTTGACCTAGTGACCTAAATTTAAACCCAAATGACCCATATTTGAACTTGACCTAGATTTCATCAAGGCTATCATTCTGGCAAAATTTCATGAAGATCATTTTAAAAAATTTAGCCTCTATCGCATACGCAAGGTTTTCCTTTGATTTAACCTAGTGACCTACTTTTTGACCCAGATGACCCATATTCAAACTTGACCTAGATTTCATCAAGGCAATCATTCTGACTAAATTTCAGGAAGATCAATTGAAAAATACAGCCTCAATTGCATACAGAAGGGTTTTCTTTGATTTGACCTAGTGACCTACTTTATGATCCAAGATGACCAATAATCAAACGTAACGTAGATTTTATCAAGGCAATCATTGTGACCAAATTTCATGCAGATCAATTGAAAAATACAGCCTCTATCGCATACACAATGTTTTTCTTTGATTTGACCTAGTGACCTACTTTTTGACCCCAGATGACCCATTTTCAAAGTCGGCCTAGATTTCATCAAGGCAATCATTTTGACTTAATTTCAGGAAGATCAATTGAAAAATACAGCCTCTATCACATATAGAAGCTTTTCCTTTGATTCGACCTAGTGACCTACTTTTTGATCCCAGATGACCTATATTCAAACTTGACCTAGACTTCATCAAGGCAATCATTCTGACCAAAATTCATGAAGATTAATTGAAAAATACAGCCTCTATCGCATACACAAGGCTTTTCTTTGATTTGACCTAGTGACCTAGTTTTTGACCCAAGATAACCCATTTTCGAACTCGGCCTAGATTTCATCAAGGTTATCATTCTGACCAAATTTCATGAAGATCAGTTGAAAAATACAGCCTCTATCGCAATTACACAAGCTAAATGTTGACAGACGACAGACGACAGACGGGGAAGTCATTTTAAATGTGAAGTCAGTATTATTTGCAGGAGATTTCGAGGTTTTGCTAATTATTCACAAAATCATATCCTGATGAAGAAACAAAATTTCTTTTAAAATTTGAAATCCACAAATTCATTCGCACAAAGTAACAGTTTTGGTGGAAACTATTTCATAACTTCTCAGTATGGTTAACACCACTAGATTTTTTCCTCATGGGACTGAATCGTATAATTTCTTTATGCACAGGCAATAATTTTGTTTATGCACTGGCAAATTAAATTATTATGCAAATTCATGTTCTGGAATTAATAAACAAGTGTAATTTCATGAAAATTTGATTAACCACATAATCATAGCTGACCTATGATTTTACAGGCGCCACAATATGGAGACCTACCTGACTGCAAAAATTAGTCTTTCCGTTATCAAATTACTCTTTCAAAAAGGATTTTATTTAAATTTGTAACAACTAAAATAGGCCACTCTTCATATAAACTATCTGTCAGATTGTCAAAATTGTCCAATTAATTGATACGACAAGACATGTCTTTATAAAATTGACAAATTAAAGTAAAGATCTGCAGTTATCATTGATTTGGACCACATACTATAGCACTACAAAGAAAGTCGCGAGGTACTTCAATAATATATGGTAAGTATAATGTTAAAATCGGGTGCTTATAATATAATAAGTGCAAAGTCTCTGTACGGACTAAGTATAATGACGATTTGATTTTAGTTACCATTTACACCACTTAAAGGCATTAGAAATATATAAAAATAACATTTCATAACCCTTGACCTTACGCCGAGATCTCCTTGAAAGTTAAAATCTTTTTTTCAAACCATAAGGCAAGTTCGAACAGCCTTTAAGTTAGCTGTACTTCGCAGTCAGCAGATATCTTGGCAACAGCTGTTTCGAATTTAGCCATATAAATTTGCGGAAAATTTAGATTTTGTGTACAATAACTAAAACATTACTCTTTGTGTTTTTCTTCTCGACATTTTATAATCAATAACCTCTATGACTGAGTGATTAAGGTCATAGACCTCCAAAACATTTAACCTTTATCACTAAGGCTCAAAACCCTGCTTAGAATGAAAATTCTTTCATGTGGACTGACTTGCAGAAGATTAGTGGCTTTCCTAAGGTGCATTCCTTACATGAAACACTGTAACATTGGCACTTGTAGTTTTCTTGTAACATTAACCCTTACCATGCTGGATTTCTAAATGGACTGGTCCATCATTCAATTTGGGCAGTACTATGTTTTTATTTAATGGGGTTTTCACTAAAAATTTACTGATTGACTAGTGAACATTGCAGACCATGATCAGCCTGCATCTTTGTCTGCACTGGTTGCAAAGGCAGAATCACTTACCCCCCCCCCCCCCCCCCCAACCCCCGTCAAAGCCAGAAATATGCTTAATAACCAAGTGACTCACACCCTCGGTGATAGTCAGTAAAATACAGTGGTATTATGATAAGTTTACACTGCTTATATTTCTTTTTAAACAGGTTTAAACGCTAATATTGATATTATCTTCATTTCAACTTGATGTGTGGTAATACCATTTTATATTTTATTAATGAAAACGTTTTGATATTGCTGAACATTTTCTAATTTGGCCCCACTGATTGATTGAAATAGTTAGATTATTTCTCAGACGTCAAAATAAAATGTATCAATAAAAATGTTTCAGAACATAATGATAATCTATACACCAGGACCATGATGACCCTATGTCCCTCACCTTATCTTGACTGTTTGACCTTGAAAATATGTCAAGATGGCCTAGTTTCAAAAATGACCTAGATTTCATAAGACAAAGATTCTGACTAGGTTTCATAAGGAGTAGGTAGATATTCCTCAAGACGTTCTTTAGAGTACTAGAAAGGTTATTCAATGATTTGACCTAGTGACCTAGTTTTTAACTCTAACAATGTTTTTCAATGATCTGACCTAGTGACCTACTTTTAAACTGTAGATAACCTAGTATCAGACTTGACCTAGATAATGATAAACATTCTGACTTGAGCTCATAAAGTTAAGATTGAAAACATTACTTCTGAAGTATAAACAAAGTTTTCCTATGATGTGACCTAGTTTTTGACTCCAGATGACCATTTTCAAACTTGTGCAAGATTTGATTTAGAAACTTTTCTGACCAAGTATCAGTTTGATTCAGTCAACATTGTGATCTCTGGAATGATAAAAAAACAACTGTGGATAATGGATGATGCAGGAATGGCTGCCGAACTATCGGACCTATACTAATAGCGTACCCTGAGCCTTCAGTTAGATAACTGTACATGTACTCTCTGGGAAAAATCACTGCCTGGCTGCCGCTTAGAGCATTCAGTATCCCTTGAAGTTCAAACATCAATAAATTTGGGGTGGAAACCTTTCAGTTTGATAAAACACAGTCAAAACTGTGTAAAATAAAAATTAAACCAAAAATTAAACCAGTCATAAAATGTGAAAACATCTTGCATGAAAAGAAACTTGTCTAGGAATGTTGACTCATACACCACTCGAAATGACCAAAACTTTTTTGATACTCATTTTAACGAGATTTCACCTATCAGTCAAACGTATCAATAAATGGTTTGCAATTTATCGCTAACTTTGATCCGTGTAGTTGACACAGATATTAAAAGTCAGGATGATACAACAATTATCTATTAAAGTAAACAACGGCATCAGTTTCAAGTACGATTATTGTCAAAAATATTCAAACCTCGATAAAAAAAATCTCGAGTGACCAGATTACATAGTTTCGTAACCAAACAATCCATAAATATCAATTTTTCTGTCCAAGAATGGTATTCACTCGGAGACATGACAAGCTGATATTGCTGACTGGATCGAAACTTTGATTTCACTCAGAGACAGCTTAAAGTTGGTTTTAAGTTATAATTATGTCGGTCAGGTTTGCTTTATAAAGTGTGTTACTCTATGAGTTCAGCTGAAGAACTCCAGTGCTGTCATAGTAATTAAATTACTCCAACTTACAAAGTAACTGACCATTTAGTCAAGTTCAGATCTACTGTGAGGGAGGTCTCGTACAATTATTAGTAACTAGTTTATCTAAGTCTGTTTAAGTCCATACGCTGTGAGAGATCCAAAAATCTGAGATTATATTTACACCTTACATTATGCATATTATTTATTTTTTTATCTATTATATTTATATTTATTATTTATGCATAACAGGGCCTTTGCTCTGGCAGTAATATTTATGCTGATAGTCTGTAGAGGGCCTCTCATCATACAGGTGGCAGTTATGCAATTTATTTTATACAGGGCCTCCCTTATGTCTTATACATGTACTGTAAAGTCTGAAATGGCCGACTGTACAATATCCATGATCTGACATTAAAACTCTCTCCCATACCAAGTAACCCTCTGATCTTCACTTTTCTAGTCCATAGTATTTTTTACAGAGTTGATAAAACTTGCTTGTCAATATGTACAGAATTATGTCCCTAAAACATCAGAACAGCTGATTTACGCTGACATACCCCAATGTAAATAATGCTTGTTATGGCCACTGTGTCTCAACTCCTGACAAACTAATTCCAAATCTGACATGATATGACTTATTTGGACATAATCCCTAGTTTAGCCTACAAGCATTCATATTAGAAAATGATAATCATATTTGTAAAGGGTGGGAGCTGTTCTTAAAACAACAAATATTTAATACTTATGGGACTTTTCTATCTGAGATTCCTAGTTGTACCAACTTTGTGTCGATTATGTTATGCGTTACTTCTGTAAGGGGGAAAACTGTGACAGTTAAATTGACTTGGTGGACTTAACCTTGTTTCTGTCTAAAGCATTTCCTGTTTCAAATAAATTAATAGATATCTACTTTAAACCTATTTTTGGATTGGAACAACAAAATAAAAGAAAAAAGGGAGGTAATTTTACTACTGTAAAGAAAATTTTGAAACTGATATGTACTTGTTCTATAACTTGACAAGTATTTAAAGTTACCTGTTGACAGTACGCCATATACCCCCATTTAAATGCCATCTTCCAATAAATGCCCCTCTCTAATTCCCTAATAAACATTCCACTTTTGCAAATAATTTCCCCAAAGGGGAGCTTATTCATGGGTAGAGGGTAGGGACTAACTAATTACAGTATCAAAATAAAATATAAAAAGGTATTTTTAGAATCGTACAAACAAACACTCCATGTTCAAACACCCGCACCCCCCACCCACTGCAACTTGCTGCGACTAATTGACGACTGCATTACCTCCAATTGAGATATAATCTACACCTGACAGAAACTTAATCTAAGCAATCATAAAGAAAATCAAACAGTATTTATCAGTACGTTAGATCATTCGGCTCGCATAGTGTCAGATTGTTATCGAAGAAACTATTTGAGGATAAAGCTCAGTCATCGTCATATGAAAATATTATCGGCAAGAAACTACTTAAAGACACTATTTTAAGTTACATAATAATTCTCAAATTGACTGACTGTTATGATTGTTTGGGATAACGTGCCAGTTTAAAGCATATTAATTTTATATAAACATGTTTATAGCTATATTTGATATGGCTGAACAACAATGTTTTTTTTTTTCAGGAAATAAAATGTATTAAATAAAACAACTCAACTCAATTGACAGATTATCTTAAACGATCAGTAATGGAGACACTGTGCAAAAAAACATATACATGTAGTTAACACACACTAAAATAAATAAATAAATATCTAACCCTTATCATGCTGGACACAACTGATTCTGCCTTTGCCACCAGTGTAGATCATGATCAGCCTGAACATCCATGCTGTCTGATCATGATCTGCACTGTGCGCCATTCAGTCAGTATCTTTTAGGTAAGCATCCCTTTTAACAGTCAATGGTACTGTACAAAATGATTGATGGACAAGTTCTTTATAGAAATTTAACAGGTTAAGGGTTAAGCATGACAATGTTCATTTCTTTCAAAATTAAAAATTGTAATTTATTTTAAAAATACTAAATGCAAATTTTATGTCTTCAAATATGAGCAGCACATAGCTAAACCTGGCAAATGTGACATCTACAACCCAGATTTTAAATTTACCGTACTTATTGCTGCCATATATTACGCTGCTTTTGCAATACATTGCATAATAATAATATTAACTATAACTTATCGAAAATATTATTTTATTATGCGCTAAAAATATAAGTTTATATCTTTATACATCAAAACAAAATAATTATGCTACATTTCAGTTATTATCACAGTGTGTCATTTTATCCAAATCTTTTAAGATGTAATATAAGATTATATAATTACACATAAATAATATAATTACCTCAAAAAGCCATAAAAACTAACAAAATATCAATTTAATAGTGTGCTAATAGTGTTATAAATCATATAAGCCTATCAAAATTTCATTTTACAACGGCACTCCTCGCTAATTTTCTCGCCACAGTATCTCCTTGATCGGTCTTTCATTCAGTTTTGAAATCGGAAATTTTATTTGAAATAAATGCCAATAAAAAAACGAAACCATGACATTTTCACTAGCGATTCAATGCTATTCACCGCTAAATTATAATGAGTTTTGATACTGGACCAGATAAAACTGTCCATGTCAGTCAAATTACCATGCAATTTGTCTTTCTCCATATAAAACACGGAAGACGCAGTGTCCAGCCGTATTAATGAAATTTAGACCCCGTATTATTCTTTACGTCTCCTTCCTTTTTTGATATATGTGATACTTTTATGAGAAATTTGATACTGATCTGAAAGTTAATGGTCCAAACTCCGATTTAAAATGAAGTTAATCCTGTCCAATCCCTACCATTTAAAAAGCCAAAATGAAAATAAATCTCCAATGTTAGTAGTAATGTGAGCTGGTATAGATCTTCTATGTCAATCTTCATTTTTCGTACAGTTTTCTCCGGTACATCAAAGAACTTTATGATTTCCGGAATTAAATCAATTTCCTGAATTGAATCCCCGGCGGCAAATAAAAATCTTACTAAAAGTCTTTCATTATATATTAGCTTTTTTTTGCAAATATTTCCATTTCCTTTGAAGACTTGCAAGGTCATCTAAAAATAGTATTCTCATTTTGATAAAAAGCGCAAAAAAACTAGAATTGGAAACACGGGTTGTGCAGTTTTAGGTCTAGTGATAAAGCACTGAAATGTCTCACAGAAGTCGAAAGCATTATGAAAGTCTAAAAGAATGTTGATTTGGGTTTTAATGGTACACCAACACAGTACAGGGTATATAGTGCCAAAAAGGACTAAAAATTTTAGTTTCCATATTTCATTTACATTGAAATAAATGTATGAAGTATGGAATCAAAACTTTTAAACCAGCTGGAATCACACAGATACAGTAAAACTAAGATTAATAGTCATGGTCTTCCACTCAGGCAAGGGTAAGACGATGGTTCCAGTCATTTTGATATACAAGTTGTTCCAGAACCACATGAGATAGAAGTCTAAAACAACAAGCAGTCCAGAGAAAGTCTAAAAGTGCAGAGTCCTGAGAGTAAAGTGTTACTTCTCCCTGGGAAGACCTGAACGGTGTTTCTTGTACAGAAAGTCATCATTTCACTATGAGTTTTATATACTGTGAAATCATTAACATTAGTGGGGAACTACTTTTTATGGATTTAGAGGTTGTGTGTTGTTGACTTTCCAGCTTTGATGGTGGAGAAAGACCCCAGGTGCCCCTCTGTGCATTATTTCATCAGGTGCGGGCACCTGGGTAGAACCATCAACCCTACATTAAGCCAGCTGGATGGCTTCCTCAGATGAAGAATTCAAAGCTCCCGAGTGAGGCTTGAACCCACAATGGTGAGGGTCTAGTGATTTGAGGTCAGCAACCTTAACCACTCTGCCATAGAGGCCTAAGATTTGAAAGTTGAGTCAATCCATGAAAATCCTAATGTTAAAATGAAATCCTCATTTATTTTATATTAAAAAATTAATATCCCCATGAAAAAGCCGTTTCAGTCAAATTTTATAAAAATTTTGGGAAAAGACATAGTACAATGACTTATTTCAAGTGTTTAACATTATCACGCCCTGACAAATGCATTTTTCCACAAAAGGGTTATCAGTACAAGACTATCTTTGAATGGTTATATCTTCTCTTTTTTTAAATAACACTTCCCATTGCTTGTTCATATTGTACGGCTTCCACTGACCCAAATTTCGATACCAATTCAATACGGGCACTGCACCTCATTGAACCAAATGTATACAGACTAAGCGATCAAAAAGAAATTAATTTACATAGGAAATATTGGTACCTCAGCAAGTGCCTTATATAGATATTTTTTTACTGAACTGTAAATGTTTACTTAACATGGAAGAAATGTGCAATGTAAACATATGCACATGGCACAGTCAATTTTTTTTCCAAATTTGAGAGATATTCAGTACAGACTTGAAGTTATAAAACGATTTTTGAAACCAGTCTAAAATCTCTCGCCTCTCATTGGTTGTCTCTGAGATTAAATTTGTGACCGACCAATGGTAAAACTGCATTCTCAGGCTGGTTTTCAAAATGTCTTTATTACATACTTTTGTCCACGTAACCTAACCAGCATTCCTGGATTTCACACAGTAGAAGTTATGTTCTCTAGAAGTTACTGACAACTTCTCTACCAGGACCAGTGTTGGAGGATAAAATTTATTATTATATAAAGGAACTGACTTTAAATCATAGCTTATAATGGAGAACAAATATTTACCCAGGGATCCAAGTTGTGGTTCCATTTAGAGTACTGCTACAACTCATTAATAAGTAATTAATAACCAGAATGATGAAAATTAGACACATTATGGCATTGGATGAAGAAATTATTTATTTGTCGGAAGTATGTCAGGAGACAATTATTGGTAGGAAAACTTAACTCTCCATTCCAGAGCAGTGGACCAACATGACTTTTGGTTACTGTGCACATGGAGAAAATGTCCTGATTGAGGTGACATTTTTCTACATTTTCCTTATATTACTTGGCAGATTTTCATAAGATAAAGATGAACAAGAGCTGTCGGAGGACAGCAACGCTCGACTATTCAACAGCCTTGTCAATTGAATGAATACATAAGTTGAAAAAGGGGCATAATTTTGTAAAATGCAAAGTAGAGGTATTGAACCTCTGTACTGCATGTCATATCATGACAGTGAACAAGTGTGTGAAGTTTCAATCCTTTCCAATTTGTGGATACTGAGATACCAGCTTACATACAGAAACTTAACAAAAAACTGCTAAGTCAAAGGGGCATAATTTTGTAAAAATGCCAAGTAGAGTTATGGGACCTTCACAGTGCATGTTAGATCATGACAGTGAACAAGTGTGTGAAGTTTCAATCCATTCCAATTAGTGGATACTGAGATATCAGATTACATACAAAAATTTAACCAAAAACTGCTAAGTCAAAAAAGGGCATAATTTTGAAAAAAAAGAGAGTAGAGTTATGGGACTTGCTTAGTGCATGTCAGATCATGATAGTGAACAAGTATGTGAAGTTTCAATCCATTCCCATTAGTAAGTACTGAGATACCAGCTTACATACAAAACCTTAACCAAAAATTTCTAAGTCGAAAAAGGGGCATAATTTTGTAAAAAAGCAAAATAGAGTTATGGAACCTGTGCAATGTAGATCAGTTCATCACAGTGAATAAGTGTGTGAAGTTTCAATCCATTCCCACAAGTGGTTACTGAGTTACCAGCTTACATACAAAACCTTAACCAAAAATTTCTAAGTCGAAAAAGGGGCATAATTTTGTAAAAAAGCAAAATAGAGTTATGGAACCTGTGCAATGTAAGTCAGTTTGTCACAGTGAATAAGTGTGTGAAGTTTCAATCCATTCCCACAAGTGGTTACTGAGATACCAGCTTACATACAAAACCTTAACCAAAATCGGGACGCGGACGCGGACGCGGACGCGGACGCCGATGCCGACGCATGGGCGAGTGCAATAGCTCACTATTCTATGAATAGTCGAGTTAAAAATGAGTGCTTTCCTCTGTAATCATTTCTCAGTACTTTTCTCAAGTACTTCGCCCCACATAGTTAAGTCTACAAAAAGCAGATGGGCGAAGTATTTGAGAAAAGTACTGAAAACTGATGGCAGATGCTTTGTGCAGAGGAATGCATCCATTTTTTTTTGTCTTCAATGTACTTTATTACAATATTTATGAAGGTCTTTCAAGTAATATGGAAAATGTAGGCAAAATGGTACCTGAATCAAGCTGTTTTCTCTGTATGTATCATCCAAAAGCGACGTGGGTTGACACCCTTCATTCATTATTGGCCTGCCGCTCTTCTGGTAAGATATAGATAAACAATGTATATATAAAGTGATTTTTAACCGAAAGCCTGGTACATCAAATCTTTTTTGGTGGCATTTGTAGTTAAGTAGCAAGAAAGATAAAAATTACATAAATTATATTTTTAATGATCATTTTAGCAATTTCAAACCACTTAAATCGGCTGTTACATCTAGGCTGTTACATCTAGGCTGTTACATCTATCCTTGTAGTGTTACAATATCAATTAAGTACAATTACGATTTTTAATCTATCTTTAACTGAAAACTGGTAATAAAATAATTCAATAAGTTCCTTGAACCACAAAATATATTTGCAATGGTAGAACCTGTCTTTTTTTTTTTTTAAATTTAATCTAATTTTTTTTTTTTGAATGTGTATTTTAATCCATTTATTATTTTAGTTATTACCAGTTACCCATGTGGGTGATCCTCCAAGATATAAATGTAAATCTTGTAGATTTTTTTAAAATAGAACAAGTATTTTTTAAAAAGATATTCAAATCAATTGCTTGTTCTTTTACAAGTAAACCCATTATTGCATCCTTTGGCTGAAAAAAAAAAAAATCATCTTTGTTTATGAAAACTCATGACCCCTGGCTCTGCTTTCACTAACGTTCTCAAAGTGAGAAAATTCTCAGCTTAAGATTTTCTCAGAACTGTCTGAGAATTGTCTCAGCTGAGAAATTTCTTAAGTTGGCTTTCACTAAACTTTTTCTCAAGTCTTGAGCTGAGATTTTGACTTGAGAACGTTAGTGAAAGCGGGGCCTGATCTCATAGTAGAGTACCTTACCACTTAAGCACATAATCCACTCTATTTCTGTGATTTGTTATAGTCTTTTCTATTATACCATTTATCATACAGTTGAGTCAGTGGTTCAGTGGTAACACTGTGTGACTATGAAAGCAGGGGTCTTGTGTTTGGGTCCCCGCTCCTCCAACTAAAAATTAGTAACTCTGAGATAAGAGTCTAGTGTATGGGTTCTTTACATCTGACATGCTAAAGAACCAGATAAGCTTCCGGAATTGGAGCATCTTCTGTATCTTGCACTATCCTCCGGCTAACATTACGAACAGTCTTCTGGAGGAGTCGCCCATATTGGTTACCTTTGGAGACTATAAATAAGCTTACATATACGAAAAAACCCATTTATCATTTACCACTATTGCTTTTGTTATATTAGCCTACCTTCTTTAGCAGTAACCTTAAATAAGCTTTCATCTGTCAAAAACGGCCAACTTGAATTCCCTCCAACCAATGACTTCCATAAAATGACCACATGCCTTCCATGGTCAGTGGTCAGCTAATTTTACTCCAAACTTCATATTTTCACTCTAACAGTCTTTTCACATATCTTTTCTACATTTATTCATGTAATTTACAAACTTCTCCACATAGGATCAAAGTTGAGACGAAATTTTCTGATTAAAACACTAAGAAAATCAAGTATATTTGCATTTCGGCACAGGAAGGAAACAGCTATGCCTTCACTAGCCTAAATTAAATGCAAATATTTGTTAAAACAAATAAGTTAACCAGTGCTGTCATAGCATTTAAAGATGACATTTTAATGACATTTGAAACTAGAACAAGCATAGTTATTATCAATCGCTATGTTTGATGATATACTACCTACACAAAGGAGGCCTTTAAAGATCAAATCAAACTAATTAAGGTAGCGTATAAGTTAAAGGACGTGTTAAACATTAATGCATCATCAGAGAAAAGAAATCTTTGAATAATTAATTCTAATGAGCCATTTATTAAAACAGGTTAAGTACTGGATCATAAAATGATTGATTATAACATTGTTATTATTTTCATCTTTCTATTTTATTATTGTCATGTTATCATTTTTATGTTATTTTCATGTTATTATTTTCATGTTATTATATTTTAATGTTATAATTTTGATGTTAATATTTTATGTTATTCCTTTATGATATCATTTTCATGTTATTGTTTTGGTGTTATTATTTTTAATTTTATTATTTTCCTGTTATTATTCTATGTTATTTTCATGTTATTTAGCTTCATGTTATTATTTTCTTAGTGAAAACAAATAAATTATCTCCTGATCCAATTTTTATACATGAAAAAAAATGTTTTAATGAAGTACAGAGCAACTTCTCTACATGCAACACCACAGGGAAGCCTGCATGTGCTGCTTGTGGAGGTGTTGTTCTGAAAGAGACAACTGAATGAATGGTGTAAAGTGGAACCACTCTAAATGAAAACCACTGAAAAGAAGAAACCCCTCACACCTGTAAATAATAATCTTGGTCTGGAGTTAGTTCCCCCTGTTAAAAATAACTGCTCCCAACTGGAACCCCTTGAATGCCGAAACAGATTATCTTGGTCTTGCAACCCAGTCTTTGATCCCAAGAAGTGTTTCACTGCAGTTGGAAAAAACATTTACTTTCATATATATATTTTTATAGAATGATATTTGTTGTATACAGGTATTTCTGTAACAGAGGTATACTTTTCAAATTGAACACTTTTACATCAATTTTCAAACACAAGTACCTCCTCTTATTAAAGTGAAACTAAAGAGTCCCACAGAGAAGGTTGAGCATGCCAAACTGTAATGCTCTATAAAGATGTTATTATTAATTTTATCATCATATGAAAATAATTATTATTTCTATTTTTATCTTCATTATTGTTAAAGTTTACTTTTGTCATTAGCTTGACTTCCACACATATTATACCATGCTTTTCTTTTCTTTGCAGAAGTACATAGTATCAATTACAAATTTTTTTCTTCTACTTTACTTTCCTTGAATGCACATGCCAATTATAATAATAATAGAATCTTTTCAGGCAGAAGTAATTCTGCAAGTAAATTCATTGCATTGTAAAAATAATATTTTACTTACAAAAATTAAAATACGAGAATAAATCCGTCAGTTGCAGCAAAATCGAAATCAAATCAAAAACCTCATATCCAAACCACAAAGTTTATTTTTTCTTATCGAACATTAAAAAACCACAAAAGCCTCTAAAATCCTGGCCGATATAATGTAATGAATGACCGACCATATTCGGTTGTTTGCACATCACTAGTCAAATATAATCTTACTTTTCTTACCTGTGAAAAATGCGACGACCTATATCCACCACTTGTCTACTGCTTTGAAACTCAACTGGGCAATTACAATTTACAAAATGGGGAAGTCAGGACACTTTCATTGAAAGACTTAATTTGTTGACTTTTTCCTTTAAAAGTAAATTTTCAAATATTAATCTTTAAACATATCGTAAATTAAAAATTCGTTGACACAGTTTAAAGCAAATAAAAAGAAATTAGGTATAAAACTTTTTTCCCATTGAATTGTAAAAATGTGAAAAAATGTCATCAAATAAAAGAATCACTGTATCAATTTTGCAATGAAAGAAATCCCAAATTCAAAATTGTGTTAAAACATTCTCTATCACTAAATGACGCATCTTTTTTTTCAAATAAAAAAAAAGAGCCCATTTTTTTCGTCTTCATTAAAATTCATTGCATTTCAGTATTAAAATCGGACAAAGTTTACGTAAACAAATATGGTTTAGTTTTATTCAAAATCTCTAAATTTTAAACCTTAAAAATCTTCAAACCGGAGACGCTATTGAACATTAGATTATCTGATTTGATTCAATGTCGACACTTAATGGCGATACATAAATTGTATCTCTACTTACGATTAAAACGCACGATGCCGGTCAGTCTGTACGTCAGAACTAATATTTCTGTTGGACAAAGGCCTGTAAGACAATGTACCCAAATAATTGTTAAAAACTGGCATATTAAATTTATATTTAACATCAAAGCTATTGTACTAGTAATTTGCAGTGCATGATAAAACTAATATCAAGTTTAAAAAGAAATAAGTACACATTTTGTTTGTTTAAAATGTGATATCTAGCAACTCGACTGTGAAAAACACATTTACTGGAAATTGATCCCAAGAATCTTGCCTCCATCATCTTTACCTGATCAATTTTTTTAAAAAAGTTATACTGTAAAATCATTTAATTTTGTGGGCACGAAATTTCGTAGTTTTGGTTAAAGCGGCAATTTCATGGGGATATGAATTCGTGGATTTCAACTTTTGAACATAAAATGAATGGGAGTTTTACTTGTTCGTTGGGATTCAATTTCGTGGATTGACACAACCACGAAATCCACGAAAATTAGTCCCCCACGAATATTAATGATTTCACAGTATGCATATCACATCTTTCCCTAGTCTATAATAAAAAGTAAATATTTTAAACCTAAAATGCTTACCTTCCTCCTAAGCAGGCCAAAGCAATCTTCTACACACCTTCAAACTATAATTTAACTTCCAGGACTAATGGTCAAGTTGCTAAGGTGGCTCACTTCAAATCATTGGCCGCTCACTGGCCCCTTATAGTTGTTGGTTTAAAACCCATCATGGGATGTTGATTGCTTTGATGCGAGGCAGTTTTACCAGAGTGCTGGCTGTACCTGAAACAACACCTAGTGGGGCACCTGGGGTCTTGCTCTACTACTACAAGACAGAAAGTCATTTTACAATCTATTTTGTGCTGATGTTACCTTAAACAGAACACTAAAAAGCGAACAACAACCAATCTCCTTTTCATGAACTATTTAGGGAAGTGTCAACTTGGAAAAACTAGAGCTGTCACAGGAGTGACAAATAATTCCCCTACAATATGCCCTTGTCACAAAAGTAAAGCAATGTCAAACCTCAAAATCAATAGGTGTTTTCTGCTGGTCATGACCAACCTCTCATCAACTCGTGATCCTAGGCCCAAGCATTCTCAAGTTATTATCCAGACACCGTTTAACTGTTCTGGGTCATTGTGGCCTTGACCTACTTAAACCTCAAAGTCAAACTTGACATCTATTTCATGATGTTACAACTGTGTACCAAAATTTTTGATCCTAGGCCCAAGGGTTCTCAAGTTATCATCCAAAAACGGTTTAACTGTTCAGAGTCATTGTGACCTTGTACCAAAAATT
Source organism: Mercenaria mercenaria (assembly GCF_021730395.1). Classification (NCBI taxonomy): domain Eukaryota; kingdom Metazoa; phylum Mollusca; class Bivalvia; order Venerida; family Veneridae; genus Mercenaria; species Mercenaria mercenaria. The sequence continues at coordinate 62,831,535 of NC_069378.1, read as the reverse complement.
CTTTAAATCTGTCAAGCTTTTCACGAGTTATTGTCCAGAAACCATGAAAACCAACAGACCGGACAAGCTCACTCCTATGTATCACCCCAAACTTTGTTTTGTGGGGGTATAAAAACATTTTGAAAGGGACTGCCTCCAGATATAGTATGTTAAACTTTTTGAGATGTATATATTGTAACTATATATATTCAGCACATTAAAGAACCAGGCTGTCTAAATGGCTACCAGGCCAAGTTAGTCGGACATTTCTCTAGAATCTCTCCTTCTCTGTTTTAGGGGCTTTCTCTTGCTCAGTCTCCCTTTGCTTTGGTTGGTCTGTCACTAAACTGGTAAAGGATGAATTTGGCACCCCAAGTGGTTGTAATGTAAAAGCATAAATTTTTGTGAGGGTTTAAATTTCGCTATACTCACGAAGGCCCTACATATCGCGAAAATTAATCCTTACCTAACTGTTCACCATTAATATAATTCAAATTCAAATAGGATACCATTTTTACAATTTCACAAACATTAAACCTAGCGAACATACTCAAAATTTCAAACTCGCAAAATTTTAACCCAGCAAAAATATATGCTTTTACAGTATGTAAAGCACCTTTGAACTGGTTTACCACAAAATGGGTGCTATATAACTCTGATACAATATAAAGTAGTCTTTGATGCCATTTTGGTAGAATATAAATTGTTACAATATTGCAACTGCTAAATTATCTAAATAACACCTATATATCTTCCATATAATCTATATACAAACACGCTTCTTTTTTTGCCCCTTAATCCTTACACCAGCATACTTAGGCTATTTAAATAAATTAAATGCACACTCTTTACAAAAAAATTTAATAATATCATTTACAAGTGCGCAAATATAGCCCCCCTGCATAAATCGGCATACATTATGTAATATGCTATCGAACCAATCTATTTACAAAGACACTTGTTCAGTCGGTAACTATATAACGGATCAAAGCTAAATCCCCGCTGTTTTTTCTGTAAATATTTATATTGACAATCGTTCCTTTGTATATCATGTAAAGGGTCCACGACCCTTTAAACAACTACTTATTGCTGTGAAAAATAATATTTTTTAAGTGTATTATACGCAAAAATATTTAATGGCTGAGTGGGAGATTTCAGAATGATATTGCATATCTCCGATATTAAGTTTTAACGGTTGTTCAACAATCGAGCTATGATGTAATTAAAGAGGAATATTTGGTTCGGTCATTTTAACTGCTTCTGTAAAATTTAAGCATACTGCAAAATCATTAAATTTTAATTTATTGAGCATGCAATTCCGTGATTTTTGGCCAAAACAGCTACTTCTTCCTGACAAGAATTTTTGCATTTCAAAAGTTGATGATAAAATGAATGGAAGTGTATTTTGGTGTTGGGATTTAATTTTGTGGACAGATTTAACCAAATTTAGGAAAGCAGCCTCTGTGGCCGAGTGGTTAATCTTCTAATTCTTCATGTGAGGAAACCATCCAGCTGGCTTACGGAAGGTCTGTGGTTCTAACCGGGGTCTTCCTCCACCATCAAAGCTGGAAAGTCACCACATGACCTAAAATGTGTCAGTGCGACGTTAATTCAAACCAAAAAAAAATAAAAAATGGAAAAGCAGTGATCTTATGGTTAAGGTGTCGGCCGCTCAAACTGGGGGACATGGGTTTGAGCCCCTCTGGGGTAACAACTACACCATCTCATGACACCAGTACTGAATTTTCCGGGAAAAGGACTCGAGAGTGGTATAAATAAGCTTTAAGCTTTCATCACAATTTAGCTAAAATACATTAGTTCTAACTAACTGCAAATCCTTGAAAATTAGTCCCCAATGAAAAATCATGATTTTACAGTATAAGCTACAGGGGCACTGTGATGAATGGCTTCAGGTGATCCTAAACAATAACTTTATATACTGTTAACAGTTATACTATAACTGCTGTTAACAGTCACTAAATAAAGGTTGCATAGCAGTTAGTAAAATCTAAAATATTGATTGCTTTTTGAATGAAAACTTTGAAACTTTGGACATTGATAACCTTTCAATGAATGGTATTTTTCGAAGTAAAACTGGTCCAAATGTATATTTAGTTTTTCCATTTTTGATAGAGATTAATTTCTTTTCAAAATATTCCTCAGTCCATGCATGTTGAAATTAAAATGAGCTGTACCGTGAGAAAACCAACATAGTGGCTTTGCTACCAGCATGGATCCAGACCAGCCTGTGCATCCATGCAGTCTGGTCAGGACCCATGCTGTTCACTTTCATAGCCTATTGCAACTAGAGAAACCGTTAGCGAACAGCATGGATCCTGACCAGACTGCGCTGGTCGCAAAGCCAATATGTTGGTTTTCTCATGGCGCGGCTAAAACTACGGTTTAAGCCAAAAAAGGTGAAGGCAGCATTATTTTGCATAACAACGAAATGAGAAAGCACCATAAAAGACTTCTTACAAAACCTGTATGATCATAGGACCCAGATTACATCAAATTATGCTAAATTCCAGTTCTCTTCACAAAGTGCTACCAGAGGAGGGGATGCCGGCGCCATTATGGCCCCCCTCCATTATCATAACAGGAAAAAATATGTTACACACATCTACTCTTCATGGTAATCATGTGTTACAGTATTAGTTTATTTTTTTGGAATCCCTTTTAAAAAAAGAAAACAGTAGTAGTTCTTTTCACAATTTTTTGTCAAAATGGAGTTAGTAGCCCTACTACCCTAGGGTTCCCCCACTTTTGTCGAGTCCAGAAAAAAATTGTAACACACATCTACACTTCATTATTATTAAGTGATCATGTGGATAAGTTCCACTGGAATCTTTAAAATAATGTGGAAGTTGCACACTAAGCAAAACTGAACCAACCAACCAGTCAACTTACCAAGTGACTAACCAACTGAAAGATGACTCCAATATAACCCAAAACTTTGATTTTTAGGATACAAGTAAGAAAACTGATCTACAGATTTATAGCCAGTAATTAAAATGTAGTCAAAATTTTTTTGAGAAATGATTTATTTTTTTTGAGTTCATGTGAAATGAATGACAGACTAGGATCCGCAAATCTATGAATCGGGCTTGCATTAACTACGAAAAAAAAATATTTGTTTCGTCTATTTACATTATATTTCTTTCTATTTGTAAACAAGGCTATATTTTTAAACTGCACACATTTTATTGCATTTAACATTAAAATCAGCTTCAAGGTTATCTGTTCACCAGACAGAACAATTGCAACTTCATCTACGGAACGTTTTCCCTGGCCATTCACGAATGTAGTCGAAAAAAGTGGCCAGTTATCACTAAGCAGCATTGTCGTAACTTTGGTGCCTTTCCATTTGCTGTTCATACAAAATGAACGTCATAATTTTCAATGGAAAAGAAAAGGGCAGATTTAAATATATTTATACACAAAAAGTGGCATGATTTGAGGAATCAATCTTGGATCATAAATTTAACGAAACAATACATAATATGACTCATACGTTCCATGTAGCTGTACACCCCTACAGAGAGATATCCATAAACGTAAATTCACACACTAAACATTAGAGAAAAAAAAACAAGACTGACAAAGCAGTACAAAATTAATGACTTCTCTCTGTGTTTGTGAATGAAAATTGCAAACACTGCTTAAAATTTTGTAGACCAGTGTTACATAAGAGCAACTTTGTGTCAATATTGCCGAGATAAAAAGTATTTGACAACTGTCAGACTGGTTTGCACAACTGACAACAGACTGGTAGCATATCTCCTGCCGCCAAATATTCCCCATTCAGGAAGTTGACCATTTATGTAAACATTGAATAAAGACGTTGGTCTCTTTATAATCCAATGTGTAGTAAGATTGAAATATTTTCAATTATGTAACAACTTATTTAAATCAGCATGCTTCAATTTCAGTTAAATAGCAGAAATTTATTCAGATAAGTGTACCGGTATGTAATCAATATTTGCATAAAAAATGAAGGAGTCTTTTATACTTACTTCATCATATTTTTCATGAAAGATGGTCATTTTGAATAGTTCAGGCAATTTTTTCTAAATATCTACCAAGTTAAATGCTTTGCCCACAAAAAGCGCATTTTTTTCACCAAATAACCTTCACTATGCAGGTACTTGATTTTTTGTTATAGTTACTAGTAGGAAAATATTTTTAGTAAGTTTTAAGCAGAACGTTTAAAATGGAAAAAAAAATGTAGTCTGTAGAATAAGTATATTACATACAGTCGAACACCATTTGCTCTTGGTAAGTCATTATGGTCCCTGCTGTATTTCTAATACTTTTTATGTTTGGATGGCTCAAAAATCTTGAGTATTTCGCATGTCCCCTCCCCCACCACCGATACAGTCATGAACAATAATTGTTTTACTGTGATACTGTTTGCATAAGAGTTTTTGTGGGTGTCTGCAGGCGTATTTGTATTCAAGTGGGTTTTGCCTTAGCTCGACAAAAAGATTACAGTACAACACCGCTAACCCAAACAATGATGTGCCCAAAGGCTAATATAAGTGATTTTTAGTTTTGACCCAAACTGCTTTCCTTATAAACCTCAAATGTTTTGCACATGATTTTTTTACAGTTTTTTGTTCTAACAAAAATTTCTCTTAAATATCACTGTATATTACCAGGCACTGTGAACTAAGTAGTTTGTTTGTGTAAAGGAAATAAACAAAAAAATACAAAAGATCTAAAGTCTATGAAAAGAAAATCTATATTTTTGTACACAAATCTAAATATATCACTCTCTATAACACAATTTATCACAGTAAAAAAAAACAAACAACATAATATTAACTCACTGCAAACTGTAGCTTACAATACCTAAGGTACTGATTTTTACAAAACATAAGAAGTTTGTTAGTAAGTATGGCTTTTGATTTATAAAACTATTTTGATGCAAGAAACAAATCTTTTGATTTAATTACAATTATTTGCACAACCAAGGGTCACAACCAATGATTTCTTGTCCTCTCACTGCTCATCATGGTTCTTTCCCCTTTGGAATAAGTTTTTGCCCTTTTCAGGGTAAATTGATCTTTGCTTTTCACAATAAGTTTTTTTTCCCTTCGCGGTATTTTCCCTTTGGAGTAAGCTGTTTCTGCCCTTTTCACAGTAAGCTGTTATTTGCCATTTTCAGGGTACATTGTTCTTTGCCCTTCACATGAGCTGCCCTAAAATTTCAGGCTGGTTACTGAGTGAAAGCATTTCAATGAGCAAAGTTTTAAAGTGACTGAAATAATCTGAAAAACTAATATCAAGTGGCAATGTTCATGAAATAATAGTTTGCTTAATTTTTTATTAATATAAGCATCATCATCATCATCATCATCATCAGTAGCATTAATGCTGTTTTCAGTAACACTGTTGATGATAATCACTTCAGATGTTCAAAAACAATTGTCTATAATCTTTACAGTATCAGAGTTAAATTCCTCATAATTTTTCACACCATCTCCAAATACTTCATCAAGAACACCAGTTTCATCAGCTCTCAAATTCACCGCCTTAAAATCCTGAAAGTTATCAACATTTTCATTCTCTTGTTCACCTGATTGTGTTTTATCTTTCTCTAAATTCTGAGCGTTTTCTGTTTCTTCATTTTTCATGTTCTTTATCTTTGTATGAGCAATATGCTCATCCTCAGAATTTTCATCACACATTTTTCTGTTTTTATCCTCTGGTTCCCTGCTTTCACCACTTGTATCATTAAACCTTTCTTGTTCCCCTGTAGTCTCAGACAATTTTCTACTTATATCATCAGTGTCTTGGTTTCCATCACCCGTGTGAGTAAATTTCCCTGGTTCCCCTATAGCCTCAAACAAGCGTGTCCAGAAATGAGGTTGAACTTTGTCATCAGACCAGTCCAGGAATGTTTTGCCCATCAACTTTCCAGGAACTTTGCAGGTGTCGTGTTTAATCAGGATCAAGGCATCAGACCGCTGAAAATTGAACATCTGACATATTTATACCTGCTATATGCCATTTTTAAGAGCATTTCAGATGTGTTACTGTGGTCAGTCACATGTAACCTAATCAGAAAGACCTGATGCAGTGTACCAGTTCTATGATTTTCTCAGCAATTAACTGACAACTTTCCCATATGATTCAGCCCAAGAAAGTGCAACTTCAGAAATGTTGTCTTTGTAACATTTTTATGCAAAGTTTTCATCTTGCCCAGGAACCAAACTTACAACCCCTTGTGCAGCAGCTAATCATTGCCCCAGAATAATGCCCTTTTCTGAATTATACATTCTTTGAAACTACATACCAAGGGGCATAATCCTTTTTTGTTACTAACTGCTGTGTTGACCAAATTCAACAATAACAAAAGGGTGTAAGTAAAATGTTTTTCAGAATAATAGTAATAGAAGGGCTTATTTGCGCGCAATTCTGTTATTTCTATAGAACTAGAAGGGCGTATCTGTCATGGACAGTATTTTTAGTTTTGCTGAAAACTCTGATTTTCCACTTCACTTACATCCAATTCTGTGGCATTGTGCTGTACCAACAAAGCCAACAAGATGTGCTTCAAGATGAATGGCTTAACAATTAAGGTAGTGCACCCATAATGACAAGTAGTAATTTCTGCCTGATCATCTTTTCTCTTTATTTTAGGCATTCTCCTAACAGTGTTCTCACTGAGCTGTTTTCCACCAAAGATTTATTTTGTTGGGTTTAACCTCGCACTGACACAATTTTAGGTCATATGGTGACTTTCCAGCTTTGGATTTTGATGGTGGAGGAAGACCTAAGGTGCCCCTCTGTGCATTATTTTATCATGAGCGGGCACTTGAGTAGAACCACCGACCTTCCGTAAGCCAGCTGGATGGCTACCTCAGCTTAAGAATTCAACACCCCAAGAGAGGCTCAAACCCACACCATTTCGGAAGAAGAATGCTGATTAAACAGACAAGAATATGACATCACAAAGAAATTGCTGACAGCCATAATGTGTTCCCTACCTTAATGGGATACACCCTCAAGGTCATAGATGTTTCTGCAGTAAGTCTGACCTAACTATGTATGGCATTAACATAAACTCAGTTTGCTGGAACCACTGATGGCTTGATCACATTTTGACCGGTTCCATAAGTTCATGCAAACAAAGTTGGATGGTAGCTCATTCATTCTGAGACAGATTAATGGTAGTCATCATTTTAATTTTTAATCTTATTAAATCTGCAGAAATTCATGCATCATTTAGCTATATATACAGAAACAACAAAGGAATTAAAACACTTTTCCACAAAGTACAAACCTGCATAATAGCTCTGTTGTGGGCCTGTTGCAATTCAAACTGGCCCCACATAGACTTCAGGAAATTTTTTGACATCAGCACTATGGTTTTATGACTTCTGTAAATTGCATCCATAATATTTTCGGCTATAGCCATACCTTAAATAAAGATATAAAATGATCATCAAAAACAACAAAAAATGAGTATCAAATGAAATTATTACCCAAAATAACAAAAGAAGTGAAAGCATTAAACATCTGTTGTTCATTAAATTTTGATTTTTTTTTATCATTTTCAGTATCTCAGATGCTTTATTACATTCAAAACCACTTTCTAGATGTACAAGAATACAGTTTTTTTGTGCCACTATGTTTATATATATTGCCACTTTTAATAAATCCTCTTTGACATATTTTGGGAGGAAAACGTGAGCTTATTCCTTTAAGTTTAATTAACTTGTTCTTAAAATAAATTGCAGTTTTCATAGTTTCCACACGGGTGTGAAATAAATAAACGTGTTTAAATTGTGTACATACTACATGTATATGAATCCCATGTGCACAATTTCACATGCTAAATTATATTCCCATACAGCTTCATGACTCTTGGTAAAATATTTTTTGAAATAAGTGTAACACAATCTTTTACGACTTTTATGCATATTTTGACTGAGTCAAGGGCCATAACTTAAGTATTACTGAGTTAACCCCAAATGCAAAGCTACAGATGCAAACTTCCTATGCTGAAACACATTCCCATAATGTTAGATGACTTTAGGTCAAACATTTTTTTAGAAATGCACTAAGGACAATTGGACAAAGGCAAATCTAAGTGCCCCTCCCAATTTTTAGCTCTGCTTTTCGAAGAATAGTCTCGCTATTCTACTCACCCTGACATCAGCGTCGCACCTTGGTTAAAGTTTTGCATGCAAGTACAAGTGGCTATCATTTAAAGGCATATAGTTTTGAAACTTATTTTTTCAAGTCCCATAACTCTGACATGTATTTTGGCCAAATTATGCCCCTTTTTGGACTTAGAAAATCCTGGTTAAAGTTCTGCGTGCAAGTTACTATCTCCAAAACTAATGCAGATATTGAATTTAAACTTCACATGTGTCTTCGGGGTTATAAAACTAAGTGATTGTGTCAAGTCCCATAACTCTGACATGCATTTTGGCCAAATTATGCCCCCTTTTGGACTTAGGAAATCCTGGTTAAATTTTTGCCTGCAAGTTACTATCTCCAAAACTAATGCAGATACTGAATTGAAACTTCACAGGTGTCTTTTGGGTTATAAATCTAGGTGATAGCATCAAGTCCCATTATGCCCCCTTTTGGACATAGAAAATCCTGGTTAAAGTTCTGCGTGCAAGTTACTATCTCCAAAACTGATACAGATACTAGATTGAATCTCTATAGAATATTAGATATTTTAACATTTAGGGTAATATTCCCGCTTCTGGGACAACTCGAATATTCGCGCATTGGCTGTCTTACGGATAGCTCTTGTTTATTTTTGGAGGTGGTGGGGACAACAATAATAACTAAACAGAGCATTGTGACCTCTAGGATGCTCTACTATTTGAGTCAGTAGAGTTCATGGGAATTAGAAATGCAATAGCTGTATATAGCCTCATTCAACTCTAAACATAATAGCTGTATTATTATATTATATTTACCTGGTGTAAAATCTTTAAAGTCTATGCAGACTTCGTAGCCTTGGTCACTCAATTTGTAGAATAATACGTCCTTTGCCCAGTTCAAGTCTTCACTACTGTATGAAATAAACACATCATATTCTACCTTCCTATCAGGAACTGAAAGAATAACAAAATAAGAAAGTATTTAAATCTACAGTCTAAATTAATTCTAACAATTCACATAATCTCTTGAGTTAAGGGAAACATTAACATTATTTATCAGGCAAACTTATACAGTTGTATAAAGCATCCACCTTAAAATTAAGTGCAAAACTATATACAGTTGTCTCAAGCAGCCACCTGGTTTCAGGAGGTTCTGCATGTTTGATAAACTGAAAGTGATGGGATAACGTAGAATAAAGCCTGGATTCAGTGTATGGAAATGAAAATCATTTTTATGAACTAGAGATGCTTTTGAGAAAAGCGCATGTCTCCCACAACTGCCCCTATGAAAAATGTCTATTTTCTCCAGACGGTTTAGACGAATGGATCCAATTAGATGGTCTGGATGAGTGGATTCAATCAGTAATTCAAGGGCCATAAATCAAAAGTGCCTGGGCGGATTTGGCTAGTATCAAACATGGCTAAGGTCTTATGGCCAAACACATTTTGTTCAGGTTTGGTGAATATCCGATGAGAAATGTTCGACTTAGAAAGCGGACAAGATTAAAAAGGCGGATTTTTTGGTAATTCAAGGGCCGTAACTCCAAAATGCCTGGACCGATTTGGCTAGTTATCGTACTTGGCCGAGGGCTCATGGTCAAACACATTTTGTTCAAATTTGGTGAAGATCGGACGAGAAATTTTGACCTAGAGTGCAGACAAGAGTAAAAAGGCCAATTTTTGGATAATTCAAGGGCCGTAATTCCAAAATGCCTATACCGATTTGGCTAGTTATCGTACTTGGCCGAGGTCTCATGGTCAAACATATTTTGTTCAAGTTTGGTGAAGATCGGATGAGATATGTTTGACTTAGAGTGCAGACAAGAGAAAAAAGGCCAATTTTTTGATAATTCAAGGGCCATAACTCCAAGACGCCTGGACCGATTTAGCTAGTTATCAACCTTGGCTGAGGTCTTATGGTCAAACACATTTTGTTTAAGTTTGGTGAAAATCGGATGAGAAATGTTTGACTTAGAGTGGGGACAAGCTTTGTGACAGACACACAGACACACACACAGACTGGAGTAAATCAATATGTCTCCCACACCACTGTGTGGTGGGAGACATAATTAATGGCAACTCGTGAGTAAATTTATTACAATGGCGACATGTTACACGTTAAATAATTCAAAATAATGTCTAACAAGAGGGCCATGATGGCCCTATATCGCTCACCTGTTATCATTGCACTTGAGGACAAGAAGGTCCTCAGAAAAAATATCTAAGTCCAAAGGACAGTAACAACAAAGGGAAGAAATTTAACCAAAAAGAAAAAAAAAATTCTTACAAGGTACAGATATGTCAAAATACACCTACAAATTGGAGGTACCATCCATGTTGTACCACAGAAAAGTAGTCTCGGTTTTTCCCTACGGCCAATAATAAAAAATTTAAAAATAAGCTATTTTTAGTAACGTAAAAGGGAAGTAATTAAAAAAAAAAATTATTGTAAGTGAAGAAAAGAAGAATCTGCCAAATAAATCTGTTGACATAAATGAAATTTCAGATCAGTATCTTCATTAGTTACGGAGATATACCCATTTTAATTTGAAACAAGAGCCATGTTACACATGGCTAATCCCCTCGCCGGGCATATTATAATTGAAGGCTAAAGTTCCTGGCAAGTTAGTGTCTGAAAGTATTAATTTTGGGGAAAGCTTTGAAGAACCGTTTAGGGAACAAGAGTGCCAGAATTTCACAATAAATGCCCGTCACAGCAAATTTCTTTACTCTAGCAGCTGTATTTGCAAATGGAATGTTAATTTTGTTTTGTAATCATTGTAAGTCTTTTGGTTTTTTTAAGACCACAAAAAAACTCCTTACCAGGTAAAGATACCATATATATAATAAAATACACCTAAAATTGGAGAGAAACATCTATGTTGTACCATAGAAAAGTGGTCTTGTTTTTTCCCTATGGTCAATTATAAAAATGTTACAATATAAGTTATTTATAGTAACAACTAAGGGAAGTTAATCTTACAAAAAAAAATCAAAAAAATTGCAAGTCCACACAAAAATCTTTATCAAGTAGAGATTGGTCAAAATACACCTCAAAATTGGATTTAGCATGCATGTTGTACTACAGAAAAGTGGTCTCGATTTTTCCCTACGACTAGTAATGAAAAAGTTACAATAAAAGCTATTTAAAGTAACAACAAAGGGAAGTAATTCTAAAGAAGGGAACTGCGCATGACACTTCGTCTCATGATGGTGTATAAGTGTGCCAAGTTACATCACAAGAGCTGTCCGTAAGACAGCCAAGCTCGACTATTCGAAATATTGTCCCAGAAGCAGGAAAATATTACCCAAAAAGGTTAAATATCAAAAGAGTTTTAAGTTCAAAAGGGGGCATAATTTGACCAAAATGCATATCAGTTATGGGACTTGCTGCTATCAACTAGTTTTATAACCCCGAAGGCACATGTGAAGCTTCAATTCAATATCTGCATTAGTTTTAGAGATAGAAACTCGCATGTAAAACTTTAACCAGAATTTTCAAAGTCCAAAAGAGGGCATAATTTGCCCAAAATACATGCCAGAGTTATGGGACTTGACCCAGTGAGGTTGGTAATTGATCTAGAAAAAGAAAAAATAAGTTTCAAATCTATATGCCTTTTAGTAATTGCTGTATGTACTTGCACGCAAAACTTTAACCAGGATTTTCTAAGTCCAAAAAGGGGAATAATTTGCTCAAAATATATGTAAGAGTTATGGGACTTGATCCAGTGAGGTTAGTAATTGTTCTAGAAAAAGAAAAAATAAGTTTCAAATCTATATGCCTTTTAGTAATAGCTATATGTACTTGCACGCAAAACTTTAACCAGAATTTGCTAAGTCCAAAAGGGGGCATAATTTGGCAAAAAATGAAGGTCAGAGTTATGGGACTTGCTGCTATCAACTAGTTTTATAACCCCAAAGACACATGTGAAGTTTCAAATCAATATCTGCATTAGTTTTGGAGATAGTAACTTGCATGTAAAACTTTAACCAAAATTTTCTAAGTCTAAAAGGGGACATAATTTGCCTAAAATACATGTCAGAGTTATGGGACTTGACCCAGTGAGGTTGGTAATTGATCTAGAAAAAGAAAAAATAAGTTTCAAATCTATATGCCTTTTAGAAATAGCTGTATGTACTTGCACGCAAAACTTTAACCAGAATTTTCTAAGTCCAAAAGGGGGCATAATTTGGCCAAAATGAAGGTCAGAGTTATGGGACTTGCTGCTATCAACTAGTTTTATAACCCCGAAGACACATGTGAAGTTTCAAATCAATATCTGCATTAGTTTTGGAGATAGTAACTTGCATGTAAAACTTTAACCAAAATTTTCTAAGTCCAAAAGGGGGCATAATTTGGCCAAAATGAAGGTCAGAGTTATGGGACTTGCTGCTATCAACTAGTTTTATAACCCCGAAGACACATGTGAAGTTTCAAATCAATATCTGCATTAGTTTTGGAGATAGTAACTTGCATGTAAAACTTTAACCAAAATTTTCTAAGTCCAAAAGGGGGCATAATTTGCTCAAAATACATGTCAGAGTTATGGGACTTGACCCAGAGAGGTTGGCAATTGACCTAGAAAAAGAAAAAATAAGTTTCAAAGCTATATGCCTTTAATTGATGGCTGTATGTACTTGCATGCAAAAACTTAACCAAGGTGTGACGCCGACGCCGACGCCGATGCCGACGCCAGGGTGAGTAGAATAGCTAGACTATTCTTCGAATAGTCGAGCTAAAAATCCCTCCATGCATGAAGAAGAAATGCTTCAGACGAAGTCATTCTTGTATCTGACCTTTGGCCTCTAAGTGTGACCTTGACCTTAGACCTAGTGACCTGGATCTTGTGTATGACACTCCGTCTTGTGGTGGCGAACATTTGTGCCAAGTTATATCAAAATCCCTCTATGCATGAAGAAGAAATGCTCCGGACAAGGTTTTCATTCTTGTATCCTTTGACCTCTAAGTGTGACCTTGACCTTAGACCTAGGGACCTGGTTCTTGCGCATGACACTCCGCCTCGTGGTGGTAAACATTTGTGCCAAGATATATCAAAATCCCTCCATGCATAAAGAAGATATGCTCCAGACAAATTTTTTTAAAAAAATATGATAACGGGGAATAACTCAAAAAATAGGCAAGGTAGAGTTATTGTTCTTGTACACTGCACTTCCTCCCAATGTGTTCTATCAGTGTATGAAGTTTGAAGAAAATCCCTCCAGTACTTTTGGGGTTATGCTCCGGACAAAATGTTTTAAGAAAATATGATAAAGGGGACTAACTCAAAAAATAGGCAAGGTAGAGTTATTGTTCTTGCACACTGCACTTCCTCCTTATGTGTTCTATAAGTGTATGAAGTTTGAAGAAAATCCCTCCAGTACTTTTGGAGTTATGCTCCGGACAATTTTTTTTAAGAAAATATGATAAAGGGGAATAACTCAAAAAATAGGCAAGGAAGAGTTATTGTTCTTGCACACTGCACTTCCTCCCAATGTGTTCTATCAGTGTATGAAGTTTGAAGAAAATCCCTCCAGTACTTTTGGAGTTATGCTCCGGACAAAGATCGTTGCAGACGCACGGACGGACGGACGGACGGACGCACGCACGGATGGAGAGCATTTCTAATATCCCCTTTGCCTTTGGCGGGGGGATAATAAAGGGAGGTAATTTGACAAAATCAGTCCATAGTTATCTACCCTGATTGGCTCAGTCCAACTAATGACAATAATGAAATTTCAAATAAGTACTATAAGTACTTACTGATATAAATCCATTTTGATTACAATCAGGGGAGGTAATCAGATATAAAATAACTCTGAACCTACGCTTGGATCTGATTTGTCATGGAATCCAAGAATTATTGTTGTTGAAGTTATTTTGGAAGTTTGTATCAAATAAAACCATAAATGAAGTCTATAGTAAATAGCCAATTTTGGACCTTTAAGGGGCCATAACTCTGGAACCCATGAAGAAATCTGGCCAGTTCAAGAAAGGAACCAAGATCTTGTGGTGATACAAGTTGTGTGCAAGTTTGGTTAAAATCAAATCATAAATGAAGCTGCTATTGTGCAGACAAGGTCAAAATAGCTAATTTTGGCCCTTTCAGGGGCCATAACTCTGGAACCCATAATGGGATCTGGCCAGTTCAACAAAGGAACCGAGATCTTATGGTGATACAAGTTGTGTGCCAGTTTGGTAAAAATCAAATCATAAATAAAGCTGCTATTGTGCAGACAAGGTCAAAATAGCTAATTTTGGCCCTTTCAGGGGCCATAACTCTGGAACCCATAATGGAATCTCACCAGTTCATAAAAGGAACCTAGATCTTATGGTGATACAAGTTGTATGCCAGTTTGGTTAAAATCAAATCATAAATGAAGCTGCTATTGGGCAGACAAGGTCAAAATAGCTAATTTTGGCCCTTTCAGGGGCCATAACTCTGGAACCCATAATGGAATCTGGCCAGTTCAAGAAAGGAACCAAGATCTTATGGTGATACAAGTTGTGTGCCAGTTTGGTAAAAATCAAATCATAAATAAAGCTGCTACTGTGCAGACAAGGTCAAAATAGCTAATTTTGGCTCTTTCAGGGGCCATAACTCTGGAACCCATAATGGAATCTGGCCAGTTCAAGAAAGGAACCAAGATCTTATGGTGATACAAGTTGTGTGCAAGTTTGGTAAAAATCAAATCATAAATAAAGTTGCTATTGTGCAGACAAGGTCAAAATAGCTAATTTTGGCCCTTTCAGGGGCCATAACTCTGGAACCCATAATGGGATCTGGCCAGTTCAAGAAAGGAACCGAGATCTTATGGTGATACAAGTTGTGTGCAAGTTTGGTTAAAATAAAATCATAAATGAAACCTCTATCGTGCAGACAAGAAATTGTGGACGGACGACAGACGACGGACGAAGGGCGATCACAAAAGCTCACCCTGTCACTATGTG
Organism: Mercenaria mercenaria; assembly: GCF_021730395.1. NCBI lineage: Eukaryota > Metazoa > Mollusca > Bivalvia > Venerida > Veneridae > Mercenaria > Mercenaria mercenaria. The sequence continues at coordinate 62,816,475 of NC_069378.1, read as the reverse complement.
ACAGGTGAGCTAAAAATAAGCTTTAAATGTGCGGATCACTTTAATCATGGGCAAATATCTCAAAAACAAGCACACAGACCGATACATTTTATTTCACCATATCATAGGCCATATGTTTATTTATGACTGTGATAAATTTCATTAAAATCTACATTGTAGAAAAAATTTCATTTGCGGAAATGTTATGAAAATGGTGATTTTCCAATAGACTCCCATTATGAACACGTGCGTGATGTCCTAATTTTTCAAATAAAACAAACAAGCACATGGCCCTATCTTTTTTATTTGCTGAATTTTCTAAGTATATTCTGAGGTTTTGAAAAATCAGGGTTTAATCAAATTCTACATTGTAGAAAAAAAATTGATCTGAATGTGCAGAACTACCATGTTGTTTATGTTGTTTAATAAAAATTTGACTATATTATATCCTGAAAGTTTAACATTTTACAAATAGAACAATTTTATCAACTGTATTGACGATTCCACCTTAAACATGTACAAATTAGAGCTATCACTGTCATTCATGTATACCTCCAGTTGTTCTTTTGATAAGGGGAAATAAGCACATTGCATTTTATCCAAATGAGGTAAATTTGCTACCATTATGCAGTAGCCATGAAATATAGCTATACGACTTTTGATCTCCATATGTGGCCTTGACCTTAAATCTAGTGAACTGGGTCATGTATATATATTCTTTATATTATGACAGTGAACATTTAAGAATTACTATTTGAAAATTGCTTAAACACTTTCAAAGACTTTCTTCTAGAAATGAATGATGAATGGACGACTGACTGACAGACATACAAAAGTCTTTCATAGCCTCAATTACTTTGTATCAGTAGTTTGGGGTATAAACTAGGAAACTCAAACTACACAGAGCTAAAGGACAATTTGAACTAACCTTCATACTGGCTGAAATCTGGATCCAGCCATTCTAGGTCCTCATATTTCTGTTTCATTTTGTATCTATGTCTTACAACAATCACCACGACAACAGTTGCCATAGCAACAAACCCAGCTGCACTGCAACCAATTATCAAGGTCAAAGGTAAATGCTCTGAAATCAAAGTAAAGAGATTAAGCAATGACATTTGCATGAAGGTGAACTGACCAAAATAATCCATTTCAAATGATTAAAAAAAAAACCCCACACTTTAACTAGAAGATGCTTTTGTAGAAAAGCACATGTCTCCCCCAACGCACAGTAATAGGCAAGAGGACAATAGGGGACAGAAGTGAAAGTCAAACAGACACTGATGGGATCATCTACTCGGCATGTCCAATCATCCCACTAAGTTTTAACATTCTGGGTCTAGTGGTTCTTACGTTATGGATTGGAAATGATTTTCCATGTTCTCACCTGTGACCTTGACCTTTGATTGAGTGTCCCCAAATTCAATAGGGGTCATTTACTCTGAATGTCCAAGCATCCTATGAAGTTTTATCACTCTGGATCAAGTGGTTCTCAAGTTATTGATCGTAAAGCATTTTCAATGTTCAGGCCCGTGACCTTGACCTTTATACAAGTGACCTAAAAATGATAAGGGTCATCCACTCTGTAATTCCTATCACTCTATGAAGTTTGAAGGTTCTGGGTCTAGTGGTTCTCAAGTTATTGACCGGAAACAAATTTCAATGTTCTGGTCCCTGTGACCTTGACCTTTGATCAAGTGATCCAAAAGTCAATAGGGGTCATCTTCTCTACATGTCCAATCATCCTATGAAGTTTCAACATTCTGGGTCAAGTGGTTCTCAAGTTATTGATTAGAAATGGTTTTCTATGTTCAGGCCCTTGTGACCTTGACCTTTGATCTAGTAGTCCAAAAAATTAAAGGGGTCATCTACTCTGTAAGCCCTACCACCCTATGAAGTTTGAGGGTTCTAGGTCAAACGGTTCTCAAGTTATTGATTGAAAATTAAGTGTGACAGACAGATAGCCCCTGTGACCTTGACCTTTGATCAAGTGACCCGAAAACAATAGGTGTCATCTACTCCATAAGTCCTATCATCCTATAAGTTTGAAGGTTCTAGGTCTAATGCTTCTCAAGTTACTGATGGGAAATAGATTTCCATGTTCTGGCCCCTTTGACCTTGACCTTTAATAGAGTGACCCCAAAATCATTAGGGGTCATCTGCTCAGCATTTCCAATCATCCTACGAAGTTTCAACATTCTGGGTCAAGTGGTTCTCAAGTTATTGATCGGAAATGGTTTTCCATGTTCAGGCCCCTGTGACTTTGACCTTTAACAGGGTGATCCCAAAATCATTTGGGATCATCTACTCAGCATGTCCAATCGTCCTATGAAGTTTCAACATTCTGGGTTAAGTGGTTCTCAAGTTATTGATCGGAAATGGTTTTCCATGTTCAGGCCCCTGTGACCTTGAACTTTGATGGAGTGACCCAAAAACAATAGGGGTCTTCTACTCTATAAGCCCTGCCATCCTACGAAGTTTGAAGGTTCTAGGTCAAATGGTTCTCCAGTTATTTATCGGAAATGAAGTGTGACGGATGGACGGACAGGGCAAAAACAAGTGGGGGGAGACATAATTACTAAGTTTCAGGGGTCGCGCTGTCGGTTGCCAATGGCGCCAAATGCGCCGATTTACAAAATCTGGCGCTAATTTGGATCAACTGGCGAAAGTTTCTGGCGACAACAAAGTAAAGATCGGGTCGAGACATTTTTTTCAATGACACCAAGGATCATCCTACATCGTCGCTGTAAAGTCGGCCACTTTGCCTAATTATCGCCTCCGGGCAAAATCTGAATCGCCGAGTTTTTCATTCTGTTGTAATCTGTTTACTTAAAGTTGTAATTGATGCACACACAGCGTTACAATAGATGTAAATTATCGATAAATCCATGGTTAACTCTGCCTATTCGCCTGTCAAACTTCAACCAGTCGTAGCATTAATATCCCACTGCAGTTTATCAATATTGTAAGCCGACGCCATTTTGAAAATTTTCAATCCGATAATCCTATCGAGTGCAGACTTAAACCTCCTTCAACATGATCTTATCATTCTTATGCATCAATCATATGTTATTTCTTGATTTTATTATAAATTACATCAAAATTTATTTCAAATACGACCAATTTCTATAAATGAATTGCCTAGGCACTGACTGTGGATTAAAACCGATTTCGCGGATGTCTGAACTGCCGTAAAAAATATTGTAAAAAGATTGCCAAGATTGGTAATGTTTTCGAAAAGATAAACTAGAGTGGTCACAAGCAAAAGTTTACGGACGGACGGACGGACGGACGACGGACGACGGACACCGCACGATCACAAAAGCTCACCTTGTCACTTTGTGACAGGTGAGCTAATAAATAAATCAATTAAATGTATAAATCTATACAAGTTGATGCAAGAATCGGGCATTATTAAAGCAAGAGAATCGAAACATGTATGAAAACTTCCACGGCGTTGGATCGTGCACCTGATAAATTTACGTGTTTCAGACGCGTAAATTTCCGATAAAAATTTAAAGGCGACTTTTTTTCATAGCGCAGTTTGTACTTTATTTAGAAATAGTTAAAAGAACTTGTAAACACTCATTTTACTAAAATGTTCTTTAAACTGAGCTTTTTATTCTATTTGTTTTGTAGTTTGAAAATAGAACTGAAATAAATGAACTTGAATTTTAGTTGTTTTTTTTGTTTTTGTAATTTATAATGCAGGTAAAATGAACTTTCATTTCCCATCTTCCTTTGGCACCAATGTTGGCTCCAGTGGCTCCTCTTTGGCTCCAACTTTTTGGCGAAAGTGTTGGCAACAGCTAAAAAATATTCAGAGCCATCCCTGTGTTTTCTTTATAAATATACATTTTGAGCTCAAGCTTTTACTTTCTCAGTCTTTCCCCTTGAAATGCTATTATACAGAAAAAACAACAGAATAACTAGGTGAAAGGACCCCCAACCCCATAAATGTTCAGCCTTCACAACTGCATGCCAAATGCCGATTGAATGTGTAATAAACAGCCTATACATGCAGCCATACCTATACAAGTATTAATATAACTTAATACTAGTAATTATGTAATTGTGGAAATCAGATAATAAGATAACTCTTACTTTGCTTCCGTTCTGGTGGAATTACTGAGATCAGCTTGGAAGCATTTCCTTTAGAATTTTCACCATAACATTTGTATGTTCCATAATCAGATGTCTGAAAGGAAGTTTTTAATTATAACACATACTGAACTAGAAATTGCTTATGAACTTGAGCAACAAATATCAAATATTACTATAACTAGTGGTATCCTTCTTCCTCCAACTAGTTGTACATCTAGGCAATATTTCTGGCAAGTGAGCACACCTGACTCGACCAAAAACCTTCTGTTCTGTAAGCTGTAATCCTTCCAGTTAACAAGAAACAATTGTATCTGCTGTACCCATCTTCTATTTGTACTGAATAACAACTTCCTAACATGGAGTGGTTGGGAAATCATCAACTTCTATTGGTGTATCTTTTGTTAAAATTAATCAACATTCATGGTTTGTTATCAAAAGCTCCAATATTGCTACCTAGTCTGCCATACAGAAAAACACTGCTTAACCGAGCACTGATGGCTCACTCCAGTGATTAATTTGTCCCAGTGCTGTTTTGTATATATTTTCTATGTTCTGAGCACATGAAAATTTGGATAATTCCAGCATTTTGCCCATACCCTTGCAAACTCTAGCAATTGGTGTTTTACACATTATATATCTTTCTAACCTCTACCCTGCTAAATTTCTAAAATGAATTGGTTTTGATCTTTCTTTACCACTAAGTCTTGTTAACCAGAGGGGTGTTCACTGAAAATTTACTGACATAAAGGCCAACAGTGCACACAGCCGTGCAAGCTGATCTTGGTCTGCACTGGTTACAAAGGTAGAATCACTTGCCGCCAGCAGGCTAAAGGTTAGAAGTACAGTAAAGTGTTGTTTTTACCTGAAGTTTGTCTATGTTCAGTGACGACACTTTGTTGTTTTGGAAGGTGTTGTTCAGACCATATGTTGTGTGGTTTGTGTCATTCACTGACTCCGGGCCTTTAAACCACTCCACGGCCAACTGTAATAGACATTAAGAATTCTTTTCAAACTGTAATAAACATATTATTTACCACTTTAGATTTAACTGAAAAAGACATGAATTAGCAGACACAGTGGTCCAGTGGTAACATTGTCTGACTAATAAACCAGGAGTCGTGAGTTCGAGGTCCCACTCCTCCAACTAAAATTACTAACATCTGGATAAGAGTCCTTTGTATGGGTGCTTTACACCTGGCATGCTAAAGGACCAGGGAAGCTCCTGGAATTGGGGGCATCTTCTGTACCTTGCATTACCTACTACCATTCTAACAGTCTTCTGGAGGAGTCCCCCATATGGGTTACCAGAGGCACCTATAAATAAACTTATATACACACACAAAATGAATTATTCTTTTCAAACTAAAACTAACAAAAAGACTTTTCATTCCTATTAAAATAGGCATAAATAATTGACAATTGGTTAGGATAAATTTACATACATCCATCAGTGCTTCTACAGATCCTCCTACATCAAATGTACAACTGATGTTGACTGTGTCCCCAACTTCTGCATGCTTCACTGTGTTGACTGGTTGTGTTTGTACAATTCTTGGTCTGGTTTCCTGTTTCCTTGCTGAAAGTCAAGAATGAAACAACTTTCATAAACTTATGTAAAACTAACAGTAATATTAACTGTGTCCCCAACTTAGATTATTTTTATGAATGAGGTAATGGTCACCTGACTACATGTATCTACACATCTTGTTACTTAATATTTTAACATAATGTAGTGGTAAAATGAAAATATATAATAATTTTTACTGAAACAAGGGCCATAACTCTGAACAATCATGTCCCTTGCTGCCATATACACATGATGTGGATTTCATATAGACTGCGATAACAAGGTGAGGTCACTTAGGTGCATACAACATTTTTAACTTCTTTAAACAACATACCTATAGCAATTGCAACTATATTCAAATACTGATATGATTGCCAAAGACACAGCCTTTGAATTAGGGAAAAATATTTAAATTAGATGTAATGAACATTTAAATTCTGTTAAAGTTTCATGAAAGTTGCTGAAACAATATTGCCTCTTATAGGTTAACAATGTGAAATATCACAAGTTTTTACTATGAAAGGGCCACAACTCTTGTGACATTTAAGCAATATTGCCAATTATATAAATAATATAACCTGTATAGATCATGTTGTATAATGATAAGACCCTAATCTCCAAACCTTTGACTGAAAATGGTAGGGTGCAATCTATAGTCCCAAACAGTATAATCAGTATAAGTCTGATTAACACTGGTTGGTTTTGATAGAGAATGCATGTTTTAGAACTTGAGAAATATAATCTGATACATATATTATGTCATACAGCATGTTTATCATTTTTCATATTGACATAAATTTTCAAATCTAGCCAAGGTAAGAAACCTTTATAAGAAATATTTTTATATCTGATCAAGTCAAAGCAATTTATATACATGGTATCAATGGTACTGTTTTACAAGTCTGTCTGCTTTGATCCCCACCAGAACAAACTACTTAAGGACGTATGCTAGAATTTGGTGCGAAAATTTTCCCAATAACAGAATTTCTTTAAACTTTAGATACTGAAGGACAATCATCTAAGAAACAAAAAAATGCAATAAAAATCAGAGGTCACCAGTATCGAAAAAAGAGTTATCTGCCCTTGAAAACCGCATTTCCCCCAAAAATGATGTTTTCAAGGGCAGATAACTTTTTTTCGATATCGCATTTAAAGCATAATTACAATGAGATATCAGTACTACACAAGATAAGTTATTTGGGAAATAGATTTTAGTTTTGCCTACTTTGTTGGCATATAAAACAAAGTTTTTCATTCAGATGTGTTGCAGTCTAATCTGAATGAAAATCATGTTTTATTTGCCAACAAAGCACACACAACTAAAATCTATTTCCATGCTAACATATATGGATTACACCAGGAAGGTAAACTAATCTGGACTCCTATTTTTAGGCGGAAAAGTGTTGGTCATTTTGTGAAACTTGTTTTAATCGACAAGACAATACACGGTAAAATCCTTGTTTATATAAAAGAAATTTATAAAAATGTTAGAACATACCGTAGATTTAAACAAAGGTCATTATGGTTATCAGGCCCCGTGTTCACAAAACATTTTTCGATCTCAGCTGAGTTTGAGTTTGATATTTTAATATCAGTTTTACTAAAACTTCAAGGTTAAATTCAATCTGAGACAGACCATCAATATTGAAGAGCCACTTGAAAATAATGTTGAGCATAAAATTAAGTTTTAAACATACTCTTTTGATATAAATGAGGATTTAAGTTTCATTATCAAACTCAGCTGAGACTGAAAACGTTTTGTGAACACGGGGCCTGTTGTCCTGCTTTGAAAGAAATATTGAGGTAAATTTACAAATAAAAATATTATAAAGTCTAAAAGTTATTTTATAAGCTCATGATGAACTATTTTGTATTCTTTCATTTCCACTAGAAATTTTTAACATTATTATCATTCAACCTGTATTCATATATATAGTCCACTTCACTGGTCTAACTCTGCTGGACACAACTGATTCTGCCTTTGCAATTAATGTAGATCATGATCAGCCTGCACATCTGTGCTGTCTGATCAAGATCTGCACTGTTCGCCATTCAGTCAGTATCTTTTTGGTAAGCACCCCTTTTAACAGTTAATGGTACTGTCAAAACTGAAAGATGGACAAGTTCATTTTTATAAAAATTTAGCAGGGTAAGGGTTAAAGATAGTCACATGATAAATGATAAAATATTGTACTGACTATTGTTTGTAGCTAAAACACATGTAGATCTGTACAAAAATCCTAAATTCTGTCATATGAGAAGGCATGGTCGTGAACCCAATGGGGCTCCATTCCAAGATCCCCAGGAAGAGTGACCAACACTTTACATACCAGACCACTGCTCCCCTTAGTAAGAATATTTAAGGTCTGAAGTACTTGTAGCTTTGACACAATAAGGACCTGAAACTATATTTTATTCCCACAACCTTCTTAACTTCTCATATCACTTATGTAGGAAGTCATAGGATGCCCTTTCATTACACTCAATTAACAATTGAAGTACTTATGTGATCTAGTTAGTCCAAACAAAAAAATGAACTATGTATGCAAGTGGTTACACTGAAAAGTACTTTTAATACTGAATCGTAAGTATGAGATCAAACAGAGAAAATGGGTCAAAAACATGGCCCTTGACATTTTCATATTACACTGAAACAGAAAGTTCTTGTGTATATAAATGTGCACATATATCTCCTAAAGAACAATGTGTGAGGCTTGGGAAAAATGATCAACCTTGGTCTAAACATAACCAGTGTCCAAGGTTATAAAAACTGAGTTTGGAGACCAGTCTAAGAATACAGCCTTGTCATTGGTCAATTTCAAATTTGTGCTCAAAAACAACCAATCAGATGCTGCAGTTTTGAGACTGGTTTCCAATCTCAGATTTAAAACCTTGGCCCTACTTAAGTTTCAATATTTTTCAACTGCTGACTGTACTTGTTACAACATTATTTCAAACATTTTGACCCTCTTTGCTGTATTGTACAGCAAAAACAAATCTGAAACTATTTACATGCATTTGGAATGTTCTCTGTGAGACTAACATTTCCTGCAGTATTGTACGGTAAGCCAAGCACTTGTACTGTACTCAGACTGAAACTGTTTACCTATTATCAGAGCAGTATTGTAAGCCAAGATCTTGTACTATACTCAGACTGAAACTGTTTACCTATTATCAAAGCAGTATTGTAAGCCAAGATCTTGTACTATACTCAGACTGAAACTGTTTACCTATTATCAGAGCAGTATTGTAAGCCAAGCACTTGTACTGTACTCAGACTGAAACTGTTTACCTATTATCAGAGCAGTATTGTAAGCCAAGCACCTGTACTGTACTCTGACTGAAACTGTTTACCTATTATCTTTTTTTTTTTTTTTTTTTTTTTGTTGGGTTTAACGTCGCACCGACACAATTTTAGGTCATATGGCGACTTTCCAGCTTTAATGGTGGAGGAAGACCCCAGGTGCCCCTCCGTGCACTATTTCATCACGAGCGGGCACCTGGGTAGAACCACCGACCTTCCGTAAGCCAGCTGGATGGCTTCCTCACGTGAAGAATTCTACGCCCCAAATGAGGTTTCGAACCCACATCGATGAGGGGCAAATGGTTTGAAGTCAACGACTCTAACCACTCGGCCACGGAGGCCCCGTTTACATATTATCAGAGCAGTATTGTAAGCCAAGCACCTGTACTGTACTCTGACTGAAACTGTTTACCTATTATCAGAGCAGTATTGTAAGCCAAGCACTTGTACTGTACTCAGACTGAAACTGTTTACCTATTATCAGAGCAGTATTGTAAGCCAAGCACTTGTACTGTACTCAGACTGAAACTGTTTACCTATTATCAGAGCAGTATTGTAAGCCAAGCACTTGTACTGTACTCAGACTGAAACTGTTTACCTATTATCAGAGCAGAATTGTAAGCCAAGATCTTGTACTATTCTCAGACTGAAACTGTTTACCTATTATCAGAGCAGTATTGTAAGCCAAGCACCTGTACTGTACTCAGACTGAAACTGTTTACCTATTATCAGAGCAGTATTGTAAGCCAAGCACCTGTACTGTACTCAGACTGAAACTGTTTACCTATTATCAGAGCAGTATTGTAAGCCAAGCACCTGTACTGTACTCTGACTGAAACTGTTTACCTATTATCAGAGCAGTATTGTAAGCCAAGCACCTGTACTGTACTCAGACTGAAACTGTTTACCTATTATCAGAGCAGTATTGTAAGCCAAGCACTTGTACTGTACTCAGACTGAAACTGTTTACCTATTATCAGAGCAGTATTGTAAGCCAAGCACTTGTACTGTACTTAGACTGAAACTGTTTACCTATTATCAGAGCAGAATTGTAAGCCAAGCACTTGTACTGTACTCAGACTGAAACTGTTTACCTATTATCAGAGCAGTATTGTAAGCCAAGCACCTGTACTGTACTCAGACTGAAACTGTTTACCTTTTTCAGAGCAGTATTGTAAGCCAAGCACCTGCACTGTACTCAGACTGAAACTGTTTACCTATTATCAGAGCAGTATTGTAAGCCAAGCACCTGTACTGTACTCAGACTGAAACTGTTTACCTATTATCAGAGCAGTATTGTTTACCTATTATCAGAGCAGTATTGTAAGCCAAGCACTTGTACTGTACTCAGACTAAAACTGTTTACCTATTATCAGAGCAGTATTGTAAGCCAAGCACCTGTACTGTACTCAGACTGAAACTGTTTACCTATTATCAGAGCAGTATTGTAAGCCAAGCACCTGTACTGTACTCAGACTGAAACTGTTTACCTATTATCAGAGCAGTATTGTAAGCCAAGCACCTGTACTGTACTCAGACTGAAACTGTTTACCTATTATCAGAGCAGTATTGTAAGCCAAGCACTTGTACTGTACTCTGACTGAAACTGTTCCCTTGCTTCCTGCAAATCTAGAATTTCATTAGCATTGTAAGCCAATCACTGGAACAACTCTGATTGTCACTGTTAATGTGCGACTGGCATGTTCCCTGAACGATTAACATTGTGTACACTGTTGTAAGCAGTGTAGGTTGAAGACTTATACAACCCATATTGCTACAGCTTACCTGTTATCAGAATGTTCCCTGAGTGACTGACATTTCCTGCACGGTTGTAGGCAAGGCATTTATATATCCCAGACTGAAACTGTTTCGGATCTTCAAATACCAATGTTTGATTTTGATCTACGAGCAGCAATCTACATTCTGGTTAAGGAATCATACACTTTTCACAAAATATAATAACGATCAATTGTATATTGTTATGTACATGTCTTTCGCTATTATGCTTCATTTTATCATTATTTCTTTTATACTGATTACTCATTGTTTACTGTAAAGCTTGTCCTAGTTTTGAGACATCATGTATGTCAAAAAGTTATTCATAGTCTATGGTTATCTAGAAGGTTCTTTTTATTCTTGGTGGTTCATTCATGGAAGTGCTGGAACCTTCAATGATGCTTTAAACAGGAAGCTAAGGACTGGGCTGAATATAAGTGAGTTCTTTTTGTGTTAGGGCTGTCTTTTGCTCTTAAATTAAGGTACCTCTCTTTATTTTTTTTTTGGATTTAACGTTGCACCGACACATGATAGGTCATATGGTGACTTTCCAGCTTTAATGGTGGAGGAAGACAGACAAATCTTCTCAACATTGATAGCCATTTAATTTCCAGACCCGTTGAAATGTCAGCCTTGTACGGTTCTGCTATATATGCAGTGTTGAAACTTCATTTACTGGGGATGTGAATGCATGGTATTGTGTAGGTTGGCTTGGGCAAGGTTTCCATATTCTGTAGGTTCTTGGAGTGTGCATACACTGCACTCAGTTGCAGACAAACTGGGGGTTTACATTTGTTGCCACATTTACTATTTTTTAATCTAGAGAATGGGGGGTAGCTGGGGTTTACATTCATTCATGGCTGAAAAAAAACAACACAATTACCATTTGTTAAGCCTACAGGGAATAGAGGTTAACTGAGGTTTATATTTGTTTATGGTTAACCAATAACACATTTTTAAACATAATGCTCAACCCAGGAAAACTAAAATCAATCTAAATACTTTAAAGGATACTGATCTTTGACTACATCAACAAGCTGACCATCTTTGTACCAAGATAGTGTATGACTTGTATTCGTGACTTTACACTCCAATTCTATTGGGGGCCCATCTTCATCATAGTAACTTCTGTCCGGCCATTTTGGTTTCTCCCTAAACCTTGGAGGTGGAAGGTCAAATCCTGAAAAAAACAAACAAACATTTATTAACATATTGAAGACAGGTGAGGTAGGTGAGAGGTACTGAATAAATGACATTTCTAGAGGATTGGTGCTCCATTGTCAAGACTTTAATTTAGCTAACCCTAAATCACTTTCATTTATGGTTCTATGTCAAAATCCCTGGTGTTTGGGATGTAAAATCCTTGCAAATGTCTAGCAGATGACTGGTGGTTCTACACAGTTGCCTGCCCTTTCCTGATTTGTTTGTTTTGGGTTTAACGCCCTCTTTCAACAGTATTTCAGTTATGTAATGGCAGGCAGTTAACCTAACCAGTGTTCCTGGATTCTGTACCAGTACAAGCCTGTTCTCTGCAAGTAACTGCCAATTTCCACACATGAATCAGAGATGGAGGACAAGTGATTTCAGATACAATGTCTTTTATCAAATCGGTATGGAGAACATATGTCCCGCCCGAATGTTCAGAAAGGCACATGAGGTCTTACTTCACCAGAAAAACTGTATTAATTGCTGTCAAATGACACTTTACTAAACAAGCAAAAAAGAAAAAGAAAAGATTTTTATCAGTAAACAAAATATCACAATACTGTTATGCAGATTTTTGTAGGGATGACCCCAAATAATGGCAGCAAGGGGGATAAGTTATGCCATGTGAGAAGCATCCATACGCTATGCCCTTGTACCAATATAGATAATTTATGGTTGTGCCAAAAATCTTCCCAGGCATGCCAATGCCATTTTACAAATATAAATTGATAAAAAAATGCATATATGGCGATATTTTCTATAACCATGTGAGTACAACATGCTAGAAACGTGCTTATTGTATTTTTACTCAGATTAGCTGATAGCTTTATCGCAGCTACACAGTCATATCACATACTTAAAACCATTTGAGCCGTGCCATGGGAAAACCAACATAGTGGGTGTGCGACCAGCATGGATCCAGACCAGCCTGCACATCCGCGCAGTCTGGTCAGGATCCATGCTGTTCGCTAACAGTTTCTCCAACTCCAATAGGCTTTAAAAGCGAACAGCATGGAGCCTGACCAGACTGCGCGGATGCGCAGGCTGGTCTGGATCCATGCTGGTCGCAAACACACTATGTTGGTTTTCCCATGGCACGGCTCATTTGTTTATCATATCTAGGAAAATGGTTGAACAAAATATTTGCAAATCCAGGTACAATACCTTATCAAGCCTTGAAGATCACAAATTCAGAAGTCAACACCATATCAATTAAGACTCAAATGATGTAACATCAAAGTCTAGTCACATATTTTGCACTGTCATAACATGCAGGAGTATTTATACAAGCCAATATCTCTGAAAACCTGCCAGCTGTCCGTACATAAATATTTTATCATAAGGCTGAACCTGCCTTAATGCCCACCAGTGTTATAAGCAGTCACCTACCTGAAATAGCCAAACATCTGACTTCCTAAATTGACACTTGAGCTGCGCCATGAGAAAACCAACATAGTGCATTTGCAACTAGCATGGATACAGACCAGCCTGTGCAATCAGAGAAACCTTTAGTGAACAGCATGGATCCTGACCAGACTGCGCTATGTTGGTTTTCTCATGGCACGGCTCATTTTGTTCTCATTTCCAACTGCCTTCTACAGCCCACCTGTCTTAATCCTTACCCTGCTAAATTTCTATAATGAACTTGTCCATCTTTCAATTTTGACAGAACTTTTAATTGTAAAAGGGGTACTTACCAAAAAGATACCAACTGAATGGCAAATAGTGCAGATCTTGATCAGACTGCATGGATGTGCAGGCTGATGATGATTTGCACTGGCCGCAAAGGCGGAATCAATGGTGTCCAGCAAATTGTTACCTTAATAAATATCTGTGTTTTACTGTATAGCTTATCATAATTATATTCCTACCTTGAACAAAATAAATTGCGGAAAACAGAAGTAACACTGTCACAAACATTACATCAGCCATGTTCATCTTCTCCTCTCCTGAAATAAGAGTTCAATGATTGTTACAGATCTAATTTCCAGAACAGAACAGAACAGAACATATTCTTTTATTTCATTCAGGCATTTTACAATACAACATGGATATATATCATAGTAAAGATTAACATGAACAATAGAATGGTTCCGGCACAAGAAGTACTGTTAACAAAATTAATAGTAACAACATCAATAGACATTTACATAGGAAACTTGAAATTCACTTTCAGTATTAAGTATTCATCAAGTAAATGGAGAGCAGGGCTTCATTTACTAATAAGTAGTTAGAAACTCTTGTATATAATACTAAAATCAATTTCACCAAAAAGATATTTAAATAAATATATATATCGGGGTGCAGGGGGGGGGGTGGACATTTAGTATAGGGGTGCGATATATACGCGCCTGTAATATAACCGAACCTCACAGTCAATTCGCCGAGAAAAGTAGTACCTTTATATTAAAGTGTATATTATATATATAAATGAAAATATTCTATGGAAAAGCTGTAAACATTTTTCAATTATAAAATATTATAACTGTAACAGTTCTGTTATATTTACATGGATAATATTCAATTCAATTCAATTCAATTTTATTGCATAAAGCATGTAAATACAATGCCTATAGCAAATACAAACATAATATAATATGGAGCACAGAGAGTACATAATTATTTTCAGAAGAGATAATAAACTAATAAGTCAAACAATTTGTCACAATGTTATCACAAAACTTATATAATATTTTTCAATTTAATATCAAACAATTAAACCTTATACACCCTATATATACCTATACTGTAAATCAAATATATTATGAGTTTCTCCTTTCCATTGCCAGGTAAATGAATTTTGCTAAATCATTTAAGATTTTACTAGAAGTTGATGAGATAAGACTTTCGAATTTGTTAGTGTTTGGCCAATGACAAAAATATGGTTTTAAACATTTTCTTCTTATTTCACTATAAAATGGACAGACAAGTAGGAAATGATATTCACTTTCAACTTTACTCATATTGCAAAAAGTGCATACTCTATCTTCTCTTAATACGTTTTCATACCTTCCTGTTTCAATATGGAGTTTATGTGATGAAGTTCGAAATTTGTGAGATATTTGTTTTAAGCAGTTAGGAGAATTGATTAGTTTTGCACATGGATAACGAGGATTTCGTGTTCCAATTGCCTTAACTTGCAGGAAAAAATCACACTAGATCTATTAATCTTTGCTATTATTATAATTATGCTAATCCATATTAATCTTTGCTATTATTTATGCTAATTAGTATTAATCTTTGCTACTATTTATGCTAATTAATATTAATCTTTGCTATTATTTATACTAATCCATGTCAATCTTTGCTATTATTTATGCTAGTACTAATCTTTGCTACTATTATTTATGCTAATCAGTTTTAATCTTGGCTATTGTCTGTAAGTATTGACCTGGCACTCATTAATCTTCGCCGATATTTTCGGACGTTTTCGTTAATTTACGCAATATTTATATTCTTGAAATATCTATACTACTAAAGTAACAGATACAGTTAACCGTTGACACGGTGGCGCAGTGGTAAGGTGTCTGACTTCAAACCATGTTATCACGGGTTCGAAATCACATTAAATCATTTTTTTATGCAATGTAATGTTATCGATGCCTGTTTTATTGTTACATTATTTTATGCATCACATTTTTTTTGGTGAATTTTACTTGATTCTCTTGTAGTATTTATTTTCTGGAATTGGTGGTGACAATTACTTTGTATTTTTAGATCCTTCTAAAGCCATTTTTCCCACTTCTTCTACAACGGTTAAACATGATAAAATTCAGTAAATGGACCATAAAACCATACGTTTGATCCGATAAGTGGTTAGTTTGCATATAAAACTTATAAAAAAAGATCCGGTCAAGCGTAGGACTCAAACCCACAACCCTGAGGTTGGCAGTTTAACGCCTTCTCCGCACAGCTACCTGCACATACATGACATTACGTTATCACGGAATTATATATATATGTTATAGCTACATCGCTATTCATGTTCGGAAACCGAGAATTAATTTACGGAAATAAACGGAATATTCATGAGTGCCAGGTCAATACTTACGGATAATCCATATTAATCTTTGCTAATAAGTATTAATCCTTGTTATTATTTATGTTGATCTGTTTTAATCTTTGCTATTATTTATTCTAATTAGTATCAATATCTGCAAACAACTAAGTCCCTTCTACTTACAATAGCATATATTCAACAGCAAAATCTTAAATCCACAGGAACTTCTTACTCAGAAAATAAAACAGTATAATGTATCTTCCAAAAACTGAACCATAAAGTTCTTGTGAACAAACAAATTCTGATGAAGATTTACCTTAGTTTATATACACTGTTCTATAATCATTTTTTGAAAATGGGTAGATATGTGCAATAAAATGCAACATGTGTCACATAGAGCATAAAAAATAAACAGGTAAATGGTTACTTAATACTTTGTTAATGATAAAATGACTTACCAAATCTCATGTAAAACGTATCTAAATCGCCATGTTTCTTATCGAAATAAAGTAAACAGATTCAAGTTCAATATTGACCAAAAACACTTGACCTTCCACTTAAATATTTGACCCTAAAATATCTTAAACCTTTCGTAGTAAATAATGTAAACCACTTGTGCTAATTTTATTTAAAACTGACCTAATTTAAACCGAAACTAGATTTCAAGGAATTCTAAATATAATTTACATACTCGGAGTCAGTGTTACTTCCCCTTACCACGCTGGTTGTACAAGGGTTGAAAACAAGATAGTTTTTCACATTTTTTTTTACATATAAACTTTGACAAATGAATACTTTAATTACTTATGAAATTATTTTTGTATTTAACACCAAAGAGCTTCTTTGCTAACACACGAGATTAAGTACACATTTCATTTACCCATGATTATCTGAGTAATTCCCCTTTGTTATTATTACACCATTTGCATAACACCAAGTATTGTTTCAATTTAAATTGATGGAAAAGTCACTGAGCTATATCCTAGAGGTGACTTCTGAGTGACTAGTTCCTGTAAGTTTACACTTTATGTTATATTACCAGTAAACAGTAATTTGGAATACCAGTAATTAGTAGTGAAATGTTATTCTTGATTATTAAAATGGTACTATCGTTTGCACATTAGATCTGTCACCTAGCTGTTTAGATTATTTTTCCTTTTTTTCATCAGCATTGAGGACTGGGGAGCAAGTACCAAGAATTCAGCAACCTTAACCACTTGGCCATAGGCATAGGCCCATTAAAAAAAGAACTATAACTAAATTATCAGGTCTAGGAAAGTGGAATATTTAAAATTATCTGTAAATTTACAGATCTGTAAATTTACAGATTTTTCAATCTGTAAATTAACAGATCAAGTGTTTGAAAACTGCTAAAATTATATTTACAGTGGAGTTAGAATTCTGTCTCATTAAATGTGTATACTTGACGCACCCTAGAAAAATGACATTTACAGTTTTATTTTGTGTTTTATAATTGTTTAACAATAGTTTGATGTTTCTTTCAACAAAATTAATGCTGTAATGAATTCTCTGCAAACATTTTAGATAGTGGCCATCACATTGAAGTTTGTCTCTATTTGAGCTTGAGGAAATTCCATAAATTATACAAAATTTACAAATAACAGCACGGTAAAATTTGTTTAAAATTTGCAACACGGTGTGAAACATGGTCAAATTTAAGAATATACCAAGCAAATGCCATTTTTAAAACATTACTATTAGGGGTCCAATACCTTAACATTGCACCGACACAATTAAAGATCATATGGCGACTTTCCAGCTTTAATGGTGGAGGAAGACCCCAGGTGCCCCTCCGTGCATTATTTCATCACAAGCGGGCACCTGGGTAGAACACCGACCTTCCGTAAGCCAGCTGGATGGCTTCCTCACATGAAGAATTCAACGCCCCGAGTAAGGCTCGAACCCACATCGATGAGGGGCAAGTGATTTGAAGTCAGCGACCTTAACCACTCGGCCAGGTGCATTATCATATCCATCATATCTCACCCATTTAATTTACTAAATGGAAAAGATGTACCCTGCATATATAAATATTTAGACAAGCTTACTGTCGCTGAGTGGCTGTTTTTTAATTTCTAACTTTCGCAGCCACCTCTATTTGACCGTCGCAATATAAAACTAACTGCATACGTTGGGTTAGTTCGTCTAATAAATATTTTGATGAACATTGATATGGGTTCAAAAACCTGAAGGTGCTTTGTACATGTTTTCGATCTAACAATTCAATTTATATTTAGATTGTTTTGCACTAATTAAGTTAGTACTCATGACTGGTAAAAATTCCATTTTGAAAAAAAATACATGTCATTTCAGGTTCTAAAATCATGTCTTGCAATTATTGAAACAGTAATTTATTTTACATGGTTTCTTGTTGGTTTTACACTATACAGTTGACCATAAAAAATTATACACGGCATACAAGTTTTGGAGCAGTATAAAAAAGAAAATCTTTTGGAACCAAAATAAGGTAAAAAGTACTAAATATGGAAGTAAAACAAGGAAATATGGCTAGCATTATCCTATTTTCATTATACTAACATTCCAGATTGTTAAGGAAATCATCCACTACTGCAAGAGGTATTCCTACAGAATGTTTTGGAAGTAATTCATTGGACATGGAGGTCAACAATGAGTTTGGTGGAGAAACAGGTCAATCAGACCTAACGCTGGTTGTTGAAAATCACAAAATACTCGTGTCAAAATCCGTTCTGTGTATTGCTTCACCTGTGTTCCGTGCAATGCTGGAAGGTGACTATCAGGAGAAGACAATGAGTGAAATACCATTGCCTGGGAAGATCTATGAGGACTTTGTTGAATTCCTCAAATGTATTTATCCTGACAAGTTGAAGAAAGTAACAGGTATGTCTAACATGTTCAGTCAGAATGTTGCAGGAGTCTGTCTGAAATTGTGAAATA
The DNA here is from genome assembly GCF_021730395.1 of Mercenaria mercenaria. Classification (NCBI taxonomy): domain Eukaryota; kingdom Metazoa; phylum Mollusca; class Bivalvia; order Venerida; family Veneridae; genus Mercenaria; species Mercenaria mercenaria. The sequence goes on along the minus strand of NC_069378.1, from coordinate 62,797,602 downwards.
ATTAAATTAATTTTTGCATAAAATATCGTGATTTTGCCCTAAACAGTTTTTCTAAACAGAAAAGTGTTCATTTTGAAACAGAAATTAGCCAATTCCAACTGTACATTTTAAAGTGAACAATAGGCTATTGTTCAGTAGTCTAGTCCAAATGTTCAGTAGGTCATTCCAAATGCTTAGTAGGCAATTCCAAATGTTCAGTAGGTCATTCCTAACGTTCAGTAGGTCATTCTAGATGTTCAGTAGGCCATTTCAAACGTTTAGTACTCCATTCCAAATGTTCAGTAGTCCATTCCAAATGTTCAGTAGTCCAATCCAAATGTTCAATAGGTCATTGCAAATGTTCAGAAGTCTATTCCAAATGTTCAGTAGGTCATTGCAAATGTTCAGAAGTCCATTCTAAATGTTCAGTAGTCCATTCCAGATGTTCAGTAGGCCATTCCAAACGTTCAGTAGGCCATTCCAAACGTTCAGTAGGCCATTCCAAATGTTTAGTAGGCCATGCCATTCCAAATGTTCAGTAGGCAATTCCAAATGTTCAGTAGGCAATTCCAAACATTCAGTAGTCCATTCCAGATGTTCAGTAGGTCATTCCAGATGTTCAGTAGGTCATTGCAAATGTTCAGAAGTCCATTCTAAATGTTCAGTAGTCCATTCTAAAAGTTCAGTAGTCCATTCCAAATGTTCAGTAGTCCAATCCAGATGTTCAGTAGTCCATTCCAAACGTTCATTAGTTCAGTAGTCCATTCCAAATGTTCAGTAGTTCAATCCAGATGTTCAGTAGTCCATTCCAAACGTTCAGTAGTGACAGTCCATTCTAAGTGTTCAGTAGTCCATTCCAAACGTTCAGTAGTCCATTCCAAACGTTCAGTAGGCCATTCCAAACGTTCAGTAGGCCATTCCAAATGTTTAGTAGGCCATGCCATTCCAAATGTTCAGTAGGCAATTCCAAATGTTCAGTAGGCAATTCCAAACATTCAGTAGTCCATTCCAGATGTTCAGTAGGTCATTCCAGATGTTCAGTAGGTCATTGCAAATGTTCAGAAGTCCATTCTAAATGTTCAGTAGTCCATTCTAAAAGTTCAGTAGTCCATTCCAAATGTTCAGTAGTCCAATCCAGATGTTCAGTAGTCCATTCCAAACGTTCATTAGTTCAGTAGTCCATTCCAAATGTTCAGTAGTTCAATCCAGATGTTCAGTAGTCCATTCCAAACGTTCAGTAGTGACAGTCCATTCTAAGTGTTCAGTAGTCCATTCCAAACGTTCAGTAGTCCATTCCAAATGTTCAGTAGTCCATTCCAAACGTTTAGTAGGCACAGAAAAGTGTTCATTTTGAAACAGAAATTAGCCAATTCCAACTGTACATTTTAAAGTGAACAGTAGGCTATTCCATATGCTCAATAAGTCATTTATTTTCAGACCAGAGACTAGAGCAATCCAATAGCAACTGTATATTTACGGTATATTTCAAACTGGTATAACTTTCTGATAGCAGACCATGCCAATTGTTCATTTACAAGCTAATAGACTGAAATTTTAAATGTTTACTTACAAACTTGAAAGTTAAATATCCCACTCTAACTGTTCATTTTCAGATTGAACGTAGGTTATACCAAATGTCCACTTTCAAATTGATAGGTAGGCCATACCAAATGTTCAGTTTCAAATACTGATAGTAGGTCATGCCAAATGTTCAGTAGGCCATTCCAGATGTTCAGTAGGTCATTCCAAATGTTCAGTAGGCCATTCCAAATGTTCATAAGTCCATTCCAAATGTTCAGTAGGTCATTCCAAACGTTCAGTAGGCCATTCCAAACGTTCAGTAGGCCATTCCAAACGTTCAGTAGGCCATTCCAAATGTTCAGTAGGCCATTCCAGACGTTCAGTAGGCCATTCCAGACGTTCAGTAGGCCATTCCAAACGTTCAGTAGGCCATTCCAAATGTTCAGTAGTCCATTCCAAACGTTCAGTAGTCCAAACCAAACGTTCAGTAGTCCATTCCAGACGTTCAGTAGGCCATTCTAAATGTTCAGTAGTCCATTCCAAACGTTCAGTAGTCCATTCCAAACGTTCAGTAGTCCATTCTAAACGTTCAGTAGGCCATTCTAAACGTTCAGTAGTCCATTCCAAACGTTCAGTAGGCCATGCCAGACGTTCAGTAGTCCATGCCAGACGTTCAGTAGTCCATTCCAAACGTTCAGTAGTCCATTCCAGATGTTCAGTAGTCCATTCCAAATGTTCAGTAGTCCATTCCAGACGTTCAGTAGGCCATTCCAGACGTTCAGTCGGCCATTCCAAACATTCAGTAGGCCATTCCAAATGTTCAGTAGTCCATTCCAAACGTTCAGTAGTCCAATCCAAATGTTCAGTAGTCCAATCCAAACGTTCAGTAGTCCATTCCAGACGTTCAGTAGGCCATTCTAAATATTCAGTAGTCCATTCCAAACATTCAGTAGTCCATTCCAAACATTCAGTAGTCCATTCCAAACGTTCAGTAGTCCATTCTAAGCGTTCAGTAGGCCATTCTAAATGTTCAGTAGTCCATTCCAAACGTTCAGTAGGCCATTCCAAACGTTCAGTAGTCCATGCCAGACGTTCAGTAGTCCATGCCAGACGTTCAGTAGTCCATTCCAAACGTTCAGTAGTCCATTCCAGATGTTCAGTAGTCCATTCCAAATGTTCATTAGTCCATTCCAAACGTTCAGTAGGCCATTCCAAACGTTCAGTAGTCCATTCCAAATGTTCAGTAGTCCATTCCAAACGATCAGTAGTCCATTCCAAACGTTCATTAGTCCATTCCAAATGTTCAGTAGGTCAATCCAAATGTTCAGTAGTCCATTCCAAACGTTCAGTAGGCCATTCCAAACGTTCAGTAGTCCATTCCAAATGTTCAGTAGGTCAATCCAAATGTTCAGTAGTCCATTCCAAACGTTCAGTAGTCCATTCCAAATGTTCAGTAGTCCATTCCAGATGTTCAGTAGTCAATTCCAAATGTTCAGTAGTCCAATCCAAACGTCCATTCCAAACGTTCAGTAGTCCGTTCAAACGCTCAGTAGTCCATTCCAAACGTTCAGTAGTCCATTCCAAATGTTCAGTAGTCCAATCCAAACGTTCAGTAGGCCATTCCAAATGTTCAGTAGTCCATTCCAAACGTTCAGTAGTCCATTCCAAACGTTCAGTAGTCCAGTCCAGATGTTCAGTAGGCCATTCCAAATGTTCAGTAGTCCTATCCAAACGTTCAGTAGGCCATTCCAAACGTTCAGTAGTCCATTCCAAATGTTCAGTAGTCCATTCCAAACGTTCAGTAGTCCATTCCAAATGTTCAGTAGTCCATTCCAAACTTTCAGTAGTCCATTCCAAATGTTCAGTAGTCCATTCCAAATGTTCAGTAGGCAATTCCAAACGTTCAGTAGTCCATTCCAAACGTTCAGTAGTCCAATCCAAATGTTCAGTAGTCCATTCCAAACGTTCAGTAGGCCATTCCAAATGTTCAGTACTCCATTCCAAACGTTCAGTAGTCCATCATAACGTTCAGTAGTCCATTCCAAATGTTCAGTAGTCCGTTCCAGACGTTCAGTAGGCCATTCCAAACGTTCAGTAGGGCATTCCAGACGTTCAGTAGGCCATGCCAAACGTTCAGTAGTCCAATCCAAACGTTCAGTAGTCCATTCCAGACGTTCAGTAGGCCATTCCAGACGTTCAGTAGTCCATTCGAAACGTTCAGTAGGCCATTCCAGACGTTCAGTAGGTCATTCCAAACGTTCAGTAGTCCATTCCAACGTTCAGTAGTCCATTCCAAACGTTCAGTAGGCCATTCCAAACGTTCAGTAGTTCATTCCAAACGTTCAGTAGGTCATTCCAAACGTGCAGTAGGCCATTCCAGACATTCAGTAGGCCATTCCAAACGTTCAGTAGTCCATTCCAGACGTTCAGTAGGCCATTCCAAACGTTCAGTAGGCAATTCCAGACGTTCAGTAGGCCATTCCAGACGTTCAGTAGGCCATTCCAAACGTTCAGTAGGCCATTCCAAACGTTCAGTAGTCCAATCCAGAAGTTCAGTAGTCCAATCCAAATGTTCAGTAGTCCAATCCAGAAGTTCAGTAGTCCAATCCAAATGTTCAGTAGGCCATGTTCAGTAGGCCATTCCAAACGTTCAGTAGTCCATTCCAGATGTTCAGTAGTCCATTCCAAACGTTCAGTAGGTAGTCCAATTCAAACGTTCAGTAGTCCATTCCAGACGTTCAGTAGTCCATTCGAAACGTTCAGTAGTCCATTCGAAACGTTCAGTAGTCCATTCCACATGATCAGTAGTCCATTCCAGATGTTCAGTAGTCCATTCCACACGTTCAGTAGGTCATTCCAGATGTTCATTAGGCCATTCCAAATGTTCAGTAGTCCATTCCAGATGTTCAGTAGTCCATTCCAGATGTTCAGTAGTCCATTCCAAATGTTCAGTAGGCCATTCCAAATGTTCAGTAGTCCATTCCAGATGTTCAGTAGTCCATTCCAAATGTTCAGTAGGCCATTCCAAATGTTCAGTAGGCCATTCCAAACGTTCAGTAGTTCAGTAGTCCAATCCAAATGTTCAGTAGTCCATTCCAGATGTTCAGTAGGCCATTCCAAATGTTCAGTAGTCCATTCCAGATGTTCAGTAGTCCATTCCAAATGTTCAGTAGGCCATTCCAAATGTTCAGTAGTCCATTCCAAATGTTCAGTAGGCCATTCCAAACGTTCAGTAGTTCAGTAGTCCAATCCAAATGTTCAGTAGTCCATTCCAGATGTTCAGTAGGCCATTCCAGATGTTCAGTAGGCCATTCCAAATGTTCAGTAGTCCATTCCAAATGTTCAGTAGGCCATGCCAAACATTCAGTAGTTCAGTAGTCCATTCCAAATGTTCAGTAGGCCATTCCAAACGTTCAGTAGTTCAGTAGTCCAATCCAAATGTTCAGTAGTCCATTCCAGAAGTTCAGTAGTCCATTCCAAATGTTCAGTAGGCCATTCAAATGTTCAGTAGGCCATTCCAGATGTTCAGTAGTCCATTCCAAATGTTCAGTAGTCCATTCCAGATGTTCAGTAGTCCATTCCAAATGTTCGGTAGGCCATTCCAAATGTTCAGTAGGCCATTCCAAATGTTCAGTACTCCATTCCAAATGTTTAGTAGTCCAATCCAAACGTTCAGTAGTCCATTCCAGATGTTCAGTAGTCCATTCCAAATGTTCAGTAGGCCATTCCAAATGTTCAGTAGTCCATTCCAAATGTTTAGTAGTCCAATCCAAACGTTCAGTAGTCCATTCCAAACGTTCAGTAGTCCATTCCAAACGTTCAGTTGTCCATTCCAGATGTTCAGTAGTCCATTCCAGATGTTCAGTAGGCCATTCCAAATACGTTCAGTTGTCCATTCCAGATGTTCAGTAGTCCATTCCAGATGTTCAGTAGGCCATTCCAAATGTTCAGTAGGCCATTCCAAATGTTCAGTAGGCCATTCCAGATGTTCAGTAGTCCATTCCAAATGTTCAGTAGTCCAATCCAAATGTTCAGTAGGTCATTCCAAACGTTCAGTAGGCCAATCCAAATGTTCAGTAGGCCATTCCAAACGTTCAGTAGGCCATTGCAAATGTTCAGTAGGCCATTGCAAATGTTCAGAAGTCCATTCCAAATGTTCAGTAGTCCAATCCAAATGTTCAGTAGGTCATTCCAAATGTTCAGTAGTCCAATCCAAATGTTCAGTAGGTCATTCCAAATGTTCAGTAGTCCAATCCAAATGTTCAGTAGGACATTGCAAATGTTCAGTAGGCCATTCCAAACGTTCAGTAGGCCATTGCAAATGTTCAGTAGGCCATTGCAAATGTTCAGAAGTCCATTCCAAATGTTCAGTAGTCCAATCCAAATGTTCAGTAGGTCATTCCAGACGTTCAGTAGGCCATTGCAAACGTTCAGTAGGTCATTGCAAACGTTCAGTAGTCCATTCCAAACGTTCAGTAGGGCATTCCAGACGTTCAGTAGGCCATGCCAAACGTTCAGTAGTCCAATCCAAACGTTCAGTAGTCCATTCCAGACGTTCAGTAGGCCATTCCAGACGTTCAGTAGTCCATTCGAAACGTTCAGTAGGCCATTCCAGACGTTCAGTAGGTCATTCCAAACGTTCAGTAGTCCATTCCAAACGTTCAGTAGTCCATTCCAAACGTTCAGTAGGCCATTCCAAACGTTCAGTAGTTCATTCCAAACGTTCAGTAGGTCATTCCAAACGTGCAGTAGGCCATTCCAGACGTTCAGTAGGCCATTCCAAACGCTCAGTAGTCCATTCCAGACGTTCAATAGGCCATTCCAAACGTTCAGTAGGCAATTCCAGACGTTCAGTAGGCCATTCCAGACGTTCAGTAGGCCATTCCAAACGTTCAGTAGGCCATTCCAAACGTTCAGTAGTCCAATCCAGAAGTTCAGTAGTCCAATCCAAATGTTCAGTAGTCCAATCCAGAAGTTCAGTAGTCCAATCCAAATGTTCAGTAGGCCATGTTCAGTAGGCCATTCTAAACGTTCAGTAGTCCATTCCAGATGTTCAGTAGTCCATTCCAAACGTTCAGTAGGTAGTCCAATTCAAACGTTCAGTAGTCCATTCCAGACGTTCAGTAGTCCATTCGAAACGTTCAGTAGTCCATTCGAAACGTTCAGTAGTCCATTCCACATGTTCAGTAGTCCATTTCAGATGTTCAGTAGTCCATTCCACACGTTCAGTAGGTCATTCCAGATGTTCATTAGGCCATTCCAAATGTTCAGTAGTCCATTCCAGATGTTCAGTAGTCCATTCCAGATGTTCAGTAGTCCATTCCAAATGTTCAGTAGGCCATTCCAGATGTTCAGTAGTCCATTCCAAATGTTCAGTAGGCCATTCCAAATGTTCAGTAGGCCATTCCAAACGTTCAGTAGTTCAGTAGTCCAATCCAAATGTTCAGTAGTCCATTCCAGATGTTCAGTAGGCCATTCCAAATGTTCAGTAGTCCATTCCAGATGTTCAGTAGTCCATTCCAAATGTTCAGTAGGCCATTCCAAATGTTCAGTAGTCCATTCCAAATGTTCAGTAGGCCATTCCAAACGTTCAGTAGTTCAGTAGTCCAATCCAAATGTTCAGTAGTCCATTCCAGATGTTCAGTAGGCCATTCCAAATGTTCAGTAGGCCATTCCAAATGTTCAGTAGTCCATTCCAAATGTTCAGTAGGCCATGCCAAACATTCAGTAGTTCAGTAGTCCATTCCAAATGTTCAGTAGGCCATTCCAAACGTTCAGTAGTTCAGTAGTCCAATCCAAATGTTCAGTAGTCCATTCCAGATGTTCAGTAGTCCATTCCAAATGTTCGGTAGGCCATTCCAAATGTTCAGTAGGCCATTCCAAATGTTCAGTACTCCATTCCAAATGTTTAGTAGTCCAATCCAAACGTTCAGTAGTCCATTCCAGATGTTCAGTAGTCCATTCCAAATGTTCAGTAGGCCATTCCAAATGTTCAGTAGTCCATTCCAAATGTTTAGTAGTCCAATCCAAACGTTCAGTAGTCCATTCCAAACGTTCAGTAGTCCATTCCAAACGTTCAGTTGTCCATTCCAGATGTTCAGTAGTCCATTCCAGATGTTCAGTAGGCCATTCCAAATACGTTCAGTTGTCCATTCCAGATGTTCAGTAGTCCATTCCAGATGTTCAGTAGGCCATTCCAAATGTTCAGTAGGCCATTCCAAATGTTCAGTAGGCCATTCCAGATGTTCAGTAGTCCATTCCAAATGTTCAGTAGTCCAATCCAAATGTTCAGTAGGTCATTCCAAACGTTCAGTAGGCCAATCCAAATGTTCAGTAGGCCATTCCAAACGTTCAGTAGGCCATTGCAAATGTTCAGTAGGCCATTGCAAATGTTCAGAAGTCCATTCCAAATGTTCAGTAGTCCAATCCAAATGTTCAGTAGGTCATTCCAAATGTTCAGTAGTCCAATCCAAATGTTCAGTAGGTCATTCCAAATGTTCAGTAGTCCAATCCAAATGTTCAGTAGGACATTGCAAATGTTCAGTAGGCCATCCCAAACGTTCAGTAGGCCATTGCAAATGTTCAGTAGGCCATTGCAAATGTTCAGAAGTCCATTCCAAATGTTCAGTAGTCCAATCCAAATGTTCAGTAGGTCATTCCAAACGTTCAGTAGGCCATTGCAAACGTTCAGTAGGTCATTGCAAACGTTCAGTAGTCCATTCTAAACGTTCAGTAGGCCATTGCAAATGTTCAGAAGTCCATTCCAAATGTTCAGTAGTCCAATCCAAATGTTCAGTAGGCCATTCCAAACGTTCAGTAGGCCATTGCAAATGTTCAGTAGGCCATTCCAGATGTTCAGTAGGCCATATTCCAAATGTTCAGTAGTCCAATCCAAATGTTCAGTAGGCCATTCCAAACGTTCAGTAGGCCATTGCAAATGTTCAGAAGTCCATTCCAGATGTTCAGTAGTCCAATCCCAATGTTCAGTAGGCCATTCCAAACGTTCAGTAGGCCATTGCAAATGTTCAGAAGTCCATTCCAAATGTTCAGTAGTCCAGTCCAAATGTTCAGTAGGCCATTGCAAATGTTCAGAAGTCCATTCTAAAAGTTCAGTAGTCCAATCCAAATGTTCAGTAGGCCATTCCAAACGTTCAGTAGGCCATTGCAAATGTTCAGAAGTCCATTCCAAATGTTCAGTAGTCCAATCCAAATGTTCAGTAGTCCAATCCAAACGTTCAGTAGGCCATTCCAAACGTTCAGTAGTCCATTCCGGATGTTCAGTAGTCCATTCCAAACGTTCAGTAGGCCATTCCAAATGTTCAGTAGGCCATGCCATTCCAAATGTTCGGTAGGCCATTCCAAACGTTCACATTAAAATTGATAGTAGGTCATAGCACATGGTCTTTTCAGTTTGATTGTTGTTCATTCCAAATGTTTATTTTCAAATGAAACTAGGTTAATCCAAATGTTCAGTTTCAGATATTGTTAGTAGGTCATACCAAATGTTCTGTTTCAAATTAAAAATAAGTAATACTAAATGTTTACTTTCAAATTAAAAGTAGGTTATACCAAATGGTTACTTTCAAACTGATACTATTCCGTTCCAAATGTTCACTTTCAAATTTATAGTATTATTATTATTATTATTATTATACGCCCAAACAGACGTATTTTGTTATGATGCTGGTGTCCGTCTGTCCATCCGTTAGCAGTTTCGTGTCCGCTCTGTTTTAACTCTTGAACCCCTTGAAGGATTTCAAAGAAACTGGGCACAAATGTTCACCACACCGAGACGACATGCAGAGCGCATGTTTTGGATGTCTCGCTTCAAGGTCAAGGTCACACTTACAGGGCGTCAAGTTACCTATATTTACCAAAGGTCACATTTAGGAGTCATGGTCATATCAGTTTGTTTCGTGTCCACTCTGTAACTCTTGAACTGCTTGAAGGATTTCAAAGAAACTTGACACAAATGTTCACCACACCGAGACGACATGCAGAGCGCGTGTCCCGGATGACTCGCTTCAAGGTCAAGGTCACACTTACAGGGCGTCAAGTTACCTATATTTACCTATATTTTAGCCCTCTACCTATAATAACCTATAAAATCCTATATTTTGCCAAAATACCTATAAATACCTATAATCTGGAAATTTTGTGGTAAGCAAGGAATACAAAGGTCATTCAAACCATTAAAAAAGAAGTAATTCTATGATAATTGAGTTTATAAATATGCTGTTACCTTTTAGGCATTGAAATTTGTATTCCTTTCAGGTGTAGCGACCCTGCCCAGCCCAGCTTTAGGAAAGCTTTAAGTAATGGAAGTTCTTTTTTCAATTGGAATATTTTCCATTTCTTAAAGCTTTCATGTATAAAAATGTGAATAGGAAATGCATTTTGATGAAAATATGACTGTTAATATTGTGGATGAATGGAAGGTATATCAAACAGAAGATGATTTGAAAGAAGAAGATAGAATTGACCATTATTGGAGACAAGTGTTTGTGAAGAAGCTTGATAGTGGGCAGCTCAAGTACAGATTTTTACCCCAACTTGTCAAGAAAGCTCTGGTATTACCACATGGAAATTCAGAGGTTGAGAGAAGTTCATCAGTGAACACTAGTGTAGTGACTAAGGACAGAGTTGCCTTGGATGAGAAAACTGTTATTGCCATCAGAACTGTGAAGGACATAGTTAAGTTCAGTGATCCTATAGATGAGCAACCTCACAAAATACCATTAAACAGTGAAATACTTCTGGCAGCAAAAATGGCCCATAACAAGTATAAACAGAGGATTGAGACAGAAAAAGAAGAAAGAGAGAAAAAGAAACAGGAGAGAGAGAGAAAGAAAGGCTTAAAAAGAAACGACTGGAAGAACTTGCAACAGAAGAGAAGAATAAGACCTCCTCCATGCTTGAAAAAGAAAAAGCACTGCTTAAAAAAGAAATGGAGATTCAGACAAGGTTGACTGTAGCAGAGGAACTGTTAAAAGATGGGAACAAAAAGCTTTCTAAAGCTGTTGAAAGTAGTGACATGAAAGGTGCTTCTGTAGCACAAATGATGATAGCAACAGCCACATCAAAGATAGAGGGTATAAGAAAGGAAATGGACAGGGTACGTGAAAACCAAAGGGAAGTTGAGCAGCAAAAGAGACAGTTACTGGTTAACAGACTAGATAAGTGCAGTTCTAAATCATCAAGCAAAGGAAAGAAACAAGAATCAGCCATATCAAGTTCCAAAAGCTCTGCCACTGCTTCAACAAGAACTTCAAAATCTGAACCAGACAAGCAAGCTGCCTCTTCTTCCAAGTCAAGTCCTTCATCAGAAAAGCATTCATCCAAGAGAAAGAATGAAGATAAAGAAACAGATGCCAAGAAATCCAAGAAGGTCTAATGTAACAATATTATAGGACCCTGGGTCAACGGACTCCATGTGTTATCATGTTTACAGAGATCATGGTATTCATAAGTATGAAACTGTTGTAATTTTGTTCTGTAGATGGTTTGATTATAATTGTTTTCTTTTTCATTCATGTACAAATGCAGGCCCAACACAATATTTTATACTTGTATTAACAATGTACTGATATATGTTGTTAGCAATATGGCTTGGTTTGCCTAATTCCCTGTTAAACTGATTTGAGTACCAGTATTGGTAAAGTTTTGTCTGTTGGTGAATTAATAGTTTATTATGAAAGTAAGATATATGTTAAAATGTTATTTGTTTAAAATCATAAAAGTAGCCACTTTTTCTGTTCCTTTGTATTTTATGTTCAATAAAAGAGAGTGCTGGTAGGTGGTGGAGGAGGATAAGACTTGTTTTCTTCATTATAAGCAACCTATATAATCCTATATTTCTGGCCCCCAAATACCTATATTTCAGGATCCTACCTATATTTTTGACTCCCAAAAGCACTTGACGCCCTGCACTTAGGGGTCAGAGGTCATATGTGACTTTGCTTTGTGTTTATTGCTCTGCATTGCAGTGCTCTTGTTTTTATTTGGCAGATCCCTCTTTTGTTCACTTACAATATTTCTTTTTAATTACTTCCTTTTATGTTACTATAAATAGCTTATTTGAAATTTTTTTATTATTGGCCATAGTTGAATTCTTCATGTGAGGAAGCCATCCAGCTGGCTTACGGAAGGTCGGTGGTTCTACCCAAGTGCCCGCTCGTGATGAAATAATGCACGGTGGGGCACCTGACGTCTTCCTCCACCATTAAAAGCTGGAAAGTCGCTGTATGACCTATCATGTGTCGGTGCGACGTTAAATCCAACAAAATAAATAAATTTATCACATGTTTGACGTCGTGGGAGTGTAATAAAGCCATTAAATAAAAATGATAATACACTAGTGTCATAAAGCTTTGACGTCGACGTCATTTATAGTATAGGCGACGCCGGTCAAATTGTCTTGTTTATATAGTAAAAGAAAGTCGAATTTTTGATGTTAAAAAAGGCTAACATGTGATAAAAAGAATATTACATTTATGACTTTCCACATTGAATTTATTAAACTCGGTGAATAAAATTGATAAAATGCTCGGCAGAGCCTCGCATTTTATTATTTTATTCAACGAGTTTAATAAATTCAGTATGAAAAGACACTCATGTAATATTCTCTATAAATATTATTGGCCATAGGGAAAAACCGAGACCACTTTTCTGTGGTACAACATGGATGGTACCTCCAATTGTTAGGTGATTTTTGACATACCTTTACCTGGTAAGGATTTTTTTTTTGTGAAGTTAGATTTTTTTGATTTTTTCCCTTTGTTGTTCCTGTCCTTTGGGCTTCACAATCCAAGTTCTTTAAATTTTGCTTCCATCGTATAATGCCCTGCTTGGCGGAGCTCCTGTGATTATCATTATTATTATGTCACATTTATATAGCACCCTTTTCATGCAAAATATGTACGTTCAAAAGTGCTTTACAGGCATATACAAGTAGTCTATTCCAAATGTTCATTTTCATACTGAAAGTTCGTTTTCAAACTGTGAGTAGGCCATTGCCATTCCAGATGTGTTTTTTTTTCAAATTGAAAGTAGTCCATTGAAACAGTATACTAGGCCGCTTTAACTGTTTACTTTCGTAGTCAGATTGTTCAATTTAAAATTGAAAGGAAGTCATTTTAACCGTTCATTTTCAAATTAGAATATGACATTTTGAATGCTGATAACAGATTTTTTACAGCAATGATTTGATTGAATACTATAATTTTGACTAAGAATAAGTATCTTAAACTTCCAGAAACAAATTCCTACCAGCTAATTCCTCTGGCTCATGAATATCAAGTGAAGAAAATAGAAAAGCGATGTGAAAAAGTTTTTATTCAAACTGTAAGAAAGAAACATACAATAGATGTCACAGAGTTATACAGACACATACAATTGTCGGAGACATTTGCTCTAGAGGATTCGAAGGAAGTATGTATTTACTTGGCCTCTGAAAATAAACTGGCTCAATTTCTGACAGCTCAAGAGAAATACAAAATATCAGATGCCAGTCACAACATGATAATCAAGTTGGCTCTGCGGAGACGAGAACTTGATTCGGAAGATGACAAACACCTTTCTTTGAACACTGACAGACAGGCTGCTAGTGTGTCTTCTGGTTTTAGTTTTGGAACTTACCCTACTGAAATAGCTTGTGTTTTTTCAGCACCTACGGATTATCATTCCTATACTGATGACAAAGTGAAGTTTACTTTGACTGGATATATCAGAGAGAACAATAGTGAAGCTAAGGGCATATTAAGAGCCCTGCGACTATCAGTAAGATACACTATCACTGAACGCAATATACGATCCAAGCTAATACAGAAGTTAAGAGACATTAAACCAGAGGCGGACGCAGCAGAAGACTTTAGGGAGGAATATAGTTTACTACCTGAAGCTATAAAGCTGGCAGTACAAAATAATTGACAAAACGTGATACAATTCTTGTACGTTGTACTGGATATAAATTTATTTCTAAATGAAATATGGTTTCATTTGATCTTTTTTATCCATTTAGTAAACATTTTTTTATCCCTAGTGACCTTAACCTTGATTCTGCCAGCCTCGTTCTTAAGTTTGACGCACACCATCTTAAAGTCCATCCGTTTACTTTAAAATATGATAGTAATTAGGTAAGAAATATTAAAAATGTTAGAGGGATTTACTTTTAAATCCATGACCTTTAATGCGACCTTGACCTTTGAGTCTAGGGTCTGGTTCTTGTATGTGACACATCATGCTATATTCTCTGGTCCTTTTGAATTGTTGGTGTATAAATAACGTATTTGCATAATAATGCACAAATTAAGCAGGTGCTAGCGGGCTTGCTAAGTGATACATATATTTCATCACCTGTCGTGAACAGACACATTAAAACAGAGACTACCATTGTTTTGCTTTGTAGCGTTACACTTCCTAAGGACCTTAGATAGGCATAGGCAATAGAGATCAATATAATTGCACCTTTACTAATCCTACCAGTGTTCTGTATAACAAAAGTGCTTCTATTGTGACATTTTGATACAAGCAAAACTGTATTATCTGCACTATTAGTTACTTACTGTTACTTACCATGTGCAAGTTGACAGAATCATAGGAACCATGTTTTGAGGGGTAAATCAAACATAAATGAATAAATCCTTAATGATTTTATTGTACAAAAGTATGATATTGTGTCTAAAACAGTTTTCATTTTCTAATCAATTGTGTAATTGCAAGGGAAGTAAAGTAATAGATATCTCTGCTTTTAAGTACTAGCCAAAGGCAAGAGTTGTCATTCTTTGTGGATCACAACTTTAAATCAAAAAATAAAACTTCTGTTATTGATATTAACAAAACTATTATAAACTTCACATTTGTGAAATCGTTTTTGGTTATTTCAAGGACTTGAAAATCAATTTCTAGATTTTATTTAATGTATTACTGTCATTGAAAATTTTAGGGCCTGTCTCTACCTTAGAGAGTTTATTACATTGGCAGATGGTATAACAGCATTTAAAGTGTCTATAAAAGTTAAAACAGACATTGACCCTCGAGAAATATACAGTCCTAACTGATATGACCTTTAATGACCTATACACGATTTGAAACTGCACTACATGGACTATAGCCTGGACATAAACTTACAATTGTGTAACCTTGTTTATGGAACCAAAAACACATTTGCTTATATTATGTGATCCTAGAATAAACAATTGCATCGTATATAGCTCGTAAGTAGCAGATACAATTGTCCATTACAGATGGTTGTAAAAAAGGTGTATATATGTATATACAATTTCTGGAACCATGGAAGTTCATTCGATAAAATTGCTCAGTAGTATTCCAATTAAACCGGTGCTAGTTAGCATGAAAGGTGCAGCATATTTCATTACCTCTCGTAAACAGACCCAATTAAACTGAGTCTACCATTTTCTAACTTGACAGATGCTTATTAACATAACAGTGACAAGCGTTTATTGTGAGTTTTTTCCGCAAAGTAATACGTTTCCCTTACTACATTTCAACCTAGACACTTATTCAGATAGTATGATTTTAAAGCCCTACGAGATTAAAGGTGAAGAGGTTGCAGACACACAACAGAGGGAGGAACTTGTATCAAGAAGAGGATGCTGCAAATCAGTGTGTTTTGTAAGGCAGTATTAACGTGTAGGTCTTTTAAAGAGCAGACACTATGATCAAGTAGTAAGACGCTAGATTTCTAAAGCATGGATTGTGAGTTTGAAGTATTAGCTCCAAAATGTACATATAAAGTATTACACTTGGGATGTTTTGGAGCATGTTTTGTATCTTGCGCCATCCTCCAACTGAAATTAGAAATTAAAAACAAAAGTTCCATGACATGCTATTAGTATATACATTTTACTGAGCTATTCTGCTTGTACATTATTGAAGGAATGTATTATTTACTTGTCACATAATATCAATAGAAGTAAAGTGAATTGGTGTTTTATCAATAAGTATCATCTCGTTTGCAATGAAGTCACGTTATGTATCGGCTATAAACAGCATTACTGTTCTACCCATGGGTAAATTTTATCTTATTTAATAATCTGACCTAATTTGAAAACGAAACTTGATTTTTGGAAATTCTAATTTTAACTTTAGTGAAACTCAAAACTGACAAAAGCTTTAACAAAGATCATTTGGATTAATAACGCAGCAAGTAGGTATACTGTATTTTGAAAATAAAGAAAAACAAGTAATTTGTTAAGATTGTACAGTTATACACTTTTTACTAATGATAGATAAATGAAATAAAAAAATTATGGACTTCCTTGTTTGTTCTAAGCTTTCTTTCTAAAAAGGCAAATAATATGTAATGAGTAAAACTTGATATACACACAGGTTATGTAAACTGTGCTTAACGTATTTACATGTTAAAGAAATAATATGTTATAATATAAGAATAAAAAGAGGATATTACATGAGTCATCTCATATTGAATTTATTAAACGAGTTGGCTACTAGAACAAATATGAAAGGTCTTCAGTTTTGGTTTTTATAACCAACACTTTGACTTTCCGCATAAAATATATTCTAAGGAGACAATTCACCCAAGAAGAGGTTACCATTAAACACCTTACATATAGGAAATAAATGTTAGCTCTAAACTGTCCAGAATGATAAGAAATTGTATTGACTTTCCGGATATTTGAAATTCATGTATGCTAGATATATAAAATAAAAAAATAATAGAAACATTTACTAGTATACAAAGTACATATTAATTATGTCTCCCCCAGGAGACATATTGTTTTTGCCCTGTCCGTCCTTCCGTCCGTCCGTACGTCACACTTCATTTCCGAGCAATAACTGGAGAACCATTTGACCTAGAACCTTCAAACTTCATAGGGTTGTAGGGCTGCTGGAGTAGACGACCCCTATTGTTTTTGGGGTCACTCCATCAAAGGTCAAGGTCACAGGGGCCTGAACATTGAAAACCATTTCCGATCAATAACTAGAGAACCACTTGACCCAGAATGTTGAAACTTCATAGGATGATTGGTCATGAAGAGTAGATGACCCTATTGATTTTGGGGTCACTCCGTCAAAGGTCAAGGTCACAGGGGCCTGAACATTGAAAACCATTTCCGATCAATAACTAGAGAACCACTTGACCCAGAATGTTTAAACTTCATAGGATGATTGATCATGAAGAGTAGATGACCCCTATTGATTTTGGGGTCACTCCGCCAAAGGTCAAGGTCACAGGGGCCTGAACATTGAAAACCATTTCCGATCAATAACTAGAGAACCACTTGACCCAGAATGTTGAAACTTCATAGGATGATTGGCCATGAAGAGTAGATGACCCCTATTGATTTTGGGGTCACTCCGTCAAAGGTCAAGGTCACAGGGGCCTGAACATTGAAAACCATTTCCAATCAATAACTAGAGAACCACCTGACCCAGAATGTTGAAACTTGATAGGATGATTGGTCATAAAGAGTAGATGACCCTTATTGATTATGGGATCACTCCGTCAAAGGTCAAGGTCACAGGGGCCTGAACATTGAAAACCATTTCTGATCAATAACTAGAGAACCACTTGACCCAGAATGTTGAAACTTAATAGGATGATTGTACATGCAAAGTAGATGACCCCTATCGATTTTGGGGTCACTCCATTAAAGGTCAAGGTCACAGGGGCCTGAACATTGAAAACCATTTCCGGTCAGTAACTTGAGAACCACTTGACCTAGAATGTTGAAACTTAATAGGATGATTGGTCATAAAGAGTAGATGACCCCTAACGATCTTGGGGTCACTCTGTGAAAGGTCAAGGTCACAGGGGCCCGGACATTGAAAACCATTTCCGGTAAGTAACTTGAGAACCACTTGACCCAGAATGATGAAACTTCGTAGGATGATTGGTCATGCAGAGTAGATGAACCCTAACGATTTTAGGGTCACTCTGTTAAAGGTCAAGGCCACAGGGGCCTGAACATGGAAAACCATTTCCAATCAATAACTTGAGAACCTCTCGACCCAGAATGTTGAAACTTCATAGGATGATTGTTCATGCAGAGTAAATGACCCTTATTGTTTTTGGGGTCACTCCATTAAAGGTCAAGGTCACAGGGGCCTGAACATTGATAACCAGTTCCGATCAATAACTTGAGAACCACTTGACCCAGAATGTTGAAACTTCATAGGATGATTGAACATGCAGAGTAGATGACCCCTATTGATTTTGGGGTCAGTCTATTAAAGGTCAAGGTCACAGTGGCATGTTCATGTAAAATCATTTTTTGGAAATAACTTGAGAACCACTTGACCTACAATGTTGAAACTTAATAGGATGATTGGACATGCCAAGTAGATGATCCCTATTGCAGCCAACCATCAGTGTCTCTTTGACTTTCGCTCCTGACCCCTATTGACTTCTTGCCTATAGCACTTTGCATTGGGGGAGACATGCGCTTTTTTACAAAAGCATTTTCTAGTTTAATGTGGATAAAATCTGCCTTTGATCTCAGTTTTGATCACAGACCAGTAAAATACAGCACAGCCAATCTGCGAAATATTTTAAAGTCCCTTTGACAATTATTTCAGACTTTGTAGAGAAACAGTCAAGTGGCCTACAGAAATAGTTTTCCAAGTATGTCTTCTGATATGGAGGTTAACAACAAATTTGTTGGAGAAACCGGACAGTCAGACCTAACACTGGTTGTTGAAGACCATCAAATACTCGTGTCGAAAGCTTTTCTGTGTATTGCTTCACCTGTGTTCCGTGCCGTGCTGGAAGGTGACTATCAGGAGAAGACAATGAGTGAAATACCATTGCCAGGGAAGATTTATGAGGACTTCGTAGAATTCCTCAGATGTATTTATCCTGACAAGTTAAAGAAAGTAACAGGCATGCCTAACATGTTCATTCAGAGAGTTGCAGGAATTTGTCTCCAAGTGTAAAATAATTTAATTAAGTTTTTGCATAAAATATCATGATTTTGTAAAAAACAGTTATTCTAAAATTTTGAAACAAAAATTAGCCCATTGAAACTGTACATTTCTAAAGTTGATAACTGACCATTCAAAGTGTTCATTTTCAAACTAAAAGTAAGCCATTCCAAATGTTTAGTTTCTTACTGAAAGGAGGCCATACCAGAATGTTGATTTTCGAACTGAAAGTAATCCATTTCAAATACATGTATTCATTTTCAAATTGAAAGTAAGCCATGATACCAAAATGTTCAGTGTGAAACTGATAGAAGTTCATTGTAAATGTTCATTTTCAAACTGAAAGAAGGCCATTCCTAATGTTCAATTTCAAAATGAAAGTAGGCAATACCAAAATGTTTAGTTTTGAAACTGATAGTTCACTAAGTTGTCCATTACAAATGTTCATTTTCAGATTGAATATAGGCTATATCAAATATTCATTTTCAAACTGACCAAAATGTAGTCTATTTCAAACTCAAAGTAAGTTATTCCTAATGCTCGTTTTCAAAGTGGGAGTAGGCCATTGGAATGTTCAAGTTCAAACTGATAGTCGGTCATTTCAGACAGAAAGTAGGCCATTCCTTTTGCACATTTTCAAACCATTCAAGCTATTCTCAAACTGAAAATTGGACATTTAAGCTGTATAGTAGGCCACTTTTAATAAATAGCTTTCACATTGAAACTGATAGAAAGTCATTCTGACTGTTGCATTTTAAACTGACAGTTGGCCATTTCAGTTGTCCGTAGGCTATTCCAAATCCCGACATTTAACAGAAAGAGTTTGATCGACTACTATGATTTTAATGAAACATGATTATTCTAACTTCCAGAAAAAAATTCCTACCAGCTAATTCCTTTGGCTCATGAATATCAAGTGAAGAAAATAGAAAAGCGATGTGAAAAAATTCTTATTCCAACAGTTAGAAAGAAACACACAATAGATGTCACTGAGTTATATAGGCATATACAATTGTCAGAGACATTTGCTCTAGAGGATTTGAAGGAAGTATTATTTACTTGGCCTCTGAACATAAACTGGCTCAATTTTTGACAGCTCATGAGAAATACAAAATATCAGATGCCAGTCAAAACAGGATAATCAAGCTGGCTCTGCGGAGACGAGAACTAGATTCTGAAGATGACAAACACCTTTCTTTGAACACTGACAGTCAGGCTGATGGGACGTTTTCTGGTTTTTCTTTTGGAGGTGCGCCCGCTGTAACAGCACATCCTTCGTATAAAGTGAAGTTTACTTTGACTGGATATATCAGAGAGAACAACAGTGAAGCTAAGGGCATATTAAGAGCACTGCGACTTTCAAAAAGATACAATATCACTGAACACAATATACGATCCAAGCTAATACAGAAGTTAAGAGACATTAAACCAGAGGCGGACGCAGCAGAAGACTTTAGGGAGGAATATAGTTTACTACCTGAAGCTTTAAAGCTGGCTGTACAAAATGATTGACAAAATGTGACATTAAACCAGAGGCGGACGCAGCAGAAGTCTTTAGGGAGGAATTTACATGTAGATTACTACCTGAAGCTATAAAGCTGGCTACACAAAATATTGACAAAACGTGATACAAATCTTGTACTAGATATAAATTTATTTCTAAATGAAATATGTTTTCATTTGATCTTTTTTTATCCATTTAGTAAACATTTTTGACCACTAGTGACCTTAACCTTGATTCTGCCAGCCTCGTTCTTATCCCTGCCATGGTCTTACTACGAACTATTGACAAAACTTCATATTAAAATATAAATCCAACCTAAAGTTATTGAGGTAAGATAAGATTAACACGTACCATCTTAAAGTCCATCCATCTGCTTAACAATATTCAGCAGTCTGAAAACTAGGGTTACAGATTAATTTCTGGAATGTAAGCAAAATGTGACATGTCATAATCTTCTCAAGAAAATCCTTTTTGCATAATGATAGTAATTAGGTAAGAAATATTAAAACTGTTCGAGGGATATATTCTTACTTTCATATATACATGCATCCAACTGGCTTACGGAAGGTCGGTGGTTCTACCCAGGTGCCCGCTCGTGATGAAATAATGCACGGAGGGGCACCTGGGGTCTTCCTCCACAATCAAAGCTGGAATGTCGCCATATGACCTAAATTGTGTCGGTGCGACGTTAAACCCAACAAAATAAATACATTCATATATACATGCAGTTCATTCAAACTGTTTTTTTTGTCTTTCTGATACGAAATTTTCTGCTGACCTCCTATTTGCAAATAAAGCAGGAACAACAACAACTGAATCATGTTAAAATGATAGACTGGTCAAGAAAATTGACTTTAATCTGTGACCTTTAGTACGACCTTGACCTTTGTGTCTTGGGTCTTGCTCTTGTATGTGACACATTTTCCTACATTTTCTGGTCCTTAGGAATCATTTATGTTCATTTAATGTATTTGCATAATAGTGTACTAATTAAGCCGGTGCAAGCGGGCATGTATATTAAACAAGAGGGCCATTATGGCCCTATATCGCTCACCTGTTATCATTGCACTTAAGGGCAAGAAGGTCAAACAAGAGCACCGCCTTGCGGGTGCTGACGCTCATCTGATTTTTTTGTATAATAGAAATATTGTCCTACCCATGATTTTCTAAGTCTAAAAAGGGCCATCATTCTTGCAAAAAGCAGGATAGAGTTATGTTTCTTGATGTACAGCGTCTGCTTATGATGGTGAAAAACTGTTGCAAGTTTTAAAGCAACAGCTTTGAGAGTTTATGAGAAAAGCTGACTTAAACATAATACTCAACAAAGAAAACTGATTTTCTAAGTCCAAAAGGGGCAACAATTATTGCAAAAAAGCCGGATGGAGTTATGTTTCTTGCTTTACAGGGTCAGCTTATGATGGTGAACAAGTGTTGCAAGTTTTAAAGCAACAGCTTTAAAAGTTTATGAGAAAAGCTGACTTAAACATAATACTCAACAAAGAAAACTGATTTTCTAAGTCCAAAAGGGGCAACAGTTATTGCAAAAAAGCAGGATGGAGTTATGTTTCTTGCTGTACAGGGTCAGCTTATGATGGTGAACAAGGTTGCAAGTTTCAAAGCAATAGCTTTGATAATTTAAGAGAAAAAGTTGACCTAAACATAAAACTTAACCAAGAAATCTGATATTTTCTAAGTACAAAAGGGGCCATAACTCTACTCTTGCAAAAAGCAGGATGGAGTTATGTTTCTTGCTGTACTGGGTCAGCTATTGATGGTGAACAAGTGTTGCAAGTTTCAAAACAATACGTTGGATAGTTTAGGAGAAAAGCTGACATAAACATAAAACTTAACCAAGAAATCAGATTTTCTAAGTCCAAAAGGGGCCATAATTCTTGCAGTAAGCAGAATGGAGTTATGTTCCTTGCTGCATAGGGTCAGCTTATGATGGTGAACAACAGTTGCAAGTTTCAAAGCAATAACTTTGATAGTTTAGGAAAAAACCCAGACCTAAACATAAAACTTAACCAAGAAATCTGATATTTTCTAAGTCCAAAAGGGGCCATAATTCTTGCAAAAAGCAGGATGGAGTTATGTTTCTTGGTGTACAGGGTCAGCTAATGATGATGAACAAGTGTTCCAAGTTTGAAAGCAATACCTTTGATAGTTTAGTAGAAAAGCTGACCTAAACATAAAACTTAACCAGGCAACGCCGACGCCGACACCGACGCCGACGCCGATCAAGTGATGACAATAACTCATCATTTTTTTTCAAAAAATCAGATGAGCTTACAAGAAAGTAGGTCAGTAGGTCAAGGTCACAGTCAAGTGACATATTACTTGGGGTCTTCAGGTAATTATAATTAAACAGTCCTGGAAATAGGATCAGATGACTTTTAAGTATTTTTCCTAAATAACTCACATATTAACTAAGTGACCCCAGGGCGGGGCCTCTTTTAACCCCAGGGGCATCATTTGAACAATTTTGGTAGAGGACTACTAGACAATGCATCATACCAAATATGAAAAGCCTAGGTCGTATGGTTTCAGACATTTAAGAAGATTTTTAAAGCTTTTTCCTATACAAATCTATGTAAATCTTGGGACCCCAGGGCAGGGCCATATTTGACCCTAGGGGAATAATTTGAACAATCTTGGTA
The DNA here is from genome assembly GCF_021730395.1 of Mercenaria mercenaria. Classification (NCBI taxonomy): domain Eukaryota; kingdom Metazoa; phylum Mollusca; class Bivalvia; order Venerida; family Veneridae; genus Mercenaria; species Mercenaria mercenaria. Next base: position 62,775,036 of record NC_069378.1, on the reverse strand, counting down.
GAGGACCACTAGATGATGCTACATACCAAATATCAAAGCCCTAGGCCACGTGGTTTTGTACAAGAAGATTTTCAAAGTTTTCCCTATATAAGTCTATATAAACCATGTGACTCCCGGGGCGGGGCCATATTTGACCCAAGGGGGATAATTTGAACAATCTTGGTAGACGACCACTAGATGATGCTACATACCAAATATCAAAGCCCTAGGCCATGTGGTTTTGTACAAGAAGATTTTCGAAGTTTTCCCTATATAAGTCTATATAAACCATGTGACTCCCGGGGCGGGGCCATATTTGACCCTAGGGGGATAGTTTGAACAATTTTGGTAGAGGACCACTAGATGATGCTACACACCAGATATCAAAGCCATAGGTCCTGTGGTTTTGGACAAGAAGATTTTTAAAGTTTTTCCTTTTGGTTGCCATGGCAACCAGAGTTCTGCATGGAATTCAATTCTTTGAACAATTTTGAAAGGGGACCACCCAAGGATCATTCCTGTGAAGTTTGGTTTAATTCTGCCCAGTGGTTTTCAGGAAGAAGATTGTTTTAGAAATTGTTGACGGACGACGTACTACGCACGACGGACGATGGACGACGGAGATCAAGCGGTCACAATAGCTCACTTTGTCACTTCTTGACAGGTGAGCTAAAAACTGAGGCTATCATTGTTTTGCTTGGTAGCGATATATTTCCAAATGATCTAAGAGATCATGTGGCTATAGATTTATCGTATGTGGCTGAAAGAACAACAGAGATGGGTATGGGGTAGCCACACAAACCAAGTTTGTGGGAACGTTCGTCCGTCCGTCCACAATTTCGTGTCCATACCATAACTCTGATATCCATGAAGGGATTTTGATATTACTTGGCACAAATGTTCCCCATGATGAGACGACTTGTTATGCGCAAAATCTAGACCCCTAGCTTAAATGTCAAGGTCACAATTGGAAGTCAGAGGTCAACAGGGTCTTTTCCTGTCCGGTCCATAACTCTGCATCTATGAAGGGATTTTGATATTATTTGGCACAAATGTACCTCATAATAAGTTGATGTGTCGTGCACAACTTTCAGACCCCTAGCTCAAAGGTTAAGGTCACACATGTCAGTCAAATGTTAACATGGCATGAACAGGGTCTGTTTCGTGTCCGGTTCATAACTTTGCCACCCATGAAGGTATTTTAATATTACTTGGCACAAATGTTCCCCATGATGAGTTGACGTGCCATGCTCAAAAACCCGGACCCTAGCTTAAAGGTCAAGATCACAATTGGAGGTGAAAGGTCAATATGTTTTTTTCCTGTCCAGTTCAGAACTCTGTCATCCATCAAGGGATTTTAATATTACTTGGCATAAATATTCCCCATGATGAGACGACGTGTCATGCGCATCACCCAGAACCCTAGCTTAAAGGTCAAGGTCACACTGTGAGATCAAAGGTCAATGGGACATTTTTCCTGTCCGGTGTATAACCTTGTCATGTGGAACAGGATTTGAATATTACATTGCACAAATGTTCATCACTATAAGACGGAGATGCATGCGCAAGAACTTGATCCCTAGGTCGAAGGTCAAGGTCACACATGGAGGCCAAAGGTCAGATACAAGAATGACTTTATCTGGAACACTTCTCCTTCATGCAAGGAGCGATTTAACTTGACTTGGCATAAATGTTCTTTACCACGAGACAGACTGTTGTGCGCAGAGAACCAGGTCCCTAGGTCTAAGGTCAAGGTCACACTTAGAGGTCAAATGCCAAATTCAGGAATGACTTTGTTCGGAGCATTTCTTCTTTATGCATGGAGGGACTTTGATATAACTTGAGGTACTCTTGTTTTAGAATTATGTCCCTTTTTTATTACTATAAATAGCTTATATTGTAACTTACTTATTAAAAGCCGTAGGGAAAATTGATACCAGTTTTCTGTGGTACAACATAATTATGCATGTTACATCCAGTTTTTAGGTGTATTTTGACCTATCTCTACCTGATAAAGGGTTTTGTGTTGTCTTGTATAAATTTTTCTTTTTACTATAAATTACTTACCTTTCTGATAATCGGCCAAAAAAATGCTATATGCAAACAACTATAGTCTTTAAATTATACAAATTTTAATCCAAGCGTTTTGTTATAACAGTCAAATTGTATATATAGTACAATATTGTTTATACATTATTGACAGATATCAGTTCATTACATTAAACTGCAGTAGAGAAAATTAGTTGCCTTCCAGTAGGGAACTTTGTATTGCATGGCAATACTTCATTCACTTGTTTACCTTAATGTTATTTCATATTGCAAAAGTCGTACCTGTTACGACACACTTGTTTGGCCGGTATTTATGGACAAGATTGATTCTGCCTTTGCGACCAGTGCAGATAATGATCAGCCTGCACATTCTTGCAGGCTGGTCATGATCTGCTCTGTTCACCATTCAATCAGTGACTGTTTGGTATGCACCCCTTTTGACAGTTAATGGCACTCTCCAAATTGAAGATGGATAGGTTTATTATAGAAATTTAGCAGGGTAAGGGTCATGATTGCTTATTTGATTCTGGATATAACAATTCTCTCGTGCATAGGTTGTAAGTAGCAGGTATAACCTTCCATTATAGATAGTTGTAAAAAAGTGTATTATGCAATATCTTAAATGACATCAGCTCGATTTAAAATATTACAAATTTGGAACATTTAAAATAACATCAGCTCGATGAATACAGTCGAGACTGCCTTAACGACCCCCTGAATTTAGCGACTCCCTGTCATATGCGACCCTATTTTATGCTCCGGACGCAATTTACTATTAAAAGAGTCTGAATTAAGCAACCCCCTGCCTTACGCGACAAGCGACTGTGAAATCAGGCTCCCGAAGCGATATTTAGACCGTTTTCAGCGACTTTGAGACGCTCCCTCGCAAGATTTTACACGATAGAGTTACCTATCTCGCGTGAAGTTGTTTGAGACGAGAACTTATTTGTTCACAAAAAATGACTGATGAAAAACATAAAAAAGAACTGTTTTGACATTAGAACAGCGTGTTAAGGCACTTGAATTGCTCGATTAGGGAAAACCAGCGTATAAAGTCGCTGAAGAATTCGGAGTCGGTGCATAAATTAACTTTATTCCTGGTCACCTATAGATTATCAAGATTAATATTCTGACAAAGTTTCATTACAATATGATCATAAATGTGGCTTCTAGAGTGTTAACTAGCTTTTCCTTTGATTTGACCTGGTGACCTAGTTTTTGAACACAGATGACCCAATATCGAACTCGTCCAAGATTCTATTGAGGGTAACATTCTGACCAAGTTTCATTAAGATTGGAGCAAAAATGTGACCTCTTCAGTGTTAACAGTCAAATTGTTGATGACGGACACAGTGTGATCACAAAAGTTCACCTTGAGCACTTCTTGCTCAGGTGAGCGAATAAACCCTCATTTTTCCTCTAATGACAATTCTGCTTGTAAAATGGGGACTTATTTCATTCGCAGAATGTATTTTCAGTAAAATAGGACAAGTTTCATGTTAAAGTTCATGTGTTTATGGCAAATACAAAGACAATCTAAAATAGAGCTATTTACTGTGCGATGCTGTCAAGAAAGCGATCCACACAGGATTAGTGGATTCAATCTGGCGCCGTTTCACTACAAAACACCCCATTTACTTTTCATATTTTCACACCTTGTTAATTGTAGTTGCGATTATATATCGGTTTCAATGGTTTGAAATTGTAGAAAATATAGTCTTGTGTGCGACACATCGTCTCATTGTGGTCTCATAATGGTGAACATTTGTGCCAAGTTTGCATAAAGAAGTTATGGCACGGACACGAAAAATGGACCATGTTTCACCTTTAAGTGTCACTTTAAAAAGAAAAGGAAAATAATAAGATGGACATTAACTACATATGGCCGATGTTTGTATGTAAACTTTGAGAGGTAGGTGTAATAGCATTGAAGTAACTGCACAACCAAATTTATGAGGACACATATACAAAAATGTATGTACTTTTGACGCCGACAATGTACAATTTCTGGACAAAATCAGTGATCAATCGAATTTCTTTCTATTATTCTACCTGTAATCAGACTAACACATTATATACAGAAACAAATCATGTTCAGCTTCCAATAAAATGTAAAAATACATACCTTCAAAGCAAATCAGACACTTTAAAATGCTGGTTTTCAACTTTTAGCTGTCAGTTTATTGTTTTGATCACTCGCAAGAGGAAGAGGGGGAGTACAGTCGTTTATAGGGTGTGAAAGTGAATAGGTACTAATCCCCAATGATAACGAGGTTCCCGCCGAAACGCGAGGACGACTCTATTTCATGAAAACCGATTAAATAACAATTCATAATGCTTGCACATTACCTGACAAGTAAATATTAGTATTTCTTTCATCTTAAATATTCTATGATTATATGGCAACATAGTTCAGTCGGGTAAAACACAGATAACAATTGGATATAAGCAAATCATTTTGTGGGTTCGAATCCTCGTGTGTTTTTTTTTAGCTCACCTGAGCACGAAGTGCTCAAAGGTGAGCTTTTGTGATCACCGTGTCGTCAGTCGTCCATCCGTCGTCAGTCGTCCGTCGTCAACAATTTGACTGTTAACAACCTAGAGGTCACAATTTTGGCCCAATCTTAATGAAACTTGATCAGAATGTTACCCTCGATAAAGTCTTGGACGAGTTCGATATTAGGTCATCTGGGGTCAAAAACTAGGTCACCAGGTCAAATCAAAGGAAAAGCTTGTTAACACTCTAGAGGTCACAATTTTGACTCAATCTTAATGAAACTTGGTCAGAATGTTAATCTTGATGGTGTCAAGATCCAGGTTAAATCTGGGTCATGTAGGATCAAAAACTAGGTCACCAGGTCAAATCAAAGGAAAAGCTTGTTAACACTGTAGAGGCCACATTTATGACTGTATCTTCATGAATCTTGGTCAGAATGTTAATCTTGATGGTGTCAAGATCCAGTTTAAATCTGGGTCATGTAGGATCAAAAACTAGGTCACCAGGTCAAATCAGGGGAAAAGCTTGTTAACACTGTAGAGGCCACATTTATGACCATATCTTAATGAAACTTGGTCAGAATGTTGATCTTAAAGGCCTAGATTCACTACTATATAAGTGTCCCCCCCCCCCCCCCAAAATCCAATATACAACTCCCATCTTATCTGCTGCTTATCAGCGATTATGTAACAGTAACTGATTAGAGGGCAATTAGCACAGCAGGGACCCCAACTAGACCATGAAGATGTGTGCAGTGGAGTTGAAAGAAATTAATTTTTCTTCAGTGAATGTGGAATGATAATAATAATAATTATTATTTTGATATTATATAGATGATAATAACTATTACTTTAATGTTATAATAATAATAATAATCATCATCATTATAATTATTAGCTCGACTATTCGAAGAATAGTCGAGCTATTCTACTCACCCTGGCGTCGGCGTCGGCGTCACACCTTGGTTAAGTTTTTGCATGCAAGTACATCCAGCTATCATTTAAAGGCATATAGCTTTGAAACTTATTTATTCTTTTTCTAGGTCAATTACCAACCTCACTGGGTCAAGTTCCATAACTCTAACATGTATTTTGAGCAAATTATGCCCCCTTTTGGACTTAGAAAATTCTGGTTAAAGTTTTACATGCAAGTTATTATCTCCAAAACTAATGCAGATATTGAATTGAAACTTCACATGTGTCTTCGGGGTTAAAAAACTAGTTGATAGCACCAAGTCCCATAACTCTGGCCTTCATTTTGGCCAAATTATGCCCCCTTTTGGACTTAGAAAATTCTGGTTAAAGTTTTACATGCAAGTTATTATCTCCAAAACTAATGCAGATATTGAATTGAAACTTCACATGTGTCTTCGGGGTTAAAAAACTAGTTGATAGCACCAAGTCCCATAACTCTGGCCTTCATTTTGGCCAAATTATGCCCCCTTTTGGACTTAGAAAATTCTGGTTAAAGTTTTGCGTGCAAGTACATACAGCTATTACTAAAAGGCATATAGATTTGAAACTTATTTTTTCTTTTTCTAGATCAATTACCTACCTCACTGGGTCAAGTCCCATAACTCTGACATGTATTTTGGCCAAATTATGCCCCCTTTTGGACTTAGAAAATTCTGGTTAAAGTTTTGTGTGCAAGTACATACAGCTATTACTAAAAGGTATATAGATTTGAAACTTATTTTTTCTTTTTCTAGATCAATTACCTACCTCACTGGGTCAAGTCCCATAACTCTGACATGTATTTTGGGCAAATTATGCCCCCTTTTGGACTTAGAAAATCCTGGTTAAAGTTTTATATGCAAGTAACTATCTCCAAAACTACTACAGATATTAAATTGAAACTTCACATGTATCTTCGTGGTTATAAAACTAGTTGATAGCACCAAGTCCCATAACCCTTACATGTATTTTGGGCAAATTATGCCCCCTTTTGGACTTAGAAAATCCTGGTTAAAGTTTTGCGTGCAAGTACATACAGCTATTACCAAAAGGCATATAGCTTTGAAACTTATTTATTCTTTTTCTAGGTCAATTACCAACCTCACTGGGTCAAGTTCCATAACTCTTAACATGTATTTTGAGCAAATTATGCCCCCTTTTGGACTTAGAAAATTCTGGTTAAAGTTTTACATGCAAGTTACTATCCCCAAAACTAATGCAGATATTGAATTGAAACTTAACATGTTTCTTCGGGGTCATAAAACTAGTTGATAACATCAAGTCCCATAACTCTGATATGTATTTTGGTCAAATTATGTCCCCTTTCGAACTTAAAACTCTTTTGATATTTAACAATTTGGGTAATAATTTCCTGCTTCTGTGACAATATTTCGAATAGTCGAGCTTGGCTGTCTTACGGACAGCTCTTGTTATTATTATTATTATTATTATTATTATCATTATTATTATATTATATTACATATAGGATGATAAAAGATACAGTAATAAATTTGAAAATAATACTGATAATAAAACACAAGTATAGTAAAAACTTCATGAGTTCTTTGTGCTGACAAACAAATTGATATAAAATTATTGTGTTCCATCTATACTCAATTTTCATTTTTAGTATGTTGCTTTGCTTTGTAACTTGAAATGCACATACTGCTTTCAGTTTTAGACAAATGTTATCTACAGTATTCTCCCAGCTTTAGATGAGTGAAAGTCACATTTTTCTGAAATATCACAATTCTTTAGACAGAATTTGAAAAAATAAAAACTTGCATAAGTATTTCTTTAAGTAAGTTTCTCATTATTTTATTAGTGTGAAAATATGTTTCTGATTATTTTATTATTGTGTTTGATTAACAATGTTTTTCCTTACATAGAAATGCCAAAAAATATCCTAGTAAAACTTTAATGTTATTAATTATTCATTAATTTAAAATAAATTACATTGTTTCCCCTTCTCACTAATTGATATACTTGAAAGATAGACTGACTCTCCAATAAACAATGACCCTTGTTTATTGGAACAATACTGTGATGGTCATTAGCCCCCAACTGTGCTGGTGAAGACAGAAATCCCTTGGCCCACTGCCAAAATCTAGGCCTTTAATGATTTATAGGTCAAGTTCAAATCTGGGTCAGGTGGGGTCAAAAACTAGGTCACTAGGTCAAATCAAAGGAAAAGCTTGTTAACACTCTAGAGGCCACATTTATGACTGTATCTTCATGAAACTTAGTCAGAATGTTAATCTTGATGATTTTTAGGCCAAGGTCAAGTCTGGGTCATGTTGGGTCAAAAACAAGGTCAACGGGTCAAATCGAAGGAAAGGCTAGTTAACACTTTAGAGACCACATTTATGACCATATCTTAAGGAAACTTGGTCAGAATGTTAATCTTGATGATCTTTAAGTCAATAGGTCAGGTGAGCGATACAGGGCCTTGTTTAATTTTTCATTTTTTTTTAGCTCACCTGAGCACGAAGTGCTCAAAGGTGAGCTTTTGTGATCGCCCTGAGTCCGTCGTCCGTCGTCGTCCGTCCGTCCGTCGTCAGTCATCCGTCGTCAACAGTTTGACTGTTAACACTCTAGAGGTCACAATTTTGGCCCAATCTTAATGAAACTTGGTCAGAATGTTGCCCTCAATAGTCAAAAACTAGGTCACCATGTCAGATCAAAGGAAAAGCTTGTTAACACTCTAGAGGTCACAATTTTGGTCTAATCTTAATGAAACTTGGTCAGAATGTTACTCTCAATAAAATCTTGGACGAGTTCGATATTGGGTCATTTGGGATCAAAAACTAGGTCACCAGGTCAAATCTAAGGAAAAGCTTATTAACACTCTAGAGGTCACAATTTTGGTCTAATCTTAATGAAACTTGGTCAGAATGTTACTCTCAATAAAATCTTGGACAAGTTCGATATTGGGTCATCTGGGGTCAAAAACTAGGTCACCAGGTCAAATTTAAGGAAAAGCTTATTAACACTCTAGAGGTCACAATTTTGGTCTAATCTTAATGAAACTTGGTCAGAATGTTACTCTCAATAAAATCTTGGACGAGTTCGATATTGGGTCATTTGGGATCAAAAACTAGGTCACCAGGTCAAATCAAAGGAAAAGCTTGTTAACACTCTAGAGGTCACAATTTTGGTCTAATCTTAATGAAACTTGGTCAGAATGTTACTCTCAATAAAATCTTGGACAAGTTCGATATTGGGTCATCTGGGGTCAAAAACTAGGTCACCAGGTCAAATTTAAGGAAAAGCTTATTAACACTCTAGAGGTCACAATTTTGGTCTAATCTTAATGAAACTTGGTCAGAATGTTACTCTCAATAAAATCTTGGACGAGTTCGATATTGGGTCATTTGGGATCAAAAACTAGGTCACCAGGTCAAATCAAAGGAAAAGCTTGTTAACACTCTAGAGGTCACAATTTTGGTCTAATCTTAATGAAACTTGGTCAGAATGTTACTCTCAATAAAATCTTGGACAAGTTTGATATTGGGTCATTTGGGATCAAAAACTAGGTCACCAGGTCAAATCTAAGGAAAAGCTTGTTAACATTTTAGAGGTTACAATTTTGGTCTAATCTTAATGAAACTTGGTCAGAATGTTACTCTCAATATAATCTTGGACGAGTTCGATATTGGGTCATCTGGGATCAAAAACTAGGTCACCAGATCAAATCTAAGGAAAAGCTTGTTAACACGCTAGAGGCCACATTTATGACTATACCTTCATGAAACTTGGGCAGAATGTTAATCTTGATGATCTTTAGGTCAAGTTCAAATCTGGATCATGTGGGCTCAAAAACTAGGTCACCAGGTCAAATCAAAGAAAAAGCTTGTTAACACTCTAGACGCCACATTTGTGACTGCATCTTCATGAAACTCAGTCAGAATGTTAATCTTGATGATCTTTAGGTCAAGTTTGAATCTGGGTCATGTGGGTCAAAAACTAGGTCACCAGGTCAAATCAAAGGAAAATCTAGTTAACACTCTAGAGGCCACATTTATGTCCATATTTTAATGAAACTTGATCAGAATGTTAATCTTGATGATTTTTAGGTCAAGTTCTAATCTGGGTCAGGTGGGGTGAAAAACTAGGTCACCGGATCAAATCAAAGGAAAAGCTACTTAACACTCTAGAGGCCACATTCATGGCCATATCTTAATGAAACTTGGTCAGTATGTTAATCTTGATTATCTTAAGGTCAAGTTTAAATCTAGCTCATGTGGAGTCAGAAACTAGGTCACCAGGTCAAATCAAAGGTAAAGCTTGTTAACACTCTAGGGGCCACATTTAAGACCATATCTTAATGAAACTTAGTCAGAATGTTAATATTGAAGATCTTTAGATTAAGTTTCAATCTGGTTTAGGTATGGTCAAAAACTAGGTCACTAGGTCAAATCAAAGGTAATGCTTGTTAACACTCTAGAGACCTAATTTTAAGTTTGAAACGCATGGGAATTGATCAGAATGTTTGTCTTGATGACCTCTAGGTCAGGTTTGAATCTGGGTCATGTGGGGTCAAAAACTAGGTCACCAGGTCATATCAAAGGTAAAGCTTGTTAACACTCTAGTGACCTAATTGTGCCCCCCATGAGTGGTGGGGGCATATAGATTTGCTCTTATCCGTGCGTCCGTCCGTGTGTCCGTCCGTCCAAAGTTCGTGACATGCCTAGCTCAGAAAGTATTTGATATAAATTAATGAAACCTTGCATGAGTCTTTATCATGATATGAACTTGCGCACCTTCTATTTTTTGTCTGGCTCCGCCCCCTAATTTTAGAGTTATGGCCCCTGAAATAATCAAAAATGCACATTTTCACATTGTGACACGCATAGCTAAAAAAGTATTTGATATAGATTCATGAAACCTTGCATGAGTCTTAATCATGATATGAACTTGCGCACCTCCTATTTTTCATCTGGGTCCACCCCTTATTTCTAGAGTTATGGCCCCTGAAATAGTCAAAAATGCACATTTTCACCTTGTGACACGCCTAGCTCAAATAGTATTTGATATAAATTGATGAAACCTTGCATGAGTCTTAATCATGATATAAACTTGCGCACCTCCTATTTTTGATCTGCCATGTCGGCTTAAGATACTTCTCTGTTGTGTTGGCACAGAGTTCATGAAGGAATCTAAATGTTTATGTGAAAGTGAAAAAAAAATTAATGTCGATGCTGAGTTTCGAACCCACACGGCAAAAATCTGTTGAACATGGACTGTATGCTTTACCACTGAGCTAATTTGTGATTGGTACAAAGTCTAGAAATATTTAGATTGTAACATGTTAGAAAAATGTTGAATTCCCTATGTTCCATTTTAATCTATTTATAGTCATGTTTGTAAATATCAAGTTATCGTTGGGGCATAGTATTTCAGTAAGTATAATGTAATGGATCATCGCGTGTGCAATGAATTCACGTAACGTTATGTTTCGGCTATAGACAGCATTACTGTTTGGTAAATTTTATCTTATTTAAAATCTGACCTAATTTGAAAACAAAATGAAATTTTTGGAAAGTCTAAATTTAACTTTATCAAAACTCAAAACTTTGACAAAAGATTTAACAAAAATCATTTGGATTAATAAGGCAGCAAGTAGGTATACTGTATTTTAAAAGTAAAAGGAAGTTATTTGTTAAGATTATACACTTTTTAAAATATTTGTGAACTTCCTTGTTGTTTTAAGCATTCTTTCGAAAAAAGCAGATATGATATTGATATAAACTTGATATTTACAATGGTTATTTACTTGTTGAAGAAATAATATTTCGTGATAAAAGAATCAAGTAACATGCTTTTTCAGTTGAAAAGTAGGTTTTTTTTATTCATTTTTCTTAATCTATTTTTAATAAACACTTTCTTTTGGTAAATTTGAAGTTAGTGTAATATTCACAAAACAACCAGACGTTATAGAACAATCATATACCGGTACATTGAACTTAATCTACCTAATAAAAAGTGAAATTAGATAGCACAAACTTGAATTATGTGAACCTATCACCAAGTGAAAATTTCTAAGAATCGGAATTACAGTTGTTTGAAGTGATAGTGATACAGGATAGGTTCTCAGTCTATGTTGATATCCAACTAGTGTTTAGTGCTGGATGATGCTATTTTCAGCTTGTAAGCAGGGTAGGTTAATATTGTACCTGTTGTAGACTTGAATGGAAAGATGTTGTTTCATTCATTCCAAGTTGGAACTTTAATTTGACTAGCAAAATTTCGGATTTTACATTTCAGAGTCATGTACAATTACATCATGATTGCTCTTCATGACTGAACAATGAAATAGTTCATAACAAATATGAGAGGTCATATAACAAAAGGGTCATACACTTTGACTGTCTAAGAGCATACGGTACAAAATATATTCTAAAGAGAAAATTCACTCAAGGCGAGTCTTACATATAAGAAATGAATGTTACTAATAGGTGTAAAATGCTCATGCAGTATGGTAATTTTTTTTGACTTTCCAGATTTTCATGAAAGCTAGTTAAATATGAAAATAAGAAAAACATTTTAACAAAATGCGTGTTAAATAGATATGGGTAATATCTGCCTTTGGAACCACGACAAGTTAAAGTACATCACAACAAGTCTTCGCAATATTTTATGTTCCTTCAAATGTTATTCCAGACCAAAGAGAATCATTTTCGAGGCTTACAGAATAGTTTTCGAAGTATGTCATCTGAGATGGAAGTCAACAATGAATTTGGTGGAGAAACCGGCCAGTCAGACCTAACACTGGTTGTCGAGGATCATAAAATACCTGTGCTTAAAGCCGTTCTGTGTATTGCTTCACCTGTGTTCCGTGCCATGCTTGAAAGTGACTTTCAAGAGAAGTCGAAGAGAGAAATACCATTGCCTGGGAAGAGTTATGAGGACTTTGTAGAGTTCCTCAAATGTATTTATCCTGACAAGATGAAGAAAATAACAGGTATGGTAACTTAGTAGTATAAGAACTGTTTATTTTGGCGTTATTTGGCCCCACCTGACCCCTTACCCCTTTTTTAAAAATTCAACACCGGCCAATTCAAATTTAAAAAATCCAAAACCAGCCAGTCTTTAAGAGAAACAGAGTTTCTATCTCAAAATACTAACTCGGCGTATTTGTACCCATTGAAAAAACATATATTTTATATAAAATATATTTCATTTAAAACACTAAGAAACAATTTTCAATAGAAGTGCCCTTATTGGTAAACACAACGCATTAGATTTTTACTACACCTGTTCATTCATAAAGCGTAGCAAATATTGGCCCAGACAAAGAGAGAGTTTATCGCGCGAAGTGACAATCGATATGCTAGATTATTCTTTACAAATGTCTGGACGTAAATAAACAAATAAGCTTGTATTGTTGGATATACAACGGAAATAAAGGTTCACCTGAAGTTTACTTTAACTGAAGACAAATGTGTTGAAAGCATTAAAAATTTGGACAAGCAAATATACCTGGGAATATCTCTTTTAGTACAATGAGAAATGTTCCACGCTGCGGGGGGTTATCGATTTCTCACCAGTGAGAATTACTATTTAAGCTAAGCCATGTAGAGTTTTGTCCCTTTGACCAATGGACTTACACTGGTAATAATGATATTGGTTTCTCTCTAGTGAGAAATGATTGACAGCTAGTATTGATTGCCATTTCTCTCTTGTGAGAAATGATTGACAGCTAGTATTGATTGTCACTTCGTGCGGTAAACTCTCTCTTTGTAACATGATCAAAGCTACCAGCCACACAGATTCGTACTTCAGTCGGACAACTTTCACAACTTCATAAGATTAATTTATCTTTAATATTCCAAGTATTTGATTAATTATACTTGAAACACCCCGCTAGTTCATAGCTCAATCGGTTAGATGGAACGAAATAGTTTTTATTACCGCCGCGGCCAGGGGTTCGATTCCAGGACCAGGAGGTTTTTTTCTTTCGTTTTTTTTGGTAAAAGTGGGGTTTTTTTTAATAATTTTAAATACATATAATATAAATGAACCAAAAACAAATATATTGTGTAAAAGAAAGGAAATTTACTGATAGTATAAATCTTCAATATGTTACAACAAAAAATGGTAGACTTATGTTAAGAGCTCAATGTGCATCCTGTGGTAATATAAAAACACAATTTGTTAAACGCTCTGGAGGTGCAATTGATATTCATAAAGCAATGTTACCTTTATTACCTAAGAAAGGTCTTCTTTTGCCAGGATTTAACTATTGCGGGCCCGGAAACGCTTTAGATAATGGACAACCCATAAATGAACTAGATGCAGTATGTAGAGATCATGATATCTGTTACAGTTCAAAAGTAAGTAAACAAAAATGCGATAAGCAAATGCTTTCCGACCTAAATAACACTAAATCAAAAACATTTGGGGAAAAGATTGCAAAACATTTAGTTGTGAAACCTATAATTAAAACGAAATACAAACTTGGGCTGGGACAGGAACAACAGTTCCCTATGGGCTTAACACCCAGACAAAAACGAAAGTCAAAAAACGGGAAAAGGGGGTATACTCTACCCCCGAAATAAATTGGAGTGATGAATTAGCAGAAGAATTACACAAACCAATTAAAAGAAAATTTAGGAAACGAAGAGTGATTGTCAATGATATTGATGATACTTGGTCTGCCGATTTAGTTGATATGCAAGCTTTTTCAAAATATAATAAAGGAGTAAAGTACTTGTTAACCGTTATTGATATGTTCAGTAAATATGCTTGGGTTATTCCATTAAAGAATAAAACCGGAGAATCTGTTACTGAAGCATTTGAAAAAATAATTTCAGAAGGTAGAATTCAGGGACAAAAGTCCCCGAAGACTGCAAGGATTCCACAAAATTTATGGGTAGATGAAGGAAAAGAATTTTATAATAAAAAGTTTGAATCATTTTTGAATAAATATAAAATTAACATGTACCATACATTTAATGAAGGTAAGGCTGTAGTAATCGAAAGATTTAATAGAAGTTTAAAAAGAATAATGTGGAAATATTTTACAGCAAATAATACTTATACTTATTTAGATAATTTACAAGAAATGGTTGATAAATATAACAAAACAAAACATTCTAGTATAAAAATGACACCAACCAAAGCCAGTAACAACTTAAATAAAGGTACTGTTTACTTTAACTTATATGGTAATTTAAAGGTACCAAAGAGCAAAGCAAAATTTAAAATTGGTGATCGAGTTCGTTTAAGCAAACTTAAAAGACATTTTGAAAAAGGATATACACCAAACTGGACAGAGGAAATATTTATAATTTATAAAATTAATAATACAAATCCAAGAACATACTCTATTAAAGATTTAAATAATGAAATAGTTCAAGGTTCATTTTACGAACAAGAACTTTTACCTACTACACAAGAAGTTTTTAGAATAGAAAAAGTTATTAGACGAGACTATAAGAAAAAACAAGCTTTAGTAAAATGGAAAGGTTACAATGAAAAATTTAATAGTTGGGTTCCGTTTAGTGAATTGGAAGAAATTTAAATTGAAAATATATTATATAAATGAGTAATAAAAATTTAATTTCTAATAATGGAATAGAAACAATAGATCAATTAATTATTCACCTAACTAAACTAGCTGCTGCTTACAGAAAAAGTTATAAATTTTGTGGGAGAGTAAGTACTGGGTTATATATTACAACAAATCTCTTTAGTTGTTCAGCTGCATTAGCACTTGTTCCAGCTATTCCTATATTTGTAGCAGCTATTGGTGTTGTTCCATCAGTAATTACCATATTTATTAATAGACTAAAACTTAACGACAAGAAAGCTATTTTAAAATTACATCACCACAAAATAAAACAACTAATAACAAAAGCACGGATTGCGGCTTTAGCTGTTCATAACCCTAATGATCCTAGAAAAGAAGAAGAGAAAAAAGTTATTCAAGATATTTTTACAATACTGTTAGAAATGCAGAAAGAAAAAAATTATTTAATACCCTTTGAAAGATATATGAAAGAATTTAAACTTAACGGATATAAAAGTAAAAAAGAAGAAGAGTAGTATTAAATTTTACGTGTGTATTTTAAAGATTTTTTTCTATAAGTATATTATATATAGATGGTTAATAGAAAGGTAGATAGAATGATTATACCAAAATTATCTAGCACTTTAGGAGAAATAATGAATCCAGATAAAAATTCATATAAAAAAGTTCTTAAAAGAAGAAATGTTATTAAATCAAAACTTAATCAAATAGTTAGCAATGAATATAAAAATCATGTCATTGATAAATTACAAAATGTTATAGATCCTTATCTATTAGAAAGGAATTTATTTGAATGGGAATGTGGTTGTCTATTAACTGAAGAAGAAAATACTGAAAGGTTATGTGATTGTCCCAGACCAAATAATTATCGAAACAATCCTAAAAAAGTTATTGTAATCGATTGTGATACTAATGAAGAAAAAACATATAAAAGCAATTATGCAGCGTTCAAAGACCTCGGTATTAATTCTGGGTTAATAACAATGTGCTGCAAAGGAAAAAAACGAGTAAAATGTGGAATATAAAAAAATAATGGAAAAAGATATAAGTTTAAATATTTTATTTCTTATTAAATTTTATTTCTTTTTTAAATTTTTATTTTTTTTAATTTCTTTACGTGCGTTTTTTTCTTAGAGAATTTTTTTCTAAATATAATATATAGATGGAAATTGAGAGATCAAAAAAACAATATTATAAGAAATTTGAAATTAAAATTGAATATAAACAAGATCCAAAGAATCAATTATATTTAACTATAAACGACTCTTATGAAATACTTAAATCTGAACTTAAAACTTTAAAAGGTATAAAAATAAACGTTGTTTTAAAAATAACTTTTGCAAAAATGGATAAGGCTGATACAATATATAAATCAGCCTATTTCCAATCAAAGGCTTTAGAAGTTATTAACAAAAACGAAATAAAAAAAACTTTACGTCAAGCTTTTGATGAAATAATAAACAGAATCGGTAATTGGATTTCCGAAGGAAGCGGCTGGAGGATAGAGTCAGTTGATGCCCACTATTTAAATAGATACAAATATAATCCTTTAGCAGCTTCAAGTTATTTAGAATTACCAAAACCATTACAACACCCAATGAAAGGATTAATAAATATAAAGAATGATGATAACGAATGTTTTAGATGGTGTCATTTAGCTTTTAAATTTCCTGTTAAAAAAGATCCTCAAAAAATTTCAAAATATAAAAAACATATAAACGATCTTAATTATAAAGGAATAAAGTTTCCTGTCACGATAAATCAAATACCTAAAATAGAAGTTTTAAATAAAATTTCATTTAATGTATTTTGTTACGAAGAACCCAATGGAGTTTATCCACGGTACATATCAAAATATCATTATTCTGAAAGATGTGATATGTTGTTAATTAATAATGATGGACGCGAGTCCCTGGGAGCTGAAAGCTCACATAAAAAATCACATTATGTTTGGATTAAAGACTTTAATAGATTAATGAATAACAAAACAAAAAATACAAACAGGAAATATTTCTGTAAAAGTTGTTTACAACATTTCACTCAAGAAAGAATATTAAATGAACATATTCCAAATTGTTTAGCTATCAATGGTGTTCAAGGTGTTAAAATGCCACCAGAAGGTAGTAAAGTAGAATTTAAAAATTACCATAAAGGTTTAGAAGTACCTTTTGTAATTTATGCTGATTTTGAAGCAATAACTAAAAAAGTTTCAGGTGCTCAGCCAAACCCAGATTCTTCATTTACTGAAGAATATCAAAATCACATCGACTGCGGATATGGTTATAAAGTCGTCTGTTGCTATGATGACAAATATACTAAACCAACCCAGGTCTACAGAGACCTAATGCAGTATATAAATTTATAGAAAAAATGCTCGAGGAAGAAGAGAATTGTAAAGAAATATTTAGAGATAATTTTAATAAAGATTTAAGAATGTCTAAAAAAGACGAAATTGTATTTAAAAAGCAGAAATCTTGCCACATCTGTGGAAAAGAATACACAAAAGATTCAATAAAAGTCCGGGATCACTGTCATATAACTGGAAAATTTAGAGGAAGCGCTCACTCAGAGTGTAATATTAATTTTAGACTAACGCATAAAATTCCTGTTGTTTTTCATAATTTAAGAGGATATGATTCTCATTTTATTATGCAGCAAATAGGGAAATTCAAAAAAAAAATTAATGTTATTCCTAACAATATGGAAAGATATATGGCATTTATGATAAGTGATTTAATTTTTATTGACAGTTTTCAATTTATGTCACAGTCATTGGATAACTTAGTAAAAAACATCCCAGATTTTAAATATCTTCTGGAAGAATTTCCTAAAAATAAACTTAATTTATTAAAAACAAAAGGTGTTTATCCATATGATTACATGGATTCATTTAAAAAATTTAAAGAAACAAAATTACCATCAAAAGAAGAGTTTTATTCTTCGTTAAACGAAACACATATTTCTGACGAAGAATATGAACATGCAAAAAATATCTGGAAAAAATTTAAAATAAAAACAATGGGTGAATACCATGATTTATATTTAAAAACAGACGTACTGCTTCTAACAGACGTCTTTGAAAATTTCAGAAAAATATGCATTGAATATTATAAATTAGATCCATGTCATTATTTTAGTAGTCCTGGGTTAGCCTGGGATGCTATGTTAAAAATGACTAAAACAAAATTAGATTTAATATCAGATATTGATATGTATCTATTTATTGAAAAAGGCCTTAGGGGTGGAATTAGCTATATAGCCAATCGCTATAGTAAAGCTAATAATAAATATATAAAAAATTATAATAGCGAAGCTAAAAGTAAATACATAATGTACCTTGACGCTAATAATTTATATGGTTGGGCCATGTCTCAGTCTTTACCCACAGGTAACTTTAAATGGACAACCGAAAAACAATTTAAGAAATTAATAGCAAAGGGTAAAAGTAATTTTATAGTTGAGTGTGATTTGGAATATCCAGAGGAATTATGGGATTCTCATAATGATTACCCATTAGCCCCTGAAAAAATTAAAATACCAGATGAATGGTTGTCTGGTTACAGTAAAAATATTAAAGAAAAATTTAAAATTGGAAATAGTGATGTAAAAAAACTAGTTCCAACTTTAAGAAAAAAAAATAATTACGTGTTACATTACAGAAACCTAGAACTGTATACTCAGTTGGGTTTAAAAGTAACAAAAATACATAAAATATTAACCTTTGATGAAAGTCCTTGGTTAAAAAAATATATAAATTTTAATACTCAAAAAAGATCTGAGTCAAAAAATTCTTTTGAAAAGGACTTTTTTAAGTTAATGAATAACTCTGTATTCGGTAAGACTATGGAGAATTTACGCAAGAGGGTTAATATTAAGCTGACCCATGATGAAAATATTTTATTGAAGTATATAGCAAAACCTTCATTTATTAGTTCAACGATGTTTAACAAGAATTTATTTGGTATTCATAGAATAAAAGAAAGTTTGTTATTAAACAGACCTTCTTATGTTGGAATGTGTATATTAGATTTATCTAAATATCTAATGTACGATTTCCATTACAATTATATAAAAGAAAAATATAATGAATCAGCGAAGTTATTATTTACTGATACTGATTCATTGTGTTATGAAATAAAAACTAAAGATGTCTACAAAGACTTTTATAAAGATAAAGAGCTGTTTGATAACAGTGATTATCAAATTAATTCAAAATTTTATTTCAATGAAAATAAAAAAGTCATTGGAAAATTTAAAGATGAGGCTGCCGGTACTCCGATAACCGAATTTGTTGGATTACGGAGTAAAATGTATTCTTATTTATTAGAGGACTCTTGTGAGCATAAAGCTCAGATTAATATAAAAAAATGTAAGGGTATAAAAAAGAGTGTTGTGAAAAACACACTTACCCACAAAAATTATAAAGATACTTTGTTTAACTCAACACAAAGTATGCATAAATTTAAAGTTATAAGATCAAAAAAACATAATGTTTCTAGTTATGTTATAAATAAAACGTCGTTATCATGTTACGACGATAAAAGATTTATTCTTAAGGATGGGATTACTACCCAAGCCTATAAATAAAAAAAAGATTTATACATCATTACGGTGTAATTTTTTAAGCATCTTTATGATGTGATTTTAGAAAGAACATAGTTTCTTATTTTTTAAAACATCTTTATGATGTGATTTTTGATTTTTTAAGCATCTTTATGATTTAATTTTAATTTTAGAAAGAACATAGTTTCTTATTTTTAAAACATCTTTATGATGTGATTTTTGATTTTTTAAGCATCTTTATGATTTAATTTTAATTTTAGAAAGAACATAGTTTCTTATTTTTAAAACATCTTTATGATGTGATTTTTTATGATTGTTTTCCACTATCAGTATCTTCAGTATAACATGTTAAAAACAATGGAGGTTTTCTTATTATTTGTCTTTCTATTTTACTTACTTTTTCATTTATATTATTAAATATTCCCATTATATTAATTATTCCAGTTAAATAAAAATACAGTAATTAATTAAAGTTTTTAATTCAAAAGTATACTTTCTATATAATTTACATATTCCTCCAATATGTAGAATTTGATATAACTATCCGTTAAAAGTGTAAATGATACTTCTGTGGATGTTGAATCGTCATAAGGATGAATGTCAAACATTGTATTTTCTGCTAAATAAATTTTAATTTTTTTTGATAACTAAATATACCGATATAGCCGGGTCCAACTCCACTTATCTCGGGTGTTATATTTACACTCCCACCGGGAAATTTACCTGTAAAACCATCTTGCCACCACCTAAAAAGAAAATGTGATATTCGACATTTTTTCGTCTGTTCAAACGACGTCAAATAAAACTTAATATCTATTATATAAATTCCATGTGTTTTGACTAAAAACACATTTTTTAATAGTACATCCGGTACAGCTAGTTTATATTCTTGGTTTGTGTTTATAAAATCTATATGATCTACAATATTTTCATGTACCAAATTAAATGTATTAAAATATCCCTGACCACCTTTATATATATTTTCATATAATGAATATATCCAGACAC
The DNA here is from genome assembly GCF_021730395.1 of Mercenaria mercenaria. Taxonomy (NCBI): domain Eukaryota; kingdom Metazoa; phylum Mollusca; class Bivalvia; order Venerida; family Veneridae; genus Mercenaria; species Mercenaria mercenaria. The sequence continues at coordinate 62,754,452 of NC_069378.1, read as the reverse complement.
CGTGGCGATCAAAATACTTTTTCATTTTTATATATGAATATGTTGTAAAGGAATCTGGTTCTTCTTTACTATAACCGCTGTTATATTCAAAAAGAAACACTTCACGTCTTGCTTTTTCCAGTTCAGATTTATATTCTACAAATTTATTTCCATGTTTGAGAATTACTTCAGCTAAATCATCAAGTCGTTTTGTTGTAGCAACTTCAGAAGCAGACAAATTGTCAACAACACCTTTTGTTCTGGCTAATTGTGTTTCTTGTTTTAAGAAAACATTTTTTACTTTTGTAATTTCTTCTGCATTAGTAGAAATTGCTTGGGTATTAGCAGTAATTGATTCTCCTTGTTTAGTTGATTTTTCAACTACAGAGTCCAGATCATTTATTATTTTTTTAATTTTATCATTAAATTCGTTGATATCTTTTTGTAATATTTCTGTAAGTGTACTTAATTCCGCATACTTTAAATTATGACGCGTGTCAACAGTACTAATCAAGATCCGGAGTTGTTTCTTAAAATTTTCTAGCCGATCATTAATTATATTAATTGCTTCTCCTTGTTTAGTTGATTTTTCAACTACAAGGTCCAGTTCATTTTTATGTTCTTCAACTTTAACATTAAACTGCGTTATATCTTCTTGTAATTTTTTTGTAATATTACTTAAGTCTGCATACTTTAAATTGTGACGTGTATCAACAGTACTAATCCAAATTCGAATTTGTTTTTTAAAGTCATCTATTTTAGAATTAAACTCTTTTTTAAGGTTATCTAATGTTGTGTCATGATCATCACCTCTTTGTGAAGCTGCTTTTTCCAGTTCAGATTTATATTCTGCAAGTTTATTTGAAATTAATTCTAATAAATCTTTATGCTTATTTTCAGTTTCAGTATTTAGTTTATTTATTTCTGTTCTGATTTCTAACTGATACATATTTTGTAACTTTTTCTCGGCTTCAATAATCTTGTCTTTCAGTTCTTCATGTTTAATCATACTATCTTTTAATTCTTGAATTTGAGTGAATAAAATGTTTAAATTGACTCGAAATACTTCTTTTATGTTTTCATCTGTCAAATCAGATTTCTCTTCAAGTTCTTTAATAGAATCAACCATAGCTTTCATTTCTTTTTCAATTTTATCTTGTAATTCAACTATTAATAACGAATTCTTTTTAAAACCTTTTGTTAATTCTTCAATATTCTTTACTTCTGCTTCTAGTGTTTGTTTTATACTTTTAACATCTTCAAGATCATAGTCATCTATTACACTTTGAACTTTTTTAAACATAAACCGTCTTGAAACTGCATCATTGGGTTTATCTGGATTTCCTAGGTTTATAAGGTTATTACCTCCCATATCTAATGCTCTGTTCATTGTGTTATCAAGTTCCTTATTTCTGTGAAGATATGATTCCGATTCTTTTTTAAGTTTTTTGAATTGTTTTTTAGTAGCATAATCACTTAAATCAATATCAAATTTAACTTTACTTATACTGTCAGGTTGATTAATTTGTTTTACATCATTAAAAACTCCCATCTATATAATTCCTGTAAAGTTTTTTCTTAAAAACTTCCTTGGTTTGTCAATATATAAGAAATCATATTTTTGATTTGTTGCATTAGCAAAAGAGTTAGGGTTAATATTTTGTTCATTACAAATCATATCATTTTCCCGTTTACTTGGACTTTCAAATAAAATATAATGTGAACAGTTAATCCGAATATCTTTTGGTGTTTTATAATAAGACTGACTTAAATAAATAACACAACAGTTTTTGTGACGTCCTTGAATGACGTATTTTGTTATTTCGTTCTGAACCTTTTTATCTTCACATACAAAATCATCAAATATTACTACTTTTTGGTTTTCTGGTTCAAGATTTTCACAGGGTTCAATTTGGCCAGAATCAGCTGAATATTCAAGTATTTCGTTTGGATCTATTTTATTTTTTTCTGCAATTTCATTAAAAAGTTTAATTAAATCCTGATATTTAGATTGTTCTAGGTTTTTAGCATATAAGTATAATTTATCATAATATATAAGAGGTTTACGTATCATATGCATTAATGTATTTGTTTTTCCAGATCCAGAAGATCCACATATTAACATTCTAAAACATGAATCTGGCATAAAAGGATAAAGTTGTTTAAAGTTATTGGATTTATTACTTTTTTTATCATAATTTGGAATTTCCATTTATATATAATAATACATTATTTACATTATCTTACATTATCTTACATTATTTTACATTATCTTACATTATTATATAAATGCAATCAAAACTTAATGAAATGAGAATAAGAAAAAACTTAGTCGGGCAAAAGATGAGGGCTCTTAGAGAAGAAATAATGAAAGAAAAAATTAGAAAAGCTACAAATCGTGATATGTACACTGAAATTTATAAACCAATTACTGAAGGAATAGAAAGTCAAAAAGAAAAATTATCAAGTCAGTTAAAAGCATTACCTGGAATTAAGGAGCAATTAGCGTTACTAGGTGATGAAATGAAAGACATACAAACATATCAAGGTTTACCACAGCTATTCCAAGAACGGCCATCAATTAAAGAGTCTTCTGAAGATGATGAGTTTGAAAACATTGAAGAATTTAAGGAAAATTTAGATGCAGATATCAAGGAAAATGTGTTTTTTGATTATGGGTTGCCTAAATTAACATATTTAGCATATAACAAAAATAAAAATGATTGGATAGAACAGAGAAAATATGTTACTGATTTATTAAAGAAAACTACTCGTAAAATAAATGAACACAAAGAAGAAAATCCAGATGAAATGGTTGAATTTACAGATGCAGAACCTATGGCTGCAGGTGAGTATGTTTCGGAGTTAAAAAAAGACAGAGAAAATCTTAAAAGATACGGTGATCGCTTATCAAGAATTATAAAGAGTCAGTGGTATTCGGAAAGGGAATAAGATATCATAATCAAAAACAAAGTTTTCTTAAAGAACCGAAGGTTCTGAATCCATATAAAGTTTCACCAAATGGACATTATGGTAATTTAATTATTAACTTAAATAAACTTTATGGTCAAAATAAATTAATTGCTAAAGATAGAATAACTGGAAAAGAAGTAATAAACACTAAAGTAGATAATGATTTAATTGATTTGATTAATAAAAGATATAACAATAATAAAAAACATTCAATTCATTCTAGAAAAATATTTAAAGAATTAACAGAAAAATCAGGATTGCCTGTCAATAAAAGATCTATGAAATTTAAAAAAGTAATTAGGGGACAGGGTTATGACGTTTGTCCATGTAATCCAAAAGAATTGGTTAATGACTTGGAGTTAATTTGTGGTTCAATTGATGCTGGAAATAATAATGAAGAACTAAAAAATGAAGGTATTAGAATAATTGATGAACTATTAAAAATGAATTCACTCTTACCAAAACAACATGAAATGTTATATAAAAAATATTTTTCTTAAATATATAAATGGAACAAAAAATAGTATTAAGTTCTGAAACAGTTAAAGATGATAAAAATACTCCGAGTGATTTTACAATCAGATTTGGTCGTTCTTTAATTTTAGATAAAAATAAAACTTATGCTGTTGGTTTGGATAGTATTAACACTATGACTTATTCTTGGCATAATATTAGTGATGAATATGATAATAAAAGAATTCGTTATAATAATGGTAAGGATTGGAAAGATATTATATTTACAAATGGTTCTTACAGTTACACTGATATTAATAATTACATAAGGGAAACATTAATAAGTAATGATGATTATGAATTTGATAAATCAGACATTGCTCCAATAAGTTTGGAATTTGATTTAAGTAGTTTTAAGATTTTGATTTCAATTAAAGATAATTTTATGTTGGATTTAAGAATGTCAAATTTTTATACATTGCTTGGATTTGAGAAAAAAGCATTGAGAAATACTGAATGGGGAACTACAACACCAAATATAACTAACTCTGTGGATACAATTTATATTCATTGTGATCTTATTGATAATTCACTTGTTGATGGTAATTTCAGTGATATTATCTATGCTTTAAGTACTGCAGATTTAACAAGAGCTTATCCATTTACAAAAGAACCACAAAGAGTTGGATATTCTGAAATTAATAAATATATTATAAATTCAATTAGAATATATATTACAGATGTATTTGGTAGAATAATTAATTTTAATGAAGTTGAAACAAGTTTTACACTAATTTTAAAAGAAATATAAATTTTAGTTTTATATAATGTACAAAAAAGTTTATGATAAAAATAAAGGAATATTTATTTATGTTGATGCTCACACGGGAAAAGAAATTATACGCGGAACAGGTATCTTTGACACTTTAACTAAATTGTTTTCAAGTGGAGTTGCATCTTCAATTAGCACAGCCGGAAAAAAAGCTTTGGAAACAGCAGGAAAAGCAGCACTTGAAAGTGGAACAAAAAAGATTGGAACGGAAGTTGGAAATTTAGCTGCTAATAAAATTGTTGAAAAATTTAAAAAGAAACCTGCTCCGGCAGTTGGTGATTTAATTGTTAAGGAATTACAAGAAAAGAATAACAGTAAAAATAGTAAGGAGGAGGAGGATATTAATATAAGATTAAATAGATTATTGTCAGGATCGGGGACGCGTAAACGTATTAACAGATTAATTTATAAAAAATAAAATAATATATAATATATACATGTTTAGAACAAAACAATATTGTGAAAGATACGAACTAACTCCTATTCAATTAGATACAGCTTTAATATCTGTCTTGGGAGTTAATGTTAAGCAACAAAAAAACGGATATCACTTTACAATTAATGATAGAAGCTCATATTTTGATTGGTTTAATGGTTATTTTGAAGTAAGTTTTAAAGTAAATAAGCTTGGCGGTAATAATTATGCTGATGGAGATCAAATTGCTTTAATTAATAATGCAGCTTCATTAATTGATCAGTTAGTGGTTAAACAAAATGGAAAAATTGTTTATGATTGTAACAATTTATATAAGGTAGTAAATGTAAAGAATCTGGTTGAACTATCTAATGATTATGCAGAATCAACTGGAACAAACGAATATATTTATTTAGATACTACTGCTACTGCTGCTGCTGATGATAATAAAGGTTTTGCTTTTAGAAAAGGATTAATCCTGGGTAATAAAGAGGTAAATGTTAAGATTCCATTAAATAATTATTCATTTTTTCAGGGTTTAGAAACTAATATTATACCTCCAAGTCAAATTCAAATAACACTGCAGTTGACAGATGATGATGAATTAATTTTTAGAGCTGGCGGAGACCCAGGTAGGGTAATTGTAACAAAATTAATTCTATGGGTTCCACGTTTAATTTTCAATGAATTTGGACTTAATCTAATTTCTGAAAGATTTACAAAAGCAAGATGGTCATACCTTCGGGAAATGGTAACACAATCAACTGATACACAACAGATTAATACAACTTTTAGAATAACGGCTGGTGTAACAAAACCACAACATGTATTTGTTTATTTACAACGACCTGACAAAAGTAATAATCAAGAAATGAATCCACTTTTATTAGATACATTTAAACTAAATGCTGATAATAATGATTGCACTTTGAGTTCTTGTCGTCTTGAAGTTGGTAATGGTGTTTTTTATCCAGAAACAGAATACACAAGTATATCAAGAATATATGACGATGTAATTAATTATTATTATAAACAAAATAACAAAACTACTGGAAGTCTCTTAAATAGATTTAATTTTCAAAGTTTGTATGGATTTATTCATTTTAACTTAGAATATAAAAAGGAAGTAATAACAGAAGATCCTAAACAAATTACATTAACAGTTAAAATAAATACACTTCCCACTGCAAGATATCGTATTTACGCAATTGTATTGTATGAGGAAACAGTTGAAATAAATACTATTGGAAATGAACTTGTTATTGTTTAAATAAAATAAAATTAAAATTAAATAAAATTAAAATAAATATAAAGTATATAATGTCATCAAATTATATTGAATATAAAGTTAATCTTACAGATGGACAAAAGAAAAATTTAGCACAGGCTTATAATAATAAAACTCCATATACTTTTAGATTAAAATATGAACAATTGCATGGAAACTTTCCTTTACTTTTGACAAAGACACAGATTAATCAAATTAAAAAAGCTGCCACAAATAGGAAGGGGTTAGAAATTACAATTTCAAAAAAACAGATGTCCAGTCAAGGTCAAAATGGTGGATTTTTAGGAGCTTTAGCTGGTTTGTTAGGAAAAACAATTCTTCCAATGGCAGCAAAAATAGCTCCAAAAATATTAGCCCCTCTAGGTATCGGTGCTTTATCAGGACTTGCCAGTACCGGTGTCAGTAAGTTACTTGGAAATGGTATGATTTCAGTAGCTAATGATAAGAGAAATATGATAATACCATATATTACACCTAATCAAAAAAGGCAACTATTAGGCTATGGAGTGATTAAATTAACACAAAAACAAAAACAAGACGGCGGGTTTTTAGGCATGTTGGCTGCTAGTCTTGGAATACCTTTAATTACATCTTTGTTAAGTGGTAAGGGATATGGTCAGGGTATACAGATTGATTCTCAACGGAGACCGTACAGACGAATTCCCATATTAAAAAAAAAAAAAAATTTATAAACAAACCAATTTCTAACTTTGAAATAGAACAATGGGTAAAACAATTAAAAATTAAAAACTTTAGGGGTGTATTTAGTAGAAATAATTTACTAAAATTAAAAATAAATGATGAGTGTGGAATAATCAATTTAGATGACTCTGTTGGACCTGGAACACATTGGGTTTGTTATTTAAATAATATGTATTTCGATCCATTTGGGCTTCCTCCACCAAAGGAGGTAATTAAATATTTACCAAATATAAAATACAATAATGTTCAATATCAAGACAAAACAAGTACACTCTGTGGTTACTATTGTTTATTTTTCATAAAAATGTTACAAGATAAAGTACCGTTGTATGATTTATTGTATAAAATACTAAAAGTTAACAATCAAAGAGCAAACGAACAAACAATTATAAATTATTTTAATAGGTTTTAAATTGTTGTTTAAAAAAATATACGTTTTAATTAAAAAGTCGTTTTTAAAAAAAATATAATTTATAAAAATTGTTGATTTTAAATTAAAAAGTTGTTTTTAAAAAAAATAATTTATAAAAATTGTTTCTTAGTGTTTTAAATGAAATATATTTTATATAAAATATATGTTTTTTCAATGGGTACAAATACGCCGAGTTAGTATTTTGAGATAGAAACTCTGTTTCTCTTAAAGACTGGCTGGTTTTGGATTTTTTAAATTTGAATTGGCCGGTGTTGAATTTTTAAAAAAGGGGTAAGGGGTCAGGTGGGGCCAAATAACGCCAAAATAAACAGTTCTTATACTACTTAACTTTACTTGTAAACTATTGTAAAGAATATAAGGGTCACGATGGCACTAACTTGCTTATCTGAGTACCATTACTCTTTGTGGTGAAGAACACTTAGATCAATTTTATCAACTGTGTACTTAGATTGTGGTAGATTTGTCAAACTGTACAGTTGCAGCAATCAGTGTGTTGTTGTTTTTTTAGCATGTGCGTGTGCGCGCGCGCGTGTGTGGTGTGGTAGTTGAGCAAATTTTAGCACAGGCATTGCCAAAAGGTGCAGCCAGACAAATGCTTTTACTTTGTGTTAAAAGCAAAAAGGGTTTTGCACATTTCAGTAGCTATCTTAGTATCTCAGTCATTCTGCTATCAATCCACTTGCCATTGGTTGCATTTTATGCTTTCAAGAGTATAATTTTATAAAATGCACCATTCTTGCATTTGTTATAAATATCTTCAAGGGGAAGTAAATCAAATGTGATGTTAAAATATTGTTAAAGCAAGATCAGAGAAGCTTACTTTTTCAAAGCCCAAGATTTTGCTGATGATTTAATATGATTGACATAATCCTTAGCAATATCATCCAAACCCTATTTCATTAATATTTTTAGAAAAGAATGCCTACAAGCTACTGCCTTTAGCGCATGAATACGAGGTGAAGAAAATGGAAAAACGATGTCAAAAGGTGCTTATTCAAGCTGTAAGAAACAGCCATATGAAAAATGTTATGGAATTGTACAGACATATACATATGTCAGAGACATATCGTCTGGAGGAATTGAAGAAAATATGTATTTACCTAGCTTCTGAACATAATCTAGAACAGTTTAAAGTTGCCAGACAGACGTACCAAATATCGGATGCCAGCCATTACATGATTATTGAGCTAGCTTTGCGGAGACATGAGCTGGATAAACAGGACGAGGGATGTCTTTCTCTAAAAACCGAAGATGGTAAAGAACAAAGAGGTTTTCTTCGGTATGATGACATTGTCAAATTTTCACTTACAGGAAAGGTAAACTTGAATGAATCAGATACAGCAAGGACTTTGAGAGCATTGCGACTTTCAGAGCGATTCAAAATCACCACCAATGAAACTGATGTCAAATCAAGAATGATAAGAAAACTGCAAAATGATAGTACCAAAACTCCTGACAATGATCCACATAAGGAAGAATTTGACCTGCTCCCTGAAAGGATCAAAATTGCTTTAAAAAATAAATAAACATTAATTAGTTTGCCTAGATAAGATGTTGGTGAAAAATACCAAAAACACATTTCAATTTATAATCTTATTTCTAAATTAAAGGTATTTGTAAAACATACAGCCTCATGTAATGCGATTCCCAGGCTACCGGGAAAGTATTTTGAGTTTTAGACCTAAAAAGTAGGTTATCAACTTATCTGAGGTACACATTCTACAAAGTTTGAAGGCAATAGGCCCAAGCCTTCTCAAGTTATTCATCAGAAACCATTTTGCATCGAAATGTTACTGTTACCTTGTCCCATGAGGTATCGACCCAGCAAAACATATACTCACCACAAGCAACCATCGCACAAATTTTGGCAGTCGTTAGCTAAAAGATGCTTCAGATATTGACCAGAAAAATGTTTTCAGATTCAAAGTCACTGTGACCATGATCTTTGATTTGTTGACCCAAACAAACATTAAGGGTCATCTGTTGACCACATGCGACACTTCTCTGTGAAGCTGACAAGAACTTTGGAGGACAGCAACACTTGACTATTCAAAAGCCTTGTCATTTAAAAGAAAATCAAACTAGAGCTATCACTAAATGTGATTAATATGATCACTAAATGTGATTAATGTGGCGCTTTGATACAGAAAAAATAAAACGTAGCGAACTTGGTCTTTGACCACCTACTGTGAACTTTACTTTGAACCTAATGACCTTGGATGTGCACTCTGCATGTCCTCATGATGATGTTAACAAATGATGTTAGTTTTATGAAAATACTTTCAGTGTTTAAGAAGATAGTAAGTTTTAATCTATTCCCAGAATAGTTTACTAAGTAACCAGCTTACATATTAAACCAAATCCAGAGGCCGACAAAGGTGAATGTGTGAGTGAAATAGCTCAACAACCTATTTCTTGAATATTAAGGCAACAAAGGAATAGACACAAGCATTATAAGTGTCCACGAGTATGACCTTGAACTATGACCTACTCACCAATAAGATATTAGGGATCATTTACTGACCACATACAATCATCCTTTGAAGTTTGAAGGTTGCACGAGTTTGAAGACTGTACACCAAGATGTCCTTTAATCATTAATCGGAAAATCATTTTCAGTCTCGAGGTCACTGTGACCTTGGCCTCTGTCCAATTGACCCGCAAAACGATAAGAGTTCTAATTGCCAAACATTTTCAATTATTGATTGGAAAGCTGTCTATCAACAGACAGACTGGCAGACAGACAAGGAGCAAAACTTTATATACCCCTTCTGGTTTGAACGGGGCATAAATATGAATACTATTTTGTTTTGATTTATTATTGACTAAAAACTTCCCCTTCAACACTCCCCCAACCATATTTCTACCCCGTTACCCCTTCCTCTTCCTCCATCTATATTTTGCACAAAATTAAAATGTACTAAGTAACCCGTCTCTAATATTTTCCTCTACAACTTCTTTTTGTTGTTGGCCTACTTTGCAAATGCGTGACTCTGAGTCTGTGTTTGTGGTGTTCTGTGCTCCTTATCTATTATCTTTTGTGTATATATTTATTTTATGCTAACTAATGAAATACTGTATTCTATCAGTTAAATATTTTCATATTTCATCACTCACACTGTGAAAATATGAAATCTATATTTTCACACTGTGAGAGATACAGCTCCACCCCCTCATTACATTGTGTATGAATTTTAAATTATTTGCTTAAAACACGATGAAAATTGTAGTCGCACTTTGTTCTATATAGTTTATTTCTCGATTCAAATTGTTTTACTTAACGAGAATTTCATAACGTTATGCAGCAAAAAATAAAATAAAATGGAACTTTATGTTGTATGCGTCTTTATAACGTCACAGCACGTCTGACGTCATGTCTGTTTACGCGCGTCTGTTTCCCGCGCTGAGATTAAAAATAGTTGCAAAATGCAAATTTCAACGTAATTGAGCATACAATAAAAAGAAAAGTTGTTTGTTTTCGTGAATATGGAATATATCTCACCTCGAAGTGAGAAAATTTTCACATTTTCACTCGCGCTACGCGCTCGTGAAAATATTTGAAATTTTCTCACTTCTCAGTGAGATATATTCCATATTCACTCAAAACAAACAAATATCCTCTATTTATTGTTAGCTGTTAAAGCAAACCATAGATGTTTCAGCTTTGTGCTTCTTAGTAGTATTCAATGTCAGTATCATCTTACTGAAGGAATGAATCAAAGTTTAGTTTTTATTTGTGTATGAATTATATTTGGCGTGTTCAGAGCGTGTAGAGGTCAAAACCATGTTTGGTTCCCGTTTAATGTTTTAATTTTCAGTCTTTGTTCAATACTGCATACTTATAAATTATCAAATCTCTACAAGACTGTGACTGTTTTGCTTTGTTTTTGTTGGTTTAACATCGCTCTGACACAGTTATAGGTCACATGGCGACTTTCTAGCTATCAAGGTGGAGGAAGACCCCAAGTGCCCCTCAGTGCATTATTAGTCCATACCGCTGGAACACCGGAGGGGACTAGGAATGCCCTTCGTCCATCTACAAATCTCGATCCTGAAGTTACTCAGAAAGTATTCGAGCTAGGTTCATAAAACTTTGTATGTAAATAGAAGGCAATATGTATATTGTGCATGTACAGAACTTATGCTTGCAGGCCGTATGTCAATGTCACTACTGAAGGTCAAGTAAAAATAGTTTTTGCTCCATAACGTATGTTCCCCATTGCACTTGACCCATTGTTGTCGGTCGAAGGTCAAGGTCACAATTGAAGGTTTAGTAAAATTCTTTCCGCTCCTTAACTTTTATGTGCATAGATGGATTACCTTAGTACTGCACACTGTTCTCTATGATGAGACAATGTGTCATGTACATGATCTATGTTTGTAGATCAAAGTCACTATTGAAATTTAAGTAAAAAATGTTTTTGCTCCTAAATGCTTTGAAGCATTTTAGTCCTAACAACCACAAGGGACAAACACTAACAAATTTTTCCACCGGTAGGGGACTTCTAAATTGCCACTGCAATACTCGGTCACTTGATTCATCTTGGGTACCTAGGTAGAGCCAGCGACCTTCCGTAAGCCAGCTGTTTACTCTCATGAAAAATGCAATGTCCCGAGTGATGATCAAACCCACATTGACAATGGGCAAGTGATTCGAAGTCAGCGACCTTAAAGTACCGCTCTGCCATGTAGGTCCCATACAAGACTGACATAGCTCACTAGACGCCACTGTGTCACAAACTGACATACGGGCCTCATTGTATCTGTAGTTTAAATGCAGGTATTACATCATCTTTTTGTAAATTTTTGAGTTATTGGGGTAAATGTCTGATTTTACGCATTAAATGCCTCTAATGTTTTTCTGTAATTCATAACTTAAATTTCCATGTAAATTTTATTAAATTCGGTTCAGTAATAAGAAAGTTGGTATTTTATAAACTTCAGTAATTTATGTTTTTATCCCCAAAACCACTATAACGGGCCTTAAATTGTCAATTTCAATCCGCGCCAAAGTAGTCAGATTTCCCGGCTATATCGTGACTCCAGTGAAAATAAAAATAGTCAGAGTTCACGCATAAGCCGTGAGTCCCATGAAATTTAGTATTTGGCGGGACATTACCATACAAATAGACTTGGCTAGATATGCCTAGGGCACACCACATTTCGACATTAGACGAATCTATGTCAAATTGATTTTTCTTGGTAGAAATTTATGCTCGATCGAGGTAAGAAGTTTATTTGTAGATTTTTGTATAATTTTTTAATTACGATTTTATTTAGTAAAGTTTTGGTCATTCTACAGAATTTTGTAACAGATTTACTTTTCGGCATGTGATTTTGGCAGTTTCAGTATGTCAGGATAATTTATTAAATTTTTCAGACTTTTGTAAATTATTTCGAAAGAGGAGTCTAAATTGTTTCGTTTATATAAGCTGTAAGATTTGTACTGAAATTTGTGTAACATGATAATTGCAATGTACTCTTTTTCAAAAAAATATGTCAGACATTTCGTAGTTAATTATGGAACGCCGATACTGCATTGCATTGTAATGTTAAATCTATGTGGCAAGTCTAGTACCATGTATGTAATATGTTATTGTAATTTGAAATTATTGTGTGCCAGTCTATAGCACATCTGTGTCCGTTTTGTTGAATGGAAATTGGTTTTATAGTCATGCTAGCTTTTGTATAACGTTACTTCGCATTGAATTGTGTTAATTTGTAGTTGTAAATAATAGCTGCAGTTTATCATTTCCGTATCCATAATTTTTCATCATAAACTTTTCATATCTTTTCCATACTTCAACTTTAGACTTTTAAGTAATTAATTTAGTAATAATGGAAGTAATAAGTGACGTATTTTAATCACGTGACGTATGAACTTAGTAGCACATATATTTTGTATAAGTAGCACGTATTATTTATGGGAGCCTACGGAGGTATGGTGTACCCAAAGGAGCAGTTTTATGCCCTGACATATTTGTTTTGCTATGGTGCTTACCATATGTTATATATTTTAGCTTCTTCCGCCAGACGACTTTTACCTGGTGATGATGTCACAACCAGGAAGTACAATACCCGAGGTTCACTTGTCTTCACTCGCCTGGATGTGATTTTCCCAGCGCAGAGCTTTCGTCTCATGGTTGTGCCGTAAACCGCAATGACGATGATTTTTGTTATCTTCTGAAGTCAGCTCAGGGATGCAATCACCTACCATCATAGGGAGCCAAATCGGAGTCAACGTATTCACGGTTTAAAGGGACTTTACTTGAAGATATGTTGTATTTTTGTGCTACTTAAAGTTCGAAATTAACGGAAACAACTATGCCACGTCACGTTAAAACGGAACTGTCAGTGTAAGAACTTTATATCTAGAGATACTGAGCTCAGATTTTGTTTCTTTCTTTCTTATAATCAGATTTTTTTTTCATTTATCATTTACCCATTGTTAATAATCATTTTATGTAAATAAATTTGTAAATATTGTAAAGGGTGTTGATTTGTTCTGATAGTTATTGTCCCCGGTACGTCCATCCTGTCACAAATGGTGTCAGAAGTGGGATTGGTCGACTGGACACGGTAGCTATTCGAACATTATTAACACTCATTAAACTGCAGCAATAATTTGTAAAGATTCTTCTTGTTTTGTTTAATTGTTGTTTCACATGTAATAGTTTTATTCATTTTTCAGAGTGACGTCTTACCTCAGACAAGACAAGACGGGTACATAGCTTCAGCTAACCAGCTTTAGTGGTCACAGACTGATAGACAGTTGCATACGACACTTGGATTCTGGGTTGAGTTCGTTCCTTTTATTTTTCCTTTGGGTTTATTTTGTGTCACTCTATGATTAAGCCACCATATATCTGTGCTGAGAGTGACCGCCCTTGACAAGGAGAGTTATCCTACTCACTCTTACTTGTGCGTCGCCCTACTTCTCCCAGTGATCCTATTAGACATTTGCAAATTAAGTTTACGTGGACTGTGAACACCTAAGACGATCGATTTTACAAGGGGACCGTCTCAACATGATAATTTTAATTTATGTGTAGTAGAAAAACATTCCTATAATGACGGTAAGGTCTGGCTTATTATGTCACCGCACAGGATAAGATTTGAATTTGTCTCTCCGTCCGTCTGTTCGCCAGAGAAATGTTTTGTTATGCATATCGCAAAAGGTTTTGATCTAGCGTCATAACACTTTCCTTAAATGTTCTTTAATACAGTAAACCTCACTTATAAGGAACTCGGATGTTATAAGGAACAGTTTTCAATTCCCCGATCTAATTCCTTTTTTATTCAATGTAAAAATCCTCGGTTATAGGGAACTCGGTTATAAGGAACACTCGGTTATAAGGAACACTTTTTTCCAGTCCCAAAGTACGAAAATCAATGGAAAACCCCTCGCTCGGTTATAGCGAACAGACGTAAAAAATGAAAATTATTGAAAACCTGAAATAAACAGGAGAATCGCTGATGAAGTCAGAGTAACGTCGGACCTTTCACGTGTTTTCATGTACATGCATAAACACTATTATTTCATTTCTATGATTTTTAGTTTGTTAATTCACGGATACGAAAAAAAAATGTAATATCATCATAAACATTTACTAAGTAGTAGGAGCTACATATACAGTAAACCTCACTTATAAGGAACTCGGATACAAGGACCACTCGGTTATAAGGAACAGTTTTCCATTCCCCGATCTAATTCCTTCTTTATTCAATGTAAAAATTATCGGTTATAGGGAACTCGGTTATAAGGAACACTCGGTTATAAGGAACACGTACATTTTCCAGTTCCAAAGTTAGAAATTCAATGGCAAACCCCTCGGTTATAGCGCACAGTAACGGTCACCAAACCTTGGGATATTGATATTGGTCATTATTGTCTCATACTATCCTAAATAAATGTGTTAATTACGTGTGATTAACAATGGCAAACAGTCCAGTTTACCAAATTTTCAATTGTAAACATTATAGCAGGTGCTAAAATGGACAAAAGGAAAACTATATAGGTATAATTTACACTTTAATCCATAGTGTTTAATTTTGCTATATTAATGACGGTTTCACCTTATGTAGATTTGTGTCCCTTGTACATGTACATGACAATGTGTGCAAAATAAAAATTTGAACATTTATTTTATATTAGTATTGATGCCTATCCTTGAGCAAGGTAAGGGGAGAAACTGCAGCACCAAACCTTGACTTTTAATATTGGTCGCTATTAGTCGTGGCGATGGAAATATCCTAAATAAATGTGCTAATTACGCGTGAATAACAATGGCAAACAGTCCAGTTTACCAAATTTCTAATTGTAAAAAATATAGCAGGTGCTAAAATGGACAATAGAAAAACTATAGTTATAATTTACACTTTAATGTTTGGCGCCGTTGTCCAGTGTGTGCAAAATAAAAAAAAATGAACATTTATTCTATATTAGTATTGATGCCTCTTCACATAACATGCAGTCGAGGAAGGTAAGGGGAGTAACTGCAACATTTCTTATAGTCATAATGTAGCGCTCTTAAAAAAAGAAGACAGAAATAACCGGCAAAAAATAAACAAAATTACAGTCATTCTTACAGACGTACATATTGGCTTAGTTATAGTTTAACACCGTGTTTCAACACTATTTCAGTCATACACATGCAGGCAGTCTACCTTACCGTCTCTTCAGGAAAGGACAGGTACTAGATTCGCAACTTTCTCATATAAAGATTCATCGTCGTCCCAGAGTGTGAACACATAACCCTCTTAAAACGTCAGTCAAATAGTGTTCGCTATACAAATTGTGTTCTTTATACATACCTCTGTTACAAGGAACTAGTTCGCTATACGGATATAAGAAACCTCGGTTATAAGGAACAATTTTTGGAGGTCCCAAGCTGTTCCTTATAAGCGAGGTTTACTGTATGGTAAGTTGCGCATCCGCGACAAAGTTGAAAAGTTGAGCTAATCTGATCGCGATGTATCCGTATTCCATCGTCGTCGTCGTCCGAAATGAAACATTCTAAACTGGGTCAGCTGGGATTAAAATGTAGGTCAGCAGATAAAACATTGTGAAAACTGTAGAAAACGTAATATCTTGCGTCTCCATTGCTTTGTTGTTTTTATACGCCCGTAGGAACGTATTTTGGGATACCCTAGGTGCTCATCTGGCCGTCTGTCTATCTGTATGTCCGTCTGTCCGTTAGCAATTTAGTGTCGACTCCACTCTGTAACTCGTGAACAGAGCGCATGTTTTGGATGGCTGGCTACAAGGTCAATGTCACACTTAGGGATCAAAGCTCATATAACTTTGTTTCGAGTGCGATCTGTAACTCTTGAACTGCTTGAAGGATTTTAAAAAAACTTGGCACAAATGTTCACCACATTGAGACGACGTGCACAGCATATGGCTTGCTTCAAGGTAAAGGTCACACTTAGTGGTTAAATGTCACGTGACTTTTTTGTGTTTATGTTGCTTTGCATTGCGGTGCTCTTGTTTTTATTTGGCAGATTCCTTTTTTGTTCACTTACAATAGTTTTTATTGAATAACTTCCCTTTTTTGTTACTATAAATAGGTTATTTTGTAACTTTTTTTATTATTGGCCTTAGGTAAAACCGAGACCACTTTTCTTTAGTACAACATGGAGGGTACCTGCAAAGTTAAGGTGTATTTTGACATATCTGTACCTGGTAGTGATTTAAGTAGACAGCATTTTTCGGAGAATTTCTTCCCTTTGTTATCGTTTTCCCAAGGGCTTCAACAGTAAAGTTTATTAAATTTTGCTCCCATCCTCTGATATTTAACTTTATCAAAAACTTTAGTTTAAAAGGGACATAATTCTGTCAAAATTCAAATCAGAGTTATGGCGATTGTTTTTCCTGGTGTAGACTTCGATAGTAAATAACTATATTAAGTTTAATTTCAAGTCAATAGCTTTGATAGTAACAGAGATTTGACTTGATCAAAAACATTAACCAACAATTCTAATTTAAAAGAAGATATTATTCTGTCAAAATTCAAATCAGAGTTATGGGAACTGTTTCTCCCGGTGTAGACTTTGATAGTAAATAAGTACTTTAAGTTTCAAATCAATAGCTTTGATAGTAGCAGAGATATCTAACTTTATCAAAAACTTTAACAAAACATTCTATGTTAAAGGGGCATAATTCTGTCAAAATTCATATCAGAGTTTTAGGGATTGTTTCTCCTGGTATAGACGTTGATAGTAAATAAGTATTTTAAGTTTCAAGTCAATAGCTTTAATAGTTACTGAGATATTTGACTTTATCAAAAACTTTATTTAACGCCGACGCCGGAGCGAGTGCAATAACTCTACTTTTTCTTCGAAAAGTCGAGCTAAAAACAGGCACATCCAAATTTATATCACCTACCGCATAGTGATGATATAATATAATCGAACCCCTATTGTCGTTATAAACTATTATTCCTACATAATATAATCAAATTGTGTTGAGACGGTCCCCTTGAAAAATCGATCGTCTTAGGTGTCCACAATTCACGTAGACTTAATTCGCAAATGTCTATTATGTATTAGTGTACTGTATACATACAGTATTTTTTTTAATTTGTGTGTGTTAGCAAGCTTGTTTACTTGCCTATACTTTTAACCTACTCTTAAGTTTTAGTGCTACACAGTTGTGTTATACCTATACTTTATCTCAGGGTAAAGCACTTTGGTTTATTTTTGTTTTATTTGTTACACTAAAGTGTTAACACTAGTTACAGTTGATTATTATTTGATAAGGCTAGCCTACTGTCACTGTACATTATTGATTGTTGCCTATGCAACCTGGATTGAAACAAAGTACTGTTGCGCAACTTAGTGTATTATTATTTTAGTGAGGACGTTTTGTATAGTAAATACATAGAGTATAGTACTTTGTTTTGGCTTCAGTGGTAACTGTATAGCCTTAGTTTAAACTAGTGTAGTCTAGTATTCCCTCACGATTGTTTATCTAGTGTCTCAGGTTGTTACAGTAGTAGCTATTGTACTGTAGTGTTGTATGTACAATGTTAATGTTAATTTAATGTAATCATTTAAACATGACTAGTGTAGTAGAGTTAACGAAGGTAGGACAGGAGTTAGGTTATGAAGGAGAGGAGTTACGTAACTTTGTTAAGGAAGAGCAGGCTAGGGAACGTGAGGAAAGACATAGTAGATTAGAGGCAGAGAAAGATAGATTAGAAGCAGAGAAATGACGAGTAGAAGCAGAGAAAGATAGGTTAGAATTAGAAGCTAGGTTGCAGAAAGAAAAGATAGAATATGAACGACAAAGTAGTTTAGAGGCAGAGAAGGAAAGATTAGAGTTAGAAGCTAGGTTACAGAAGGAAAAGATAGAATATGAACGACAAAGTAGCTTAGAAGCTGAGAAGGAAAAGTTAGAGTTAGAATCTAGGTTGCAGAAGGAAAAGATGGAATTTGAACTTAAGTTAGGGGTACAGTTAGAAAAGGATAAGTTAGAAATGGAAAAGCAGAAGTTAACGTTAGCTAGGGAGTTTGAAAAACAGAAGGAGGAAGCCGAAAGTAGGAAATTAGAAACAGAGCATAAGATTAAGAGAGACTTAGAAACGATGAATAAGAAAAAGGTAAAGGTTAAGATGTCTCCCTCTGATGAGAAAATTGATTCCATGGATGCGTACTTGAATGTGTACGAAACGTACGCTGTTGCGCAGGATTGAGATATAGAGAATCTGTCATTGGTCTTCGGTTAAGATCAGAAAATCCCAACCCGAGGGCGCACCGCTCAAGTCTTAAACGAGGCTGTGGCGTTAGAAGACCGGAAGGACTATGATAAACTGAAAGCCGCTTTGCTACGTCAGTTCGAACTCACTGACGATGGCTATAAGAAAAAGTTTAGAACTGAAAGGCCTCGTGACAATGAGACCTTTGTGATGTTTTTAGCCAGAATAAGTAGATATTTAGATGGTTGGCTTAGACTGAGTAAGGTAGAGAAAACTTACGAAGGCTTGTTAGATTTTATGCTTTGGGACCAGTTCTTAGATGTATGTAACAGAGAACTGTATCAGAATTTGAGTAGTAAGAGGTTAGTTAAAGCTAGGGATGTAGCAGAAGATGCAGATTTGTTTGCAAAGACTCGTGGAGGTCCCAAGTATGTCGTGAATCGAACCAATAAGGACCGAAGCCATAAACCATATGAAATACCTCAGAGACAGTATCCTAGTAGTCGTAATGTAGGTACTAGTAATAGAGGCAGTAGTAATGGTGCAAATAGAGGTAGAGGTTATCAACCCTTTGGTGTACTGAAGTGTACTAATTGTGGTCGTATAGGGCATAGCTCATATTACTGTAGGAGCGGAAAGTACGGTAATAGTGCTAATGCAGCAGCAGAGGTAGAGGTAGAGCAGGAACAGGAAAGTAGTAAAGGGGAGAATAGAAATAGTAAGGAAAATAGAAATAGAGGTAGAGGCCGTGACCGATCTAGGAGAAGAGGTAGAGGAAGAAATAGAGATAGAGATAGGAGTAAGTCAAATAGGTCAGAGAGTGGAAATAGTATTATAGCACTCAGTGATGTTGAGGAGTTAGGTATGCTTAGTGTAAGTACATGTCCTACAAAACCCGGTACTTGTTATTGTAGGGATGTAATCGCTATGCGAGATACAGGTTGTACATGTGTGATAGTGAAACGGGACTTAGTAGAAGCAAGTCAGTTTGTAGAGAAAACCCGTAGATGTAAGTACATAGATGGGAGTGAACATAGGCTAGATGTAGCTAGAATAAATATTGATTGTCCGTATTTGTCACAAACTGACATACGGGCCTTATTGTATCTGTAGCGTAAATGCAGGTATTGCATCATCTTTTTGTAAATTTTGAGTTATTGAGGTAAATGTCAGATTTCACGCATAAAATACCTCTCATGTTTTTCTGTATTTCATAACTTAAATTTCCATGTAAATTTTATTAAATTCGGTTCAGTAATAAGAAAGTTGATATTTTATAAACTTCAGTAATTCATGTTTTTATCCCCAAAACCACTATAACGGGCCTCAAATTGTCAATTTCAATCCGCGCCAAAGTAGTCAGATTTCCCGGCTATATCATGATTCCCGTGGAAAAGCAAATAGTCGGAGTCCACGGATTAGCCGTGAGTCCCATGAAATTTAGTATTTGGCGGGACATTACCCTACAAATAAACTGGACTAGATATGCCTAGTGCACACCACCTTTCGACATTAGACGAATCTATGTCAAACTGATATTTCTTGCTAGAAATTTATGCTCGATCGAGGTAAGAAATTTATTTGTTAGTTTTTTGTATGATTTTTGCATTACGATTTTTATTTGGTAAATTTTTGTTCATTCTACAGAATTTTGTAACACGTTTTCTTTTCGGCCTGTGATTTTGGCTAGTTTCGGTATGTCAGGATAATTTACTAAATTTTTCAGACTTTTGTAAATTATTTCGAAAGAGGAGTCTAAAATGTTTCGTTTTTATAAGCTGTAAGATTTGTACTGAAATTTGTATAACATGATAATTGCAACGTACTCTTTTTCAAAAAAATATGTAAAACATTTCTTTGTTATGGAACGCCATTACTGCATTGCATTGTAATGTATAAATCTATATGGCAAGTCTAGTACCATGTATGTAATATGTTATTGTAATTTCAAATTAATTGTGTGCCAGTCTATAGCACATCTAAACAGCGTCCGTTTTGTGTATGGCATTTGATGTTATATTGATGCCAACTATGGTATAACGTTTGATTTGCATTGAATTTTGTTAATTTGTAGTTGTAAATAATAGCTGCAGTTTATCATTTCCGTATCTATAATGTTTCATCATAAACTTTTCATATCTTTTTCATACTTCAATTTTAGACTTTTAAGTAATTCATTTTTGTAATAATGGAAGAAATAAGTGACGTATTTTAATCACGTGACGTCTGAACTTAGTAGCACATATATTTTGTATAAGTAGCACGTATTATTTATGGGAGCCTACGGAGGTACAGTGTACCCAAAGGAGCAGTTTTATGCCCTGACATTTGTTTTGCTATGGTGCTTACCATATGTTATATATTTTAGCTTCTTCCGCCAGACGATTTTACCTGGTGATGTCATAACCCGGAAGTACAATGCCCGAGGTTCACTTGTCTTCACTCGCCTGGATGTGATTTTCCCAGCTTAGAGCTTTCGTCCCATGGTTGTGCCGTAAACCGTAAAGACGCTGATTTTTGTTATCCTCTGAAGTCAGCTCAGGGATGCAATCACCTACCATCATAGGGAGCCAAAACGGAGTCAACGTATTCACGGTTTAAAGGGACTTTTCTTGAAGATATGTTATATTTTTTTGTGCTACTTAAAGTTCGAAATTATCTGAAACATCTGTGCCACGTCACGTTACCACGAAACTGTCAGTGATAGAACGTTGTATCTAGAGATAATGAACTCTATTTTTTTTTCTTTCTTATAATCAGTTTTTTTTACTTATCATTTAGTCATTGTTAATAATCATTTTATGTAAATAAATTTGTAAATATTGTAAAGGGTGTTGATTTGTTCTGATAGTTATTGTCGCCGGTACGTCCATCCTTGTCACAGTATTTCAAGGGTAAAGTAGAGGCGTTGGTTGTAGATAATCCTACCAATGATGTTATAATTGGTAATGTAGAGGGAGCTGTAGAACCTCAGTTTAGTAGCTTAGCGTCAGCAGTAGAAACTAGGGCGCAAGCCAAAGTTAAGAAGCAAGTAAAGCTTAAAGTTCCGTCTCAGATTTTAGATATATCTAGAGAGGAATTCTTAGAAAAGCAACAGAAAGATAGCACTTTAGATTTGTGTAGAAGGAAGGCTGAGGAAGGTACGATTAAGCAGTGTAGAGGTAAGGGTTCAGTTAGGTTTGAGATTAGGAATAAGTTGTTATATAGAGAGTATACCGCCCAGAATTTAGACAAAAGTAGACAGTTGATTGTACCTAAATGTCTTAGAGAAACTGTGCTGAAAGTTGCACATGATTCGTTACTGTCGGGTCATTTAGGAGTAAGGAAAACTAGTGATAGGGTATTAGGTGAATTTTACTGGCCAGGAGTAATGGCAGAGGTAAGGAGGTACTGTCAGTCATGTAGTATATGTCAACGTACTATAGCTAAGGGTAGAGTAAGCAAAGTTCCGTTAGGAAAAATGCCTTTGATTGATACTCCATTTAAGAGAGTTGCTGTCGACATTGTTGGTCCGATCGAACCTATGACTGATAGGAAAAACAGATATATTTTGACTATGGTAGATTATGCTACTAGATATCCGGAAGCCATAGCACTACCTAGTATTGAAACTGAGAGGGTAGCAGAGGCATTAGTAGATATGTATAGTAGATTAGGAGTTCCAGAGGAAATGCTCACAGACTGTGGATCGCAGTTTACGTCAGACCTTATGGCAGAAGTTAGTAGATTATTGTCATTAAGGCAGTTAACTACTACAACGTATCACCCTATGTGTAACGGCTTAGTAGAGAAGTTTAACGGTAGTTCGAAGCAAATGTTGAAGCGTATGTGTAGTGAGAGACCTAGAGATTGGGATAGGTATTTGAATGCTATGTTGTTTGCTTACCGTGAAGTTCCGCAAGAAAGTTTGGGATTTTCTCCCTTTGAGTTACTTTACGGCAGAACAATCCGTGGACCGATAACTGTGCTAAGAGAGTTATGGGCTGGTAAGACGGAGAATGATGAGGTTAAAACCACTTTAAATATACCAGTATGTTATGGATTTGCAAGAAAAGTTGGATGATACGTGCAAGATAGCTCAGCAATAGTTAGCGAAAAGTAGTGCTAGATACAAGAAGTATTACAATAGGAAGGCTAAAGATAGGAAGTTTAAGGCAGGTAGTAAGGTACTTGTATTGTTACCTAAGAAACATAATAAGTTGTTGTTACATTGGAAGGGTCCTTACGTAGTAGTAGAGGTGGTAAATAGATTAGATTACAGGATAGATGTAGACGGAAAGTTGAAAACTTTTAACGCAAACATGCTGAAACAGTACTGTGAAAGGAAGGATGATAGTAAGTCTATACCAGATAAGGGTATATTAAGTAATGTTGGAGCAGCTATTGTAGAGGAGGATCAGAGAGATTATGACAGATTAGATCCGAATGAAAGTAGTGATGAGTTTTCGAGTAGAGTAGAAAAGGATATAGTTTTATGTCCAATAAAGCAGGGTACAGAAACGTACAAAGATGTAGAGGTAAATCCAGAGTTACCAGTAGAATGTAAGCAGGAAGTAGTAGATTTGTTAGAAAATTTCTCAGATGTACTTACAGATATTCCTGGGAATACTAACTTAGTTGAACATGATATTCAGTTGTCAACTACAGATCCGATAAGAGTAAAGGGTTATCCTATTCCTTTTCATTCGCAGCCAGTAGTGAAAGAGGATAGTAGTAGATAGAAGTAGATAAGATGTTGGAGTTGGGAGTAATCGAACCATCAAATGCTCCATTTTCCTCCCTCATAAGGAAAAAAGATAACAGTATCAGGTTCTGTATAGATTTTCGCCACCAGGTCAACAAACTGACGGTTTTCGATGCTGACCCTATGCCAAACATGGAGGAGATGTTTTCAAAACAGATATTATTCTAAACTAGAGTTGAGCAAAGGTTACTGGCAGGTTCCTTTATCTGAAAAGGCAAAACCCATGACTGCTTTTGAAACCCCGAATGGTTTGTTTCAATTCTGTAAGATGCCTTTTGGATTAGTTAACGCACCTGCAACGTTTTGCAGACTGATGCGGAAGGTTTTGAAGGAACTTGGGCACTCAGATAGCTTCTTTGATGACATCCTGGTGTATACAATCACATGGCCAGAACATGTAATAGCTCTTACTGAGTTGTTGACCAGACTAAGAGAGGCTAAGTTAACAGCAAAACCGACTAAGTGTTTTATAGGTTTTCAGAAGTTAGAATGTTTAGGGCATATGATGGGAGATGTCCAGACCCTTGAACCAGTTCCAAATAAGGTACAGGCCATACAGAATGCCGAGAGACCGAAAACCAAGAAGGCAATACGTCCATCCTGTCACACACTGCTATGATAGCAAACATTCTAATGTCGCGTAAAAACATAGCATTTACAGGCATTATAATAAAAATGAAAAGTATCGAGTCGTATTATGATGTGATGCGTGTAGATTTCAGCATTGTTGCCATGTATATCATTAGGAGCTGAAATACCCTTAATTTCTTTTCTGAAAGTTTTTACAGATATCTGTTTACTGACTCTTTGACAAACTACTAAAGTTCCATTGTTTTCTGTATATATATAGGTGAAATATATTGAAGCAGTTTATTGGTGCTATTTTAGCAAAACAGCTTATAGGTTAGAAACAGTAAAACGGCTTATAGTTGCTACAATTGGCAAAAACAGCTTACAGATGCTAGAATTACTATAAGGACCACAATGAAATAAGAATTGTTAGAATTAGTCAATCTGCAATAATCTAAAGTAGTTATGTTTTGAAACAAATATTAAAACAGCTCAATTCAATCACATTCAAATGTACCGAAACAAGAACAGTTTCGTAATTTTTGAAGTGTGAACAACAACTGTAGGCCAAAATCCCCCCTCTCCTGTTCAAATTGACCATGGTAGACAACAACCCAAACCTTTTGGTTTGTTGATTAAACATTTAGAATTAAACGAAGATACAGAAATAGAATAATTGTAATTATAAAGCCTCCAAATACTATGAGACCAGCTTACGTACAAATCGGGATGCGGACACAGATACATGGATGAATCTAATAGCTCTACATATTCTTTGAATAGTCGAGCTAAATATTTGAAAATTGACTGTAGTAAGTAAAACTTTGTCTGCATTTAATACAAATGTGAACAATTGAGAGTACCAAATGAAATACATTATTTAATTGTTTATCAATAAAGAAAGAAAAACAAGCGGGATACAATTGCCCCATGTCGCTTACTTGAAATTGACTATTTGCACCAATTTAAACAAACATGTCGATTGAGATGTTTTTACAATGATGCTACAGAACCAAATTTAATGATGATCTTCCAGAAAATCTCATTTAAAGTATTTATATCTTTAGCTAAATGGTCCACATACATTCATTTGAAAAAAAAAATTGAAGACTTTGTAAGAATGCAACAGACCAATATTTACAATGTTCGATGAATATCAATCTGTGCGTCCATTTGCATAAAACGAAGAAAATGCTTTTGACTGATGTTATAAACCATCTTGATGAAGATCCTTCAAACAGGTCATGCAAAGAAGTTTTTACAGGCTTATACATATTTTTTAACTCTTACAGCCCGTAAAATGAGACAAGTGACCCCATCTGAACAAATTTAGGTAAAGAGCTTATAATGATTTTGCAGAACAAATATCATGAAAATCCATGAAGTGGTTCATTAGAGTTAATAAAGGTTTCTCTGTTATTAACTACAATGTAGTTGCTCACTACTAGAGTAAAAGCATCCCCTTTTAAACAAAACTGGGAGAAGACATTAAAATGGTGCTACAGATCAAGTTTAATGGAAATCTATCAAGTGGTTCGTGAGAAGTTGTTTAAAGTTTTTTCTCTCTTTGGCTTCTAATCCCCCAAAAGGTTGCCAAGTGTCCCAACCGAACATACTTGAGAGAGGGTATCTTATAACTGTCAATATTAAAGCGGCACTATGGTGTGTACATGGGGTGTACAATATACTGACTAAAGGCTAGGCTTAGGTTTAGCATAAGTTTAATAGTGTACAATCAATGAGTGCGTACATTCAATGCTGGATCACCTTATAACACTGCTTCACGCCATATTTGATGATAGTTCATAAAAAGAAGTTATTTAAAGATTTTTCTGTTTTTAGCTTAAGTGACACCTCTTTGAGTTAAGTGTCCCTATTTGAAAAAAAATCGGAGAGGAATTGATAATGATGCTACAACCATGTTAATGAAGATCTGTTAAGCTGTTCATGAGAAAAAGTCATATAAAGGTTTTCATTTGTAGCTCAAGCAAGGCTTAAAAGGGGCCAAGTGCCATCTATGGCCTAAATTTGGACAGAATTATACAGTGATGATAAGACCAAGTTTGATGAAGATTTATCAAGTGGCTTATAGGAAAACGTCTTTTACAGTTTTTTGTTGTTGTTAGAACTAGTTGTCCCTAAGTGTCCCAATCTGAAAAAAATAGGAAAGTACCTATAATGATGCTACAGACAAAATGCGATGAAAATCCATCAAGTGGTTCTTAAGAAGACTTTTCTTTAAAGATTTTTCTTCTTCTTTGTATAGCAAAAGCGGTCCTTAAGAGGGACCATATGAACAAGATTTGGAGAAGATCTTTCAACGATGGTACATACCAATTTTGATGAAGATCCATCAAGCAGCTCATGAAAAGAAGTTGTTCAAAACTTATTTTTCTTTTGTTAGCAGAAGCGTCCCTAAAATATAGTCCTTATTTGAGCAAAATTGGGAGAGAACCTTAGAGTCGTGATACAGGCCAGGTTCGGTGAAGATCCGTCTGGCGGTTCACGAGAGAAAGATGTTGTAAGTTGTTTTTTATTTTAGCTCTAGCGGCCCCTAAAAGGAGTGACCTCATTTGAATAAATTTGAGGCAAGACCTCGCCAGGATGCTACAGCACAATTTTAGTGTAATTTTATGCAAATAAAATGTGGATGATTGGCACCAGACAATCCACATACAATAATGTAAAAGTTAAAACAGACATTGACTTCCGAGAAATATAGGTCCTAACTGTTATGACCTTTAGTGACCTATAAATGATTGGAAATTGCACTACATGGACCATAACCTGGACATAAACTCACAATTGTGTAACCTTGTTTATGGAACCAAAAACACATTTACTTGATGTTAATTCGTATTGTGAAGTTGTACTTGTTACGAAACACTTGTTTGGTAAGTATAAGAAAAAGCTACTGATATGGAGGAAAAGATCGTATCTGCCACTCAAACCTATTAAGATTACTTATAGTATATGATTCAACATAGACACTTATTCAGATAGTATAATTTTAAAGGCCTATGAGATTAAAGGTGGAGAGGTTATAGACACACCACAGAGGCAGCAATTTGTATCAAGTAGAAGATGCTGCAAATCAGTGTGTTTTGTAAGGCAGTATTACCATACAAGTCATTAAAAGAGCTGACACTTGGTGATCCAGTAGTAAGACGCTAGATTTCTAAAGCATGGATTCTGAGTTTGAAGTATCAGCTCCAAAAATTACATACATGAGCACTACACCTGGGATTCATTGGATCGAGCTTCTTCTGTATCTTGCACCATCCTCCAACTGAAATTAGAAATAAAAAAAAGTTCCATGACATGCTATTAGTATATGCATTTTACCCTACTGAGCTATTCTGCTTAGTACATCATTGAAGAAATGTATATATTTACTTGTCACATAATATCAATAGAAGTAAAGTGAATTGGTGTTTTATCAATAAGTATCATCGCGTTTGCGATGAAGTCACGTTATGTATCGGCTATAAACAGCATTATTGTTCTACCGTGGGTAAATTTTATCTTATTTAATAATCTGACCTAATTTGAAAACAAAACTTGATTTTTGGAAATTCTATAGGTTTAACTTTAGTGAAACTCAAAACTGATAAAAGCTGTAACAAAGAACATTTGGATTAATAACGCAGCAAGTAGGTATACTGTATTTTGAAAAATAAAGAAAAACAAGTAATTTGTTAAGATTGTACAATTATACACTTTTTACTAATGATATATAAATGAAATAAAAATATTTATGGACTTCCTTGTTTTTCTAAGAATTCTTTCTAAAACAGCAAATATTATATAATGAGTAAAACTTGATATACACACAGGTTATGTAAACTGTGCTTAACATATTTACATGTTGAAGAAATAATATATCGTAACAAAAGAATGAATAGAGGATATTACATGAGTGACTTTTCATATTGAATTTATCAAACAAGTTGACTACTAGAACAAATATGAAAGGTCTTCAGTTTTGGTTTTTATAACCAACACTTTGACTGTCCGTATAAAATATATCTAAAGACACAATTCACTCAAGAAGAGGTCAACATTAAACAACTTACATATAGGAAATAAATGTTAGCTCTAAAATGTTCAAAATGATAAGAAATTGTATTGACTTTCCGGATATTTGATTTTCATGTATGCTAGATATATAAAATATGAAAAAATAAAAGAAACATTTCCACAAGGTACATATTAATTTAATGTGGGTAAAATCTGCTTTTGATCTCAGTTTTGATCCCAGACTAGTAAAATACAGCACAATCAATCTGCGAAATATTTTAAAGTCCCTTTGACAATTATTCCAGACTTTGTAGAAAAACAGTCAAGTGGCCTACAGAAATAGTTTTCCAAGTATGTCATCTGATATGGAGGTTAACAACGAATTTGTTGGAGAAACCGGACAGTCAGACCTAACACTGGTTGTTGAAGACCATAAAATACCCGTGTCGAAAGCCGTTCTGTGTATTGCTTCACCTGTGTTCCGTGCCATACTAGCTGGAAGGTGACTATCAGGAGAAGACAATGAGTGAAATACCATTGCCAGGGAAGATGTATGAGGACTTTGTAGAATTCCTCAGATGTATTTATCCTGACAAGTTAAAGAAAGTAACAGGTATGCCTAACATGTTCATTCAGAGAGTTGCAGGAATCTGTCTCCAAGTGTAAAATAATTTAATTAAGTTTTTGCATAAAATATCATGATTTTGTAAAAAACGGTTATTCTAAAATTTTGAAACAAAAATTAGCCCATTGAAACTGTACATTTCTAAAGTTGATAATTGACCATTCAAAAAGTTCATTTTCAAACTGAAAATTAGCCATTCCAAATGTTTAGTTTCTTACTGAAAGGAGGCCATACCAGAACGTTGTTTTTCGAACTGAAAGTAATCCATTTCAAATACATGTATTCATGTTCAAATTGAAAGTAAGCCATGATACCAAAATGTTCAGTGTGAGACTGATAGTAGACCATTGTAAATAGTCATTTTCAAACTGAAAGTAGATCATTCCTAATGTTCAATTTCGAAATGAAAGTAGGCAAAACCAAAATGTTTAGTTTTGAAACTGATAGTTCACTAAGTTGTCCATTACAAATGTTCATTTTCAGATTGAATATAGGCTATTTCAAATATTCATTTTCAAACTGACCAAAATGTAGTCTATTTCAAACTCAAAGTAGGTTATTCCTAATGCTCGTTTTCAAAGTGAGAGTAGGCCATTGGAAATGTTCAAGTTCAAACTGATAGTCGGTCATTTCAGACAGAAAGTAGGCCCTTCCTATTGTACATTTTCAAACTGAAAGCAAGCCATTCCATCTATTTTCAAACTGAAAATTGGACATTTAAGCTGTATAGTAGGCCACTTTATTAAATAGCTGTCACATTGAAACTGATAGAAAGTCATTCTGACTGTTGCATTTTAAACTGACAGTTGGCCATTTCAGTTGTTCGTAGGCTATTCCAAATCCCGACATTTAACAGAAAGAATTTGATTGACAACTATGATTTTAATGAAACATGATTAGTCCAACTTCCAAAATTCCTACCAGCTAATTCCTTTGGCTCATAAATATCAAGTGAAGAATATAGAAAAGCGATGTGAAAAAATTCTTATTCCAACAAGTTAGAAAGAAACACACAATAGATGTCACTGAGTTATACAGGCATATACAATTGTCAGAGACATTTGTTCCAGAGGATTTGAAGGAAGTATGCATTTACTTGGCCTCTGAACATAAACTGGCTCAATTTCTGACAGCTCATGAGAAATACAAAATATCAGATGCCAGTCAAAACAGGATAATCAAGCTGGCTCTGCGGAGAAGAGAACTAGATTCTGAAGTTGACAAACACCTTTATTTGAACACTGACAGTCAGGCTGATGGGACGTTTTCTGGTTTTTCTTTTGGAGGTGCGCCCGCTGTAACAGCACATCCTTCGTATAATTATTCCTATACTGATGACAAAGTGAAGTTTACTTTGACTGGATATATCAGAGAGAACAACAGTGAAGCTAAGGGCATATTAAGAGCCCTGCGACTTTCAAAAAGATACAATATCACTGAACGCAATATAAGATCCAAGCTAATACAGAAGTTAAGAGACATTAAGCAAGAGGCGGAGGCAGCAGAAGACTTTAGGGAGGAATATAGTTTACTACCAGAAGCTATAAAGCTGGCTGTACAAAATGATTGACAAAATGTGACATTAAACCAGAGGCGGACGCAGCAGAAGACTCTAGGGAGAAATTTAGTTTACAACCAGAAGCTATAAAGCTGGCTGTACAAAATGATTGACAAAATGTGTCATTAAACCAGAGGCGGACGCAGTAGAAGACTCTAGGGAGGACTTTAGTTTACTACCTGAAGCTATAAAACTGGCTGTACAAAATGGTTGACAAAACTTGATACAATTCTTGTACTAGAAATAAATTTATTTCTAAATGGAATATGGTTTCATTTGATCTTTTTATGCCCCCGAAGGGAGGCATATTAGTTTTCAACTGTCCGTCCGTTCGTTCGTTAGTTCGTTCGTCACAACGTTAACTTTTTGCATGAAGGCACTTTACTCGCGAACCACTGCACCCAGGACCTTCAAACTTCACGTGCTGATAGTACTTATTGAGTATACCATTCCTACTGACTTTGGAGTCACCAGGTCAAAGGTCAAGGTCACAGGGGCCAATGATAACTTTTTGCATGAAGGCCTTTGACTCGCGAACCACTGCACCCAGGACCTTCAAACTTCACATGCTGATAGTACTTATTGAGTACACTACCCCTACTGACCTTGGTGTTACCAGGTCAAAGGTCAAGGTCACAGGGGCCAACGTTAACTTTTTGCATGAAGGCTCTTTACTCGCGAACCACTGCACCCAGGACCTTCAAACTTCACATGCTGATAGTACTTATTGAGTACACCAATCCTACTGACTTTGGGGTCACCAGTTCAAAGGTCAAGGTCACAGGGGCCAACGTTAACTTTTTGCATGAAGGCACTTTACTCGCGAACCACTTCACCCAGGACCTTCAAACTTCACATGCTGATAGTACTTATTGAGTACACCACCCCTACTGACTTTGGGTCACCAGGTCAAATGTCAAGGTCACCAGGTCAAAGGTCAAGGTGCTGCGGGGGCATTTGTCACCATTAGTGACAGCTCTTGTTTATCCATTTAGTAAACATTTTTTTATCCCTAGTGACCTTAACCTAGATACTGCCAGCTTCGTTCTTATCCCTGCCATGGTCTTACTACCAACTATAGACAAAACTTCATATTAAAATATGAATCCAACCTTAAGTTATTGCGGTAAGATAAGTTTGACACATACTATCTTAAAGTCCATCCATCTGCTTAACAATATTCAGCAGTCTGAAAACTAGAATTACAGATTAATTTCTGGAATGTAAGCAAAATGTGACATGTCATAATCTTCTCAAGAAAATCCTTTTTGCATAATGATAGAAATTAGGTAAGAAATAATAAAACTGTTCGAGGGATATATTCTTACTTTCATGTATACATGCAGTTCATTCAAACTGTTTTTTTTTTTTTTTGTCTTTCTGATATGAAATTTCCTACTGACCTCCTATTTGCAAGTAAAGCAGGAACAACAACTGAATCATGTTAAAATGATAGACTGGTCAAGAAAATTGACCTAAATCTGTGACCTCCTAGTACGACCTTGACCTTTGTGTCTTGGGTCTTGCTCTTATATGTGACACACTATCCTACATTTTCAGGTCTTTTGGAATCATTTGTGTTCATTTAATGTATTTGCATAATAGTGTACTAATTAAGCCGGTGCAAGCAGGCATGTTAAGTGGTGCATATTTCGTCACCTATCATGAACAGATCCATGAAAACTGACGCTATCATTGTTTTGCTTTCCAAATGATCTAAGAGATCATGTGGCTATAGATGTATCGTATGTGACTAAAGGAACAACAGAGATGAGTATGGGTTAGCACAAAGTTTGTGGGAACGTTTGTCCGTCCGTCCGTTCACAATTTCGTGTCCGTACCATAACTCTGACATCCATGAAAATATTTTGATATTGCTGGGCACAAATGTTCCCCATGATGAGACGACGTGTTATGCGCAAAATTTGGACCCCTAGCTTAAATGTCAAGGTCACAATTGGAGGTCAGAGGTCGACAGGTTCTTTTCCTGTCCGGTTCATAACTCTGCATCTATGAAAGGATTTTAATATTATTTTGCACAATTGTACCTCATAATAAGCTGATGTGTCGTGCACAACTTTCAGACCCCTAGCTCAAAGGTTAAGGTCACAATTTGAGGTCAAAGGTCAATATGTTTTTTTTTCTGTCCGGTTCAGAACCCTGTCATCCATCAAGGGATTTTAATATTACTTGGCAAAAATATTCCCCATGATGAGACAACGTGTCATGCGCATCACCCAGAACCCTAGCTTAAAGGCCAAGGTCACTCTTACTTGGAGATCAAAGGTCAATGGGACATTTTTCCTGTCCGGTGTATACCTTTGTCATGCGGAACAGGATTTGAATATTACTTTGCACACGTGTTCACCGCTATAAGACGGAGTTGCATGCGCAAGAACTTGATCCCTAGGTCGAGGGTCAAGGTCACACATAGAGGCCAAATGTCAGACAAAAGAATGACTTTGTCTGGAACACTTCTTCTTCGTGCAAGGAGGGATTTAACGTTACTTGGCATAAATGTTCACTAACATGAGACAGATTGTTTTGCGTAGAGAACCAGGTCCCTAGGTCTAAGGTCAAGGTCACACTTGGAGGTCAGATGCCAAATCCAAGAATGACTTTGTCCGGAGCTTTCTTCTTTATGCATAGAGGGATTTGGATGTAACTTGAGGCACTCTTGTTAGCTCACCTGAGCACGAAGTGATCGCCCTGTGTCCATCGTCCGTCGTCAACAATTTGACTGTTAACACTCTAGAGGTCACAATTTTGGCCTAATCTTAATGAAGCTTGGTCACAATGTTACCCTCAATAAAATCTTGGACGAGTTTGATATTGGGTCATCTGGGGTTAAAAACTAGGTCAGCAGGTCAAATCAAAGGAAAAGCTTGTTAACACAGTAGAGGTCACAATTTTAGCTCAATCTTAATGAAACTTGGTCAGAATGTTACCCTCAATAAAATCTTGGACGAGTTTGATATTGGGTCATCTGGGGTTAAAAACTAGGTCACCAGGTCAAAAAAAAGAAAAGCTTGTTAACACTGTAGAGGCCACATTTATGACTGTATCTTCATGAAACTTAGTCAGAATGGTAATCGTTATGGTCTATAGGTCAAGTTCGAATCTGGGTCATGTGGGGTCAAAAACTAGGTCACCAGGTCAAATCAAAGGGAAAGCTAATTAACACTTTAGAGGCCACATTTATGACCATATCTTAATGAAACTTGGTCAGAATGTTAATCTTGATGATCTTTAGGTCAAAAGGTCAGGTGAGCGATACAAGGCCTTCATGGCCCTCTTGATTTTAGCTTTTATTGTAACTTACTTTTTAAAGGCCGTAGGGAAAAACTGATACATGTACCAGTTTTCTGTGGCACAACATATGCATGTCACATTCAATTTTTAGGTGTATTTTGACCTATCTCTACCTGGTAAAGAGTGTTGTGTTGACTTGTGTATTTTTTTCTTTTTACTATGAATTACTTATATGTTACCGTTTTGATAATCAGCCACAAAAATGCTATATGCAAACAACTATAGTTGTATTATGCAATATCTTCAATGACATCCGCTCGATTTAAAATATTACAAATGGAACATTTAAAATAACATCAGCTCGATGAATACATTACAAGATATTGGAACCATGTGAGTTCATTGAATGAATTTGCATAAAGGTTTTCCTATTTAGACGGTGCTAGTGAGCGTGATAGGTGCTGGATACTTCATTTAATACCTGTCGTGAACAGACCCAATTAAATTGTCTACCATTTGCTTACTTTTTTGAAGTCTACTTACACAGTTTATTAGACTGACAGATGCTTATTACAGTCAGTACCTACTAGTGACAAGCGTTTTTGTGAGAAATCTGTTAAACAAAATACACATTTTTCAGTTCTTCTAAAAGGTATTACTTTTCACTTACCAACTTTTATTTTATTTCTGGACATTTAACACAGGTCTACACTTAAAACACAGGTCTAATAATTTTGTTTTGTAATGCAGTATTACCATACAGGTCATTTTAAGAGAGCTGACACTCTGTGGTCCAGTAGTAAGACGTCAGTTCTAAAACATGGATTATGAGTTTGAAGTATCAGCTCCAAAAATTACATAATGAGCATTACACTTGGGATTCATTGGAGCATCTTCTGTATCTTGCACTATCCTCCAACTGAAATTAGAAATTAACAAGGCAGTCTGAAAGACAGCTAAATCCCCCGCCACTGCTATGGATAGTGAAAGGGTAAACCTTTGATTTTAGCTGTGACCTTGACCTTGAACTGACATGGCTGACTCATGAATTCTGCACAACGTCTTGATGAGGTGATCATTTGACCCAAGTTTCATGAAAATCCTTCAAGGGGTTTAGGAGATACAGAGCTGAAACCTTTGACCTTCAGTTGTGACCTTGACCTTGGGCCGACATGGCTGACTCATAAGTTCTGCACATCGCCTTGATGAGGTGATCGTTTGACCCAAGTTTGATGAAAATCCTTCAAGGAGTTTAGGAGATATAGAGCGGACACAAAATGGAAGACTCAAACATTTGACCCTAAGTTGTGACCTTGACCTTGAGCCGGCATGACTGACTCATGGGTTCTGCACATCGTCTTGATGAGGTGATCATTTGACCCAAGTTTGATAAAATTCCTTCAAGGGGTTTAGGAGATGTAGAGCGGACACAAAATGGAAGGCTCAAACCTTTGACATTGAGTTGTGACCTTGACCTTGAGCCGGCAAGGCTGACCCATGGGTTCTGCACATCGTCTTGATGAGGTGATCATTTGACCCAAGTTAAATGAAAATCCTTCAAGGAGTTTAGAAGATATAGAGCGGACACAAAATGGAAGGCTCAAAACATTTGACCCTAATTTGTGACCTTGACCTTGAGCTGGCATGGCTGACTCATGGGTTCTGCACATCGTCTTGATGAGGTGATCATTTGACCTAAGTTTTATAAAATTCCTTCAAGGGGTTTATGAGATATAGAGCGGACACAAAATGGCAGGCTCAAACCTTTGACCTTGAGTTGTGACCTTGACCTTGAACCGACAAGGCTGAGTCATGGGTTCTGCACATCGTCTTGATGAGGTGATCATTTGACCCAAGTTTCATGAAAATCCTTCAAGGGGTTTAGGAGATATGGACCGGACACGATTTTGTTACGGACGGAAGGACGGAAGGATGCAGACCATTCCTATAATCCCTCCGCCAAGGCGGGGGATTAAAAACAAATGTTCCGTGATACGCTATTAGTATATGCATTTTACCCTATAGAGCTATTCTGTCTGTACATTATTGAATAAATGTATATATCTACTTGTCACATAATATCAATAGATGTAAAGTGAATTGGTGTTTTATCAGTAAGTATCATGAAATCGACCACCGCGTTTGCAACGAAGTCCTGTTATCTATCGGCTATAGAGTGCGTTACAGTTTTACCCATTGGTAAATTTTATCTTTTTTGATAATATGACCTTATCTAACAAACAAAACTAGATTTATGGAAATTCTAAATTTAACTTTATCGAAACTCAAACTTTGACAAAAGATTTAACAAAAATCATTTGGATTAATAAGGCAGCAAGTAGGTATACTGTATTTTAAAAATAAAGTAAAAGTAAGTTATTTGTTAAGATTATACACTTTTTACTAACAATAGATAGATCTAAATGAAATAAAAATATTTATGAACTTCCTTTAAGCATTCTTTCGAAAGAAACAGATATGATATAAATTTGATATTCACATTGGTTATTTACATGTTGAAGAAATATTATTTCGTGATAAAGGAATCAAGTAACATGCTTTTTTTAGTTGAAAAGTATTTTTTATTCATTTTTTTTTTTTTTTTTTTTTTTTTTGATAAACACTTTTTTTGGTAAATTTAAAGTTAGTGTAATGTTCACAAAACAAACAGATGTTATAGAACAATCAGATACCGGCACATTGAACTTAATACCAAATAAAAAGTGAAATTAGATAGCACAAACTTGAATTATGTGAACCTATCATCGAGTGAAAATTTCTAAGAATCCGAATTAAGTTGTTTGAAGTGGTAGTGATACAGGGTAGGTTTTCAGTCTATGTTGATATTCAACTAGTGTTCAATGCTGGGTGATGCTATTTTCAGCTTATAAGCAGGGTAGGTTAATATCGTACCTATGTTTCATTCATTCCAAGTTGGAACTTTAATTTAACTTGACTAGCAAAATTTCGGATTTTACATTTTAGAGTCATGTACAATTACACTATGATATTGCTCTTCATGACTGAAAAATAAAATAGTTCAAAATGCTTAGATAAGATTTTGGTGAAAAAAAACCAAAATTCAATTTACGATCTTATTTCTAAGTTAAAGGTACAGTATTTGTAAAACAACCAGTCCCATGTAATGGTCATTCTAAGGCTACCTGGAAAGTAAGTAATTTTGAGAGTATTTTATCTAAAAACACATCCATTTATCACATGCAGTCATCCAATGAAGTTCGAAGGCCTAGGCCCAAGCCTTCTCATCAGAAACCTGGCATTTTCCATCTAAATGTTACTGTTACCTTCTGCCTTGAGGTTTTGACCCAGAAAAACATAGGACTCATATCCTTATCACAAACAACCATCGCAGAAATTTTGGCAATCGGAAGCTAAAGATGCTTTATATACTGATCAAAAAATGTTTTCAGTTTCAAAGTCACTGTGACCATTATCTTTGATATGTTGACATCTGGTGACAACAGGCAAAACTTCTCTGTGAAGCTAAAAAGATCTCTGGAGGACAAGAACACTGTACTGTTCAAAAGCCTTGTCACTTAATTTAAAAAAATGAATTGAGCTAGAGCTATCACTAAAGGTGATTAATACCCAGATGCCGCTTTTGTTTGTTTATTTTGGGTTGCAACAGTATTTCATTCATACTTTCGCGGGCAGTTATCTTAACCAGTATTCCTGTATTCTGTACCAGCTCAGAGGTGTTCTCCGTAAGTAACTGCCAACAGGGCGGTATGACCTTGGATTATGACCTACTCACCAATTAGATATTAGGGATCATTTACTGACGACAGACAATCCTTTAAAGTTTAAATGTTGTACGAGTTTAAAAACTGTCTGTACACCAACATGTCCTTTAATCATTAATCGGAAAATCATTTCCCTGTCTCGTGGTCACTGTGACCTTGTCCTCTGTTCCATTGTCCCCAAACCGTTAAGATTTTATCTAATTCCCAAATATTTTCAATTAGTTTTTGGAAACCTGTCTACCAACAGACAAGAGAAAAACTGCATATACCCATTTTGTTTTGAAGGGCGCATAAATATGAATATTATTTTGTTTAATTTGTTTTTGATTGAAAGTTTTGTGTATATATTTATACCATAGATGTTTCACCTTTGTGCTTCTTAGTAGTTATCAATGGCAGTATTATCCGACTAAAGGAATAAATGAAAGTTAAGGTGTTATTTGTGTATGAATACTATTGGGTTTGACAAAGAGTGGATATGTCAAAACGAGGTTTGATTTTGGTTGTTAAATAGTTGATATGGCGACTTTACAGCTGGATGACCGCATTATAGATAATTTATCAAAATAGAAGATTTATGCAACACTCTGCCTGATTGGACAAGAGTGTCAATTTCTTTCACTCTGTTGATTGTGCTACGCTGAGTGAAATGTAGACAAAGCGTTTATCCTAAACGACGCTGTTCACAGTTTTAAAGCTAACATTGGCTCAGTATATTTAGCAAGAATATTGATATATCTCAAAATGATAAGTCAGTTTAATAAATATGATAAAAACCTGTTCAAATACCAACATATATCAAATTAAAGAAAGAGCTGAATACGGTCTGCGTATCACATGAATAAGGGTGTGATAAGAGTCTTTTATGTAGAGAAGTGCTTTTTAAAAGATTTTCCTTGTTACAATTTTCGTCTGTATATTAAAAGGTTTCTTGCTTTTGTGACTTATTCAGATTGCATATTAAAATGAGTACTTGTTTACTTTGATATATTTGTTATAAATTATTTAACTGATTTATGACATATGAATATTTTTCTTTAGTATGGTATGCAAATATTAAACTCAGTTGAAATCTGTTTCATTATATATATGCTATATAATGACTGAATCTCATTACACTGAAATGAAGGTACGCTGCATACAGTTTATCTATGTGATATGACTACGGTCAAACTTTGCTTATAAAACAGAAATATTGAAATAATTACAATTTTGCTTGACCTTCACTTTTTATAGGTGTGACGTCATTGTCCAAAGATTTATGAATAGCGAATATGCATTTGTTAAAGCGGGATCAGTTGGCCTATTTTAGAAATAAATAAAAATAATAAATAAAAAAAATCCTTTAATTGATTTTTTCACATGTATTCTAATCAAACTTGATTTGTAGCATCTTTATTAGGTCTTTATTAGGCCCGCAGCCAACTTTGTTCAGATGGGACATTTGACCCCTTTTAGGGGCTGCTAGAGCTAAAACTAGAAATGCCTTTATACAGCGTCTCATGAACAGCTTGGTGGATCTTTGTCATACTTGGTCTGGAGCATCATTATAAGGTCCTCTTCCAAATTTATTTATATAGGAACTTGGGCCCTATTAGGGACCACTATAGCTAAAAGTAGATATGCCTTTCTTCGCATTAACTACTAAAATGTAATGGATTTTTATCAAACTCGATGTGTAACAATATCGTAAGGTCTCCTGCTATTTTGTTACAAATGGGGATAGGGACTAATTTAGCTAAAAATATAAACACGTTTAATGACCTCTTCTCATGAACCGCTTCA
The DNA here is from genome assembly GCF_021730395.1 of Mercenaria mercenaria. Classification (NCBI taxonomy): domain Eukaryota; kingdom Metazoa; phylum Mollusca; class Bivalvia; order Venerida; family Veneridae; genus Mercenaria; species Mercenaria mercenaria. The sequence goes on along the minus strand of NC_069378.1, from coordinate 62,715,360 downwards.
TGAATCTTCATCAAACTACTGCTGTAATTATTCGTCTAAGGATAAACGAAACAAAATTGCAACCCTACGAAACCTTTGCGAAAAATTAAAAGAGAACCATTTAAATTGTTAAGTGCAGTGTTTAGTTCTGCAATTTGAAAAATGTTAGATGAAAGATGAATGTTAGATGAAAAATTCATAAACTTCTTTCCTTATTACAATTCGCCGACCATCATTTTTAAAGATATTTCTCGTTTAGTGTTATCTTCCGTATTGGCGTGCATGTCATGGTGTATCCTACGACTCGTAGGTGCTATAATTAGTGGCTATTTGGCTTAAAGGTGTTAGAGCCACCGACCTTGCATAAGCTAGCTGGATGACTTCCTGACATGAAGAATGCAGCGTACCGAGTGAGGCTCGAACCCACAAGTGGCAAGTGATTTGAAGTCAACGGCCTTAACCACTCTTCCACGGAGGCCCCGAAACGATTTATAAGTGCTAGAATGAATGAAATGACTTTAAAAGTGCCGATGTATAGATACCAGAATATGTTAAATGACTTATAGATGCTAAAATCACGTGCTGAAATTGGCAAAGAGACTTATAAGAAATTACTTCCAGGTGCTAGAATGTGAAAAATACAAATAAGTGCAAGAGTTGTGGGACCTGTGCAATTTGAAACAGTTTATCACAGTATACAAGTGTGTACAGTTTCAATCCATTCCCACAAGTGATTACTGAGATACCAGCTTACATACAAAATAGGGACGCGGACGCAGACACTTTAAGAAGTCAAATAGCTCTACCTATTCTTTGAATACTCGAGCTAAAAAGTGGAAGAAATAACTACGAGAAATTTTGTCAGCCTTGGCAAAACTTAGCATCCCTTAAAACAAATATGAAAAATTGAGAATACCAAATGATATATGATATTAGTTAAATGTTTACAGATTAGCATTTATATAGGAAATTATTAATGAAATATGTAGAATAATGATATATATGTCAAGAAGGAAACAAATACAAGAGGGTCATAATTATCCTGAGTCACTCGCTTGAAATTGCCTAAAAACTTTAATTTCCTTTGAATATATGTTTGACACAATGAATAATAACAACTGTGTTTAGTATTAAAACATGTCAAATGCCCCAATTTATACAAAAATGGGATGTCCTTACAAGAATACTACAGAACCAAATTTAATGACCTTCCGCCAGAAAATGTCACATGAGATATTATGACACGGTTTATGAGACATTTTACAGCTAGGTTTTTCTGTTTTTCAGCTCTAACTCATTGAATTGATTTGAGGGAAGACCTTATAACGTTCCAACAGACCTAGTTTGACCAAGTTTGATGAAGGTCCATTAATTAGTTCAAGAAGCCGCTTAAAATGTTTTTTTTTTTTTTCATCGTCTAGTTTTAGCTCTTACATTCCCTAAAATTTGAAATTTGGCCCCATCTGAACAAATCTGGAGAAGGAACTTACAGTGATGTTACAGAGCAAGATACATGAAAATCCATCAAGGGGTTCATGAGAAGAAGTTGATTAAGATTTCACTGTTGTTGTTTTTTTTTCAAGAGTCTCCCATATAGAGGCAAAGCTTCTCCTTTTGAACAAAACTTGGAGAAGTCCTTATTTGAGGAAGATGTATCAAGCGGGTCATGAGAAGTTGTTTGAGATTTTTCTTTTTTTGTTTGACTTCAAGTGCCCTAGCTGAACATACTTGGGAGAGACCAACATTAAAACGCCCCTTACAGAAGCAAGCCTCTGTGGCGTACATGCTGCGTATTTGCTGTGTATATGCCGCGAACACAGTAGTACGCCAGAGGAGTACATTTTACATACACCGCATGCCGCGTACATGCCGCATACTATTTCCACGAGTACACAGCATGTACGCAGGAGGTCACTAGTACACTTCAAGTACGCAGCACAGACTCTGAAAATTTAAGGAGTACACTGCATGTACGCAGGAGGGACTTGTACAAGAAAATAGTACACTGCATGTACACCGCAGATACTTTGAAATCTGTGCAGTACACTTCATATACGCGGGAAAGACTTGTACAATTTCTTTTGGCATTTATACTTAGTTTTTTTTTTATAAGTTAAAGTCTGAAGTAAACTTCATATACGCGGGAGGGACTTGTTCATTTTCTTTTGGTGTTTATACTTTGAATTTTTTTAAGTAAAAGTCTGAAGTACACTTCATGCAGGAAGGATTTGTACATTTTTTTTTTTGTAAGCAAGAACTTGATTTCCGAGTAACTTTTATCTTAATAGCATAGAGTAGTTCAGATTACCGGTATTCTGAACAATGAAAATTTGCCAAACTATTTGCAATGTTCATTTGTGAAGCTTACATCTTAGTGATTTCTGAGCTGCACCTTGCATGCAGTGTAAAAATATATTCTTTTTCATTTTGAATTAATCCTGGAGCTTTCTAACTTGGATAATTGAAAAGCCTTATTTGAACTTCGTTGCATTACATTTTGTAATACATGAAATAATTACCAAGATTATGCCTCAACAGCGCCCGAATGAGAAGAATTAATAGCTCTCACTGTTATTTGAATACTCTTAAGCAAAACACCATTCTATCATGTTTTATAAAGGCTCATTATGTTAACTCATTAAGGCCTCACCAAATTAAAAAGTTGTTCATCGGATTTGCCGCTCGTATATTTTCAGAACATTTTTGGCTAATTGCGCTCGCCCCATTGGAAAAAATCAATCCAAAATTTTTTGGTGCGCTACTTTTTACGGACGTAAAAGTGTATAAATGCTTATATAATTCCAGTCCTAGATTGTTCTCAGATGGATTTTAATCAAAATAAATACATTGTCATACTACGCACACATCGTCTATAATAAATCATAACACTTCACTTATATTTAGTTGCATTAAAGTTGTTTCCCCTTGATGCAGCCAGTTACGCCATTTTCTTCAAATGTTTACCAAATTACATGCTACAAAAATTGATTATTTCATTGAAAAGTGCATGAAGAAAAGCATACTAATTTATTTGATAACATCAATCTACATAATTTTGGTAAGGGTAAATACTTATTGATGCATGTCACTTATCTTTTTTCTGTTTTTTTTCTGTCCAAATGATCAGCATTTGCATACGAAAGTTGGTGGGGTAAGGAATTTACATTATCACAGCAGTTTCGCCACAAGAGTACACAGCATGTATGCAGCAGGAGTACACAGCATGTACGCCGCAGGACTCGGGCCAGGAGTACACTGCAGGAGTACACAGCATGTACGCCGCAGGAGTACACAGCATGTACGCTGCGGGGGTAGTACACCGCAGGCTCATTTGCATGTGAAAAGTGTATGTGCCGCGTACATGCTGCGTACTATTTCCCGCATACTAAATTCCTCCAGCGTACATCCTGTGTACTATGTAGTCCACAGCATGTACGCAGCAAGTAGTACGCGGCAGAGCTCATTTGCATGTCAAAAGTGTATGTGCGGTGTATATCCTGCGTACTATTTAAAGCCCTTGATTGCAGTACACATCATGTACGCATCATATACGCTGTATGTACACAGCAAGAGTACGCAGCAGGCCTTTTTCTTCTGTAAGGGGCCCTCTTAGGTGTACGCACGTATTGAGTCTACAAGATACTAATATATCTTGTTGATAGTTCACAGTACAATTTTATACATGTAAGAGGCCTTCTGCTTCATTGATATAACAGTATAATTATGTAAATAAACTTGATTATTCCAAGTATGTATCAATTATTTTTCAAACACTTAATTGTAGTCTATTAATAGCAATTGTAGCTGAATGGTCTCTAATATTCTCACGTTACTTTCTCATTATACATTTGTGATTGAAATGGAATGGATAATTATACGAAATTAATTGAAATATAATGATTCCATGAAATCACACATGATACTGGGAAAGTTACATGCCCAGCCTGTCTGGAGACACTAAAACATGAAGCTACTAGTACTCTGAAATCTGATTGATAACGTATCTGATCTCAGTATCATGTGTGATTACATGGAATCATATTCATACTTCAATAAATTTCGTACATTTTATTCAAAAATGTGAACGCGGGCTGTTTATTCGATAATTATCATAAAATGGATGCATTATCGCGTTTGCAATGAAGTCACGTTATCTCTCGGCTATAGATAGCATTTCTGTTGTACCCCTGTGTAGATGTTATCTTATTTATTAATCTAACCTAATATGAAAACTAAACTAGATTTATCAAACTACTAAATTTAACTTTAGCGAAACATAAAACTTTGACAAAGATCATCTGGATTAATAACGCAGCAAGTAGGTATACTGTATTTTGAAAAATAATAAAAACAAGAGCTGTCTCCGTAGGATGACACATGCCCCCGATGGCACTTTGAATGAATAGTTATGGCCGATGTTAGAGTTTAGGACCTTTGACCTACGGAGATGGGTCTTGCGCGCGACACATCGTCTTACTGTGTCACACATTCATGCATAGTTATTTTAAGATCCATGCATGAATGACAAAGATATGGACCGGACATGCCCATCAATGCACTATCATGAAAAATGATCTTTAACGTCTAAGTGTGACCTTGACCTTTGAGCTACGGACCTGGGTCTTGCGTGTGACACGTCGTCTTACTGTGGTACACATTCATGCCAAGTTATTTGAAAATCCATCCATGGATGACAAAGATATGGACCGGACACGCCCATCAATGCACTATCCTTTAACATCTAAGTGTGGCCTTGACCTTTGAGCTACGGACCTGGGTCTTGCGCACTGGACGTCGTCTTACTGTGGTACACATTCATGCCAAGTTATTTGAAAATCCATCCATCGATGACAAAGATATGGACCGGACACGCCCATCAATGCACTATCCTTTAACGTCTAAGTGTGACCTTGACCTTTGAGCTACGGACCTGGGTCTTGCGCACTGCACGTCTTACTGTGGTACACATTCATGCCAAGTTATTTGAAAATCCATCCATCGATGAGAAAGATATGGACCGGACACGCCCATCAATGCACTATCCTTTAACGTCTAAGTGTGACCTTGACCTTTGAGCTACGGACCTGGGTCTTGCGCACTGGACGTCGTCTTACTGTGGTACACATTCATGCCAAGTTATTTGAAAATCCATCCATCGATGACAAAGATATGGACCGGACACGAAAATTGCGGACAGACCGACAGACTGACAGACCGACAGACCGACAGACGGTTCAAAAACTATATGCCTCCCTTCGGGGGCATAAAAACAAGTAATTTGTTAAGTTCATACACTTTTTTCACTAACAATAGATAAATGGAATGATAAAATATTTATGGACTTCCTTGTTTGTTCCAAACATTCAGATTTTATAATGTGTAAAACTTAATATACACCTGTCAGATGATATAACATATGTACATTTTGCAGAAATAATATTTTATAATAAAAGATTAAAATAACGTTTTATTTGTTGAAGAGCCGTTTTTCATTCATTTTCTTAATGTGTTAATTACGGTTTTCGTAAATATAAAAGTTAGTGTCATTTTCATAGTAGAAGTTAACTAACTTTTATGGAGCAATCAGGTACAAATGTACATACGACCTTACAAAAAGTGACATTAGCTAGCACAATCTAGAATTATGTAAACCTACCCTCCAGTGATATGTTTTAGATGCAAGCTAGTGGTACAATACAATTGTAGTGATACAGGTTCGATTTTCACTCTCAGCTGATATCAAGACTAATTTTCAGTGCTGGGTGATACTATTTCCAGCGATATCGGTTTAGTCTGTAAGCAAGGCAGGTTTATATCACACAATTATTCATGACTTTGCAGGGATTCAGTCAAGTGACCTACAGAGACAGTTTTCCAAGTATGACATCTGAGATGGAGGTCAACAATGAATTTGGTGGAGAAACCGGACTGTCAGACCTTACGCTGGTAGTTGAAGACCATAAAATGGTCGAAAGCTGTTCTGTGTATTGCTTCACCTGTTTTCCATGCTATGCTGGAAGGTGAATTTCAAGAGAAGTGTAAGAGTGAAATACCATTGCCTGGGAAGAGTTATGAGGACTTTGTAGAATTCCTCAAATGTATTTATCCTAACAAGACGAAGAAAGTAACAGGTAAAATAACCTTAGACTGTGAAACCGTTGATAATATACGTGCTTTGTCCGAAGATACCTATGCATTAAAGATCCCACTTGATTTGCACTAATTAGTGTTAACTGGCATTCATCGAGTTTCTGATACCATCATCTTTACTGATTATCAACTTTCTATAAATAGCCTAATTAACATAATATTGTGATCGTATTTGCGCTTGTCGGAAGCATTAATGGGGCAATGCTGCCGAAAATTCGGCAATTTTCGTAGATCACTAGGTCTTCATTAATATAACATCTTACAACTTGATAGCTGTGACGCACATTTAAGTTTAATATGACATAAAATAATTTGTACTACACGTGTGCAAAATTGCTTAGAAGCGACACTGGAACAGCGTTTAATAGCTTGTTCCAGTTCTTTATCTTATGTGAACCATTAATTTGAACTGAAAACATTCATTGACTGACTTATTATAACACCAGAGCATATTTAAGGAAATAAATTGAGATTACAGAATTTGTGTTTTTTTAAAGTCATGCAACATAAAAATTGGATCTGTAGTAAAATTCGATGTGGAAGGAAGCTGATGTAAAAATTTGCCCATTAATATGGGAGGTGCTTAATTTTGATCAATGACCTGATATCAAAATAAAATAGCAGGCAAGTGATATCAGGCACTTTGCAGTTTGCATAGTAGTTGCATGATAAATTACTTTACAACTTAACTTATATCGCATGTGCAAGTAGCTGTGCGAACAAATCGTTTACCTGCCAATCTCGGTGTTGATTGTTCGAGTACTGCATCTGACCTTTTTTATTTTTCAAATTTAATCTACAATGCCGTGAAACCATCTATTGGTTTCCAGCGTGTATCTTCACTGAGAGTGCTACTTATTGTTACTCAAAAACGGCACAATACTGAGCGATACCTATAGATACTTATCCGCTCTATAATTAGAAGCAAAATAAATGCGTGCACAGTTGATTTGCTGCTCACGTGATGTAGGTGTCAAAAAACACTGTCTCATTCTATATTTGTATTAATGTTTACAAAATAAAGCCAATGTTTACAAAATAAAGCGTTGTAACGGTTTATAAAAATGCGCGAGAAAAACTGCGAAAACTGGAATTTCCCGTAAATCTGGAAACTAGAAACTTATCAACCATTCAGCTTCATGTATATATATGAAATATCGGCGTCATTTTAACTTTCGGTGATACTTTTTTTTTAAATTACAATTCACAATGTGTTGGTTAGTCGCTTTAAGGGGAAAGCGGAACAACTTAACATTAAGACCAAGGTTTCGCAGACCTAGCAATATGATTGGCATGACATAATTCTTAGAAATGTCGTTGGAAGCCTGTTTCATTTATATTTCCAGAAAAGAATGCCTACAAACTACTGCTTTTAGCGCATGAATATGAAGTGAAGAAAATGGAAAAAAGATGTGAAAAAGTGCTGATTCAAACTGTAAGGAAGAGCCATATGAAAAATGTCACGGAATTGTATAGACATATACACATGTCAGAGACATACGGTCTGGAGCAACTGAAGGAGATATGTATTTACATAGCTTCTGAACATGATCTAGCCCAGTTCAAAGCTGCCCGACAGACATACCAGATATCTGATGACAGTCACTGCAGGATTGTTGAGCTAGCTTTGCGCAGAAGAGAGTTGGATACATTGGATGAGAAATGCCTTTCTTTAAATGCTATAACTGGGACAGAAGAAATAAAAAAAAAGTGGAACCAAACAAAAAGTACTGAAATTGTCAAGTTTACAGCTAAAGGAAAAATCTATATGGATGGCACTAGTGTTGCAGATATATTAAGGGCTCTGCGACTTTTAGAGAGATTCAAACTCACCAAGAATGAAACTGATGTCAGATCAAAACTGTTAAGAAAAATACAACAAATTGATATAGGAGACAATTGTCCACAAAGAGAAGAATTTGACCTTCTCCCAGAAAATATCAAAGCTGCTGTGCAAAATACATTAGACGTCTCATATACAGCTGCTTAGAATGGATGCTGTCGAAAACATTTCTATTTCAAAAATACATAATACCTTTGTTTACACTGTTAAACAACCCTCATTTTAAATGGAAACTTTGGTCCACTAAAAAAATTAATCAAAACTTAGTATTTTTCATCTGGGTATGAATTAATCTGGCTCTGATTCAAGAACACATAAATTTTATAAAACCGTTTTGTCTCAGTGTTTACCTTATAAAACTATCAGATCTTTGCAAGATTGACAGAGTTCACCAGATGCCGCTGCTACAGCAGCAATTATACTGTGCCCACCCCATCCCTCCCATTAGCAACATTCCAGTCAAATAAATGAGAGTACCTTATATGATGGTGTAACATTATGTAAATCGAATTCATAGCTGTAATATTGACAACAGACTATATATGCATCTTGTATTAACACCGTGACTCTTGGACGGAAATTATATGGAATTGATATAAACTCGATGCACAAAAATCTACACTTTGTTGAACAATCTTGAAATAGACATTTTTGTTGTTGTTGTTGGGTTTAACGACGCATCGACACATTTATATAGGTCATATGGCGACTTTCCAGCTTTGATGGTTGAGGAAGACCCCAGGTTCCCCTCCATGCATTATTTTACCATGAGCGGGCTCCTGGGTAGAACCACCGACATTCCGTAAACCAGCTGGATGGCTTCCTCCCCCCCCACACACACACACGAGTGAGGCCCACACCGTACCCACATCGATGAGGGGCAAATGATTTGAAGTCAGCGACCTTAAGCACTCGGCCATGGAGGCCCCTTGAAATAGACACACTATTACATTTGATCCCACTCTATAATATGTGATATACAGAAATGGTTAAACAGTTTACAGGTTAGAAAACTCGCATAACAGCATACATGTGCTGGAAGGGGCAAAACAACTTACAGGGTCTAGAATCTGCAAAATGGCTGGAATGTGCAAGAATCAATGAAATGGCTAATACTCTTCAAACAGGCTTATAGGATTATGCATAACTTTATATTGATGCCAATATGGGAAAATGCCTATTATAGTAAGACAGATTATGCTAAATGATAGGTAGGTGTCCGACTTGTCAAAATAGCTTATTTTAAGGCGCTACATTCTGTGAAACAGTGTGTGGGTCCTTGTGTCTGTAATATAGATTGAAGGTGCTAGAACTGGCAAAATGGCTTAAAGGGCAAAATGGTTTATAGGTGCTAGATTTGGCAAAAAAGAAAGATAAAGGTAAAGATAGGTTTTATTTAACGTGGCATATAATCCAACATACAACATAGATTACATGCTCTGGAATATGAACTAATTGCACTCTGTAGAGTACAATTACTTCGTAAAACAATGAAAAACAATGACACTCAGTCAAACAAATGTAATTGCTTTTTTATTTATTTCAAAACAATTATTAAAACTTGGTACACATGACAATAAATAATGATTATCAAAAACTACATCTTAAACAAATGCACAATTATAACAAAATTTTCTTTATTTCCTGTATCACTCAAAACATAACATCAAGTTTTAGGTTGTATTGATATACAACAACCTACAAAACATAACATCAAGTTTTAGGTTGTATTGATATACAATAACCTAAAGTATACTTTGAATTATGTTTTCCTAAATAATTACCAAAATTCAACTGTACTGGAACCGAGGAATAATTTCATATCATTTATGTTGAAGTGTAAAAAATGAATGTTGGACAAATCCCGCCTGCACAATTTGACAAAGATGAAAAAAACCCTCTTTGATTTTGTTGATCAAAAACTTTAAAATTAAAGAAAGATGAACAGAAATGAAAACAATACAATTTTTATGATGAAAATTAATGGAATGAAGTAAAGTTATGATAAAATTGGAAATAAGAGGGCCATGAAGGCCCTGTATCGTTCACCTGACATACTGACCTAAAGCTCATCAGGATTAAGATTCTGACCAAGTTTCATTAAGATATTGTCATAAATATGGGCCCTAGTGTTAACTAGCTTTTCCTTTGATTTGACCTGGTGACCTAGTTTTTGACCCCACATGACCCAGATTTGAACTTGACCTAAAGATTATCAAGGTTAACATTCTGACCAAGTTTCATGAAGATACAGAAAAAGATCTATATAAGCCTTAGGCTTTCGATCTTATCCTAAGCATTTTTGCGAATTTTGTTGATTGTATATGTATTTTGTAAACCATTTCGCTAATAAAATATGTTTAAACTAAGATACAGTCATAAATGTGGCCTCTAGAGTGTTAACAAGCTTTTCCTTTTATCTGACCTGGTGACCTAGTTTTTGACCCCACCTGACCCAGATTAAAACTTGACCTAAAGATCATCAACTATCACATTCTGACCAAGTTTCATTAAGATATCGCCATAAATGTAGCTTATACATTGTTAACTAGCTTTTCCTTTGATTTGACCTGGTGACCTAGTTTTTGGCCCCATCTGACCCTGATCTAAATTTGACCTAAGCTCATCAAGATTAACATTTCGACCATATTTAATTAAGATATGGTCATAAATGCGGCCTCTAAAGTGTTAACTAAGTTTTCCTTTGATTTGACCCGGTGACCTAGTTTTTGACCCAACATGTTCCAGATTCGAACTTGACCTAAAGATCATCAAGATTAACATTCTGACTAAGATTCATGAAAATAAAAGTCATAAATGTGGCCTCTAGAGTGTTAACAAGCTTTTCCTTTCATCTGACCAAGTGACCTAGTTTTTTACCTGACCTGACCCAGATTTGAACCTGACCTAAAGATCATCAAGATTGACATTCTGACTAAGTTTCATTGAGATACAGTTAACTAGCTTTTCCTTTGATTTGACCTGGTGACCTAGTTTTTGACCCTACATGACCCAATATCAAACTCGGCCAAGATTTTATTAAGGGTAACATTCTGACCAAGTTTCATTAAGATTGGGTCAAAATGGTGACCTCTAGAGTGTTAACAGTCAAATTGTTGACGATGGACGGATGGACTGACGATGGACACGGCGATCACAAAAGCTCACCTTGAGCACTTTGTGCTCAGGTGAGCTAAAAATGACATGGAAGCATTTTATCTGCCTTGGTGAGATTAGGCAGGGTGAAGGGATGTTTACATTATGGGATGCAGGCAAAATCAGGATCTAAAATGAATCAAGTTGCTATGTAATTGTATGACTTATTTATATAATGTGGAACACACTCCACTGACAAAATTTTACTCTGGGTTAGGGGTTGTTCTGTTTCAAAAGGTTCCACTGTAGTAAGTTTGTAAAAACAGCTGAGCTCTATGTTTGTCCAAGGATACAATTGTGATATGAAAAAATAGGGTTTCATTCATATTTTGCAGCCTAACTTTAATAATATTTATGTATGAATTTCCCTAAAAAGATATTGTGATGCAAATTTTGCTGTAACGGTTAACCTGTAATGCAAGCTGCACTGCAAGGCATAAATTTACAGTATACACCACTTTTGTAACATCTTAAAGTTAACAAATGAATAAATAAATATCGAGATAAAAAAGTGCATTTTCTGAAAACAAGAAAGCCACAATGGCCTTAAAATTGCTCAACTATATGATTACTTCTTGAATATTTGTATGAAACACTGAATCATGAATGGTAAAAAATGTGTTTAGTACAAAAAAGCATAAAACAGATAAAATGCCTGTTTGAACAGGTCAAAAGCCTCTGTTTGATAGGACTGCACAAGGATACTACAGACCAAGATTCATGAAGGTCCACTGCTCAACTCTTAGACTAGCAAAAAGTCATTAAAAGATATGCCTACTCATTCTAAATTCACCTGAACAGGCTCGCCAGCCTACATTTAAAAACTTTATCGAGGATTTTACAAATATGCTATGGATTAAAGAGCTTCTTATCATGTGTTTAAAGGTAATTTGTTGCTTTGCTCTAGTGGCTCCAAAACAGGAGCTAAGTACCTTTATTTGTTTACAATGAAGAGAAGTCATTGAAATAATGCTACAGAGCAAGTTAAGAAAGATCAATTAAGCTGTTCATGAGAAGCTGTTTAAAGGTATTTCCATTTTAGTGCTAGTGAACCCTATATGGAGCAAAGTGCCTCTACCTGAACAAACTTGGGAAAATATCTTACATTTATGCTACAGACCAACTGTGATGAAGATGACTCAAGCGGTTCATGATAAAAAAGAAGAGTTCTTTTTCTAGTTTTTAGCTCTATTGGCCTCTAAAATGGCCCAAGTGCTATCACCAGAATAAATTTGAGAAAGGACATTACCATTATGCTACAGACAAAGTTTTAGCATTTTAGGAGGAAAAGCTGTTTAAGGGTGTTTTAATTTAACTTCTAGTGGCCCCTAAAAAAAGGCCAATCCATTCTATTTGAATACATTTGGGAAAGGACCTAATAACAACGCTATAGAAGTCATTTTTAGAAATTTCTTTTTTTAATTCTAGCGTCCCCTTATAAGGAAATAGCGTCTTCCTTTCAACTAATTTAGGAAAGCACCATACAATTATAATGATACAGACTATGTCTGAAAAAATCCATCAAAATTTAATGATTTATTTTAAAAAGTTGTTTAAGGTCTCTGGCAGCCCCTGAAAGTGGTCATGCAAACACATTTGAACATACTTGAGGTAGAACCTTGCCAGGATGGTACACTTAAAAGTTTGATGTAATTCTGGCCAGTACTTAGGGGGAGAATGGGAGACCGACACCATACCATCCGCCTACACCAACAGCTCACCTTTAACCTCTGGTGCATCTGAGCTAATACAATAACAAATCCTGTCATTTGACAATCTAACACGCTCATAAAATGATATGAGCCGCGCCATGAGAAAACCAACATAGTGGCTTTGCGACCAGCATGGATCCAGACCAGCCTGCGCATCCATGCTGTTCGCTAACAGTTTCTCTAATTGCAATAGACTTTGAAAGCGAACAGCATGGATCCTGACCAGACTGGCGGATGCGCAGGCTGGTCTGGATCCATGCTGGTTGCAAACCCACTATGTTGGTTTTCTCATGGCACGGCTCATATTCTGATACAATCCTATCATAACAACAAAGACATTCAATATTTATTACATTAAAATGATGACATAAAACAAGCATGTCCCAGCATGAGCAATAATGAAAATAAATTTTAAAAACTTTATAATAAATAAGTGATTTAAAACACATTTGTTGTATATTACACATTATGACATAAAGAACACATTTTGATTTTATCCACATTATCACTTTAATCCATTTGTGGGTTTAGTAAAAAGAAATAACATACTTAGCAACCTGAAAGCATCTAGGCTCTATCCTAGCTTTCATAATAAGGTTTGTTAAGAAAACTGAAATTTCCATTTAAAGACCTGCCCCAGTCCTATCTTTTAACCTTAAATTGTCCAGGCTATGAACTATGAAATAAAATGTGACGCATGCTTGTTAACTGTTACCTATTGTAATCATGGGTTGCATACACACAATAGAATTTGCATAGCCGCGGAGCAGGGCTTTAAAAACTTAAAAACCTATCAAAAGTAGTCATAAAATTTTGAAAATAAACCTGAACAGGCTCAATCAAACCGAGCCTGCAACATTTTCATTTATGTCATGTTTGGTGACCTGTGGTTTTCCACTTTTTCATTTTTGCAAAATGTAAGAAATACAGCTGAATTGCGTACGAAATACTATAACAAGTAAAACAAACACACATGAGCCGCACCATGAGAAAACCAACATAGTGCATTTGCTACCAGCTTGGATCCAGACCAGCCTGCACATCCATTTCTCTAATTGCAATAGGCTTTGAAAATGAACAGCATGGATCCTGACCAGACTGCGTGAATGCGCAGGCTGGTCTGGATCAATGCTGGTCGCAAATGCACTATGTTGGTTTTCTCATGGCGCTGCTCATATAATGGAACTTTTAAAACAACTTGCACCAGTATTCAGTACTTCACGTAGCATATAATACAGATTGGCAGGAAAATAAGTTGTTTTCTGAACACAGCCAGAACAAAGTACTATACAAAACATCCAATAAAATATAACAATGGGCACAAAATAACATAATTCATCATTTTTTCCCCCAAAAAATCAGATGAGCTAACAATAAAAAATGATATGCTTGACTAAAATATATTCATAAGTAAATAGATGCAATAAATTGAGCCACACCACGAGATAACCAACATAATGCGTTTGCGACCAGCATGGATCCAGACCAGCCTGCACATCCTCGCAGTCTGGAAAGGAACCATGCTATTTGCTAAAAGTTTCTCTTATTGCGATTGGCTTTGAAAGCGAACAGCACGGATCCTGACCAGACTGTGTGGATGCGCAGGCTGGTCTGGATCCATGCTGGTTCTAAACGCACTATGTTAGTTTTCTCATGGCGTGGCTCAATTTATGTTCAACTTTGTGGATATCAATTTTCACTTCAACTACTATAGTAAAGGAGAGCTCCAAATTGTGGTTTACTTCTGAAAGTGAATTTGAAAGTAAGTTTGGAATACAAACTGAGGGAACATGTATGTACTTCCTGGCACTTTTTATAAACTTTATTGCAAACATGAGAATGTTGAACAAAGCTCCCCAATACAAAATTACTCCTGCTCAGTCTGACCAAAGCATTTAAAATTTCAAAAAAAAAAAAAGTTCAAAGAAATAAAAAAAAAAAAATACTACTTCTAGGATGATAAATATTACCGTTTCAAAAGAATAAAGTGAAAATTTGGACATAATTGAAACAAAGGTCGGATTTGTTCACCTTGGTCAGATGAGGTGGGGAGGGAGGAGAGGGGTGATTTTGTTTATACTATCTGCAACAATGTCAGTGTACATTAGAAGCACACCTGCCTTTGACAGCAAAATACATGTAAGTGGCATTTAGACTACAAGAATTACATGTAATTTATCAATTGTAAGTTTGAAATAAATTTTGACCAGAACTGAGCGGCTAGATGGAATGAAAATTAGACAGACAGACAGACAGTTTTCAAACGGTAAATCTTAAAACATTAAATTTTTTCATAAAATATTGTTTTTAAAAATCTATGAAACAAGTAAGAAAATGCAAAATGTTGTAAAAGGGGAGAATCAAATTGTTCTCATTTGCAATGCTAACTCATTCTTTTTAATGGCCAACATTCCTTAGAATGGTGCATCCAGATGTGTTTTCAAAGTTTTGTTTACTTATTTCTTTTTTTAACAGCATTTCTCTGTTTGATAGATATCTGTAAAATAATTAAAGACTAGACTGTAACATGTTTGGGATATTTTCACTAATACTGTCTAAGTAGAACTAAAATTCACATGAACACCGCTTGACCGACTATAGTGCAGTCTATGGCAACTACAATTCAAATGAATGTGACTTGATCCAAATATAGTGCAGTCTGTGATGACTAAAATTTAAATAAATACTGCTTGTTGGGTTTAACATCACATCAACACAATTATAAGTCATACGATGACTTTAAAGGTCGGACTATAATATGTTCTGTGGCAACTAAAATTCAAATGAACACATCTTATTCGAACTATAGTGTTGTCTTTGGCAAAAAATAATCAAATGCTGTCATGGCTTAATTGTATTTCAATTGCAACTAAAATTTCAACTGAAAATTGCTTCTAAATTCTCTACTTAGGTCTATGGTATTGCTCTGACTTGTAAAAGTAGTGTTCAAATGCGCAAAATTGTATCTGGCACCACCGAAAGTTTTGAGTACGGAGTATGGCAAATGGTCTTTAAAAACATTACCATTAATTGTGTAGGCATTTATAGACCCCCAGCTTTGGCGACACCTACGCAATTTGTGAAAGACTTTTTCGAATTTCTTGAAGACGTTATTTCCAAGTACCCCAATCTCATGATCATGGGAGATTTCAATCTACATATACATGACGACACCAACACTATTTCTGAATTCAACAGTTGTTTATGTGCTATGGGGTTGCAACAACATGTACATTTCCCAACACAAGTGTTCGGTCAGAGTCTTGATCTTGTGATCACAGAGGTCGCAAATGGTGTTGAACTTATCTCATGTGAACCCGGTCCTTTCATATCCGACCATCGTGTAGTAAAAGTCATTACAAAAGTGAAAAAGGAAAACATCATCAGCAAGTCTATTACTTACCGGAACTTTAATGACATAAATGACTCAGATTTTGCTAGTGACCTTGCTGATTTGAAAATTGAAAGTGATTCAATTGAGACATATGTTGACATTTTCCAAGATGAAATGAAAAATATCATTGACAAGCACGCTCCTTTAAAAGAGAAAACTATTATTTGTCGAAATCCGAAACCGTGGTTTAATGAGGATATCCGCCACTTAAAACAAATTCTGCGCAAATCCGAACGTTTGTGGAGGAGGTACCAAAATCCACAGGACTATGAAATTTTCAAGACTGCTCTTAATAAATATCACCATGAACTGAAACTAGAAAAACAGAGAACTCTTAGCGAAAAAGTGCTCGAATACAAGGGTGATTCCAAAAAACTTTACAAATTTGTGACAGATCTCACCGGCGGCAAGTCGGAGAATCCAATGCCTGTTGTTGAAAATGAAAATACGCTAGCTGACAAATTTGCTGACTTTTTCATGGAAAAGATTCAGAAAATACGGGACAGCTTAAAAGATTTTGAAAACTATAAACCATCAATGAGAAATGTGCCGGAATTTGGAAAATTTGATGAACTTAGTGAGGATGAAGTTAGAAAACTCATTAACCAGTTACAAACAAAGTCGTGTGAAATTGATGTTATTCCAACAAAAGTGTTGAAGTCATATTTAAACGAGCTCCTCCCAATTATAACTAGACTAGTGAATCTTTCATTGACTCAAGGAGTCTTCCCAGTGCAGTGGAAACAGGCAATAGTTAGACCTCTGTTAAAGAAAGCTGGTCTCGAACTTATATTCTCAAACTATAGGCCAGTGAGCAACTTATCATTCTTGTCCAAACTGATAGAGAAAGCAGCACTGTACTTACTTAATAAACATGTAAATGAACATAATCTCCTTCCGAAAAATCAGTCCGCATACAGGCAACATCATTCGTGCGAATCGGCTTTATTGAGACTTATCAATGACATCTTGGACGCTATGGAACATCAAGAAGTGACTGCATTGATAGCATTAGACCTTAGTGCAGCTTTTGATACGGTAGATCACGATATTCTTTTGGACGTTTTGAAATGTCAGTATGGTGTCTCTGGTGTTGCATTGGACTGGTTGAACTCATATCTGAGGCCACGGAGCTGCCGCGTGAGTGTGAATCAAACAGTGTCATCAGCACGTGAGCTTACGTGTAGTGTCCCCCAGGGAAGCTGTTTAGGGCCGTGGCTCTATCTCACGTACGCAGGAACGATTTTTGACATTGTTCCCCCCGTCCATTTCCGTCTTTGCTTTGCCGACGACCACACCGCAAGCACACGTTTTAAGCCCGAACCATCCATCGAGGCTAAATCCATTGGTGAACTAGAGGAGTTTGCTACAGATTCAAATGAGTGGATGAACAGTAACAAACTAAAAATGAATTCCTCAAAAACTGAACATATTGCCTTTGGAAGTGCCCCTCAGTTGAATAAGTTAAACATTCACGAGATAGATATTTGTGGTGATAAAATCAAGAGACAGAGTAACATCAGATATTTGGGGGCCTATTTGGACGAAACTTTAACGTTCAAAGAGCATATAAAAATAAAGTGTAGAACGGCAATGTTGAATTTTTTCCGAATCAAAAACATTCGCAAATATTTGACTCAGGATGCAACTGAAACCTTAGTGCTATCGCTGGTTATTTCGCATTTAGACTACTGTAATGTTATTTTATACGGTATTTCTGATTGTGACATCGCAAAACTGCAACGCATTCAAAATATGTGTGCGAAGTTAGTTCTGAATCGTAGAAGAAGAGACAGTTCTAAGCAGGCACTCTACGATTTGCACTGGCTGCCGATCAAAGCCAGAATAAACTTTAAGATCTTGACGTACATGTTCAATTGCCATGTTGGAAATGCGCCTGCATATTTGATTGAACTCTTAACACCGAAAATCCCCCAGCGCTCCCTCAGATCCTCGGAGTCATCAGTTGACTGTTACATCGTCCCTTTCAACAAGCGAAAAACTTTTAGTGATAGAAGCTATGGTACTATAGGGCCAAAGTTGTGGAACAATTTGCCGTTGAACATCAGACAAAGTTCTTCAATTGACTGCTTTAGGAAAAGGTTGAAAACGCATTTCTTCAGAGACTACTTTGCATTATTCTAAGTTTTGACTGAGTTTCAAACAATGATGCTGGTGACAGTGATAGAAATTTAATGTTTGTCTGTGATAATTGTATGTTAGTAGTATTTTAAAATATAGTATTATCATTGACTTTAAATTAATAATTGCTATTTTGATTCGTTTTAATTAATCTTATTTAAAATATTTTATATTTAATATTTTATTTCAACTTGTATTGTAAAACGCCATTGAATATGTTTTAAATGTAGAAATAGGCGTTTAAGCAAATAAACCAGTTTCAGTTTCAGTTTCAGTATGGCAATTAAAATAAAATCAAAATTCAATGATTTTGTGGTATATGTTTTGGAATAAATCTATGGCAGACTTAAATGAGTGGCAGTTTGACTTGCTGGGCCAGAATAAGATACAAAAACACAAATTTACAGTAAATCTTTACAAAAACATCTTTTAGGCAAGATAAGAGTATAACTGGATGGTACAAGAAACCTTACAATTATGAAATACACTACACCAACAAATAAAATGTGAATTTTAAGGTGAGTCATACACAGAACAAAATGGGACTTCTGACTTATATGGACAAGCTAAACAAAATGACATGGAATGTGATTGTTAAAGTTATCTAGGTAGCGAATGTGACATGAGATATAATTCTAGATTAACTTTGGTGGCAGCTGGCAAGGAGTATATAAATTAATTCAAAATTAGCTGGTGGCAAACACTCTATAAAATGTGAAATTCAAAACAGTATGAAATGTGAAATTTAAATTAGCTGTGTAGCTACATCGTATAAAATGTGAAAATAATAAACTATTAGGCTACATGATATGAAATAAGAAATAATAATTACCTAGGCATGAAAAATTTGAAATTTAAAGCTACATGGCACAGTATGTGAAAATAAAAATTATGTTGCTACAAGACATTAGACATGAAATATTAAGCAATCCAGGTAGCAACATTGCATGAAATTTGAAATTTAAAGGTACATGGCATAAAATGTGAAGATAAAAATAATATTGCTACAAGACATGAAATGTGAAATATTAAATAATCTAGGTAGAAACAGTGCATGAAATGTGAAATTTAAAGTTACATGGCGTAAAATGTGAAAATAAAAACTATGTGGCTACATGACCTGAAATGTGAAAATAATGCTTAAGTGGCTAGGTAAATGAAATGTAAAACAAGAGGGTCTTGAAGGCCCTGTATCGCTCACCTGACCTATTGACCTAAAGACCATCAAGATTAACATTCTGACCAAGTTTCATTAAGATATGGTATAAATGTGGCCTCTAAAGTGTAAACTAGCTTTTCTTTTAATTTGACCTAGTGACCTATTTTTTGAACTGACATGACCCAGATCCAAACTGGACCCTGAAATCATCAAGATTACCATTCTGACCAAGTTTCATGAAGATATGGTCATAAATGTGGCCTCTAGAGTGTTAACAAGCTTTTCCTTTGATATGACCTAGTGACCTAGTTTTTGACCCCACCTGACCCAGATTTGAATCTGACCTGTAGATCATCAAGATTAACATTCTGACCTAGTTTCATTAAGATATGGTCATAAATGTGGCCTCTACAGTGTAAACTAGCTTTTCCTTTGATTTGACCTGGCGACCTAGTTTTTTATCCTACATGGCCCAGATTCAAACTGGACCTTGAGAATATCAAGATTACCATTTTGACCAAGTTTCATAAAGATACAGTCATAAATGAGGCCTCTACAGTGTTAACAAGCTTTACCTTTGATTTGACTCGTTGACCTAGTTTTTGACCTGACATGACCCAGGTTCGAACTTGACTTAAAGATTATCAAGATTAACATTCTGATTAAGTTTCATAAAGATATAGTCATAAATGTGGCCTCTAGAGTGTTAACAAGCTTTTCCTTTGATTTGGCCTAGTGACCTAGTTTTTGACCCCACATGACCCAGATTCAAACTTGACCTATATAGCCTCAAGACTAACATTCTGACCAAGTTTCATTAAGATAACGTCATAAATGTGGCCTCTATAGTGTAAACTAGCTTTTCCTTTGATATGACCTGGTGACCTAATTTTTGATCCCACATGACCCAGATTCAAAGCGGACCTTGAGATCATCAAGATTAACATTCTGATCAAGTTTCATGAAGATACAGTTATAAATGTGGCCTCTACAGTGTTAACAAGCTTTTCCTTTGATCTGACCTGGTGACTTAGTTTTTGATCCCAGATGACCCAATATCAAACTCGTCCAAGACTTTATTGAGGGTAACATTCTGACCAAGTTTCATTAAGATTGGGCCAAAGTTGTGACCTCTAGAGAGTTAACAAGCTTTTACTTTGATTTGACCTGGTGACCTAGTTTTTGACCCCAGATGACCCAATATCGAACTTGTCCAATATTTTATTGAGGGTAACATTCTGACCAAGTTTCATTAAGATTGGGCCAAAACTGTGACCTCTAGAGTGTTAACAAGCTTTTCCTTTGATTTGACCTGTGACCTAGTTTTTGACCCAAGATGACCCAATATCGAACTCTTCCAAGATTTAATTGAGGGTAACATTCTGACCAAGTTTCATTAAGATTGGCTCAAATTTGTGACCTCTAGAGTGTTAACAGTAAAATTGTTGACGCCGCCGCCGACTGACGACGGACGACGGACACAGGGCGATCACAAAAGCTCACCTTGTGCTCAGGTGAGCTAAAAACTAAATAACCTAAATAGTCACAATGTATGAAATGTGAAATTTAAATCTATATGGCATAAAATGTGAAAATAATAACCATGTGAAAAATCCAGGCAGCAACAGTGCATGAATTGTGAAATTTAAAGCTACATGGCATAAAATGTGAAATTTAAAGCTACATAAAACAATCATTTAAAATGTGAAAATAAGCTATGCAACAACAAGGCATTGGAAATAAATCTTATGAATAACTAGAGAGCATCATGGCACAACATTGAAAACTTAACATAAACTATAAACAACTTCATAGCAAGATATGTGAAGCTTATAACAGGATATGTAGCAAGAAGAAAACTAAAGTGAGCTGAAAGTTCTATTTTAATTGATAGAGCATTAAGGAATGATATGTGAAATAAAGAGACGTGGACATTTCCTGAGAACAAGGTTTTTCAATTATGTTCTATTTTAAGCTACAGTTACAATGACTAAACAGTGACCTTGACCTAGCAGCCATCTTCCATTCTATTGAGCTACCTACGTACAAAGTTCCATTGAAATATCTCATTCCTAAGGGTTAGGGTTAGGGTTATGTATATTAATAATGTTTTTTTTTCGGATTAAACCTAGTAACCTAGTTTTCTGACATCAGGTAACCAAGTTATGAACTTGATCAGACAAACAGTAAGACAATTTCCTACAGAAGTAAGACAGAAAATGTGGCCTACAAAGTTATAGTTATTCAATTATCTGATGTAGTGAGCTCGTTTTTTGATCCAAAATTACACAATTTTGAACTCATGCCAGATCTTATTTAAGGAAACATTCTGATCAAGCTGTATTAAGATGAAGCAAATTTAATAATCAATCATGACCACAGATACAGGGCAATCACAAAAGCCCAGCAAGGTCACATTGTACTCAGATGGGATAAAATCAATAAGATATATAAGTTATAATAAACTGTGAGGAATGTAAAATAATAAAGAACACTTCTCATTTTGGTGAAGAGGTTAAAAGCTTGGTAAGTGCTTACAAAATAGACACATGTATTAGACATACCCATACTAAGATACATTATGAATACCAGTTTAGGAAGACACCCCTAACTTTTCATAATGAACTTGTCCATCTTTCATTTTGTACAGTACCATTAACTATTAAAAGGGGTGAATACTAAAAAGATACTGACGAATGGCTAACAGTGCAGATCATGATCAGACTGCAAGGATGCACTGGTCGCAAAGGCAGAACCAGTTGTGTCCAGCATAATAAGGGTTAATCAAAACTATTACAAAATCTGACCCCAGTGACCTTGACCTTTGAGGTACCTTACCCTAAACCAAAACTGCCCCTCACTAAAAATCAATCCTTATGCGAGCTTTGGTGATTATCAATGCAGTAATTAATAACAGATATCATGAAATGAGCCACACCATGAGAAAACCAACATAGTGCATTTGCAACCAGCATGGATCCAGAGCAGCCTGCGCATCCGCACAAGCTGGTCAGGATCCATACTGTTCGCTAACAGTTTCTCTAATTGCAGTAGGGTTTGAAAGCAAACCGTATGGATCCTGATGAGACTGCAAGGATGCGCAGGCTGGTCTGGATCCATGCTGGTTGCAAATGCACTATGTTGGTTTTCTCATGATGCGGCTCAAATTGAGAAGCATGTCTTAGAACTTCAACAAGCACTATAAAAGTATGCGAGACCGATGAACTCGACCTTTAGCATACCTGACCATAAATTATCAAATGCCTGCCATTTACGGAGACCAAATCTTGGGTGAAGTTTGATAACATTAGGCACAGTATTTTAGAAGATATAGTAAAACTGAGAGGTTTGCCATAAAACTTTAACCTGAAAAAAATGCCTGCAACAGTCCTACTTATTTTTTCTAACAGTCAAGCTAAAAACAAACAAATTGACAAAAGTTTTGGAATCTTATAATTCAATGCAATTAATAAAATTTAAGTTTCTATAAAACCAAACTTATTTAGTAGAAAAAACAAACAATTAAACAAGTAAAAAATATAGCTAAGATAGTGGACAGTTAAAAATATGTAATATTAACAATCATATGTACCTGTATACTATTTCTGCATTCTTTCACTATTTAGATACTGTGAAATCATTAATATTCGTGGGGGACTAATTTTCGTGGATTTCGTGGTTGGTTCAATCCACAAAATTTAATCCCAACAAATAAATAAAATTCCCATTCATTTTATATTCAAAAGTTGAAATCCACGAATTCATATCCCCACGAAATTGCCGTTTTGACCAAAACCGCGAAAATTCATGCCCACGAAATTAAATGATTTTACAGTATACAAGAACATGGGTTTCTGTACCAGCCAGGAAATCCAGAAAGACTATAATATTCAAACACTTGTTAATACAAAATTGTAACCAATAATTTGTTACAAAACAATTACAAATTTTATAAAACTATGTCACAGACAGTTAACGGTTATTCCATATAAAATCATCAAGTATGGAACAGAATAAAAAATTTTCATTTCATTGACAGTTAACAGGTAAAGAG
Organism: Mercenaria mercenaria; assembly: GCF_021730395.1. Classification (NCBI taxonomy): domain Eukaryota; kingdom Metazoa; phylum Mollusca; class Bivalvia; order Venerida; family Veneridae; genus Mercenaria; species Mercenaria mercenaria. The sequence continues at coordinate 62,691,771 of NC_069378.1, read as the reverse complement.
AATATTTATTTCCACATTAAATCATCGAGTATAGAATACAATCAACAATTTTTCATGTAACAAACATCCATGTTTGATCAAATTATGTATTTGATCTATGGATAGGCCTAATTTGACACCCATTCTGAAAGACAAAGACAGAAAGTACCAATATCTGACTAGAGCTGATACCAATTTTTTCACAGTAAAATATGTTAAACTGCTAATACTGTACATGCCAAGTTAAAACCAGTTTTCATAAATCATCAAAAAATTGGACCATGCCAAAATAACTCGTAATATAATATAGTTGCTATTCTCTATTAACTTACTAAAACTATCATTTATAAAGAAAAATACTGCTATTTAAAACTTTTAAAAAATAAGAGCACCGCAATGCAGAGCAATATACACCCGAAGTTATGACCATTGACCCCTTAGTGTGACCTTGAATTTGTAGCTAGTCATCCAGAGCGCTCTGCATATAATCTCAATGTGGTGAACATTTGTGTCAAGTTTCTTCAAAATCCTTCAACGGCTTCAAGAGTTACACAGCGATGACCTTTGACCCCTAAGTGTGACCTTGACCTTGAAACGAGCCATCCAGAACATGTGCTCTGCATGTCATCTTGATGTGGTGAACATTTGTACAAAGTTTCTTTACAATCCTTCAAGCAGTTCAAGAGCGGACACGAAACACACTCATATGAATACTGATCCGTAAGTGTGACCTTGACCTTGTAGCTCTGCACGTCGTCTCAATGTGGTGAACCTTTGTGTCAAGTTTCTTTGAAATCCTTCAAGGCAGTCAAGAGTTACAGAGCGGAAAAGAAACACTCAAATTACCTTTAAATCCTAAGTGTGACCTTGACCTTGAAGCTAGCCATCTAGAACATGCGCTTTACACGTCGTCCTGATGTGGTGAACATTTGTGACAAGTTTCTTTGAAATCCTTCATGGGGTTCAAGAGTTAAAGAGCAGAAATGAAATTGCTAACAGATGGACAGACAGACGTACACCGGGGGTATAACATAATACGTCCCTTCAGGCATATAAGAACAACATGAAATCAATCATTATTAAACTTTTTACACTTATTTGCAGTATAACAACTTGAACAATCAAGAAATTCTGTGAGCTATGAATATGTCAAAAACCAAAACCTAAAACTCTGAAATCAATACATTTTTTAACTTCTATATAAAGACGGATTTACTACCTTTGTAGAGACAATATCAAGAATACTGTCACTGTTTTTCCTTTTTTTCGGAAAACACAAGTCTCAAACAAAGTTTACATGGTTTTGTAAGAATTGTCTTTTTTTTTTGTAGGGATAATACATGTTTTTTTGTGTATTAACGTCTGCAGAAGACCGAAGGTCGAGGTCACAAACATATCCCAAGGGCTTCTGCAGACGTTAATACACAAAACAAACGTGTATTGTCGCTATTCTTGCATAAAAATATATTTCACAGCGATTTATATATTGTTTTCATACGTGATGACTTGACGATTCCGGTACATTTTTTATTTACCATTCCAGTTGTTCTTGGAAACGGTAAACATGTTTTAAATATCCGTATCCAGAGCCCGGAAATAAACAACACTATCAAAAGCACCTGAAGGTTTTTAAGCAATTTTTTATCTCTCATTATTACAAACATAAAATTACCAATAACTGTTCATACCATTTCACAATTTGGTGGACTCGATCACAATTTCAAGAATAATAACTTTGCATTCGAGTTATATTGAGTACGGACATGCAGTTGGAGTATGGATAAGTATGAACGTAGTGTCAAGTTTCCAAGCTATTTATATAAATTCGAGAAATTAGATAAAAACATACCGACTGACACTTACCAAAATCATAAATATAATACCTAAAAACGAACAATAGTACAAGTTACACGCGATACTTATTTATTCACAGTTATTTACAATAACTGAACAGACGCTTTGTAAAGGGAGTGAACTCTAAGAGAAGCTAGGGCGTACATTGATGGGGGCAGTATGTTTGGGGTTGGAAACAGATACAGCTAAACATACTATGGATTACATTGTATTTATAATGCTACAAGATGAGGTTGTTAAGGAAGAAACAAGACGCAGATGCCAAATATCAGTGTGCGTAAAAATACATACATATATCCCTGGCAAAGCATTTCAAAAATAAAAATTGGGTATTAACAGCACGTGAATTGCCTTGTTTGCACACGATTTTTCTCCCGTTAATACATGGGCGGATCCAGTGAAAAAAGTAGTTTTTATGCAAGAATAAGTTGAAAAAATACACACAAAGAACACTAACCACATACAGAAAATTAGTTTTACTGGTAAGGAATGAATACAGCTTAGTCAACATGAAGATAGAAATGACAAAAATAAATCCTCTTTATTACCCTTTCACCCCTTCTGGAAGGAATAGGCAGTTCCATTGTTAAATAAGGAACATACCATTTTTGCATCACAGGTAGAACAGATTTTTTTGCAGTTTGAATAATGTGTACTAGTAGTTTTTACATTTCTACAAAACTGGTAAACTACACAATACATAAATATGCTATCTACTTTTCAAAGAAACAAAAACTCTAAAAATTAGCGACACAAATCTGACCGACTATATCACGTTTCACAACTAACACAGAGTGCCGTCTGCCCTTTGATGTAGTTCCGGCATGGACACAGTCTACGCAGATTTTCCTGTTTTCCTACACAGCTAAAAAGTAGTTCCTCTTGTTGAACTATACAGTCATTTGTTTTAGTATCCAACGCAGGATAAAAAATGTCGGTGAGAGTTTTATTTGCGGCACATGATGCGCCATGAGATATAAGAGCACTGTGAGCATTGGTTTCAAGAAAATGGCTTGGTTCGCAAATGAGATCTGTAATTAAAAAAAAAGAAAATAAACATAAAAAATGTTCAACCACAGCACATTAGGCTTTCACCTTTGGCCTGCTAAATTTCTACAATGAACTTGTCCATCTTTCAGTTTGGACAGAACCAGTAATTGTTAAAAGGGATGCTTACCAAAAACATACTGACTGAATGGCAAACAGTGCAGGCAATGATCAGACTGCACAGATGTGCAGGCTGATCATGATCTGTACCGGTCGCAAAGGAAGAATAAATCGTACCCAGCATGATAAGGTTAAAACATAACCCTTTTACAACATCTAAAATCTACTAACACTCTAGTGTATATTTTGCATGTTATATTTAACAAAATTTGTATTTTCTCCTTCCTTCTTTTGAGCTTTTTTTTAAATATAATTGTCTAGTTCAGTGGACTGAACTGTTTGCCTCAACTTTTGCTGTCAGATGTAAACTAAAATTCGATACATATATTTCCTCGCTCTTCACTCACTTGTGATTTGTTGAAAAAAAAATTTTTTTTTCTCGCCTCTATAATTTTTTTTGGGAAAAAATCCGATGAACAACTTTTCAATTTGATGTGGCCTAAAGTTGTGATCCGCAAAGAATGACAACTCTTGCCTTAGGCCAGTACTTATAAGCAGAGATATCTATTAGTTTACTTCCCTTGCAATTACACAATATAGTTGAAAATGAAAACGGTTCAAGAAACAGTATCACACTTTTCTGAACAATAAAACATTTAGGTTTATTCATATAATGTTCGAGTTACCCTTTAATACCTGCTTCATATAATCTTGTCAGCTTACTTATGGTAAATAAAAAAATTAACTTTTAACCAACCGATAATAAAATGAAATACCAATAAGTATTTTACAGTGCAGATAATACAGTTTTGCTTGTATCAAAATGTCGCAACTGAAGCACTTTTATTTTTTTTTTATTTTTTATTTTTTTTTTTGGGTTGGATTTAACGTCGCACCGACACATGATAGGTCATATGGCGACTTCCAGCTTTGATGGTGGAGGAAGACCCCAGGTGCCCCTCCCTGCATTATTTCATCACGAGCGGGCACCTGGGTAGAACCACCGACCTTCCGTAAGCCAGCTGGATGGCTTCCTCACATGAAGAATTCGACGCCCCGAGTGAGGCTCGAACCCACATCGATGAGGGGCAAGTGATTTGAAGTCAGTGACCTTAACCACTCGGCCACGGAGGCCCCCGAAGCACTTTTATAATACAGAAAAGGTAGGATCAGTAAAGGTGCAATTATATTGATCTCTATTTCCTAATGTATATTGTTTAGTATAATGTTTTGTTTCAGTAAAACAGTTCTCGGTTTAAACTTTCAATAGCAAAATGTTTTATTTTTCCTGTGAAAAAAATTTACAATAAATAAAGCTTTAAATTATTATGCATTTTCCTATTCACTGTACTAAGAAGTCTTGAGTACAGAAAATAGTACGTAAAAAAGTGTTTAAATTCATTTTTTGCCCAAGAACTCCATTATTTATTGGGAAATATACATATAAGTTGGAAAGCTTGTTAAACAGGCTGGAAATATTTCAGGCCTGACTGGAAATCAAACCCGGGACCTCTCACAACTAAGGCGGACACTCTACCACATCACTATAAAAGCTAGCTCAATAGCAAGGAAGTATAAGTGCACCGTTATACTCAACACCAACTCAAATTTTGAATTTGTCCTCGAATTCCAGGAGTTTGAACCTCTGTGGGACGTTCTAAGGTGTCAATTCATATCTACTCATGAGTTATTTATGTTGGATGCCAAATGTTATAGGCTGAATTTCAGGCCTAACCAGGAATTGAACCCGGGACCTCTCACACCTAAGGCAGACAATCTACAACGTCACTATAAAAGCTAGCTCAATAGCAAGGAAGTTTAATTGCACCCTTATACTCTACCCTACTACACTAATTTCACAATCAAGCCTCTCAAATCAGAATGTCTCTGAATAGATTCCACTTATGGTTGGGTGGTTTCTTAAAGATATATCAATGATTTTGAATTTTTATTTTATTACATATAGGAAACAGTTTTCCAAGGGGTAGCTGTTCCTAATAGTTTGCTGTAAGGATGGTCAGTCATTACAGTTTCATCATTATAACAGTTACTGTAATGACTGTGTGTTAAATGTCATTGAACACTCTTGATGTAAAAGTTTATACTGTACCGTTTGTAATTAAAAAAACTTAAAATAGTATATGAGTAAATTTATGAATACATAAAGTACACAGATTTTCCTAAAAAACCTATGTAGATTTTCTAATCCAGAGCAGCAATCACCAGAAGCTCAGATATATGTATCGCCCGCTGATACTGCAGACATACAGAAGATGTGGTACCCATATTTCAAAATATACCCAACAAGGTTTTAGTAAACTGTGAAATGACAAAACAAGAGGGTCATGATGACCCTGAATCGCTCATCTGAGTAATATGAGCCACATGTTTCAAATGACAAACTGATGTTAAAATATTAGAAAGTAGGTCAGTAGGTCATATTCATGGTCACTGAAAGACAGTTTTAAGATTGGTGTACAAAACAGTACATGTCATCCAAATTTCAAGGCTGTATCTTAAACAAGAGGGTCATGATGACCCTGGATCGCTCACCAGAGTAATATGTTTCAAATGTCAAACTGACGATTTTTAGAAATTTTTTGGAAAATTTTCCGATGTACAATCAAGTAACCCCTGGGGCGGGGCCAATTTTACCCCCGGGGTCATGATTTGAACAAAGTTTGTAGAAGTCGACTAGGCAATGTTACATATCGAATATCTAAGATCTAGGCCTTCTGGTTTATTTTAAGCAAATTTATGAAGATTTCCCTATGTACAATAAAGTAACCCCTGGGGCTGGGTAAATTTGACCCTTGGGGGGTCAAGATTTGAACAAATTTTGTAGAGGTCCACTAGGCAATGCTACATGTCGAATATCTAAGCTCTAGGCCTTCTGGTTTATTTTCAGAAAATATTGAAGATTTTTCTATGTACAATCAAGTAACCCCATGGGGCGGGGCCAATTTGACCCCGGGGGTCATGATTTGAAGAAATTTTGTAGAGGTCTACTAGGCAATGCTACATGTCAAATATCTAAGACCTAGGCCTTCTGGTTTATTTTTAGAAATTTTTTGAAGATTTTCCTATGTAAAATCAAGTGACCCCTGGGGCGGGGTCATTTTTGACCCTGGGGTCATGATTTGAATAAATGTTGTAGAGGTCCACTAGGCAATGCTACACATGAAATATCTAAGCTCTAGGCCTTCTGGTTTATTTTAAGAAAATTTTTGAAGATTTTCATATGTAAAATCAAGCGACCCCTAGGGCGGGGTCAATTTTGACCCCGGGGGTCATGATTTGAACAATTTTAGTAGAGGTCCACTAGGCAATGCTACATGTCAAATATCTAAGCTTTAGGGCTTCTCCTTTTTGAGAAGAAGATTTTTTAAGGTTTTTCTATGTAAAATCAAGTGACCCCTGGGGCGGGGTCAATTTTGACCCCGGGGTCATGATTTGAACAAAATTGGTAGAGGTCCACTAGGCAATGCTTTACACCAAATATCTAAGCTCTAGGGCTTCTGGTTTTTGAGAAGAAGATTTTTAAAGTTTTTCCTTTCGGTTGCCATGGCAACCAGAGTTCTGCATGGAATTCAATTCTTTGAACAATTTTTAGAGAAGACCATCCAAGGAACATCCCTGTGAAGTTTCATCAAAATTGGCCTGTTGGTTTAGGAGGAGATTTTGTTTAAAGGAAAGTGTGGATGGACGGACGGACGACGGACGGATGGATGATGGACGGACAGACGCCAGACGGTGAGCGATCACAATAGCTCACCCTGAGCACTCCTGAGCACTTTGTGCTCTGGTGAGCTAAAAACAAGAAAGTAGGTCAGTAGGTCAAGGTCACAGTCAAGTGATCCCTAATCGCTTGCATAATCAGGTAATTATAATTAATCAAACAGTCTAGGAAATTTGACCTGATAATTTTTGAAGTATTTTTTCTTATATAATTCAAAATTATCACAAATGACCCCCAGGGTGGGGCCTCTTTTCACCCCAGGGGCAAAATTTGAAAAAAAAAAACTTGTTAGAGATCCACCAGGCAATGTTACACCACACAATGTTATGCCTAGGCCTTTAACTTTCTGACAAGAAGATCTTTCAATTTTTTCCTACATAAGTCTATGTTAAACTTGGTACCCCCCAGGGCAGGGCCTCTTTTCACCCTAGGGATATAATTTGAACAATTTTGGTAGAGAAATACTAGGAAAGGCAACATCCTTAATATCAAAAGCCTAGGCCTTGCAGTTTCAGGCAAGAAGAATTTTAAAGTTTTTTTCCTATATAAGTCTATGTAAAACATGAGACCCCCCTCCCCAGGCTGGGCCTCTTTTCACCCCAGGGGCACAATTTGAACAACTTTGGTAGAGGACCATAAGGCAATGCTATGTACAAAATATCAAAGGCCTAGGTCATGTGGTTTTAGGCAAGAAGATTTTTAAAGTTTTTTACTATATAAGTCTACGTAAAACTTGTGACCACTGGGGCGGGGCCTCTTTTCATCCCAGGGGCATAATTTGAACAATCTTGACAGAGGACCTTAAGATGATGTCACATGCTAAATATCAAGGCTCTACACGTTGTGGTTTTGGACAAGAAGATTTTTAAAGTATTTCTTTTTGGTTGCCATGGCAAGCAGAGTTCTGAATGGAACAATTTTGAAAGGGGACCACCCAAGGATCATTCCTATTAAGTTTGGTGTAACTCTGTCCAGTGGTTTTCGAGAAGATTGTTTTAGAAAATGTTGACAGACGGACGACGGACATTGAGCTGTCACAAAAACTCACCATGAGCCTTTGGCTAAGGTGAGCTAAAATGATGAATTTAAATTCCAGGCCAAAGTGCAACCATATAGTTTTCATGTAATTCGATAACAAGGGCAACTTACTTTTATCTTCTGAAAGGAAACAAAATTCAATTATAAACATAGCAAATGCTGCAGGCACCTTGCTATACAGATGAACTGGCACACTACACTACCAAAGTCACATTTACAATAATGAATGCTTCATTGATAGCACATACAGTACAACACACTGGGACTGGTATAATATTGTCATATCATTATTTTATAATCTCTGTTCATGTCTCATAAATCAGCAGTGGCTTTAACAAGCCTTTTCAAATGACCCAGACTAGAGAAACTTCACACGTTCAGGGTGAATTTATAATGCACTGTAAGGTTAGTGTCGGCTCTTAGCTATACAGACGGACCGGCATACTAAACTACCAATGTGACATTTGTAGTGAAGTATGTTGGTCCACCTGTATATTATGAAATATACATTTTTACTTTTATTGGTCAGTTTTTAACTTGATGATGTTTTCAAAAAGTTTCAAAAAGTGGTCTTGATTTTTCCCTACGACCAGTAATAAATAAGTTACAATATAAGCTATTTATAGTAACAACAAAGGGAAGTAATTCTAGGTTCTTGCACATGACACTCCCTCTCATGATGGTGAACAATTGTGCCAGGTTACATCATAATCCCTCCATGCAATGCACATGAAGAAATGCTCCGGACAGTCATCATTGAATTTAACCTTTGACCTCCAAGTGTGACCTTGACCTTTGAGATAGGAACCTGCTGTTTGCGCATGACACTCCGTCTCACTGAGGTTAACATTCTTGCCAAATATAAATCAGATTGCTCCACGCATGTCAAAGTTATGGTCCGGACAAACAAATCCGGATGGACGCACACACGGACGCACATACACCAAACAGCCATTTGGACAACTATGTCTTCACTTCTGCAAACGGGCTCGACAAAAAATCAAATGCCATCTATTTTCTGTCCTTAAGAAAGAGCCATGTATAGTCAAATGCGACTCAACACATTTCTGTTTTTTTTTTTTTTTTAATCAACTGAATCATTTATGCAAAAACAACAAAAAGAAGCCTTTAAATGACCAATCAAGGGCTACATAAAATACTTACTTTTTTCCCAACACACGTCCTTGCAGGATTTTCCTGCCTCTCCAAATAGAATCTGAACTGCGCTTTCTGGCGGCCATTTTGAAAGCTGTTTTTGAAACTGGCAGAAATTCTGATGTTCTATATATGCATTCATTCTCTGTATAAAACCTTCTTCTGTATACTCATATGGCAGATAACCTTTAAACTGAAATGCACAACATGTAACATTTTCAACAAAGGCACAAAACTGCAATATCAGGACCAGCCTTGAAATAAATGTCACATTATCTATATAGCATGATGATCAGGTGTTTGAACTTTCATTGAAATGCTATTTCAAATGTTGAAAAGTTGGTTTAATTTCCATATATCAACGGTACTGACAAACACATATTTTCCAATAATAGCTTTTCTTGACTAAGCCTAGAAGTAATATGTATGCACAATGTTATGTATTACCATGTGTACTTCATAGGGATTGTGTGTAATATGAAGTTTGATTGGAATATTTTTAAAACATGTGGAGCCATAAAATCTTTCCAAAGAATAAACTACATATATTATATTGTATGTTATATCCGCTACAGACATGAAATATATTCATTGGAGATATTATGTATTATGTTCCCTACAAACATTATGTATCATGTTCAGTCCAGACATAATGTATTATGTTAATTACAGACATTATGTATTAAATTCACTACAGACATCATATATTTTGTCCACTATAGAAAGACATTATGTGTTACTTTCACTACAGACATCATGTTTTTTTTAAGTTGATTATTATAACATTCTAGGTATTATGTCCACTACAGATATTATATATTACATTCACTAGAGACATTATGTACCGGTACTATATTCACTACAAACATTAAGGCAGCAGACACATACAGACACTTAGCCATTTCCATGTTATTACGTATTCTTATTTTGGCAATTGAGCATTTCTCAGATATTCACTACAAACATTATGTATTAAGGCAGCAGACACATACTGACACTTAGCCATTTCCATGTTATTACGTATTCTTATTTTGGCAATTGAGCATTTCTCAGATATTCACTACAAACATTATGTATCATGTTCAGTCCAGACATAATGTATTATGTTAATTACAGACATTATGTATTAAATTCACTACAGACATCATATATTTTGTCCGCTATAGAAAGACATAATGTGTTACTTTCACTACAGACATCATGGATTGTTTTAAGTTGATTACTATAACATTCTAGGTATTATGTCTACTACAGATATTATATATTACATTCACCACAGACATTATGTATTATATTCACCACAAACATTATGTTTTATAATCACTAAAGGCATAATATATTATATTCAGTAAAGAACTGTATTCTACACACTGCAGACCCTACATTTTATGTAGTTTTACCTTCACCTCTGTGTGTACTAAGAAGTGATTTTTCATATGTTAGAAAATCTGTGAACAAACAACAACATACTGACAAGCAACTCAACGTAAACAAATGAAAAAAGAAAAACTACAAGCTGAGTAACCTGTCATTTTAAAAATACCACAAACAAAATAACCTGCTGTAAATAGTAAACAAATATCAAATACTTCTCACCTGTCCACTTCTAAGCAATGTAAATGCATTTTTTTAGTGAAACAAATACATGAAGTTTCAGCATTTTTGTTTCCAGTTCAGTTGCATGCAAAACTAGGCAATACAGTTTTTTCTAAGTTTTATACATTCCACTCCTCAAAATAATTCACGATCTAATGATCAGTCCTTTTCCCAGCCAGTTTTTTCCCCAAGAAAGACAGCAACAGGTTTATATTTTCCCTTAGAAAAAAACCAGGCTAGTTTTTTTTTTCTTCCTTGGTTGGTTTCGCACCCCCCATCCCCTCCAAACTGTCAATTTGACTTCTTACCACCTGTTTTGTTTGGGGAATCTTTTTATTTTCTCCTTCAAAATGCGCTATTATGCACTGTCATTATTGTGCTTAATATTTCATTTTGATGGTGGCAAAAATTTTCGACTTCAAAAAAGTGAGAAAAAATGAATAAGGCAATCTGTCACATTTCTATTTTTAAACTTTTGACCAAACAATAGATATCAGGAACACTTTGAACTGATAAGATAAATGTTTCTACCTATATAATATTTTGTAATACTTTTTTTAACATTTGGATGCGTTTATTTATTACCAATTATTAATAACTTTAAAACTGTCAGTACCCGTATTTTCCAAGTGGACCTAAAATTACTTTGAGGAGTATATAAACATGTATACATGCACAAATGACATACAGTCGAACATGTACTTAAGACCACATCTAAACAAAGGTCACTTCTACAAAACCCTCTAATAAAAGCCAATATTTTCTCCTCCCGTTTAACCAAGAATTTTGTGAATTTACTTGTTCTGAGAAAACACTTTTGAATAATACAACTTTTTTTCAATTATCGAAGGACATTAGGTGGTTTTTGCAAGAAGGTTTAATCAAATTTACATTGTCTGTATCCAAATTCTTGCACTGTAGTTTGAACATCATTTATATCTACACTTTTAATGTAGCGGATAAAAACCAAACATGCAGTGAATTTACAATTAACTGATACAGTCAAACCTCGTTATCTCGAACGTGACAGGACTGTCAAGATTTGTTCGAGTTATTGGTACTTTGTTATTGAACAATAAAGAGTATAAAGGAATTTGGCCTGGACCTGATGATGAGTTCGATCAAAGGGTGGTGTCTGAATTATCCAAGTCTGAGGGAACAAAGTACAACTGTATCTTTACATGAGCCGCGCCATGAGAAAACCAACATAGTGGCTTTGCGACCAGCATGGATCCAGACCAGCCTGCGCATCTGCGCAGTCTGGTCAGGATCCATGCTGTTCGCTAACAGTTTCTCCAATTCCAATAGGCTTTAAAAGCGAACAGCATGGAGCCTGACCAGACTGCGCGGATGCGCAGGCTGGTCTGGATCCATGCTGGTCGCAAACCCACTATGTTGATTTTCTCATGGCACGGCTCACATGCTTTATCTAAGTTATAACGCATCCATTTCTTCTATACATTAAGGCAGCAGACACATACTGACACTTGGCCATTTCTGTGTTATTACGTATTCTTATTTTGGCAATTGAGCATTTCTCAGATATGAATACGTATAGCTCAATGGGCAAATGTCCATCCATAAACAAGAGGACCATGATGGTCCTGAATCGCTCACCTCTTCCCACATGACCCAGTTTTTAGTATGACATCGTTTTTTCTATTATTTGACATAGTGACCTAGTTTTTGAGCTCATGTGACCCAGTTTTGAACTTGACCTAGATATTATCAAGATAAAAATTCTGACCAATTTTCAAGAAGATCCATTGAAAAATATGGTCTCTAGAGAGGTCACAATGTTTTTCTATTATTTGACCTATTGACCTAGTTTTCAAAGGTACGTGACCCTGTTTTGAATTTTACCTAGATATTATCAAGGTGAACATTCTCACTAATTTTCATGAAGATCTCATGAAAAATATGGCCTCTAGAGAGGTCACAAGGTTTTTCTATTTTTATACCTACTGGCCTAGTTTTTGACCGCACGTGACCCAGTTTCGAAACTGACCTAGATATCATCAAGGTGAACATTCAGATCAATTTTCATGAAGATCCATTGAAAAATATGGCCTCTAGAGAGGTCAAAAGATTTTAATGATATTAGACCTACTGACCTAGTTTTTGACCGCAATTGACCCAGTTTCAAACTTGACCTAGATATCATCAAGATGAACATTCAGACCAACTTTCATACAGATCCCATGAAAAGTATGGCCTCTAAAGAGGTCACGTTTTTTTTATTATTTGACCTACTGACCTAGTTTTTTAAGGCACGTGACCCAGTTTCAAACTTGACCTAGATATCATCAAGGTGAACATTCTGACCAATTTTTATGGAGATCCATTCACAAGTATGGCCTCTAGAGAGGTCACAAGGTTTTTCTATTTTTAGACCTACTGACCTAGTTTTTGACCGCACATGACCCTGTTTCGAACTTGACCTAGATATCATCAAGATGAACATTCAGAACAACTTTCATACAGATCCCATGAAAAATATGGCCTTTAGAGAGGTCACAAGGTTTTTCTATTATTTGACCTACTGACCTAGTTTTTTATGGCACGTGACCCACTTTCAAAATTGATCTAGATATCATCAAGATGAACATTCAGACCAACTTTCATACAGATCCCATGAAAAATATGGCCTCTAGAGAGGTCACAAGGTTTTTCTATTATTTGACCTACTGACCTAGTTTTTGAAGCACGTGACCCACTTTCGAGCTTGACCTAGATATCATCAAGGTGAACATTCTGACCAATTTTCATGAATATGTCATGAAATATATGGCCTCTAGAGAGGTCGTAAGGTTTTTCTATTTTTAGACCTACTGACCTAGTTTTTGATCGCACGTGACCCAGTTTTGAACATGACCTAGATATCATCAAGATGAACATTCAGACCAACTTTCATACAGATCCCATGAAAAATGTGGCCTTTAGAGAGGTCACAAGGTTTTTCTATTATTTGACCTACTGACCTAGTTTTTGATGGCACGTGACCCAGTTTCGAACTTGACCTAGATATCATCAAGATGAAGGTTCTGACCAATTTTCATGAAGATCTTGTGAAATATATGGCCTCTAGAGAGGTCACAAGGTTTTTCTATTTAGACCTACTGACCTAGTTTTTGATGGCACGTAACCCAGTTTCGAACTTGACCTAGATATCATCAAGGTGAACATTCTGACCAATTTTCATGAAGATCTTGTGAAATATATGGCCTCTAGAGAGGTCACAAGGTTTTTCTATTTTTAGACCTACTGACCTAGTTTTTGAAGGCACGTGACCCAGTTTCGAACTTGACCTAGATATCATCAAGATGAACATTCTGACCAACTTTCATAAAGATCCCATGAAAAATGTGACCTCTAGAGTGGTCACAAGCAAAAGTTTACGGACGGACGCACGCACGCACGGACGGACGACGGACACCGCGCGATCACAAAAGCTCACCTTGTCACTTTGTGACAGGTGAGCTAAAAACAGGTAATAAAACGAAATCATATATGAGCCGCACCATGAGAAAACCAACATAGTGCATTTCTGGTCAGGATCCATGCTGTTTGCTAATGGTTTCTCTCATTGCAATAGGCTTTGAAAGCAAACAGCATGGATTCTGACCAGACTGTGCGGATGCTGGTCGCAAATGCACTACGTTGGTTTTCTCATGGTGTGGCTCAAATTGAGAATACGTAATTTGCCGACTGTCATTATGGTTCCAATACCGTTACCGTACTCCGAATAACAACCTTTAGCCTGCTAAATTTCTAAAATGGACTGGTCCATCATTCAATTTGGGCAGTACCATTTATCATTTGAAGGGGTGTTTACTGAAAATTTACTGACTGAATAGCGAACAGTGTGGACCATGATCAGCCTACACGAATGTGCAGGCTGATCTTGTTCTGCACTGGTCACAAAGGCAGAATCACTTGCCGCAAGCAGGCTAAAGGCTAATCCACTTTACAATCTAAGTAAATTATTTACTTACATGATTAGTGTCCAATATTTTCTGTACTGTTGTTCGAACTTCCTCCGAGTCATTTATATCTATGGTATAAACATACGGTTCACCTATAAACTGCTCCGCATACGGATGTTGACTTGTCAACTGAAAAATTATAATCCAGTTTAATCCAAATGAAGATTGAAACAGAGATTGGAAAAATATATTATTAATACGTAATAAGTTATTGAAATACCAGTAGCTATCATTTTCCAGTTTTATCAAATTATAACGATAAAACAATTAAAATATGTACTTATAAACTTCTTTCTCTTTCCATCATATCAAATGTGAATCTGCACAAATGTTCACCAGAGCAAATTTTTATGACTTTTTTTTTGTTGGTGTAATAATTGCTTGATATCTAGTCTCAAATTATATAAGCACAAAAAAAAAAATCCAAGAAAATTACCTCTCGTTCTGTAGGTTTTCCCTTAAAGAATGGCACTGTATTTCTGTTGTGTGGTTTTGCAAACTTTGGGTTGATAAATACTGCCCCATTTGCTATTGCCTCTAGTGGTGCTGGTCCTTCATAAGGGAATCCAAGCCCCAAAAATATCTGAAAAAAAAAACAAAACAAGAGCTGTCAGTGGACAGTGCGCTCGACTATTCTCAGTGCTTGATAGTATAATATAAGCAATGAGTAAAACTTTAACATTACAATAAGCATATTCAAGTCGAAAAGGGGCCATAATTCAGTCAAAATGCCTGATAGAGTTGCCTCCTCCTTTTTACAGACTGGGGTCATGATGGTAAACAAGTATGCAAAATATGAAAGCAATATCTCAATGGACTTTGCAAGTATTTGGGGTGGTACGCAAACTTTAACATTTATTCTAAGTCGAAAAAGGGGCCATAATTCAGTCAAAATGCTTGATAGAGTTGCCTCCTCCTTTTTACAGACTGGGGTCATGATGGTAAACAAGTATGCAAAATATGAAAGCAATATCTCAATGGACGTTGAAAATAATCGGGGTGGTACGCAAACTTTAACATTTGTGTGACGCCCACGCTAACGCTAACGCCGACGCTGGGGCGAGTAGGATGAGCTATCTTCGAATAGTCGAGCTAAAAAACAACAAAACAACTCTGATTTTAGGGCAAAGAAGAACACTTTGCCTGTTATCATTAAATAAACAATCAAAAGAAGTTATGTGTGTTAGCAGAAATTATTAACCAAAGGCATTCTACAGTGGTATTTGTTACCTCATCAAGGTTTATGGATAATTAGGTGTTAAAACATCCATACAATTAATAGCAATCAATCTTTACTGTACTAGTATCATAGATCAGCAGACACTTAACAGTTAAAATATCTGCCTAAAGGTAATGCTTTACGACAAACTGTTTTGGACACCCAACTTATTAAAAAGCCGCAACAAGCAAGATAACTTTTTATACAAATAATCTCGCAATATAAAACCTGCAAACATACTCATTATTTCAAATTTGCTTAATTCTGACCCCTTTTACAGTACACCATTTTCTTGTTGACAAAATGGTACTTGTAACTGCAAATGTAGTTCAGCCAATCTTCATCATTTACTCAACTAAGTGTTTCTCATTGTGTGCAGATCTTCACCAATTTACCTTACTTAGACTTTCTCTATTGTACACAGATCTTCACCAATTTACCTTACTTAGACTTTCTCAATAATGTACGCAGATCTTCACCATTTTTGTACAATAGGCTTTCTCAATAATGCATAAAGCCCTTCAACATTTACTTACTTTAGATTTTCTCAATAATGTATGTAGATCTTCACCATTTAAGATACCATGGTTGACCACGTAACTTGGAATGTGTTCTAGTTTCACTGATTTGTTCTCTTTATATACTGTTCCATGTATAACTATACCAGACTTGTTCACCATGTTCAAGAAGTCTTCTCTACCCTGTAATTCAACACACAGGTAAGTATTAGGATACTGGTGAAGAGTAAAACATGTGCCTTATTTTAACCTTAAGTCTGCTGTTGACAGGTGATTCTGCCTTTGTGAAAAGTGCAAGCTGATCATGGTCTGCACCGTTCGCTTTTCAGTCAGTAAATTTTCAGTGAACACCACTTCAAATAATAAATGTTATTGTCCAAATCGGATGATGGACCAGTCCATTTCAGAAATTTAGCAGGCTAAAGGTTGATCATGTAAACTGACTGAGGTGTGCTTTCTGAACATAGTGGTTTATCTGGTGCAATAATGGCCCAAGAGCCATTGTTGCAATAATGGCCCAAGAGCCATTGTGATACTAGGATTGCTTTTGTGATGGAAAAGCACACACCAGCCGTTAGTTGACCTAATCATTATATACGTTGCTCTATGACATCAACAGCAGAACGCACTGACAAGAACTGGTAGTATGCCAATAACATGTTATGTCATGTGCCAAAATCCGCATTACAAGTCAAATAGTATTTGTGTAACTTTTATGTAAATTTGTTGCCATTTATAGTAAGGTATTTAATGAATAGGAATAATGCCTTTCTTTAATATGTGCTACAATGAAGTCATCCATGAAGTTACTTATAAACATAAATGAATGAATCAGGGTAACAGTGTTTATGCAGCAGGGAGGTACAATCTGCTTACAGTTGGTGCTGTCTCTGATTTTATACAGGTTCAAATTCAGACTTTTGCTAACATAACTTATATTCTCATCAGAACTATGTAAGCAGTACGGCAGCAAGAAAGTAAGAATATAATCTGTTGTAACAGCTCATACAAGCTTCTGTTTACATAGTGTAGTCTTGCTGACTCAAAATAAACCTCACCTTATCTTTATGAGTAAACAATGTTGATCTGTCATTGGTTTTATGCAATGAGGATCATATTAAGCAGTGTTATTTCTATGACCCTTCTCGGGGTTGTGGCAGAAAGACAGTTTTAAAAGGAATGAAGATTTGTTACTGCTAGCCACTGCTACCAAGTAAATGTGGTTGGAATTCTTGCCTCTGCTTCAATATTTTGTACAAATGCCTTGTATATTTCTTTAACCTACCTTGTCTTTACAATAAAATGAAACTGACTGGCTTACCTTCCACATATAATCATTTTTACCATACACGACTGCCATGTTGCTTCTCTCTATATCTTTCACATCGGACTCATTTAAATGCCTCTCTACCACAAAACCCATGAAGGAATTGTCTGGGCTGTGAGCTGGAAAAAAAGGCACATCAGTTAAAGGCTCAAACTACTGTTGTTTGAAATGTAGCTGCCGCATTTTTTGTTTTAAACATAAAATACATTAATTTCTTGTTACATCATACTTCTGATAATTGTATTCTCTAATATTTGCAAACCTTAGAATTCTAATTAACATAGAAGAAAGCACTACTGAATCCATTGTCTTTGATTACCTCCCTTTATAGCTCTTACTAATGAAAGTTTAAGTGGTTTTTATCAAAAGTAGAGCCTTTCTAACCATCACAGGCTGAGTGCAACTCTATTGTCACTGTATATGAATAAAGAACAAGCTACAATATTTCCTTGCTCAGTCCTAGCCATGTAATTATACATAACATCAATCTGGACAGCTGTTTTTCATATTTTTAACATAAATTTAAAGTCTTACGGAACTTTTAATTAATGGACATGAGCTGGCAATGGCTAAACACTTCAAGTGGAAATTGTTAGACAATCCTTAATTGAAAGCTTCTGTAAGGAGCTGTATGCAATTCCCTTTAAAGCATGCAATGTACAGACTGTTCAAATACAAAGATCAAAACTGTTTAACAGGTAAGACCACAATAGTATGCATAAACTTCTATTTTCTATTTTAATTTGCAACCTGTCCCAAACAAAACTACAAATAAGCCTATGCAAAAGTTACCCAATCTATAGATTTTTGGGGGGAATCATTCATGACTTGTCCTTTTATTAACAGTTCAATATACGTGTATCTCTACAAGAAAAAGCAAAAATATAACGTTCACAAACACTTTATAGCAACGTAATTTAGAAGATTAAGGAAAACTATAAACTTACGAAACATGTTGAAGAACTGTTGTGGCATTAAATCTTGCCCGCCCCATGATGTTAACTTCTTCCGTTGCTTGGCAAAAGATCGAAGATTAAAAGCTGGCTCTGTGCCAAAAGAATCCAAGATTCTCAGCAGGCAACTGAAATGATAACAGATGTGGAAATACATGAAAACCAAGTTTTTTTTTCAAACATTTTCTATTTTAAGTAAAAGTGGCTTTGACCTTAGTGGCCATACAAAAAAGCCCATAAACTTTCCATCTTATTAAACTTTCTACACAACATCACATTCTTAACTAAATTTGTATAGAAAATCATTCACAAACTGTTTATGAATAGAAACTTAACCCCACTGACGCAATATGCACTCCCAACCTAAATCATACATGACTGATTTAACACATTTTTCAACATGGTTGCTGTATAACATCTTAGTATATAAAACAGTTTCATGTCTGCAAAGTATGCAACTAATTTTGTACATCTTACACAATGCTTGACATCTTTCTTTTTTAAAAACAATACCTGAACAACATGGGTGTGTAAAATATGTATGCCCACTGTAAAGGCCTGTCCCATTTTCAGTCCCAAGATCATTATGACCTTGACCTTTGACCTACTGGCCCAAAGAATGAATAGAGACAATTTAATGACCAGTGGCAATTATCCTAAGCTGTTGATTGTAGGTCATAAGGTTCTTTAGTTACCGAGTCAAAATCCTTTTCAGTCTTATGGTCACAAAGTTTAGGTTAGCCACAGGTGTTTGAACATAATATATACGCAGGTTAGATCTCTTCATAGTATATAAGGCGGGTGGGATATGGTAATGCATATATTTACTGATACAGCTCCAAGCACCTGTGGGTCAGCTAAACATCAACTCAAACAGAAATAATGTATGAATACTTCTCTAAGTACCTGAACTTGCCATATCCATTTTTCACATATTTTTTGAACTGTTTCAGACCCACAATGTCTATGTATATAATGTCTACTGGAAGGTCTTTGCGACTCTGGCAAGGAGAGTTGGCTGCTGGCAGCTGGGAAACAATGCTGTAAACATACAAACAAATATGCAAATTAAAATTCTACACAGAAACCTCTTAAATGTGGAAAACCCTTGAAACTGAACTTTTGTCTATGTTTGGAATAATTCCCTTCTACTGAACAAAATCCCTGAGATTTGGAAACCGCTAGAAACTTTTCACTTTTCTTTTGGTTCATACCCTGTTTGGTAAAAGGGGGTTTCCACTGTACTTTGAAACTAAAATTTGTTGAAACTGCCAGATAATGACTTTCCTTTATGGGCTCAAACACCACTAAAAAGAAATTTATTTGCAAGACGGAAAAAATGTCTTCACCTTTCGCTGCAATAACAGAAGCAAAATAATTGCACAGCAATAAAAGTTCCCTGCTGGAAGGAGCATTGTATTAAATTGATCACTCATACTGAAATATAGAAAACTTTTCATTTCCATAGCAACCCGAATTTTAGAAGTAGCAAAATAAAAGTTATATTCTCTATATCTAACAAATCACGTTTTATAAGCAAATCTCCAGTCACTTTACAGTTATCACAGAATCCATCTTTTGTGGCTAAATGACAGACAAATGTATGGGCAAACTGGCAGAGAAACTAACAAAATTCATCATTATGTATATTTTTCATACTTTATTCTTGCTATGTTCCAGGTTTCATAAAATAATCTATTGTAATTTTATAGTTATCGCAGTACCCACTTCTTGTCAAAAGTATTTGATGCCATAGCAAACATTTTTTTTAAAATTTTCAATGTGGATTTCCTGGTTTACTCAATCTATGAAATTCAATCTCATTGAATGAATAAAATTCATTTTATGTTTCTCAAATTCACAACTCCTTGAAATAGCCGTTTTGATTAAACCCATGAAATTCAATGATCATGAAAATAATTTACTTTACAGCAATATGTTATGATTAGTGCTAAATCTAAATGAAGCAGCAAAAATCAAGAAAAAATTAATTATAGCTTTCTTGTGCTTTTGGTTAAAAAAATTGCTACAAATTACATCTTACCAAAAAAGAATTCAAAAAGTTGCTGAAATTAGCAACAAATTAAATAAACGAGAAAATAATACTTTTGGTATGTAAAGTATTGCAATGGCAATACAGAAATCCCTACCGAAGTAGGTCCAGTGTTATACCGGGAGGGGATTAAAAATTCAAGAATCAACTTGTTAAAATGTACATCAACTGGTTAAAAAGAGCTATAAATGTACATTTCGAAATGACATGGCTTTAGTCATAAAGATAGTGAATGCATGTGTGTATTTTCATTTATTAGTAGTTGCCACCAGTTGCAGGTAACTCAACTAGAAGAATAGAGAAACTGCTCGAATGCCTGATGCTTTTCTAGGTTATTTTTATTATGCAAGATATAAAGCACTTTACAATGATATCAATTGTCTAACCTGGAAGACTATTAGTAATTTATTAGTAATTCAATAAGGATGAGTGGATGCTCAAACTAGCTCTGTATTCATCAACATTTTTAAAGCTGAAACTTTGACATTAACATGCTAAAATTACTTTTTGTTCTATACTGAACAGCAAAAGAAACTATCCAAATGTATAACTGGTATATTTTGAAATAAAAAAATAAAAATTTTCAAACTTGAATCGTTTCTTCCTACCAAAATTACACTTGAAGATCTTCGCATGATAAGTTTTTAAAAATCAATCAATCGTGAAGTCAGTAGTCCCACAATAGCCGTTTGAAAGGCTGTATCTTCTGCGCGTCTGTTGCATTGTAACATCCCAATTGGGCGCTCGCGCTTAATTTGATTCAGTCGTGCGGTGCAACCAACAATATTTTTTAATTGACTTTCTGCTGTTTTTTGAGTTAGCCAATTATCAATATTTCCACTAACAATAAAATTTCACAAAATAAATTACTAATTACAGGCAAACGTGAATTTCGTGCAAAACGGCTATAGTGGGACTACTGGCTTCACATTTGACTGATATTTTAAAATTTTACACGTGAAGTTCATCAAGTGTATTGTGATATACCGGTAAAAAAAACACAAGTGATTTATGAATTAAAGTTTTCAAATAAAAAACACATTTATAAATTTGGATAGTTTCTTTTCCTGTTCAGTATATTTTAAAACTTTTTTTAATGAAACTTTGCTCAAATATAATATAACTATCCTACAAGAAAACATTCTGCAAAATTTAAGTCAATTGTACTTTTTTATCTAAAGTTACCAAAATTTTGAAGTTTTACAGATTTATAGTCTTAAGTTTAAATTTCCTACTTTAAACCTTGATGAATGTGGGCCCTAGTGGCCCCAAGTTTGGCAGTCTGGCATCTTACCACTGAACTGCTGTGTTGGGTCAGTCTGGCGAAACGCCAGAAGTTGACGGAAACTGACCAATCACAAACAAAACAATTGCCACAAGATTAGCTTCAAGTAAAGCTCATTAGATAACAATTAAATATAACTTTTAAACAAAAAACAATTAAGTGTAACTCCCACAATAAAAATCAAGTAAACCAATTAAAAAAAACAATATGAGCTGTCAGAGGCGACAGCACACTAGACTATTTCAGTGCTGGATCATGAAAAATGGCATCATTGTGGAAACTGAAAGAGCCACCACTCGTGTATTTAAATCCTCAGATTTGGATCATGTTTAACAACAGTCAATACTTAGCAATCCAAGTAATAATGGTAACAGAGATACAGTACAAGTGTATAACAAGAGCTGTCCTTAAGACAGCACGCTCGACTTTTCTCAGTGCTTGACTCTGAAATAGAGCTTTGCCAGTAAAAATAAAAATCCAAGTTAAAAAGGGACATAACTCTGTCAAAATTCAAATCAGAGTTATGGGAATTGTGTCTCCTGGCGTAGACTTTGATAGTAAATAACTATTTTGAGTTTCATGTCAAAAGCTTTAATAGTACCAGAGACATTTGACTTTATAAAAAAAATTTACAAAAAAAAAATCTAAGTTGAAAAGGGACATAATTGTGTCAAAATTCAAATCAGAGTTATGGGGATTGTTTCTCCTGGTGTAGACTTTGATGGTAAACAAGTATTTTAAGTTTCAAGTCAAAAGCTTTGCTAGTAATAGAGATATTTGACTTCATCAAAAACTTTAACCAAAAACTGTAAGTTAAAAAGGGGCATAATTCTGTCAAAATTCGATCAGATTTATGTGAATTGTATCTCCTGGTGTAGATTTTGATAGTCAATAACTATTTTGAGTTTCAAGTCAAAAGCTTTCATAGTAACCGAGATATCTGACTTTATCAAAAATTTTAACAAAAATATTAAGTTAAAAAGGGGCATAATTCTGTCAAAATTCAAATCAGAGTTATGGGGATTGTTTCTCCTGGTGTATACTTAGATGGTAAATAACTATTTTAAGTTTCAAGTCAATAGCTTTGATAGAAACAGAGACATTTGACTTTATCAAAAACTTTAACCAATGGCGACGCCGACGCCGGGGAGAGTACAATAGCTCTACTTTTTCTTCGAAAAGTCGAGCTAAAAATGGACTTACTGTAATATATAACAGAGACATAGTGCATTAAATATTTCTGCCACCGCAATGTACCTTGTGTCATAATTGTGGAAGAATTCAAAACTATTCAGAATCTAGATAACATGAAGAAGCGTAACAACTTTAACCTGAAATTCTAAGTAAAAAGAGGGCATAATTTATAACCTATATCAGCTGGATATACTGACCTTGTCTTATGGTGTGGGTGTTGATGTTTGTTTGTTTGTCTGTTTTGGGTTTAACGCCGTTTTTCAACAGTATTTCAGTCATGTTAGGCGGGCAGTTAACCTAACCAGTGTTCCTGGATTCTGTACCAGTACAAACCTGTTTTCCGCAAGTAACTGCCAACTTCCCCACATGAATTATCAGAGGTGGAGGACGAATGATTTCAGACACAATGTTTTTCATCAAATCGTCACGGAGAACAAACGCCCCGCCCGAGGATCGAACTCGCGACCCCGCGATCGTAGACCAACGCTCTCCCTACTGAGCTAAGCGGGGTGTTGATGTGGAAAAATCAAATCCATACAGTTATAACACACATAAAGTGAAAGTTCATCAAAATTATCCAAAAACTAAAGATAGTTTTTCATCAGAAACATAATATGTCTTCCACTACTTAACATGCATGCATTCTAAAATGCCAGCAATTAAGGGTCATAACTCCAGTGGAATCACCAGGTTTAGCACTGATCACTGAAGTTTTGTATAGGAGGAACAGAGACATCACAGAATTTGTCAAATCAAGGGTCATAACTCTGCTGAAAATTATTAAACTGTAAAATGTCAATGAGATGAATAACTAATTTTTATGCAGTTCTGTGAACTTCAGCCCAATGGTTTGTCAAGCAATATTAGATAGTAAAATATGACAAATCAAGGGCCATAAATTCGCTGGAAATTTATAAATCTTAGTTTGCATACAATATGCACAATAACGCTTGGCACTGATCACTCCTGTAAGGTTTAGTTGAAATCTAAATAGTATATGACAGTGAACAAAAACCTCATAAAATTCGATAGCTCAAAGGCCATGACTCTGCTGAATTTTAATCAAAAACATGCCAAAACTATGCACAACCAAGCTTGGTAATGATTAATTTTGTGAAGTTTGGGGTAATCTGGTGGTATGAGAGCAGTTGCATTGACAAGGTAAAATATGCCAAATCAAGGGCCATAACTCACTGAAAATTACTGAACATGCCACTATTATGTACAATGATGCTTTGCACTGATCATTCCTGTAAGGTTTGGTGGAAATCCCGCAAATTAAACAAGAGAAGTGGTCAAAACATCGTAACATTTCACAAATCTGGAATCATAACTCAGATTATAATCAGTGAACTTGAATACGCTAATTTTTAAGAAAATGCACCACTAGGATAAGCTATGGTCACTTTTGTGAAGTTTGATGTAAATCCACCTTGTGGTGTCAGGGGAGCTGCACGACTTTGTAACAGACAGACAGACAGACAGCACTGAATCAAAAAGAAGAGACATTATTCTAAATAAATTATATTGGTGTAAAATTTATGGCTCTAGTGTAAAATGATGTGGGTAATAATGAGGAACAACTACATTTTAAGTCTGAATAGAATCTATTCAGTAATAACAGAGAAAGAATGAAAGTGCATCAAAAAGACAATGCAACAGAACTTTAACCAAGGTGTGGATACTAAAGCCCGGTTGAGTAGAGCAGTTCTCCATATTCTTTGTAAGTGGAGCATATATATATATATATATATATATATATATATATATATATATATATATATATGTAATTCCCTCGGTAAATAGAAGCATTTCCCTACAGCAACAAAAAACATTACAAGTAAATGTCCCCTGATAAAAACAAAAAAATGTGTATATTATAGTGCTATTGCTGAATGTTAAAAGTTTATATTTAGTCTAAAAGAGAAAACAAACTTCAAATATATACCATAAATATTCTAAGTATTGCCCATGTGCTAATTAGAGTCCTTATACTACTTTCCAATTAAAAAAAATTGTCATGTTTCTTCTGCTATACCTAGCAATGGTAAGATTTCTTTTCAATACCAATCCCACAATTGGAAGTAAAATATAGACAGGGATTTTTTGTTTTCCTTTCTCTCCACTGACCGAGATTTTCCTTTCTATTCACATAGCCTTTCCCTTTTAAAAAATTATGTTCTTTTCGATGTTGAGTTCCCTGGAAACTTGACTTGTAATTGACCTTTCTGTCCTTAATGATAATCCTACTTTTTTTCAACCAACCATATGCTAGACATTTTCAATTTTTTGCAATACTTACTCGAGGTAAGTGTACATGACATGAATTGTACAATATCTCTGACAGACTAATCTATTTATAGCAGCATTAACACTAAGGTCAGACAGCGGCTATGAAGATTAGAGTTATATTCCTTTGACCACCCAGAACAGTGTTCTAAAAAATTCTAGAGTAATCTTCTAACTGTTGTCTAAGGAATAAAGTGTACACTGTTCTGCTTTGGTACCTGGCACTATTGAGATTATTCATAGTTGACAGGAACCAAGACCTGCTTTACATTGCAATAAATATTTATCACATTACTCTTTCTGTCTGCATCAGGCTTTATTTAGAACAGTCCATAAATGTTTCTAGATTCCAGAACACAATTCTTTTTTAACTTAACTGATTTAAGTGTGTTCTGAGAAGTCAAAGGAATAAAGCCTAAAAAACTACAGTCAGAGCCGTGCCATGGAAAAACCAACATAGTGGGTTTGCGACCAGCATGGATCCAGACCAGCCTGCGCTTTTGCGCAGTCTGGTCAGGATCCATGCTATTCGCTAATGGCTTCTCTAATTGCTATAGGTTTTGAAAGGGAACAGCATGGATCCTGACCAAACTGCGCGGATGCACAGGCTGGTCTGGATCCATGCTGGTCGCAAACCCACTATGTTGGTTTTTCTCGTGACGCGGCTCATCAAGCATTATGCTCCCACCCCTAGAGGTTTCTTAACGAGGAAATTTCACTTCATGGTTTTCTTCCTAAACTTCAAATGATTTTGTTGACAATGTGCAAAGTCTATATCTCTAATAAACGCCGATCCTAAACTTCTGACTTGATGCTGATGCTAATAAAAAGCCTGGACTATAATTGGGATATTTACGGTATGGTATACCAATAAAAAATGTGCAGTTCAAAGTTACCATTCTATTCAGCCACACTTCTGAAACAATGTAACATAAAATATAAATGAAAACAGTGTAAGTCAGGCATGGAGTAAATAATTCCTTGACATTTGCCACTATTTTTACCACTTTCACAGAGAAACTTATTAAAAGCAATGTCCACCCAAAAAACACTACAATAAATAAATAACATCAAAAACACATGAACAAATCTGTTAAGATACTAATTAAAATTTGCCTAATCACAAGACACATAACATTTTGGTCATCAACTAACATTTATGGTAAAAATGGGCATTTCCAATAAAATTTCTTTAAAAAAAGAAAAAAAAGAAAGAAAATAAACAAGGAGCAATAAATAAACACTTGATGCCCCCGGTGGCATCCTTGTCGATACAAAGCAACCTAAGTCCAAAATGAAGTCAAGGTCAAGGTCAAACTGAGGTCAGGTGATGTTTGAAGATGAGGAATGGTCACAGGTTACATCTGTATTAGTATCAATTCATTCTTGTAAGTGGTATTGATGCTAGATGCAACGATCCCATTTGGTTAACCAAGAGACGGCCCATATACAGCAACCTTAGTCCAAAATGAGGTCAAGGTCAAGGTCAAACTGAGGTCAGGTGATGTCTGAAAATGAGGAATGGTCACAGGTTACATCTGCATTAGTATCAAGTAATTGATGCTAGACAAAATGGTCCCATTTGGTTGTCGTACGGACGGACGGACGAACAAACGAACGAACGGACGTAAAAAAGGAGAGAGATTTATTTGGTATTTATTAACAATTATAGTATTATGTGACACTGAAAACATTTAAGATTTAAGATCATATTGCCTTTTTCAGCTTTTGGTGGCAATGGAAGACCATAGGATTTCAAGCTTGGACAGGCACCTAGGCTGAACTATCAGTTTTCCATAAGCCAGCTGGATGGCTCCCTCCCATGAAGAATGTTACACCTCAAGTAAGGTTTCAAACCTACACTGGTGATGGGCACATTATTCAAAGTCAGCGACTTCAGCCACTCAGCCATGGAGCCCCTTATATTTACATAAGAATAAAATGTAATGAAAATACACGTTTTCTTTATTTTCTGCATATTTTTTCAAATAGAACTTTTAAACTGACAAAACCCCACTAAACCATTAACCCCTCTAAAGCAGTCTTTTTCTTTGAATTGACGGGTGCCAAGATTAGAGGAGTTCTATTGTTACTAGCCAGGTGCCAACGCAAGTATATTCCTGTGACATGTGTCCACACAGGAAAACAGGAGTTAGATAAAATTCTACTATTCATAAAACAAAACAAAAGCAAGGAATTTCGATAAAAAAGTTTGAGGGAAAGTGATTGTCAACCTATACAAAAAATTATTTTTAGATGGTAGAAATTCCTTTTTCAACATATGCAAAAATAATCTTTAAATGTTTTTTTTTTCATAACTACTTTGACATGCATTTACATGCACAAATTGTTGAAAAAAGGATGACAAAGTCAACAGAAAACATTTGAAATCATGCTTAAACAAATTTAGTTTTTTAAAAAAAGGAGTGATGAATCATAACCCCACAATACTGCCTTGTCACAATGGTAAGCCAACATCAAAGTTAAACTGTTCTGGGTATCTGTGACCTTGACCTTTGACCTACTTACCTCAAAATCAATAGGGGTCATCTGCTGGTCATGATCAACCTCCCTACTAAGTTTTGTTATCCGGAAACTGTTTTTCTGTTTTTAGTCCTTGTGACAGACAGACCGACTGACCAACAAGCTCTCTCCTATATACCCCACAAACAGTGTTTGTCGGGTATTATAACATGGTTCAAAACACAGGTAAAATGAGTAGTCAGTAATACACAATACATGCATATACTATAAAAACACTTCTTGTTTGCAAGAACTTTACTTACGACAATAGTCTAAGAGTTTCAGCCATCAAGAATCAAACAAATATTTGGACAAGTTAGCATCAGAAAATTCCAGGAATCAAACTTTTTGAAAATATTTTGAAAAATTAGAATCAGAAAAATCCTACTGAATACAAATTCGTTTCTGCATAATGTTAAAAATCCAGCTTTTTGCAAAAAATTATAATAGGACATATCAGAGCAAATTTGCAAATTAAAGTTCAACACAAATTAAAGATGTTTAACTGTTAATCAATTACTTAATGGGAAATTTAAATAACTCATTTCTCCTTTAATGGGACAAGCCTCTAGTTTTTGTCAATATTTATTTAACTGTTCTGGATCAGTGTGACATTGACCTTTGACCTACTGACCTAGAAGTCAAACCTGACCTGTATATCATGATGTTACACCTTTGTACCAAAATTTATGATCCTAAGCCCAAGCGTTCTCAAGTAATCATCCAGATACCATTTAAATGTTCAGGGCCACTGTCACCTTGAATTTTGACCTACTGACCTAAAAGTCAAACTTGACCTGTATTTTCTGATGTTACACCTAATGATGTCATACCTGTGTACCAAAAATTATTATCCTAGGCCAAAGTGTTCTGAAGTTATCATCCGCAAACCATTTAACTGTTCAGGGTCACTATGACATTGACCCATTGACCTACTGACCTCAATCTTGAACTTGACCTGTATTTTCTGATGTTATACCTGTGCACCAAAAATTATTTAAATCTGTCAAGCCTTTCATGAGTTATTGTCTGGAAACCATGAAAACCAACAGACAGACCGATCTACAGACAAACTCACTAAACTTCGTTTTGTGGGGGTATAAAAAGTAACTGGAAACGGAAGTCCAAGAATATGCCCATTTCTACTTTATGTTCATGATGTATACCAAGTTTCGTTTAAACTGGATGGAAACTGCAGAGGAAGTTAAGTATTCAATACTTTCATATATCTGTATTTGTGTTAAAGGGTCCAAAAAGGGCCATAGCTACCAAAACATTAATGCAGCCTTGCCATTGGTCAATTTCAAATTTGTACATAGAAAAAGCCAATCAAATGCTCCAGTTTAGAGATGGGCCTATAAACACAGTTTTATAACCTATGTCTCCAAAAAGAACTTTAAGCTAATATTGCATCAAACAATGTCTTCTCATATTATGTTAAATGATTTAGTAGCCTAATGAGTTATTACATGATTTCATAGCACATGTTTTATGCAATAAGTTAACAGTTAAATCTGATGTATATTTTGCAAAATAATCACATGACAAAAAAAAATTATTCGGTGATAACGCTGCATGATAAGTGAAAACTCTTCTTGGAAAGAACAAAAAATACTGATGAAAATTGAGCTGCACCATGAAAAAACCAACATGGTGCATTTGCGACCAGCATGGATCCAGCATCAGCGCATTCTGGTCAGGATCCATACTGTTCACTTTCAAACCCTATTGCAATTATAGAAACTCTAAGCAAACAGTATGAATCCTGACCAGACTGCACGAATGTGCAGGCTGGTCTGGATCCATGCTGGTCGCAAATGCACGATGTTGGTTTTCTCATGGTGCGGTTCAAAAATGTTTTCCCTTAAGACCGTGAAAAAAATCATGTGTTAATTTTGTTAAGAAAAGCATGGCACAAAATGAAATAGTTGAAAAGGGTGGAGCACATTTAAGTCGCGCCATGGGAAAACCAACATAGTGGCTTTGTGACCAACATGGATCCAGACCAGTCTGGTTAGGATCCATGCTGTTCACTAATGGTTTCTCAGATTGAAATAGGCTTTGAAAGTGAACAGCATGGATCCTGACCAGACTGCACGGATGCGCAGGCTGGTCTGGATCCTTGCTGGTCACAAAGCCACAATGTTGGTTTTCCCGTGGCACGGCTCATTTTCATTCCATAAAGCAAGTTAGGAATTAAAAGTAGGCTTCACAAAGAACATTTAATTTTGTGAACACCAAAACCTACAAGATATGGTCTTACATCACCTTGCAACTACTCTGTAAAAACAAACATGAATAATATAAACAATTAAATGTGTTTCTTACGTAGACAAGGACAATTTTCGGCAAACAAGGCAAATGTTTCTTTCTTAATATTAACATGAACTCTTTTTTTTTCGAGAAACAGGAAAGGTATCTTTCATGAACTTGGAAATTTTGGGAGGAAACAAGGAAAAGATTTCTTTCATAAACAGAGAAATTTTTCAGGAAAACAAGGAAAAGAAGAAACATGTTTTTTTTCCCATAAACATGAACCATTTTCAGAAACATGTTTCTTGTTTCTTTTATTAACAGAATTTGGGTAAACACTGAACATTTTTCTTCCATAAATAAGGAAAGAATTTGGGGAAAACTGAACATTTTTCTTCCATAAATAAGGACGGAACTGGGGAACACTGAACATTTTTCTTTGATAAATAAGGACAGAATTGGGGATACAATGAACATTTTTCTTTGATAAATAAGGACAGAATTGGGGATACACTGAACATTTTTCTTTGATAAATAAGGACAGAATTGGGGAAACACTGAACATTTTTCTTTTATAAATAAGGACAGAATTGGGGATACACTGAACATTTTTCTTTGATAAATAAGGACAGAACTGGGGAAACACTGAACATTTTTCTTTGATAAATAAGGACAGAATTGGGGAACACTGAACATTTTTCTTTGATAAATAAGGACAGAACTGGGGAACACTGAACATTTTTCTTTGATAAATAAGGACAGAACTTGGGATACACTGTACTTTTTTCTTTTATAAATAAGGACAAAATTGGGGAACACTGAACATTTTTCTTTGATAAATAAGGACAGAATTGGGGAACACTTAACATTTTTCTTTGATAAGTAAGGAAAGAATCTGGGGAAACACTGAATATTTTTCTTCGATAAATAAGGAAAGAATATGGGGAAACACTGAATATTTTTCTCCGATAAATAAGGAAAGAATTTGGGGAAACACTGAATATTTTTCTTCGATAAATAAGGAAAGAATTTGGGGAAACACTGAATATTTTTCTCCGATAAATAAGGACAGAATTGGGGAACACTGAATATTTTTCTTTGATAAATAGGAAACACTGAACATTTTTCTTCGATAAATAAGGGAAGAAATTGGGGAAACATTGAATATTTTTCTTCGATAAATAAGGACAGAATTGGGGGACACTGAACATTTTTCTTTGCTAAATAAGGACAATATTAGAGAAACACTGAACATATTTTTGATAAATATGGAAAGAATTGGGGGAAAAAAATGTTTTTCATGAAAATGTAAAATGCATGAAAAGAAAAAGAATAATCAAATGGGCCAAAACTGATTTTATATAGTTACATTTTGAATAAAACAGATATAAATTTAACAAGTTTACAATCACTGACTACTATTATGCATATAAATTTTTTTATGCAAAACATGCTAAAATAATCTAAACTACCTCAATAAGAGACATGTCTGCTACTAAATACTGTAAATGCAGAAAATTTTCTCAACTGTTTAATTTTTGCTCTATTTGCAATCTTACATCTTGCGAAAATTAATCCTTGCATAAATGTTAACGATTAGTAAAATTCAAATCAAGTAGGATACAATTTTTACAATTTCGCCAATATTAAACCATCGAAACATACCTAAAATTTTTAATTCGTGAAATAATGACCCAGTAAAAATATGCGCTTTTACAGTATTAAACTGCCTCCTATTTCTTATCTATAGCAACTTGTATAACAGACAGTTTACTTTAAAAAAAAGCAACCTGTTCACAGTTTGAAATGTAAATTTTGGTAATATTCATATCTCCTAAGTGATCAGAAAGTTTAAATGAGCTGCGCCATGAGAAATCCAACATAGTGGCTTTGCGACCAGCGTGGATCCAGACCAGCCTGCCCATCCGCGAAGTCTGGTCAGGATCCATGCTGTTCGCCGACAGTTTCTCTAACTGCAACAGGCTCTAAAAGCGAACAGCATGGATCCTGACCAGACTGCGCGGATGCGCAGGCTGGTCTGGATCCACGCTGGTCGCAAAGCCACTATGTTGGTTTTCTCATGGCATGGCTCAATTATTATCCTTTTAGCTCAATTGCGATAGTAGCTTGAAGCTTATCTGAATCACTCAATTTCTACTCCTGGAAAAACCAGTACTAGTGTTATACAATGTGTGCTTCTGAAAACCCTTGAGCTTGAACCTGTAACCTCTGTGATAAGCGCCTGACACCCTTACCACAAGATCTCCACTACTTTAAAAGTCTTTTTGGAATCCACTTTTAATTTTGTTAAAATGTCCATAAAACAAAGAAAATCTGAAAACAAAGGTTTTGGATCCATTTTTGATAAAAAAAAGATTAGCATAACTTTTGTTCAGTCTTGCAATATATACCAAAATGTGTATAAACATTCACCTTTATAAGTATTTTATTCAACTTAAATCTATAATCTTTAAACAAAACCTGTGAAAAAGTTGCTTTGACCCAAGATGTAACAAAACAGAGACATTGTACCTGCTAAGCTGGTCCGTTTCACTTGTAATAGTCAATTGATGTCCTAACACATACAGGGCTGTAATAAGGTCTGACCATTGTACCAGTTCACCCAACGGCCCACCTTAAATGGCAAGTACAAAAAGATACACATTGAATATCATTAACACTGTAAGAAGTTAAAGACTATACAGTTAGTTAACCTGCTTTAGCAGTCACCTCTATTAAGCTACCAACCTGTCTTAAGCAGCCAGTGTCTCATTTCCCTAAATGGTCATTCACACTATAAATTACCTTCATTAAGCAGCCACCTGCTATAAGCAGCCTATTTTTCCCACTCCCTTTGCAGGCTGCTTGACATGTTTTACTGTACCCTGAAATCCCGAAAATAAGCCGCGGCTTATTTTAAATTTTCGTAAGGATTTGGTGGGTTATTATCGAGATCGGCTTATTTTTGAGTCCGTCGATCTTTTGAGTACATATATTCAGGAACAGTTTAAAAACCGGCATATTTTCGAGTACCGAAATACTGAAGATACGGATGTCATATATTTTGCTTTTTAGTAAAAACATTGACGTCGGTAAATACTTATACTTCTGACATAACAGTTTTGTTACAATTTATTACAATTTCTTAATGAAAATAATCCGATGCTAACAGATAATTACCCATTAAAAAGTTTTGTCTGGCCTAACAAACAAATACACCTGTGATTTAATCAGACAACGGGTATGAAGAACTTACAAAATACGTAATAAACACTGCATTGTGTATCTTAATAGCAGAACTGACGTGACAAGAAGTGTTTGAGACAGAAACATTATTGTTTTTAAAGTTTTAATTTGTCCTGGGTTTTGAAAATCAGCACAACTTATATTGTTTTAAGTGTTTCTATTCCAAAGTATGTTTTATTGCTATTACATGTGGAAATAAATCGGCTATGTACACGGTAACTTTTTTTTTTGTTCCAGGGGCACACATACACTGTGACAAAACTATGATCCATATTAGCTCAAGGCCACATGGTCAACACAACAATTCAAAGATATATATAGGCCCAAGGCCATTGCAACAGTATCATTGATTCAGTTTTGCCCAAGGCCAAAAAGTCAATGCAAGAGATCACTGAGCAGCCTAATGCCACACACTCAATGCAATAAATAAAATATCTATACTGGCCCATTTCATGCCAAGGTCACACGGTCAATGCAACACATCAAGGATTCATATTGGCCCAAGGCCACAAGATCAATGCATTAAATCAAGTATCTATATTGGCCCAGGGCCACAAGTCCAATGCAACAAATCAAGGATTCATATTGGCCCAAGGCCAAAAGATCAATGCATCAGATCAAGGATCCATACTGACCCAAGGACACAAGGCCAGTGCAACTGATCAAGAATCCATGCTGGCCCAAGGCAAAAAGGTAAATGTAACACACCAAGGAAACATACTGGCCAGAGGCAACTTGGCGAATTCAACAAATGAATAATCTAAACTGACCAAAGACCAACATACCAGATAAAGGATCTGTCAGCAGACCATGTGAAAACATACATGTATTTATTGGCAATTTGTAACCTGCCTATCTGTAAATGTCTTAAATCAAAGAAATGTCAATTGTGTTGTATGAAGAGACTACTGTGTTAAAAGATCATTTTTTTGTTGTTCCTGTTGGTGGTCTCTTAATGCAAGTTGTACTTTTATTTCATTAATATATAGATATACAGACTGAACCTGATGTAGCGGTCATTATTAATAAGCAGCCACTTGCCTTAAACAGCCAATCAGCTAACTTCCAAAATGCACTTTAATATTATTTCAACATGTCTTAAGCAGATAGGTTAGGGGGTGATAAGCCTGGCTACTTAAGACTGGCAGTTGTTTGAGACAAGATGAAATAAGAACATAAAAGGCTGTATCACTGCCTTAAACACAGCGGCATAACACTGGTTTGATTGTATACCTTTAAACTGCATTTCAGCAAATTTCCATCCAGACTGCTTTGAAAGTAATCCCAAATGTACCAGAATCTGAAAATCAGCGAACGAAAGTTACATAAAAGTGCAATAACATTGTCTGTCAGATAACTATGTACACTCAACACAGGTTTTACATCATTCATTGACCTTCTAATGAAATCAAGTTATGCAGTAACTGAGTTAAGCAAGGTGAAAGTAGTTTCTTAATCCATTAGGCAAATTATTCTTCTATAACCTATTTTATGGTTCCATAAACTGTATGTAACTATAAGCAACTGCTTTATTTATCCAATAAGTTATCCATTTACTGAATTCAATTTATAAGTACTAACAGACCAGGAAGTGTGTAAGAAACTGAAAACCCTTGATTGCTGACTGAATGTTTAGACTAGCTAAACTATAAATGACCAAGTTTTATCCCTCAAGTTAAATCAATTATTTTTTCCAGGTATTAGCTATGGAAATTTGCATAACTCTATAATTATTTTCATGATTAAAAAAATTTTCAAATGGCAATTTATAACTGCCTTGTGTAACTTCCAGCATTAAAATATGACATTTTGCTCAAAAGATCTTTAACAGAACCTTTCACTGTCACTTACATTTGTTTACATCAAAGTTTCCATACTATGCCTTCACACCTCAAAAGCAAAATAAAATTTAGCATTTTGTTCAAATTTTATCCTCAACCATAACTAATACTTCTTATTACACAACTTACCTTTTTAGGGCTTCTCTTTGATAAATCTTGTTTCTGGGCTAATTTTTTAATGGCCTCCTCCCACCTTGGCCAGATGCGTTTAATCCTCATACGGATCCAAGCATAACCCTGCCGTTCATTCGGGTCTTTCAGCAGTTCCATCAGCCCACTGAGGTCCGTCGTTATATTAGCCTGTAATGATTTATAATACTGTAAAATCATTAAACTTCGTGGGTATGAAATCTCGTGGTTTGGGTCAAAACAGCAATTTCGTGGGGATAAGAATTTGATTTCAACTTTTGAACAAAAAAAAAATGGGAATTTTGCTTAAACTCAACCACGAAATCCACGAAAATTAGTCTCCAATGAATATTAATGATTTCACAGTAAGTTATTTCAATCAATTAACTCGTTCATGGAGTCAACACCTCTAGTGTATGCGGAAAGAGAAGAAAGATTCCATTTTAATGCTATACCTTACCTGCTACATTTCTATAATGAACTTCTACATCTTTCAATTTGGACAGTTCCATTAACTGTTAAAAGGGAGATTATCAAAAGCTACTGACAAAGTTAGCAGAGAAAATGTATCAACATTATTTGCATATAAATGAGCAACTTAACAAATTTAAGCAGGTGTCTAACGTATAAATGGGTTACGGTATAAAAACTGATGATCTTAAGAAAGGTTAATAATGCACTAAGATCTTTAAAAGAAAAAAATCTTTATACTTTTAATTATGAGATTATTTTTTCTGCCTAATAATACACACAACAAGGTCTCAAAAGGGATTTATGTTAAATGCATGGATTAAAGGCAGGGTTTAAACATGTATGATCACCACACAAAAAAAGTCCTAATGATTCAAAGTTGACATGTTTCAGTACCGAGTTCTCATTCCTTTAAAAGAGAATTTGCACTCTGTAACAAAATTTTGAAAGAATCTTTTAGTTATTATTCAAAACAAAGATCCCTGAAAAAAGAAATAATCTGCCTAAAGAAATGAGTTCTCTCCCTTACATGTTTTGATCAGAAATGAGAAAAACTACTGACATTTTTCAAACACTACTCCAACCAATTTCGGCTTGAATAAACAGAAATACTATTTACTGAACAACTTCTATTATTCCTTTGAAATGAGACCATATACATGTTCCTTTACAATGATACATGTTAAGATTTTACTCACTGTCTGCGTCTCAAATATATCTTGTGTTGGAGCTCGGTTGGAACCATGCCAAGCTGATCTTGGGCACCAGCCTTCAATCTATAAAAAGACATCTAAAAATTCATACCACAAACAGGGGTCACGCTGTCGATCGCCACTTGAGGCATTTGCGACAAAAAATTAAATGTGGCTCCAAAATTTTCTAATTGGCGAAAATGGCCCAAAGCTATGTCTGTCTGCAAAACTATGAATATTGCCAGTTTTATGAACCAAAAGGTGTGAAAATCGATAATCTGTGTAGACACAACATCCGTTACACAACATCCATTATTGAAAGGGAGGGAGCCAATTTGCAATTTTTTTATTTGATCAGGCAGTTAATTGGCGATAATTAGATTATTGAATAACAAACTGGATAATTATAATCTTCATTTTGTGCAGTAGATACCATTTTATGAGCAGTCGGCCGTTAGACAAATTTTCTATGATTGCCGAGGGTTAGTTTGAACAAAAACAAATAAAAATGCTTTAGACAAGCAGAAATTGTAAGTATTGAATAGCTATGATGATAGAAAAGCAATAAAATATAGGTATTTTATCAAATATTTAATTCTACCTTACGTTTTCCGAATTTGTCACCCGTTTTCGCGACCATGATTTTCGGATATTTTTGTCATTTTTGACGAGATTTTTTAGTGCAATCTTAATAAAAAGCCATTAAAAAGTCTATATTTAAGAAAAATATGACAAATGTTGCAAAAGGAGCTCTTATTTTGAAGTAATTAATTTTCGAGAATATAACATGCGAAGGCATCAAACCCCACCCACTTATAGGCAATGTGCAAAATAAGACAGGATTTTTTTTTAAACATTTTTTTTCTTTTTTGACATCTTTATTTTAAATGTGATTTTTAGGATTTTTTTTATTAAAGAGCAGATGTTTATAAAAATGATAATTTTAGAAATTAACACAAATTGATTTTCTAAATAGCTTTTTAAAGGGTTACTAAGAAATGTGTAAAAACTACATTAATTTCTTGAGTAGTACGAGTACTTTGGTACATATAATATAGTCCTACAAGAACGTCAATGCTTAGAATGCGCTTCGCCTTTGTTGGCCTTATAATTTTATCTTCGGAAAAAGCAGTGGCTCAGAGAAAAAAATTCCCAGTGTGACCCCTGCACAAAATGAGTGAAAGCACAATCAAACAAGAAAGATCACTGGCAAGAAAACCAAGGATTAAAAATATGATAACTTCTCCAAAATTACAAACATCTTTCATTTATGAGTCCTGTAACTGGGTTAGGGCCTCCTCTGCCATTTGCCCGTGTAGCAACATGCACAAACTAAAAGAACTTGCTTCAGACTTTTGAAAGTGGCGGCAAGAATTTGGATAAAATGTGGCTGAATTTCAGCAATTCAGCTTCAAATAGGCATTTTCTCTGAAAAAGTGGCTACAACTTTCTGAGGCCCAGTTGCGGTGCTTTAGAACTGGCAAGCTTTTGAACTCGAGAAGCATCTAGAATTGTCAGTAGAATACACTATCCTCTTACTAAAATCACATGAGAAATAAACCACACTAAGGCACTGCTGACCTCAACTGTAATATAATAAATCATTAAAATCCTTCTAAGGTATAGGCCAATAACAAACAAATAAAAGCTAACATGGTCTGACTATATATGTGTTGGATTATGATTAAGAAAAGTTGAATATAAAATTATGTAAATCCAAGCCCACTTTTAAACAGACTTGCTTCACTATCAATCGAGTCTTACCTTAAATCAGACTGGTTACTGTACTGGAATTATTTTCTGATGAAAGGGCAAGCTTATTACCTCACTTTGGTACATGAATAAGTACATGATAAAGGAACACACTAATTACCTCACTTTGGTACATGAATAAGTACATGATAAAGGAACACACTAATTACCTCACTTTGGTACATGAATAAGTACATGATAAAGGAACACACTAATTACCTCACTTTGATACATGAATAAGTACATGATAAAGGAACATACTAATTACCTCACTTTGATACATGAATAAGTACATGATAAAGGAACACACTAATTACCTCACTTTGGTACATGAATAAGTACATGATAAAGGAACATACTAATTACCTCACTTTGATACATGAATAAGTACATGATAAAGGAACATACTAATTACCTCACTTTGATACATGAATAAGTACATGATAAAGGAACACACTAATTACCTCACTTTGGTACATGAATAAGTACATGATAAAGGAACATACTAATTACCTCACTTTGATACATGAATAAGTACATGATAAAGGAACATACTAATTACCTCACTTTGATACATGAATAAGTACATGATAAAGGAACACACTAATTACCTCACTTTGGTACATGAATAAGTACATGATAAAGGAACACACTAATTACCTCACTTTGATACATGAATAAGTACATGATAAAGGAACATACTAATTACCTCACTTTGATACATGAATAAGTACATGATAAAGGAACACACTAATTACCTCACTTTGGTACATTAATAAGTACATGATAAAGGAACATACTAATTACCTCACTTTGGTACATGAATAAGTACATGATAAAGGAACATACTAATTACCTCACTTTGATACATGAATAAGTACATGATAAAGGAACACACTAATTACCTCACTTTGGTACATGAATAAGTACATGATAAAGGAACACACTAATTACCTCACTCATGTACATAATAAAAAGATTTTACTTGGATACATCATAGAAGAACAAGCTGATTACGTTACTT
This sequence comes from Mercenaria mercenaria, assembly GCF_021730395.1. Taxonomy (NCBI): domain Eukaryota; kingdom Metazoa; phylum Mollusca; class Bivalvia; order Venerida; family Veneridae; genus Mercenaria; species Mercenaria mercenaria. Next base: position 62,652,548 of record NC_069378.1, on the reverse strand, counting down.
AGATACATGTAAAAGGAAAGCTTTGATTACCTCACTCAGAAACATTATAAAAGAACAAGTTGAACCATCCACACCGTAAGAAGCATAACAGGGGTCAGATTTCCACATATTCTTCATCCACTGTAATAATAAAATACTTTTATAACAAAAGATCTATAAACTGCTATGTAAATAGTGTGACAGGAGTCTCGAGTAGAGGAGTTTATCGACTGTCATTTAAAAGAATTACACAAAAATATGATTCTCCAATCTACTGCACTATTGGCACAGTGTATAACATGTCAAAGAACTATTCTCCAATCTACTGCATCAAGGGCACAGTGTATTACATGTCAAAGTATGGTTCCTCAATCTACTGCATCTGGGGCACAGTGTATAACATGTCAAAGTATGGTGCATCAAGGGCACAGTGTATAACATGTCAAAGTATGGTTCCCCAATCTACTGCATCAAGGGCACAGTGTGTAACATGTCAAAGAATGGTTCCTTTTTCTATTGCATCAAGGACACAGTGTGTAACAGGTCAAAGAATGGATCCACAATCTACTGCATCTGGGGCACAGTGTATAACATGTCAAAGTATGGTTCCCCAATCTACTGCATCTGGGGCACAGTGTAAAACATGTCAAAGTATGGTTCCCTTATCTACTGCATCTGGGGCACAGTGTATAACATGTAAAAGTATGGTTCCCCAATCTACTGCATCAAGGGCACAGTGTGTAACATGTCAAAGAATGGTTCCTTTTTCTATTGCATCAAGGACACAGTGTGTAACAGGTCAAAGAATGGATCCACAACCTACTGCATCTGGGGCACAGTGTATAACATGTCAAAGTATAGTTCCCCAATCTACTGCATCAAGGGCACAGTGTGTAACATGTCAAAGAATGGTTCCCCAATCTATTGCATCATGGGCACAGTGTATAACAAGTCAAAGAATGGTTCCCCAATCTATTGCATCAAGGGCACAGTATATAACATGTCAAAGAATGGTTCCCCAATCTATTGCATCAAGGGCACAGTGTTTGACAAGTCAAAGAATGGTTACCCAATCTGGTTCCCCAATCTATTGCATCAAGGACACAGTGTGTAACATGTCAAAGAATGGTTCCCCAATCTATTGCATCAAGGGCACAGTGTATAACATGTCAAAGAATGGTTCCCCAATCTGGTTCCCCAATCTACTGCATCAAGGGCACAGTGTATAACATGTCAAAGAATGGTTCGCCAATCTATTGCATCAAGGGCACAGTGAATAACAGCCAAAGAACAGTTCCCCGATCCATTGCATCAAAGACATAGTATATAACATGTTAAAGTATGGTTCCATAATCTATTGAATCAAGAGTACAGTGTATAACATGTCACAGTATTAGTTTTGTAGTATGGTTCCCCAATCTATTGCATCAAGGGCACAGTGTATAACATGTCAAAGAATGGTTCCCCAATCTACTGCATAAAGGGCACAGTGTATAACATGTCAAAGTATGAGTACATCAGGATACTGAAAATGTCACTTTCATCATAGAATGGGTAGGTCTGACATACATGTATATGTTTGTTTATACCTCTATCTTTCCCTGACATTTCGGGTAGAGCTGTTTCTCTTTGTCTGTCAGTCTACACTGTTCTGGTTCTCCTTCAATTAAATCTGAAAGTGTAACAAGAATCAATTGTATAGTTGTTCAAATGTTCACCATCTTTCAATAACATTCAGTACAGTTGTTCCACTGCCAAACTAAAAATTTGTCCACCAGAAAAAAGTGACTTTTGGATGCTGTGGATACTGTACACAAAAAGCAAATGTCTCAATTCAGGTATCATTCCAGCTAAATTTTCCTTAGTACTTGATGTATTTTCATAAGATAAGAAGGGTGCCAGAATGTCACAATATTATGCCCGTCATAACAAAGGGAAGTTTTGGTGAATATTTGTGCCAAGTTACATCAAAATCTCTCCATGCATGAAGAAGGTATGTAATGGACAAAGTTTGTGCCGCCTGACCACCAGGGGCATTCCCATAATATTTTTTCAGACTGGCATATAACAAGCTTCAAAGAGGGCACAATGAGTGCTTTCCTCCGCACAATGTGTCTGCCATCAGGTCCTGTTACTTTTCTCAAATGCAGAATTATGTACATAACCTACACAGTTTTTCCATATAAAAGCAGTTGTGCAATGTGTTTGAGAAAACTGCTGAGTGTCCCCTATTTGTTGTAATTTTCATTCTTCAAGACAACAGATAATGACAACATTTGAGACACAGAGAAAACTTCAGGAAACTATTGGAAAACTGTGTTTATTTCAACAAAAACTGCTTTTGTGTCAACTTTTCGAAAACATGGATAGTTGAGGTAAGTGACTAAGTTATTAGATCTTAACATTCATCATGAACCTGTACTGTTGGGATGGGATGCTAACAGTGGTAATCTAATGATAATTCTATCTACAATTACAACTCTAACAGCTACTTAGCTCAACAGGATAAGCCCAGAATAGGATATACATGTAGTGTTGGTGTAAATAATGGCAGTGAAATTGATCAAAAGAATGGATACACATTCTCCACTTGTGTCTACCAATTGTATAAGAGTCCAGATCCACTCTATACTCACCCTGAGCTAGTAATGAATGCTGTTCATTTGCTGTTCCTTGTTTGGCAAGTATGGAGCTTATGTTGGCAGTGATGTTCAATCTGTGTTCCACTTTATCTAGTCTTTCCAATATGTTCTCTAGCAACACAGCCATTGTTTTCTTGAGATCTGGAAGACAATTTTACAACTAAAATATACTATCCAGGGGGACAAGATGACCCTAGATCGCTCACCTGAGTAATATAAGCCTCACATTTCCAATGAGAAACTGATGCTAAAATATTAAGATGAGCCTTTGGCTCAGGTGAGCTAAAAAGCTACATATATATATTATAACCAACTAAAATATCAGTTCCATAAAAATGCAACAAGAGGTCCATGAAACTCTCAGTTGCCTGCCTGATCTACAGATGAACTTACATTAGCAGCTATCTTTATAAATCAGACAGTTGCTTCAAGCAATCAGAAAATTAACATCCAAAATCAAACTTAAGTTCTGTCTGTATGTCTGAATAATCTGGACCAGTTTTAGGGGAACAAGGCAGTCTGAAAGACAGCTATATCCCTCTCCGCTGTTATGTATAGTGGCTCTAACCTTTGACCTTGACTTGTAACCTTGACCTTAAGCCAACATGACTGACTCATGTGTTATGTACATCGTCTTAATGAGGTGTTCATTTTATCCAAGTTTCATGATTATCCTTAAAGGGGTGTAGGAGATACAGAGCAAACACGAAATGAAAGGCACATACCTTTGACCTCGAGTTGTGACCTTGACCTTAAGCCAAAATAACTGACTCATGAGTTATGCACATAATCTTGATAAGGTGATCATCTGACCCAAGTTTCATAATTGTCCTTCAAGGGGTTATGGTGATATAGAACAGAAACAAAACAAAGGCTCAAACCTTTGACCTTGAGTTTTGACCCTGACCTAGAGCCTACATGGCTGACTCATGAGTTCTGCACATTGTCTGGATGCGGTGATCATTTGATGATTATCCTTCAAGAGGTTTAAGAGATACAGAGCGGACACAAAATGGATGGCTCAAACCTTTGACTTTGTGCAGAGACCTTACCCTTGAGCCAAAATGGCTGACTCATGGGTTCTGCACATTGTCCTGTCACGATTATCCTTCAAGGGGTTTAGGAGATACAAAGCATAAATGAAATGGAAGGCTAAAACCTTTGACCTTGAGTTCTGCACGTTGTTTTGATGAGGTGATCATCTGATCCAAGTTCCATGAAAATCCTTCAAGGGGTTTAGGAGATATAGAGCGTAGGAGACCATTCCTATAACCTCCCCACCACTTATGGTGTGTGTGTGTGTTGGGGGGAGTGGGGGGGGATTAACAAATTTGGACAGACTCGAGACTGTTGTATGTCTGAATATTCTGGACCAGTTTGAGGGAAACAATATGGACAGACTGCTGTAAGTCTGAATATTCTGGACCAGTTTATGTGGAACAACTTGGAGAGATTTGAGACCCCTGTGTATGTCTGGAAGGTCCAGACCAGTTTACTGTAACTGTGGCCAGTAGTTTCAGAGGAGAAGATGTTAACAAGCAAAACTGCTGATGCAGAAAAAAAAAAACAAAAAAAAACCAAGAGCTGTCTCCATAGGATGACACATGCCCCCGATGGCACTTTGAATGAATAGTTATGGCCGATGTTAGAGTTTAGGACCTTTGACCTAGGGAGCTGGGTCTTGCACGTGACATGTCGTCTTACTGTGTCACACATTCATGCATAGTTATTTTAAAATCCATGCATGAATGCCAAAGATATGGACTGGACATGCCCATCAATGAAACTATCATGAAAAATGACCTTTAACGTTTAAGTGTGACTTTGACCTTTGAGCTACGGACCCGGGTCTTGCCCGTGACACATCGTCTTGCTGTAGTACACATTCATGCCAAGTTATTTGAAAATCCATCCATGGGTGATAAAGATATGGACCGGACACGCCCATCAATGCACTATCCTTTAATGTCTAAGTGTGACCTTGACCTTTGAGCTACAGATCTGGGTCTTGCGTGTGACATGTCGTCTTACTGTGGTACACATTCATGCTATTCAAGTTATTTGAAAATCTATACATCGATGACAAAGATATGGACCAGACACACCCATCAATGCACTATCCTTTAAGGTCTAAATACTGTTGAAAAACGGCGTTAAACCCAAAACTAACAAAACTAACAAACTAAGTGTGACCTTGACCTTTGAGCTACAGACCTGGGTCTTGCGCGCGACACGTCGTTGTACTGTGGTACACATTCATGTCAAGTTATTTGAAAATCCATCCATCAATGACAAAGATATGGACCGGACACGCCCATCAATGCACTGTCCTTTAATGTCTAAGTGTGACCTTGACCTTTGAGCTACGGACATGGGTCTTGCGCGCGACACGTCGTCTTACTGTGGTACACATTCATGCCAAGTTATTTGAAAATCCATCCATCGATGACAAAGATATGGACCGGACACAAAAATTGCGGACAGACTGACAGACGGTTCAAAAACTATATGCCTCCCTTCGGAGGCATAAAAAAAAGAAGATGGACACTGAGCTATTATTTACTTATACTTATCCTTACCCTGCTGAATTTCTATAATGAAACTGTCCATTATTCAATTTGGACAGTACCATTGACTTAAAAGGGGTGCTTACCAAAAAGATACCAGTACTGTCTGAATGGTGAACTGTGCAGATCATGATCAGACTGCACAGATCACAAAAGCAGAATCTATCATGTCCAGCATGACAGAGATTAACAGCTTGTCATAAACCTTCAGTTCAAATGAGCTACAATATGGTAAAATCTAAGTGTTTTAATATCCGAAAGAATTTCTGCTAATTTTCTTGTATTCTATGCTTTAAACAAGAAAAGAATATTTCTGATACATTTCTTTTTTTTATAACCTTTAGCCTTCTGGCAACAAGCGATTCCACCTTTGCGACAAGTGTAGACCAAGATCAGCCTGCATATTGCTATTCACATTGAAATCCCCTTTAAGTAATAAATGGTACTGCCCAAATTCAATAATGGAACAGTCCATTTCAGAAATTAAGCTGATTAAAGTTTAAATAGTAACTTGCAAGGATATCGAGAAATACTTGTTGCCAGTAATATTACATCAGATTTTCTTGAAACTTTGCCTTAATGCATCACCTATAATTATTTAACAGAAATTAGCAAGAATATTATCACCAATATAAGAACAAGTATCAGCTACTCTATTATCTACTGAGCACTTACCATATGCTGTAAATCTACCCGCATAGGGTCCATCAACGACACCCTCATTGTCACGTGCTAAAGCTCTAATGTACTGCTCACTCAGTTTAATAACTTCAGACTGAAAAGGGAAAATTTCAATGTACAAACAAATTAATTTATAAAAACTGTGAATGAGAGAGCTGAAATCTGTCAATAGTCGTTATTAATAAATCAACTGCCTGATTATCATGTTGCAACAGTTCCACCCATCCTCTCAATATATTTTTCAGTAATACTGCAATTTTCTTTTCTTTTTTTTTTAAAGTTAGCTTTTATGTGTCAGTAAATATTTTTGTTGTTTTACTGACCAATTCTTCCTGAACTGACTATAAACTCTTTTGTATAGTTTGTGTTCTTATTTTTGAATTTCAGCTCATTTTTTTTTATATTTTCACAGGACACTCTCACTTACCAGAAATAAGAAATAAAAGTCTTCGCAATCTGTCACATTTTAAGAAAGATAATCTAGCCATTAAAGAACTGTTATCATTAAAATCTAATTTACTAATTTCACAGTTTTCAAATACCATGTTTAACATATAACAATTATGTCGAAGATAATTAATTTTACACTTACTTTGATCTCCTCACTTCTTCTATTAACAACAGATGTTGAATTTATGTTGAAAATCGTTATAAGCCATAGAAGTGTTGCTACGCCAACTAATATACATCCCTGACGACTGTGTAGGTGAAAATAACGCAACCATCGCCAAGATGTCATCTTTTCTGGGTCAGCTTACTTGTAATCATCTGAAATAAGGAGAAAATATTTTAATCTATTAGATATACTTGTATAAATAAAGGGAGATAATTAATTTAAACAAGAGCACCGCCTTGCGGGTGCTGACGCTCATCTGATTTTTTTTGTGTAATAGAAATATTGTCCTACCCATGATTTTCTAAGTCTAAAAAGGGCCATCATTCTTGCAAAAAGCAGGTTAGAGTTATGTTTCTTGATGTTCAGTGTCCACTTATGATGGTGAAAAACTGTTGCAAGTTTTAAAGCAATAGCTTTGATAGTTTATGAGAAAATTTGACTTAAACATAATACTCAACCAAGAAAATTATTTTCTAAGTCCAAAAAGGGCAATAATTATTGCAAAAAGCAGGATGGAGTTATGTTGCTTGCTGTACAGGGTCAGCTTATGATGGTGAACAAGTGTTGCAAGTTTCAAAGCAATAGCTTTGATAGTTTAAGAGAAAAAGTTGACCTAAACATAAAACTTAACCAAGAAATCTGATATTTTCTAAGTCCAAAAGGGGCCATAAATCTTGCAAAAAGCAGGATGGAGTTATGTTTCTTGCTGTACAGGGTCAACTTAGGATGGTGAACAAGTGTTGCAAGTTATAAAGCAATAGCTTCGATAGTTTAGGATAAAAGCTGACCTAAACATAAAACTTAACCAAGAAAACTGATTTTCTAAGTCCAAAAGGGGCAATAAATCTTGCAAAAAGCAAGATGGAGTTATGTTTCTTGATGTACAGGGTCTGCTTATGATGGTGAACAAGTATTCCAAGTTTCAAGCAATAGCTTTGATAGTTTAGAAGAAAAGTTGACCTAAACATAAAACTTAACCAAGAAATCTGATATTTTCTAAGTACAAAAGGGGCCATAAATCTTGCAAAAAGCAAGATGGAGTTATGTTTCTTGCTATACAGGGTCAGCTTATGATGGTGAACAAGTATTCCAAGTTTCAAAGCAATAGCTTTGATAGTTTAGGAGAAAAGGTGACCTAAACATAAAACTTAACCAGGCAACGCCGACGCAGACGCCGACGCCGACGCCGACGCCGACAACCGCTCAAGTGATGACAATAACTCATCATTTTTTTTCAAAAAATCAGATGAGCTAAAAAGAGCTTTTCCAGAGGTGGGATACACCAAAGCAGTTAAGATTTTGTTGGGTTTAGTACCCCACCAGCACAATGGAGGACATTATAATGATTTCCAGCTTTAAATGGTACAGGAAGACACCAGATGCTCCTCAGGTTGTTGTTTCAGGCATGGGTGAGCACCTGGATAGACCCAATCTTCAGTAAGCCAGCTGGATGGCTACCCAACATGAAGAATTCTACTCCTCAAGCAAGCTTTTGAACCCACAATGGTGAGTGGCAGGTGATTCTATGTCAACGACATACATGGGTGTCAGTCAGTCAGATAGCTTTACCTATTTTTAGAATAGTTGAATTAAAAACTTTCTTTTCTCACTTCGTCTTGTTTTTCTGTAAAAAAAATTGCTTGCTGCCTAATAATTTATGAAAAACAATCTTATGTAATACTTTTAATTATATGCTTTTGTAATTTCATATATTTAACAAAATTTCAAGGCCTTCACATGGTTTTTCACCTAATTTATCACGGTTCACAATTCTGATGCACAGTAACTGAACCATGAGTGTGTTAGCCTGCGAGGTTAAATATCTACTCATCAGGACGATGCACCATGGTAAACTTACTAAGACGATAAACCACAAGAAGGCCTTAACTGTTTTCATTCTTACAGTCATGTTCATTTAAATATTTTGATAAAAATTATGCTGGGTTTCATTGCTCAAAGTAGTACTGTATCAGACGTCATGCCGCAATCTGACGCCACAATTAACATCACAATACTCCCTGACTGGTCTGCATGTCAACTGCTGTTTGTTGCAGAATATATATGAGCCGTGCCATGAGAAAACCAACATAGTGGGTTTGCAACCAGCATGGATCCAGACCAGCCTGCGCATCCGCGCAGTCTGGTCAGGATCCATGCTGTTCGCTAACAGTTTCTCCAATTCCAATAGGCTTTAAAAGCGAACAGCATGGAGCCTGACCAGACTGCGCGGATGCGCAGGCTGGTCTGGATCCATGCTGGTCGCACACCCACTATGTTGGTTTTCCCATGGCACGGCTCATATACAGTGCATGACATTCTTTTATGTTTAACTGGCCATCAAATGGAGACATGTTATAATGATAAATAATAACTGATGACATGCAATTGCAACTTCATATATTGTCATATAGAGCTTTTTGTCATGTCATAGCAAGATTTTCTTCAATATAATGAAAACGTTCTCTACATCAGTAATACCATTCATAAAAGTCATGGATATAACATAAAATATTATATACCCTTAACAAATGCGCTCATTTGATAGGTCAAGAGGGACGCACGCGCAGGTCCGCAAAAAGTGATAATGACTCATGTGATATCACTTTTTCTAACATGTATGAAATATGGGCCAGTCAAATAAGTGCATTTGAGAAGGGCATATAATATAACAAAGATCTAAGTTTCGGTCAATATGTGTTTTTTACGGACCTGTAAAACTGCGTCCTCGGTCAATATCGTTTTATCAGGTCCGTAAAAACACATATTGACTGAAACATAAATCAGTAACTGTATAATAATACCTGATCATCCCTTTAAAATACCAAATGATACAACAACTTATATACAAACACGAGACAAGAATCTCATATGAAACAAAATATCAGCAAGGAAAATCCTTCCAAGTCACAAAATATCAGCAAGGAAAATCCTTCCAAGTCTAAAAATATCAGCAAGGAAAATCCTTCCAAGTCAAAAAATATCAGCAAGGAAAATCCTTCCAAGTCTAAAAATATAAGCAAGGAAAATCCTTCCAAGTCACAAAATATCAGCAAGGAAAATCCTTCCAAGTCACAAAATGATTCAGTAAGGGACTACAGTACAGATCATTAATTTTATTAAATTTACAATGTACTGTAAACGCAACTTTATTTCGCAGAGTCAAAATTTCACAAATTTGAAATTTTGAGTACATTTGTGCAATTTAATCTTCGCGAAATTGTTAAAATTGTATCCTGCTTGAATTAGAATTATACTAATCAATAGTTTCCCTCGAAAATTCATAAAAAAGTGAGTACTCTGAAATTGACTGGTTGTACAAAATTAATTAACATAAGATTTTTGCAAGATATGCTTATAAATACCCATAAATATTGTACAGAAGGAAGTAAACTGTCGCTTTTGAAATAAAGCAAAAAAATGAACCTTCTTCTTGCATTTTTACCAGCATCTTACTTTTATTTTCACCCACCTTATCACATAAACATTCTACCATCTATGCCAAACTTTGTGGCAATAAATATGTTGAAACATTTCATCTAAACTGTGGGCGAGTAACTTTAACTAGAGCTATCAATGAAAGTGATTTATACCCACAAAGGCAGACAAAATATCCACCTTGATTTTGTTAAATAAAAATTCTTAAATTGAATAAAGCTTGACATAAATTTAAAAAAATACAATTTTTAAGATAAAACTTATCAATTTTTAAATGGAATGAAGTGAAAATTTGGATATAACTGAAAAATGAAAAGGTTGAGTGTCAGTGTGTGTGTGTGTGGGGGGAGCACTTTTGTCCGTATCTCTGTTACCCATATTCATACTGAAAAATCTATATATATATAAACATTTAGTGACTAAATATTTGATTACGGGTTATATTTATTACGGTGGCATTCCTCTGATGTACTGTGTTTTGATGTATTCTGTAACACAAGAAGCAGTAAACCAAAATCTCTTAGTTGTTAAGTTGCTTGTCTGATAGAGTAGGAAGTAAATAATTTATTTTCTGGCAAACTGAGGAAGAAAAGAAAGATCAATAACGGTACAGTAATGATGATGGCTACAATCTACCTTCTGCAGTGTTGTTTTATAGAGTTCAGTTTAAACCCTTACCATGCTAAATTTCTATAATGAACTTGTCCATCTTTCAATTTATACAGTACCATTAACTGTTAAAAGGGGTGCCTACAAAAAGATACTGACTGAATAGTGAACAGTGCAGATCATGATCAGACTGCACAGATGTGCATGCTGATCATGATCTACACTGGTCAAAAAGGCAGAATCAATCATGTCTAGTATGATAAGGGTTAACTAAATGATCTGCACATATATATATAAATACAGACCCATACATTTCAAAGACAAAAAACTTTGCCTGTGAGTATAAGTCCCTTGGACAGGGGTCTCCACCAGTACTGACCCATAATTCCTGTATATATACACAGTATATTTCTGAAAATACTATCAAAATTGCCTAAAAATGAGAAATGCGGGGAAATCCTGCAAAATTACTCCAAAAGTGAAAAGAAAATGATGTTTAATGTAATAGTACACATGTAAGTATGAGAAAGATTCTGTACTAGTACTAGTACTAAGTACATGTATATAACTACTAAAAAATGGACTTTAGTATAGTTTAAACTAATTTGTTTTAGCTCGACTGTGATGAAAGCTTCAAGCTTATTGTAACCACTCTCAAGCCTGCTTCCTGGAAAAACCAGTCATAAGAGACGTCATGGTCGTGACCCCAGTGGGGCTTGAACCCACAACCTTTGGATTGAGCGAAGACACCTTATCCACTAGCCACTGCTCTCCTCAAGAAATGGACTTTCACTTTACATAGTTCAGATATTACCAAGTGTTTTTATTGGTGTTTGTGTTTTAACTGAAGCGCCTGGAGATCAATTCTTTTCCCTAGTTCTAAGTGTTGAAGGCCACCAAAGTTTTTGACATTGTTTTGTAAACTGATTGTTGATAAACTAAATAAGCAGTAGGGACTTTTTTTTTTCCCTAAATTAACTTATACTTCAAAAGTATCTTACCTAACAATTTCACTAAATCCACAAAGTTTTACCAATATTTTTAAAACACTACCCCAGATATTAGAAACATATGACTTGGCCTTCTGTGACAAAATTTTAACTCAACTGAAATTCACACACATTTTTGACACCTGTATCAGAAACTAGGTTACTGTGAAATCATAAATATTCGTGGGGGACTAATTTTCGTGGATTTCGTGGTTGAGTCAATCCTCGAAATTTAGTCCCAGCGAACAAGTAAAATTCCCGTTTACATTATGTTCAAAAGTTTTAATCCACGAATTCATATCCCCACGAAACTGCCGTTTTGACCAAAACCACGAAATTTCATGCCCACGAAATTAAATGATTTCACAGTATTTAAACCTGATATACATCTTTTCTAATAATGCATGAGGACATTAATAATAATGCATGAGGACATAAATGGGTCAATTAGTAACAATTTTACATGTTTATTCTAAATTATGCAATGAAATGCATTTAATTCAAAGTCAGTGCAGTACACATTTGATATGAAATGATTTTATGGCTTTCAGTGATTTAACTGTTAGTGCACTTTAATAGCACTTGGAGCTTAAAGTCTTCCTTTTTTCGGAGCCAATTTTTTTACATCAATTCAATTTTTGTATAATGTATTCATAATTAAAAGGTTTTCTTGGTTTGCGCAATGATTTGGCAAAACTGAAAATAACACTTTGATACTTCAACAAAACAAGATTTTTTTTAGGTACATGTATCAGGAAATTAATGCTATAATTGAAACTTAATGACAGACTGCATGCACATGCCCTTGAAACTCTATCAATAAATATGTGCATTAATCATATCCCACCCACCTAATATACTATTATACTTTAAAAGATCTAACCTGGGTTTTAATTTCAATGATAGAGCTTCAAACATCTGTGTTGTATGTTACGGAAACACATAAGAATTAGTAAAAAAAAAAAACCTGCTGTTTTACTAATTTTTACATGTACATGTTACATTTGATTACACAAAATAAACTGCCTTGATTATAAATATCTATATTAAACACATGTTAAATACATATTCTTCTATGGTGTGTATAGTTTGTTTGTTTGTTTTGGGTTTAACGCCGTTTTTCAACAGTATTTCAGTCATGTAACGGCGGGCGTTAACCAACCAGTGTTCCTGGATTCTGTACCAGTACAAACCTGTTCTCCGCAAGTAACTGCCAACTTCCCCACATGAATCAGAGGTGGAGGACTAATGATTTCAGACACAATGTCGTTTATCAAATAGTCACTGAGAACATACGCCCCACCCGAGGATCGAACTCATGACCCTGCGATCCGCAGACCAACGCTCTACCTACTGATCGTGGTGTGTATAGTTTGTTGGTAAAAATAGCTGGGAAAATAACTATTGCCGTGGCGGTCGGGGTTCGATTCCTGACTCGGGCATCTTTATTTCTCTTATTCTGGCATCATTAAGACAGTTTAAAAGCAAATACTCATACATGATTGTATTAAGAAAAGACCAATGCCTTTAAACGAATTTGTTAAAATAAATGTGTTCAAAGAGCTCAGGACAACTTAATTTCTGGTCAGGACAAGTACTTTTTTTAACAGAGAGAAGCTTATTCCACTAGAAAAATATAAATTACTCACTCTATGTCGTGAGTAAATCAATTATTCACTAATTTCATGTTCCTAACTACAAAAACAACAAACACAAATATAGGATACAGGTCTTAGTATTTGACAGCATTCCAATGTACAAAAAATACGAATGTATTTGTCTTGCAAATGTCAGACGGTACGATGTTGTGCGATGTGTTGATGATCGACCAGTAGAAGTGGGGTAAATGTGGTTATCTTTATCTTTGTACACCACTCAGCCTGAAAACATACTATCAAAATTTAAGGCAAACATACAATCAGATGTACATGAAAATCTAAACTGTAAAAATGTGCTTTCTATTAGGTCCCGAATGAACAAAATGTAATAACTTGAACTCATCTTATCTAGAATTATAGTTAAACAGCATATAAGATGGCAATTCTGGTCTCTCTCAGCTTCGTTGAATAACCACAAAATAAGAAAAAATGTGCAGTGTGTAAAACATAACATTCTTTCAAGGTAAAATCAAAAATAAAATGAAAACTAGCTCAGAAGATAACGGCAATTTCCATCTGATAACGAAAGAATAACATTGCATGGGAAAAAACAGCATAAAATATATAGATATAGAATTAAATGCGTACTTGTGAATGTTACTTTTCTAAATGTAGATACTGAGTCTGGCATGAAGAATTCAAATGTTCTCATATAATGTTAAATGTATATCTGCCTTTAAAGTTCGTTCTAGTAATACATGAATACTCAACAGTAATAATTATCAAGGAACTGTTCATGTCTAAAGACTCTTGAAATATAAGGTACGTAACTGTGAACCTTATTTTCTATCAGAACATAAAGGAGACGTAATGTCTGGCCTGAGGAATCTCTCTAGAACTAAATGATTACTCCTGTTTAAATCACAGTCAAAAAGTCAAATCTGCCTTTGATATTCGAATACAGTTACAAGCCATCAGCAATAACTATTAAGAAACTTGAAATGTCTGTTAGGGTGGGTGGGAGGGAATAAACAAATAATCAAAATATTTGTTATGCTGTCAAATATTCAACCTCGAGTGAAGAATATCAATTAACAATCACTTATATAGTGCACTGAAAACATGAGAAAATCGAGAATTGCAAGCAGAAAACGCGGTAAAATAACTACCGGGAACTGGAGACAAAATAGTTAGCAGACGATGAAAAACGTGAATAATTTTATTTAAAGTTAAGCCCTGATTATGTAAATCTTTTAACTGTGAGATACATTATTCGAAAAATAGAAATGCTATCTGCTATCAACACTCCCATCCTGCTAATCTTCATTACAGAAAAAGGTAAAGGTAAACAGGGTAAAGGTAAATTTTATAAAAACATAATAAATTTTTTTTACAGATCTACCTACCCTAATGTTTTTGAGCATGTTACCGGAATCAATTTTTTTTTACGACCAGTTAAAACCAATTATACCTAACCCCCAGCCATTTGCTAGTACTCATTTACAGCTGGGTCACATGAGACAATCGTGATAAAGCAAGGCATGAGCAAGGGGGCGACTTGAGCAAAATAGTCGCTCTGGAGCTCCCCACTTCCCTTTTATCTGACATCAAAGCGAAAATCAAGTCGCAAGATTTTTTACGGCCTGTTGACACTAAGTGTCTTGTCAACTTGACTCAAATACACAATGGCATAATTAAATTTTAAGCTCCGCCTACTTCAACACATGTGAAAGTTCCTGAGAAGTTTGCAGGTGGTTACATCATATTAAACCCACTTAATTATGCTTGCATTTTAAAAACACTATATAACACACTGTGACAAAAATATCTTAAAATAACTAAAATTCATGCACATTTTAACACTTGCATCAGAAACTGGATTCAGCCTGTTGGACAACTTTTTCTTTTGATAAATGCCAACACTAGCTGGATCAAAGAAACATGTTTATTCCTAATAATATCTGTCATGTGTTTACGAATCGGACAGAAATATCCGTCTCGAGGGCACCTGCGCATTGGGCGGTAATGAGGCTTTTTCTTGCATAATGTTTACATGCTAGCATTTCATTATGGCAGATTATTTGCATACCGTATTTTACAAATGATAGGTAGAAACATTTACATAGCACTCTTTCTTATAGTAGAGAATGAACACAAAGCGCGGGAAATTAACGTCCGTAAGCAGAAGTGACGTCATGATGTTTTGCGTTACGCACAATAACAAAGTTCCACTTTAGTTCTAACATTTGTAGCGTAACGTTATGTTCTTACGGTAAACTAATGTATTTTAAATCGAGAAATATGCTATAAGGAACGGAGAGAAACTATCAAGGTACCTGCTTTTTTTCGTATTTTATATAAACAATATATTATCAGTGCATGAACCACTAGTTGTCATTAACAGCACAAGAGTCATCTGGCATGGGTGGTACCAGATGGGTTTTGCCGGCAAGAAATGTAAGTCACTGCTGTTGACAAGTATTTAATTTAGGGCCAGTACAATACACATTTAATATATTTAAAGAACAGTGAACTGCTTTTATGAGTTTTCATGATTTAACTTTTAATGCGGTTAGCTCTCGAAGCTTGATTTCTATATTTAATTACATCAATAGACTAATACAGAGACAAGTACTTACATAAAAGCAGAACTTTACAAGTATATTTAGTTCCTTTTTTGTCTGGCACCAAAATCCACCCTTAAAGCCAATGAGGGTCCTGCAAAAAGGTCTGTCACTAATGGGCTTCCGTAGTTTTATCCCAGGTATTTTTAAATGAGAAACGTTTGCGCTAGGCGGGTACCTCGTTTGCTCACTGAGGAGCCAAAGAAACACCAAATGCCTTAAATGTGCCCAGGAACTTTTGAAAACATACAAAGGCTGTGATAGTTGGGTTACTTCTAACTTGCTAACAGGTGATGAAACCTTACTTTTGAGCCACAGAGAAGGGCTGATAATAAGCAATGGAAGCAAAAAGATCAAAATGCCCTATAATTGCCAAGAAAACCATAAGTTCACAGTCTCAAATATCATAAATATATAATTGCCAAGAGAACATTAAGTTCACAGTCTCAAATATCATACATGATTTATATTAGAATACATTGCAAATTAGAAGACAATAATTATTATAGTAGACTGATTTTATTTCACAAAATGGTTTCTTATAATGAGTTGTAATTGTAGAATGATGTTGATCCACCTTACACAAGACAGTCCAGACACTACAATCATATGGGTGGTTTTCAAAATAATGAAGCTTTTTCTTCTCTCTCACCTTACTTTAATTCAGTTTAGTTTTAGAATGTATTTTGGGGCAAATAATATCCAAATCAATGTAGTCAATAAATGTGTGCAATTTCAGCTTAATGACTCAAACAGTTTTAAAGTTATATTAAATTATATAGCTAATTTTGTCCCCTGTGCACCCAAAAAAGTGTGACATTTTACATGAACTATAGTTTTCAACTGCGGCTTACTTTTTAAAACCATGCTTTATTGGTACAGCTTTGGCTTTTTTGTGTAACTTAATCTCTGCACATTTAAATAAAATACTTCTTTTCATTACCTACATCTTATTGTTACCAATATTTCACATCTTGTGATGGAACCCCCTTCACAAAAAATAGTGAAAAAAATACTAAATTTAAATGTTGAACACTACAATTTCATAACCCTATTACTTTTCTAAAGTCTTAATGTTTTTCTAAGATCTTTATCCTTTCAGCTGTGAAGACATAGTATGATTTTTTTCTTTAATAAATCAACTTTTTCAGAAACTTGATGGATGTCTATACACCTAAAAATGTCCCCTGTGCACCTTTTCAGTTGTTAAGTGTCAGATTTCTTTTATTCTTTAAATAAAATGGGATTTTACTTTATTTTCCTTGAAAGGGAGTTACAACAGATACATAAGCAATGTTCTACTTCACATATTACTGACTGTTAAACATTCATAGGGCCAAAAGTGATGTCCCCTGTGCACCCTTTTTTTGACATATATCAATTATCATAGCATTACTGTAATTTGTGGTGGCAGTTCTATATTCTTAGCAATGTGAGTGCAAAATTTAGGCATTACTTGATAATTTAGCATTATATAAGAAGCCCTGGACAATTTAAAATTCATTGTTTGCATTTTTTTCTGAATGTGCCAATTTTCTAGTTTAAAAGTGGAAACATCAATTTTGTTGCTTCTTAAGCTCTTAAGTTTACCTAAATATGTAAATGTTCACTAGTAAATATTGTGTAGTTAAAAGAATTTTACTTACCATGAACATATTCTATGAATAAATATTTTGATACAATTTGTCCCCTGTGCACCCTTTTTAGTAACATTATAAAGTATGTATGAATATTACTATTCCATTTTATCATGCATGGTATTTTGTCATTTTTCTACCATGAATAAGCATTGCATGTAAACTAAAAGATTTCAATGTGTTAGTTATGTATAAAGTCACTTATTTTTTCATTTAAAGCATTACATTGTTGAATTTTGAATGTTTTTGTAGTGAAAATTTTCAATTTTGTATTTATTTTGTGGAATAAACTAATTTTTTAATAGTATTTGTCTAAAGTTGATTACCATTAGTCTTTTTATGAATAGAAAACTAATAATGGATGAATATTACACTGATCTTCAGTATGTGTCCCCTGTGCATCTGTAAAATAACTCAATTTTGAGTTGACAATTCTATAAATTAGAATAACTGGACATTCTTGAAATTTGGCATGTGGTTTATAAACATGCAAAGTGAGAGAAAAAAATAGGTTTTAAAATTACATGTTAGTTATTTTGCATTCAGCAACAACTTTTCTAGGTAAAGTTTTATTTTCATGTCAGATTTGTGCAGAAAGGGTGATTTTAAAAACCAATGTCCACAAACATATGATTAAAAAAGTTTCAAACCATACACATACACCCATTACTTATCATTTATGTTGAAAAAATTACTGTTATACATATTTCCTTGTCATAAAACGCTGCAACATTTATCACGCATCTTACGAAAAATTCACTGAACTTTCGAATTAAAGGCTGAAATATTTTCTTTTTGGCATTTCTCAACACTTTCCCAAAGTTATTTCCTTCAAATTTGAAGTATTTGCTATCATAAAAAATAGATGACCACCCTAAGAAATAAGTTTGAATTTTTAACCCCTATGTCACACTTTTGCTTCATTATTTTGAAAACCACCCATATGGCATTTCAGATTCCATTTACTATACTTCAGCTGTAAAGTTCTATTAATTGACTTATTTACATTTCATCATGTTCACCTGCAATAAAATTGAGCTTTTCAGTTTATATCTTTACAGCATCATGAGCAAGGAGAAGTTTTAGTCTCAATTATTTTACGTCTCAAAGATAAAAACTGTGATGGAAGCCATACGGCGCCCGATAAGGTACAAACAAAGCGTATCTATACGGCGGCCGATAGAGTACAAAAAAGGCGTAGCTGTGGGGGGAATGGGTTAAACTTCATGATTTATAGATTTACATACACATTTTTTTTACCAGTGTGGATATTTTTCATTAGGAAAACATAAACAATGATTGAAAAATGCCAAAATATAAACAAAAACTAAACAATGGCATGTTAAACCTACAATTAAACCTTTCGTATACATGTATAAATTCTGAAATGTGTAACCAATGAAATGCACGGAAGATTTAACAGGGTTTAAAAATAGGAAGTGGCTATTCCTACGGTTCCGTAAGAATAGCCTCACAGGCTATTCCTACGGCTCTCCCGTAAGAATAGTGAAATAGCCCACAGGTGGCTATTCCTACGGCTCTAAAGACAGTTTTGTATGTCCATCTTGAATTGCATTGTACTGAATTAATTCAAATGGCATATTTTTTAACAAACTGTTTACTTTTCAGTATCACACCGAGAGAACAGGAAGTGATTTCGAATAATGGAAAAAGCTAATTTATGTCTATATGTAATATTGTTGTCATCGAATGATATATATGTATAGCTATATGCAACAAATCAATCAATTCAATGAACAGTCAGGGGTGTAACTGTTTTAAGTTATGTAACCTATTTCAGTTACTTTTCAAGTATTTTATAACCTGTATTAGTTATAAAATATAGATAGCCCAGGTAAGTTATTCAAAAAAAGCCTTTTTGCTGTTCTCACAAATTGACCTTTAAAGTGTAATTAGTAGCAAACTGTGGTTAATCAAATTCTCTTTTAGTCTGATCATGACCTGATGAGCATAATGGGATGTTAAGAGTTTTATAGCTTTAAAACCATTTGCGTAAGACTTTATCAGGGCTTTTTCAGGGGGTTTTGGGAAAAAGGCCCCTGGTCATATTGGGAATTTTTAACGCGGTAAATTGTCAAATTTGGGAAAATATACTGACAAATTAAGTGAGTTTTTAATTAATATATATTAGTTTAAATCTTCAGTTTCAAATTTTACTGGTAGACAGTATCCCCTTGTGAAATTTTGATTTTTTTTTCAGGATTGTGTTCCAATATTGCCTAAAAATGCAGTGACTCTTTATTTGTCATGCTATAATTTTGTTTAGTTTGTTTTCACTAAAGTTATAACTGAAGTTATCCAAAAAGTAGAATGGCAAAGTGCTTGTATTTTCGAGTGTAAAAACTAGGTCGCGAAAATATGTGACAATTGATTTTAATGATATAAGAACTACCTGTCAACATGTTTTGGGTACTTTATTCAATTAATATTTGTGTTTTTATGTATTCTGAGAGGTTTTTGCATGCAAATCTTGCATTTCTTCAGCAAAATCTTGTAATTATTTTTTGCCGAGCTTGCAGACGGTCGTGTTACTAAAAATAGAAACGAGTTGGTTTTTCCAACATATTGTTTAATTTACTTGGCAAACAAAACTAATTGTGCAAGAATTATTATTAAAAAACAGAAAGTAACTGATTTCATGCAGTTGGGAAATTTTTCATTGGATTGGGAATTTTTTGCTCCAGATTGGGAAAAATAGAGCGTATTTGGCATTGGGAATGGGGCCGAATATCGGCCCCGTGAGATAGGGTGAAAAAGCCCTGTTTATGATTTATCAGCCTTGTGTAAAAGAAATTACTGCATAGCTGGAAAGATAAAAGACCAAGGATTCAGGAAATGATTGCATTAGTCACATTCACAATAAGGAATTGACACAAGAGGGCTTTGTAAGTGGGCGGGGTACGGTTTTGTTTCATTCCCGTTCTTTTTTATATATACAGGAGGGGTCATTTTTATATTTAGCCATTTTGGAGCATTATAGATAGAATTTCAGGCTCTAGTCCTGGCTTCCAAAACTCTAAATGCCGCTTTTTTATATTTTGCTTTTTTCATAGTTGCGGCTTTAGAGTTTTGGACCAGGCCTACTATGAAACCATACCAAAATAAAAAGTTGTCCAACTTTTCGTCGCAAACGTTGTCAGCTGAAATTCTGAACGAATACGTATGGGTATCTTGATAAAGTAATCACTTCTACATCAGTTAACACCATTTATCAAATTCTGCAAGCAAATCTTACAATAAAATCGCCGATTTTTACAAGTCACTGTTAGATCAGCATCATTTCTGCGGCCATTATTGAATAGCTACGACGAGATTCTCGCATGACGTAACCGCGCGAGCCGCTAAAATTAAAAATATACATGTACAGCACCTTGTAAACAAAAGAAATGATTTATACATACAAGTTTTCTTAAGGATTTATCAATGAAAGTAATAATTCAAGTCAATTTCAATAAAAAATAACCATTTTCCCAAGTTTTTTTGCCACCGGGATGCTGATGCAACTTCAAACGCGAAGCGGCACATGTAAGTGCTCTCTTAGCGGTTCGCTCGGGTGAAAGTTCAGTCTCGTATTTCAAAGGAGCAAGATGGCGGCGTAGAGTAAACGTTTCAGACCAGTTCGAAATTGTCAGGTAGTTCTGCCATCAATTATGGGTTTTAATGCGTAAAATTTGGCACAATGGTAGATTTTACTGTATATTAACTGATCAGAAAGTGCTGCTGCCGATTTCTTTTAAAATGTACAAACGGGAGCGTGTCAGATTTCTGGCACGATTATTGGTATGATTTTCCTACGGAGTACACTTCAGCCCTCCCGTCCAAATCCAGTATATAAACCGAGAGGGCTGAAGATCTTAAGCTATTCAGACTCCTGTGGTTTTACACAGAAAATTAAAATCATTCAGGAGATCGTTTGCATCTACATCGGTACAACCAACAATCGATTTCCGATTATGACTGGTCGGCATGCGGAAAAGATATTTAAATATAAAATTGGCTTACGCTTCTGCATTTTTTTTCTATTATCCGAGTAAACCCTCAAAAATTCGATTGAATTTTAAGCATCTTCTCTCTTACATTTTCCTACGGATAGTCCGGCCGATAATGTCAAAACAATCCGAATGAGCCAAACGGTAACGAATAGTTTCTCTCAAAACTGACGGAACAGTTATTTATAAAGATATTTTCATTATTTATGAAATTCTGACATTCTTTTAAATTAAAATCAAACTGTTTTCAGTTTGTGTTCCTTTATAAACATCTTTAAAAAGTAAATTGTTATTTAAGACGAAACTATTCACTCATACTACACCGGTACGCAACAACAACAACAACAAAATATGTCAAGCCCAAAATCTGTTAACATACATCATGGAATAGACTCCAAATCATTTGATCAGTTGTATTCAAAGGTACTGACTACATACAGATTAATTTTGCATATATGTTCCTCTTCTTACTTTTTAAAAACATTATATCTAAGTGTTTGGTATTTCGGATATGATTATTTGGGTGTCAGCTCTTTCACTCCCAAGTCTTTTCACTCCCAGGTCTTTTCACTCCCAAGTCTTTTCCTCCCCTGACTGTTCACTCCCATTTTCTTTAAAGAGGTGACTTTTCACTCCCATTTTTATTTTGTTCTCTAGAAATTATGTTTTAATTCTTGGGAGGTCAATAAAAATTAATGATTTTGAAAATTTTAATGTTTTATGTATTTTTTTTATAATGCAGATTATATATACTGAGTATTGTGAAAATGTGTAGGATTATTTTTTTCTGAGAGGGGTAAAGATAATCTAAAATATACTTTGGAAATATTAATGAAGTTTTTATTTTTTTTTATATATATATTATTGACTGTGTTATTATTGATAAGTTCTGAAAATGCAAGTTTAATTATTAATATTCTGAAAATGCAAGTTTAGTTTGTTTTGAGTATTTTCAGTATAAAGAGGATATTGAAAAAGAGAGAGTATATTAAGAAAATACCTATTTAATAAAACTTTACTGTGATGGCCTAAATATGTAATTTAAACTGCTAAGAACTTTTGGGTTTGCATTTATTGAAATGGACTAATAGAAACTATAAATAGAGACTAAAAATGTAACTGGAAAACATTCTAACAAAATTCATACTTCACTGTATCAAAAGAAAAAAAAGAAAACTTTTGATTTTTATGTGTGTATTTTTTAGTCCTTTGGTCAAAATTTTCATAAGTCATTATAGCATTGTGTTTGATAAATTTTTAAATTGTAATAACATTACCTTATACCTTGTGAAATAATTTGTGAAACATCTTTGATATTCGGTATACTTAAAAGCTACCAATTATCTCATCACCATGAGATGTAACCTCCTTGATTAGTTGTATATTAACAAAGTTATCAATTATCACTTGTGTTTGTTTAACACTCCTTGATTGAAAGTTGCTACCCTAATCATCACCTTTCAGATCAATATCATATAGAAATTAATTGCTAACCGATTATTTTGGGTACAAACAGACAATTTGGCTACACCAGCAGACAGAAATTTGTATTGAACAAATCAGGGGATCGAGTTTAAATTGTTGTTGTGGGAGTCTTTATGGTGTATCAACCTGAATCACTGTCACAGCCCCTGTGTGACCCGCCGGCTTAATTAGCTCAATAGGGATATGGTAAACTAGAGGAGAAAAACAAGCCGCTAACTGGGTTTGGACCTCAGACCCCTTGATCCTAAGGCAGACACTCAACCAGGTTGCTGAAGGGTTAACCCAACAGCAAGGGTGTTGGAAGTAGGGCTGTCATGGATAGAAACGATATCGATGTATCAACGATATTTTTTGGTTGATCGATTATCGATTCCCATTTTAAAAAATCGATATTTTACACAGAGAAAAAAACTATATAGATAAACACTCAGACCCTCTAAAACAACTTTACTGCCTGCAAAAATGCGCCCTTAGTAACGGAAGTTGTCAATAAAGGTCATGTCTAAACTTATACCGTAGCAGTCTTTTCCAACTAGTCGGCACTACCTGTATGGGGAAATACATAAATACAAATAAAAAACATGAAAAGCAGACAATTAAACTAAAAATAACATTAACAAGAAGGTATATAGCATGTACATGAACAAATAGGTTGTTAGTCTAACTTAATAATCGAAATATCGATGTATCGTCGATATCTGTCTTCTGATATATCGGTATCGTCGATATGACAAAGACCCAATCAATGACAGCCCTAGTTGGAAGTGGCCAAATACACGACACTCCTCCCTTTTTTTACCTTTCTGGAGCTGGGCCTCAGCTGTACATCCTAACAGATTCTTTCCCATTTCCGCTCCCTCGGCAGCCTTAACCCGCACACTGAAATATCCTCATCGCCATTATGATAAACTAGAGGAGAAAAACCCATTAGCCTCCAACTGGGTTTGAACCTTAGACCCCTTGGTCCTAAGGCAGACACTCAACCACATCACTAAAGGGTTAACCCAACAGCAAGGCTTTTGGAAGTGGCCAAATACACAACAGGGATCTAGCGCAGGTCTACAGATCTTGGGGTCATGAGTTTGATCCTCAGGCAGGGCATATATATATATATATATATGTTCTCTGTGATGATTTGATAGATGAAGTTTTGGGAAGTTGGCAGTTACTTGCGAAGAACAAATTTGTACAGGTACGAAATCCAAGAGCACTGGTTAGGTTAACTGTCCACGTTACATAACTGAAATACTATTGAAAAATGTCGTAAACCCAAAATAAACAAAGTTTTTTTTTCAATTTTAAGTACAGTAGTAGTAGAGCCTGAGGTATAGTTGTCACATTTTTGTCAGTGTCCTTGTTGCAAAAGTTTTGCATCTAAGTAGGTTTCTCTCAATCTAGGCCATTCGCTTTCAAACTTCACAGAAGTATTTTGCACCATGAGGTGACCCCTAAGAACAAAATTACTTAACTGTAACTTTGACAAAGTCATGCTCTATTTTAGCTCAATGATACAAAGTATGGAGAGCTATATGTAGTATGGAGAGCTATCCTACTCCACCCGGCGCCGGCGTCCTTCCATATCCTCACCATGATTAAAGGTTCTATGCACTTACTCTTCACTCTGTTATTACTTGATAGATTTGCTTCAAACTTAAATTAGTTATTCCTCATCATCACCCATGTCGTATGGCACATGGGTCATTATCCGTCATAGCTCTCGCTCCAGTATTTCATGAATTATTCCACATTTTTACACAGATTTTGGTGCAGTTTCAGTCTATGTCAAAATTGGATTTGATGCAAACTTGTAAGCTAGTTGTTCCACATCATATACCTAAAATGTGTGAACCTGATGCTTTAATCAATGCAGAAAAGTTCAAAAGTAAACTGTTGTAATATAATGCAAATGCTTGTCTATTTCAGAGGGAACCTGTTGTATTACGAGGACTTGATATTGGGTCTTGTCGAGAAAAATGGACACCAGAATATCTTGCAGAGAAAGGAGGGACTAGAGAGGTGAAAATACATGTCTCCAAGACAGCTCAAATGGATTTTATTAACAAAAATTTCATGTATAGGTCAGAAAAATGTTTGAATTCAAGCCTTGTTTGCTTTTTAAAACTGTGATGGAAGTTAATTGAATGAAATTTTCATTAGTTAAATGTGTCACATGTTTTTGAGACTTAAAGATAAAATTTCAGGCTCCTGTACACAAAAGTGTACTACTTCTAACAAAGTTTTTTAATGGTATCTTATATTTTGTCATATATTAGCCAGTAAGAGATGTAGTATTTAACTTTGCATGTCTCAAGTTTCAGCGAGAGCAAGCAATTCTCTTTTCCTCTTTGTTTGCTTTGCGATAACATAATAATAAATAATTTGCTAGATTATCACCTTAATCTGCCTGATATTCATTATTAATACATAATTGAGCTGTGCCATGGGAAAACCAACATATTGGGTTTGCAACCAGCATGGATCCAGACCAGCCTGGGCATCCGCGCAGTCTGGTTAGGATCTATGCTGTTCGCTTTCAAAGCCTATAGCAATTAGAGAAACTGTTAGCGACCAGCATGGATCCTGACCAGACTGCGCGGATGCGCAGGCTGGTCTGGATCCATGCTGGTCGCAAACTCACTATGTTGGTTTTCACATGGCACGGCTCATATTTTTTCTTATGTAAGATAATGACTTGAAACTCAAAATATATCTTTACCATCATCATCTGCATGTGTTGTAACAATCCCAGTAACCTTAATTTGTGTTCTTGACAGAATTATGCCCCTTGGTGTATCTTCCTTTTAAAGTAAAGGTCTCTTATTGAGACATATATTCATTTTACTGTCAAATCCCCAAATAGTGGAGCGCGCTGTCTTACGGACAACTCTTGTTTCCCTTTTTAGATTTGCATGACATTATATGAACAAAGGTTCCACAATAGTTGTAACGTTTGATCATTGTTCGATTAATTTTCAGGTCTTTACCATTCAGTGAACTGGTAAAAAGGGCTTCAAAGGCAAAACAGGAAGAGCTCTTCATCGAGGAGGTAAGAAAAAACAGTTTGAAATTTATGGAAGACTGGTACCTATTTCATAAATAATTTTCTCTGAATATCATGATCATTTTAACATCAGAATTTTATATTCTAACAAAATCCTTGTATTTGGGTTGTAGAGGGTTTTTAAGTTCACATAAAATATTTGCATGCATTTATTTTGAATAGAGAAAATTACAAGCTAGCAGTGGTGTGGTAATGTTGAAGTTCAGTCTATACATATTGGGTATCTACATATATAATGGAAATGAAGTTCTTTTTTAACCTTTAACCTGCTAGCAGCAAGTGATTCTGCTTTTGCGACCAGTGCAGATCTGTACAGGCTGATCATGGTCTGCACTGTTCACTATTCAGTCAGTAAATTTTCAGTGAACTCCTCTTCAAATAATAAATGGTACTGCCCAAATTGAATGACGGACTAGTCCATTATAGAAATTTAGCAGGGTAAAAGGGAACTACTCTCACATCAGTTACTGAGTGGTTTAGATTACTAACACTGAATTACTTTATTTTCGCTGCTTTGGGTTAAAAACACCAGCTGGGATGTAGAATATGCTTCCGTGTGAGGATCAAACGCTCATAATATAGAGCTGGGGTACCTTGAATCTCTAGTCACCCTATACCCTAGATTGTGTTGCAGTGACTTTAAAACAATTCAGCATTGCCAACTCAAACACATTCAAGACATGTGCCTCTCTGGTCGCTGACTTCAAATCACTTGCTCTACACCACTGTGGGATCAATTCTTGACTGAGGTGTAGAATTCTTCATACTAGGAAAAGCCATCCAGCTGGCTTATGGTAGAACACTGTTTCAACGTAAGTGCCCATCTATGGTTGATGGGCACCTTGGATCTTCCTCCATCCTTATATTTAAGCTGGAAAAGTCGCCATTTCACCTATAAGCTATATAGTGTTGGTGTGACTCAAAACCAGACAAAAGAAAAGTGGAACACATGACCAAACACCAAATGTAAATAACTGTAATTATGTCTCCCTTCACACAGTGGTGTGGGAGACATATTGATTTACTCCTGTAACATTTCTCATCCAATCTTCACCAAACTTGAACAGAATGTATTTGCCAATAAGTCCTAAGCCAGATTTGATAACTAGCCAAATCAGCCCAGGCACTTCTCAATTATGGCCCATGAATTACTGATCGGAATCACTCATCCAAACCATCCAGACCTCAAAAAAATTACTGAGCAGAACCATTCACCCAAACCACCCAGACCACTTTGAATTACTAAAAGATTATATAGGCAATTTTGGGAGACATGTGCTTTTCTCTAAAGCAGCTCTAGTTTAAAAAAAAGTTAATATACATAATAAAGTGAAGCGAAGATATTAAGGTGTCTAAGCTTAGTTTTGTCACCATCTGAAGTTTCTTTTCATCAGTGTATATCATAGATAAATAATGAAAAAACTTCTTTACTTTTTATAGACAGAAAAATATTACCTGCGAGCACTGGGAGATGATCCGAGAAAAGACATCGCTGACATCAGAGTACAGTTTCCTGCCCTTGCAGAAGATATATTGTTTCCAGAGTTTTATCCGAAGGAGAAATTTTTCTCAAGTGTATTCAGAATTGCCTCCCCTGGATTACAGCTATGGACACACTATGATGTAAGAATTTTGTTACTCAAGGGGACACAGTGTATACTATAGTACTGTTTCCATTTACATTCAGTACCTGTTACTTTGAACAAAAAAAGAATCTATAATGTTATTAAGTTGTCCATATCTATGGATGAAAGTTTTCATTGTTTTTGAATTTCTGTAGAATCAGAAATGTTCATGGGAGAAAATTTATTGAACAGATGAAATTCGAATTTATTTTATATTTTAAATTTGACTCTTTAAGTTGCCAGTAGTAAAAGTCCTAATGGAAAAGTCTTTTTCTGGCAAATTACGACCAGTTATGCCGGTAAAACTGAATTCTCTTAAAGACCCACCACAAAATAACTTTTGTACTTCCATGGTGGTAATTATACAGGATTTTGTATGAAAAGATATAAAAAATACAAATTAGTATCTAGTTATGAGTAGAAAGTTATATACATTAGGCTGAGACAGTTTGTTTAATTGAAGTAATGTACATTAGGCTGAGACAGTTTGTTTAGGTTGAGACAGTTTGTTTAATTGAAATAATATACATTAGGCTGAGACAGTTTGTTTAATTGAAGTAATGTACATTAGGCTGAGACAGTTTGTTTAGGTTGAGACAGTTTGTTTAATTGAAATAATATACATTAGGCTGAGACAGTTTGTTTAATTGAAATAATATATATTAGGCTGAGACAGTTTGTTTAATTGAAATAATATACATTAGGCTGAGACAGTTTGTTTAATTGAAGTAATGTACATTAGGCTGAGACAGTTTGTTTAGGTTGAGACAGTTTGTTTAATTGAAATAATGTACATTAGGCTGAGACAGTTTGTTTAGGTTGAGACAGTTTGTTTAATTGAAATAATATACATTAGGCTGAGACAGTTTGTTTAATGGAAGTAATGTAGCAATATGCACAGTAATTGATGTATTTAGATAAGTTTAGACAACACTGTTCCCACAGTGTAAGATGATTACTTATCTTTGTTTTTTAAAACTATACTGAAGAGATATTGCCTGAAAAATTGTTTAAAATGAAGCTGTGGAAACACTTTAACTCAGGGAGAGTTTAAATGATCTGCCTGTCATCTTGTAGTAGAACTGTATTAATGTATACGTATGTTATCAGAATGATTTTCATGAAGTTTAAGTGGGGTTCAAAAGTAAGTTACTAGTCTGTGGTTGGTCTCTAAGTTACAAATTTACGTCAGTATGAGATTTTTATTTTTGAAGTTGACAAAAAAGTTTTAATTTATTTTTATTTGCTATTTATTTATGATTTTAATTTGCTTTTAACAGGTTATGGACAACTTCTTGATACAAGTTCAAGGGAGAAAGCGGGTGGTTCTCTTCAGTCCAAGATCTGTGAATTATCTTTACATGAATGGTATGGTGTTCTTTTGATCTTATCTTTACAGTTTCAGGTTAGAGAGTGATGAACTGTTAATTCATCTTTAAATTTTTAGTACTTCTGGGAACCTGTTCAAAATGTTGGTAAAATGTAAAAAGTAGTCCGATCATTGATTAATCATGATGAGATTCAGATGAATGAATCAGTTACTGTGAAATCATTAATATTCGTGGGGGACTATTTTTTGAGGATTTTGTGGTTGAGTCAATTCATGCAATTTAATCCAAACAAACCAGTAAAATTCCCATTCATTTTATGTTCAAAAGTTGAAATGCACGAACTCGTATCCCTAAAAAATTGGCTTGATGACCAAAAGTACGAAATTCATGCCCTTGAAATTCAATGATTTTATAGTATGACAAAAATTAGGTCTTTAAGCTTATGTTTCAAATTCTTGCCTTTTTCAACCTTTTTGACATTCTGCTGCTTTTGTGCAAATGCCAAGGAGTGATCGGTTTTTGTTAATTTGGCTAAAAGACGTTTTTACCCAAAATTCAAAGTTTGAAGCAAGTATAAAATGAGCCATGCCATGAGAAAACCAACATAGTGGGTTGGAGACCAGCATGGATCCAGACCAGCCTGAGCAGTCTGGTCAGGATCCATGCTGTTTGCTAACAGTTTCTCCAATTTCAATAGGCTTTAAAAGTGAATAGTATGGATCCTGACCAGACCGCACGGATGTGTAGGCTGGTCTAGATCCATGTTGGTCGTAAAAACCCACTATGTTGCCTTATGTAAATGAAGCCTTACTATTTTGTCAGTTTTGAGATTTTGATCAGGTGCTTGAGAATTGCTTTGGAACTTAGCGTTATAACCTTCAGCTCTGCATCATTTTATTGTAGGGATAACACATATTTTATCTGCCCCCAATTAATGGCTAATATTGCCATTTAAAACCTAATACATTTATGTATTGCAGACCAGTCATATAATTATCTGACAGCTTCTAGTAGACCCTTATTACCATTCTTTATACGTATTATAGATACTTAGACATGCCAAAGGCCAAATGCAAAACTATTGTATCTGTACATATATATAGATAACAAGATAAAATAGTATGAGGCAAAGCCCTCTATGATTTTATTTTGAAATCTTGATTGTATCAATTTTACAGGTGACAAGTCAGAAGTTTTGGACATTGATAATGTTGATAAGAAAAGGTATCCATTGTTCAGCAAAGCTGAGAGATTTGAAGTGTTTCTTGAACATGGAGATGTTCTTTTTATACCAGGTATGGAAATGATAGTCATTGTAGGCATTATTTTTCAAACATTTACAAATTCCTGACATTTACCATTCGGTTTTCACAAACCTTAAAAGTGATAAAAGCAGGCAAGTAGCCAGTATAAAAGTTTAACAATGGCATATGTCATTGAAAAGTGGTGACTATCCAGATTGTCTTATTACTGGCAACAGAAATACACAAAATGTGTATAGTTTAAAGCTAGTCAACAGCCCAATTATTGGACTAGTGTTACTGATAATTGAGACTGAAAGATCTGTCAAGTAAATAGTATTATAGGTATTATTACTGTATACCAATGAGTAGTTACTCAAAATGGATTTATGTTGTGGCAGAAGGTCATAAGCGCCTTGTATTACTACCTTCTTGCTCTAACCCCACATATCTGTAGATTTACGCCTTGTTTTATGTATATTATAAATGATAACACAGTTTCATGGTTTTCCATGACAATTTACTAAGGGGGCATACTTGCCTCTCTCACTGATGTAGGTTCAGATCCTCGTTTTGGTGTAGAGTTCTGTGAGAAAGTCGTCCAGCTATCTTCCAGAAGGTCAGTGGTTTTACCCATATCCTGCCTATAACTGAAATTATACCAGGAAGGGTACCAGGGGTCTTCTTCTGCCATTAGAAGATGGACAAGTTTGCCGTAAGACCTAAATTGATTTGAATGAAAGCATTTATTCAGAAGTTTTTCATTCTCCAATGTTTCTTCATGGTTGCATTCTTTGCCTCCAAAGGATCTTTTTATGGTGTAAATTTACAGAGAACAAGACAGTACTGATGCAAAGTCCAGGTTAAAATTTTATATTACTTAACTGCCATTATGAAATTAAGTAAGACAAACACAACATAGAGCTTTTTCAAAATATTTTAAAATCCAGCTCTTATAAATAATGGTTTTCAGTTAATATTAACTATACCATTTATTCTGTTTCAGCTCTATGGTTTCATAATGTGATATCGCTGGAGTTTGGAGTGGCAGTGAATGTTTTCTGGAAACATTTAGAAAATGCCGTGTATGATAATAAAGACACATACGGCAATAAAGACCCTTTACCAGCCAGCCGAGCTTTCCAGATTATAGACCGGGCGGTTAAAACACTGGATGAACTGCCAGAACCATACAGAGAGTTTTACGCAAGACGTTTAATAGACAGAATAGAGAAGAAAGCAGTTAAAAATTTTCCAACTTGATCTGTGTCAGAGATAATGTTAAAATGTGTAGACAAGTCTGGGGCAAAGAGGAATGAATTGTTTCTATATTGTTATATATAGAAACATACAATGCTGTATTCAGAATACAGATTATCTTGTGACCTTCAAGAAAACCTACAGCACCGCAAATTAATTAATATGGTAGACAATTGTGATTAAACCCACAATGCAAGTAGAGTACTTACAATTATAGCTGGTTTAATTGAAAAATAGCTTGACCACCTGTTTAACTCAATAGGAATAGCGCTGATCTATGTATCTGGGGTCAATAGTTTGACCCCCTGGCAAGGCGTTTGTTCTTGATAACATTTTGATAATTGACATTGTGTCTGAAATCATTCATTCTCCACCTCTGATTCATGTGGAAAAATTGGCATTTACTTGCAGAGAACATGTTGGTAATCAGTATCTAATATCTCTTTAAACGAGATTTGCTTGTTACTTCATATCAAGTGTTTCTGAATTCTACTATTCAAATTCATTGCTATATGTCTGAATATGTTTTCATATTTAAACTCTAATTGTACTTTACAAAAGCTTTTTTTTTTTTTGTTTATTGAAATGTGTCATCTTTTCATGTATTATATATAATACTGTATTAACTGGTAAATAATTGTGCTATGAATAAACATGTAATTTTATGTTATAAGGAGAGGACAACTGTAAGCTAACATAGCTTTCTGTCCAATTCCTAAAATACTGTATTGTAAATGTTTCATGCTTTTCGGAATAAAAATATGTTAAAACCAACTTTCCCATTTTCCCATAGGAATGCAATCTTTTCCCATGGGAATGAATTTCCCATGGGAAGACCATGTAATAAATTTTTCCATGGAAGTGAATTTCCCATGGGAAATATATTTGTTTCTTAAAATGATAAATCATTATATCTATTAAACTTATTCTACACCAGGCATATTATAACATGACTTGAAAAGTTATTTGTCATTTTATTTTTATGCCCCCGGCATCTACTGATGCGGGAGGCATATAGTGATCGTCCTGTCCGTCCGTTCGTCTGTCCGTTCGTACGAGGTTATCCAAATGGGACCGTTTCGTCTAGCATCAATACCCTTTACTAGAATGACTTGATACTAATGCAGATATAACCTGTGACCATTCCTCATCTTCAGACATCACCTGACCTCAGTTTGACTTTGACCTTGACCTCATTTTGGACTTAGGTTGGTTTATATGGGCCATCTCTTGGTTAACCAAATGGGACCGTTTCGTCTAGCATCAATACCCCTTACTAGAATGACTTGATACTAATGCAGATGTAACCTCTGGCCATTCTTGATCTTCAGACATCACCTGACCTCAGTTTGACCTTGAACTTGACCGCATTTTGGACTAAAGTTGCTGTGTATTGACAAGGATGCCACCGGGGGCATTAAAGCGTTTTTGAACGCAGCTTCTTGTTTTTATAAAATTTCCCATACTTTCTGTTTTCCGTTTTGTTTAGATCAAAGAAGGCTTTAAATAGAGACATTGTAGATTGTTCTTTATAAAAGAAAATTTACCGAGAACTCATAATAACTGTGTTCGTCATATTGAAAGTTAACTGTATACATTAATTTCCCTAGCGTGCAATCACAATTGCGAAGCACGAGATCACAATGGCCAAGTGCAAATTTTTTGTAGTTTTGCGCTTTGCCATTGTAATCTCGCGCTTCATAATCATAATTTTGCGTTTTGTGTTTTTCCAACATTCGCAATGGATAAGTCAAGTGTTGGAGCATGATGATGAAACACAATAAGATTATGATCACAAGCGCAAAATCGCGAAATTTTCTTTAAAATTGTTCATCATGGTCTCGCGCTTCACTGCTGTTATTTGGCTCTTCACGCTTCGCTAACATGCGCAGGTGATGCACTATTTTGCCGTCATTGCCTCGCGTGTCGCATTATCCCAAGAGAAAGCAGTGCATGACTCTCAAAGCGCAAAATCACACTGGCTTAGCACGAAATCACGATAGCTACGCGTGAAAATGTGAAATTTCGTACTGTGCCATCATGATCTCGCCCTTCACCATCGTCATTTCGCGTTTCACGCTTTTCAGTCATGGGCATGCGACACGTGAAGCGCGGGATCACGATAGCAAAGCTTGAGTTGTGGTCAAATTCTATTAACAATTATGGTAGATGTACTTATAGACATATCCTTTAAATGAAATATCTAATCGTATTCTAAAATTCATTATTGTTAGTCTATATTTCGTTATTCTTCTGTTGATATTGTTATTCAATGTCGTGCAATTTATATTCTAAGTCTTACCATTGTTATTGTATATGTTGTTATTCTTATTGTATGTTCGATATTCTTATAGTTAAAGTCATTACCACCAAATTATAACACCTTTCCCTGTCATGTAATTAACCGCGTTCTTTTGATTCTGAGTAAAAAGATTAACAAAATATCTCTTTTTGGATTTTTTTCTTTTATTTAAAAATCAAAAGTAAAAAATAATCATTCAAGCTTTTTAATACACTAAGAATTAGTATAAACAATGTTTGGAATGGAGGACGGATCTGTCCGGATTTTATCCAACCCGGAGTACATGTCAATGGCGTCCAGTAAAACGAAAGTAGAAACAAACGTAATTCAGACTGCAAAAACATCTTTGAATTAAAGTCATTCGTAATTTTAATAGTCTGTATGGGTTATTTACGATATATTTTATTGAAAGTAACCGCTATTGGTTGAAAAGCCGCCGATATTGATATTTTTTATCCATTTTGTTCGTTCGTAACAGATGCACGTAATTTTGCGAGAGCTACGGTCAGAAAATTGGCCCGAAAAAAAACTGCTGGCAATGTTCTGTCGTATAGGTCGCAGGAACTTTTTCAGGCAGCAAAATGGGTAGAAAAAGTGCGACCTATACACACTAAAATACGGTATTGTTATTCTATATTTCTTTTTTCTTATTGTATCTTAGATATTATTGTTCAATGTCGTGTCATTCATATTCTAAGTAATACCATTGTTATTGTATATGTCGTTATTCTTATTGAATCTTCGTTATTCTTATGGTAAAAGTCATCATTGTTGTTGTATATCTGATGATTCTATTTACAAAACGTGTCATTCGTATTATTTATATTTCGTGTGCTATTTATATCGCGGGAAATCTCATATACACTAAGAATAACAATAATGAATATACAGTAATAACAAGATTTAGCTTACCAAAAGGTTCCTTCTAGTGTTGATGTTATAATATGTAATATTATCAGTACAGAATAAATTATCAATTCAATTTATAATTCTATATTAAATCTTTGATAAGTAAGTAGCCTAGATCTATTTAAATAGAAATTGCAAAAGTCGCCTTATGATAGATGATAATCATAATGTTTAATTTTAGCTACTTGGCAAGTATGTTCTTGTCATTTTGTAAGTAATTACATTGTATTGAAATAGAATTATTGCGAGATTGATATATTCTGATTTCAGAGTTGTGTACAGTTGAAGAAACTGTTTCTTGTAGACCTTGATGTTCTTAATAGGTTTATGCTTGTATTACACGTCCGTGATTTTCAAACATTGTGGGAATTCCGGCCTCCAAAAATAAAGACATCCCACAAAGGCCATCGTAATTCTAAAACCAGGTGGATTTTCCTCGGTGAATAAAGACGCACCCTGGACACCATTGATTTATGAGGAGAAGTTGGCATTTACTTGCAGGTAACAAGCTGGTACTGGTACAGAATTCAAGAACACTCACTAAATTAACTGCTGGCCATTAAATTACTGAAATACTGTGTAAAAAATGTGCTTAACCCAAAACTATGTCATTACTTCAAATCTTAAGAAAGAGTGCTAGCCATTAAATTACTGAAATACTGTGTAAAAAATGTGCGTGTAAAAATGTGCTTAACCCAAAACTATGTCATTACTTAAAATCTTAAGAAAGGAATGCTCAAATTTCATATATGAAAATATGGAGGAAGTACTTTACAGTATCTATGTATACAACAAAATAAACACTATATAAACAGTATATTGTTCTAGTCTTAATAAATTATGAAGCTTATTGCATTGTGTATACTAGAACATTTAACAGTTTTCAAAGCTTCGCCTTTTGGAAGGAGACCTATAGTAATCTTTTTCTATCAGATTGTCCATCAGTCTGTGTGTCTATCCATTTCTGAAGACTTTTTCTGGGCCTTAAATTTGCACTTATTCAAGGGATTTTGTCACATCTTCACACTATAATAGAGAAAATAAATTTTAAGAGGAAGAATTTTAACAATGCCTTGCTTATTTTTTCATGATCTCCTTTTGTCAAGTTTATTTGTCCAGGTCTTAACTCAAAAGCACTGATGAGTTTATGCAAAATACGAAGTTGAGAACAGATTGGAAAAATGCACTGTACAAGAATGATAACTTTATCTAGCTTACTTTTTGAATTATTTAACTTTATAAACTTTTCTCAAAAGTATCTAAAGGATGTGAAATACCCTGCTAATTCAGTTATGATTTTTACCTCTACAGTTGGTAACATATTTCCTTCTTGGTAACGGCTCAGTAACATCATTTTGTATTTGATGAACTAGATCCTGCACAAGAGTTGTTATCACTGTCTGGATAAACTCTGCATTTTCTTTTTTTATCAATTACACATTTCTTTTAAAATGTAATTTAATTCCAGGTTGGTTTTCATTTCATTTTTAGCTTGACTATACAAAGTATGGAGAGCTATCCTACTCGGCCTGGCACCAGCGTTCTTCCGTGTCCTTACTTTAACAAGTTTTGATGCAGTTTCTCTTAATCTTTGTTATTACTGGATGGATTTACTTCAGACTTAAAATCGTTGTTCCTCATCATCACCCACATCATATGGCACAATGATCATAACTCTGGCACCAATATTTCATAAATTATACCCCTTTTTACTTAGAATTCTAGGTTAAAGTTTTGGTGCTCTTTCACTTTATCTCAGTTACTACTAAATGGATTTGATTCAAACTTAAAGTAGTTGTTCAACATCTTCACTTACATCATATAGCACAAGGGTCATAACTCTGGAACCAATATTTCATGATTTATCCCCCCTTTTTACTTAGAATTTCAGGTTAAAGTTTGGATCCACTTAAAGTCTTTCACTTTATTTTAATTAATACTAAGTGGATTTGATTCAGACTTAAAATTGTTGTTCAACATCATCGCTCACATCATATGATACAAGGGCCAAAACTCTTGAACTAGTATTTTATGAATTATACTCCCTTTTTACTTAGAATATCAGTTTAAAGTTTTGGTGCCCTTTAACTCTTATCTCAGTTATTACTGAATGGATTTGATTCAGACTTAAGCATCATCACTCACATCATATGACACAAGGGCCATAACTCTTGCATCATTATTTTATGAATTAACCCCCTTTTTACTTAAAATTTCAGGTTAAAGTTTTGATGCACTTTCACTCTAACTCAGTTATTACTGAATGGATTTGATTCAAACTTAAAATAGTTGTATCACCTTATCACCCACATCATATGACACAAGGTTTGTCCATCACTCTGGCACCAAATTTTAATGAATTATGCCTTTTTTACTTATAGTAAAAGGTTGATTTAGATGCATTTTCACTATATCTCAAGTTATTACAAAATGGATTTGATTCAAAATGACACAAGGTGCATCACTGTTGCACCAAAATTTCATGAATTATGCCCTCTTTTTGCTAAGAATTATATTTAATATTTAATGTTTTGATACACTTGTTCCTTATCTCTCTTATTACTTAATACTTTTGACACAGACTCAAGCTATTATCCAATATTTCATCCTTGTTGAAGTCATTAAATACCCAAGTGGCAACTTCAGCTTCATCAAATGTGGCTGACAAGTTCTGCACATCGTCTTGATGAGGCCATGCATTTGAGCCAAGTTTTATAAAATTCCTTGAAGGGGTTTAGGAGAAATATTGAGCGGTCACAAAATGGATGGCTAAAACCTTTGACCTTGAATTGTGACATTGACCGTGAGTCGACATGGCTGACACAGTTATGCACATAGTCTAGGATAGGTGATCATTTACCCAGATTTCATATGAATCCTTCAAGGGGATTAGGAGATACAGTGCGTACACTAAATGGAAGGCTGAAACTTTACACCATAAGTTGTGACCTTGACCTGAGCTGACATGAAGGACTAATTGGTTCTGCACATAGTCTTGAAGAGGTGATCATTTTAATAAGTTTTATAAAATTCCTTGAAGGGGTATAGGAAATATAGAGCTGACACAAAATGGAAGGCCAAAACCTTTGACCTTGAGTTGTGACCTTGACCTTGAGCTAGCATGGCTGACTCAAGAGATCTGTACATCGTCTTGGATAGGTGATCATTTGACCCAGGTTTCATATGAATCCTTAAGGGGATTAGGCGATGCAGAGCGGGCTCAAACCTTTGACCCTAAATTGTGATCTTGACCTTGAGTCAGCATGGGTGACTCATGCGTTTTGCACATCGTCTTTATGAGGTGAACATTTGACACAAGGGGTTTAGGAGATATAGAGCAGACACAAAATGGAAGGCTAAAACCTTTGACCATGTGTTGTGACCATGACCTTGAGCCCACAAGGCTGACTCATGAGTTCTGCACATCGTTTGATGAGTGATCATTCAACCCAAGTTTCATGAAAATCCTTCAAGGGATTTAGGAGATACGGAGCGGACATGAAAGTGTTACGGACAGAAGGAATGACGGACGGACAGAGACGGAGACCATTCCTATAACCCCCAACATTCGTGGCGGGGTAGTCACAAATATATAATTACTTATCATATTTAGATGAATGGATAATCATGGTAAATGTTGATTTAATGGTATATGACATTATCAGGTACACAATAATTTATAAACTTAATGATTCTTCTACATTAAACTTTGATTAATAAAGATGTAAGTAGAAATGGTCAGTCGTTTGTCCGATGATATTTCATTTTAGCCACGTGACAAGTAGGTCCTTGTCATTTTGCAAGTAAAGACATTGTATTGAAATAGAATTTATCAAAATTAATTATTTTTTAGCACACAATACAGCTATTTATAAACATTGTTATTCTTAAACATTGCGGATTTTCCTTGGTGATTAAAGACATATCATAAAGAACTTAACCCTCTTTAACATATCGGCCAGATATTTATAAAAATGGTAAATCAATTTTCCGTTGTACAGTCAATCTTTGTTTATAGATTTTTTACTTGTTGACTATTATACACCCCGTTAAACCTGTCAGGACTAGCATAATAGAATATAATTATGTGACCTTTATCAGTTTATGTTGAAAACACTTGTGTTTTTGAGAAAAAAGGTCAATTATAACCTTGCCAACCAACTATGGCTCTAAATAACCTAGTCCCACGCAGTGATGAATGAACACCAAGAGTTTTAACTCATTTAAAATCAGTTTGACTTCAGATGGAGACTTTACATTCTGCTGAACAGAAAAACAACCTGGAATTATATTTGAATGATGTTTATGAAAAGGAATGTGTATTCAAAATAGAACAGGAAGAGGTTGAATTTATTCAGACAGGGATAGAGACTCTTGTGCAGGATCTTGTTGATCAGATACTAGCACATGATTCATTTGATGAATTAATATCTGATATTCTAGTGGAGGGAAAACGTGGATATATTAAAATTGATGTTTTTATGAAGGAAATTTATAAAACAAATTTAGTCGAAGTCTATTTCCCCATACAGAGTGACTGTTCTCTTCAAAGATATGTAGCAGAAAACACAAGTTACGTGAAAACTGTCAAAAATACTATCATAAAGGTTGGTAGCTTTTATGACGGAACGAAGAATAACTTTCCAGATGAGTTTGACTTTATTTTTCCTGTTCTAGGTGTTAGAACATACATCTTACCAGGTTTGATTCGTTTAATACAGGAGCATGTTGGTAACGCAATTCCTGAATATGGACAGTCCTTATATTACACCGCACTGAGTGAACAACCTCAAGTAACACGGGAACTAGAATTTGAAAAACTTCTTGGCAGACACGGTCCTGCACTTAAGATGCAGTTCATTTATAGGAATGGATTTGGAGAACAAAGACCTATACATGTTGATCTTGTACCAGCGTGCAGGATTATTGATTGTAATACTCAACAAATGTTTGTTAATGAGGTAAATCATTATGTGGAGCCGAATCAATTCCGTAAAGAGATCTTGTCAGCAGGAAGCTGCCTCAATGTCATTTATGGATTCGCATTTACTAAGATAGAGCAGCATTTTATGAAAAATATTTTATCAAAGAAACATGTGAAAGTAACAAGGATCTTAAAATGTCTTCTAAATGGAAATGGTGACGGTGAAAAGCTTAACGAATACTCAAAGAAAAGGTCTAGGTATCACTATACATCGTATCTATTAAAATACTAATGATCTATCACCATGAAGATTGTACAAATTCTGACACCGAGGACTTAGGACCTTGTGTACTACAGGTGTTGAAGGAAATGAGTAGATATGAATATGAGGACAAGTTTCCTAGGTTTAGCAGACCTGTTCCTATTCCTGTTCTGCGCGTTACCATATCTAAAATCCACAGTAACAATTTTGCAGTCAATGAAAACATCAGAAGTCATTTACAATTATGAGCGAGACAAAATAAAGTCAATATCAAGACAATATTTAGACTCTGTTACTTTACTTAAAAAAGTTAGGCAACGCTGCGTTATATTATAAAAAAAAAAGATCCCTTTATGGTATTAAATGCAACCTTGCAACCTTCCAAAATATTTGCAGACTTGGTTTAATTGCGTCTGCTCAAGAGAGATAATGAATGGTAAAACTGGTGAAATAGTAAGAATGTACTATTTTGTGTGACATTTCACTTTATTATATACATATGTATGAAATATCGGGAAATTTTGATGAAATAAAATGCATATATTCATCGTATTTATTTTTCAATACACTAAAACAAATTCTCTAAATTTTCGTTGCTTTTCCGGATACTTTACTATGTAATCTTGGGCAGTGATTTGTGACCATATGAGGAAAAACTTTCCTATGAATATGGATAATGTTATAAACTATTTCCCTGTCTTGAAAGTCAAGATACAAAAGTTAAATGATTGTTACCCGCCTATCGCACATTCTGCCTGGTATGTACGTTCGTTGCACATGAACATTCTCGGAGGGACATTTCTTTGTAAATCTTTGTAAATGTTTTGCCACTTTCAGAATATGCACAGTTCATGGGTTTATATCTTCTTCAATATTGTAATGGTAATGTATTTCAATTATTTCTAAAACAAACTGATTAAGGCCGCACAAAGTAGGT
The DNA here is from genome assembly GCF_021730395.1 of Mercenaria mercenaria. Classification (NCBI taxonomy): domain Eukaryota; kingdom Metazoa; phylum Mollusca; class Bivalvia; order Venerida; family Veneridae; genus Mercenaria; species Mercenaria mercenaria. Next base: position 62,611,824 of record NC_069378.1, on the reverse strand, counting down.
GTTGTTGTTGTCGCTGTATCTAACGGTAAACAAAGAACATTTGCAGCCATCTACATAAACAACAAACTTTCAGTTGTCGATAAGAATATTGTTTTCATTCTCATATCGTGGAATGAAAATATATATATTTCACTTAGGACTACGTCACTCATGAATTATTTCTCTTTATCATACATACTAATGAAATACTGAAAAATACTGATGGGATATATTTCATATTTCCATTGTATCTATTTTTCACTACAGTGAAACATACTTTCTATATTTTCACTGGCTTTCTGGAGCTATTTTACCATTCCTTATCTGGACTCTCTGACAGGATGGACGTACCGGGGACAATAACCATCAGAACAAGTCAACACCCATTACAATATCTACAAATTTATTTACAGAAAATGATTATTTACAATGAATAAATGATAAATGAAAAAATCTATTTATAAGAAAGAATGAAAGAAAATCTGAGCTCAGAACCTCTAGATATAAAGTTCTAACACTGACAGTTCCGTTTTATCGTGACGTGGCACAGTTGTTTCCGTTAATTTCGAACTTTAAGTAGCACAAAAATACAACATATCTTCAAGTAAAGTCCCTTTAAACAGTGAACCCGTTGACTCCGATTTGGCTCCCTATGATGGTAGGTGATTGGATCCCTGAGCTGACTTCAGTGGATCACAAAAGTCATCGTCCTTGCGGTTTACGACACAACCATGGGACGAAAGCTTTGCGCTGGGAAAATCACATCCAGGCGAGTGAAGACAAGTGAACCTCGGGTATTGTACTTCCGGGTTATGACATCATCACCAGGTAAAAATCGTCTGGCGGAAGAAGCTCGATCGAGCATAAATTTCTACCAAGAAAAATCAATTTGACATAGATTCGTCTAATGTCGAAATGTGGTGTGCGCCAGGCATATTTGTAGGGGGTAAATTTCATGGGACTCACGACTAATGCGTGTACTTTGACTATTTGTATTTCCACGGGAATCACGATATAGCGGGGCAATCTGACTACTTTGGCGCGGATGGAAATTGACAATTTGAGGCCCGTTATAGTGGTTTTTGGGATAAAAACATGAATTACTGAAGTTTAAAAAATACCAACTTTCTTATTACTGAACCGAATTTAATAAAATTTACATGGAAATTAAAGTTATAAAATACAGAAAAACATGAGAGGTATTTTATGCGTGAAAACTACAGATACAATAAGGCCCGTATGTCAGTTTGTGACAGACTCAGCACTGAGAGGAAGTGAACTTTGCGTAACTTATTATCTAATTATCTCCCTTCATTAAAGTTGCAGTCCTTTACCTTTACTGCGCATAATTTCTAAAATGGAGTGGTCCATCACCGAATTTAGGCAAAGCCATTTATTAATAAAAGGGGTGTTCACTGATAATTTATTTATTGAATAGCGGACAGTGCATGATGTGCAGGTTGATCTTGGTCAGCTCTGGTCGCAAGTGCAGAAACGCATGCCACCAAAGTATAAATGTTTTTAAGAAAATGAAGTATAGAACAATACGGAAAAGTGTACTGTACAAAAAAGGTAACTCTTCCTTGCTAACTTATAATCTGAGGAATCTGATATGCACTTCTAATTCTTTCAGAATACCTTGACATAGCAAGCTTTATACATTTCTTATTGGTAAGGGCTCAGTAACATCATTTAGTATTTTATGAACAAGATTCTGCACAAAAGTCCTGATCACTGACATGAGAACATCCTAGAAAAAATAAATGTATTATGAATAGATAACGATTTTGTTGTTGTTGTTGTTGGGTTTAACGTCGCACCGACACAATTTTAGGTCATATGGCGACTTTCCAGCTTTAATGGTGGAGGAAGACCCCAGGTGCCCCTCCGGGCACAATTTCATCACAGGCACCTGTGTAGAAACACCGACCTTCCGTAAGCCAGCTGGATGGTTTCCTCACGTGAAGAATTCTACGCCCCAAATGAGGTTTCGAACCCACATCAATGAGGGGCAAATGGTTTGAAGTCAACGACTCTAACCACTCGGCCACGGAGGCCCCCCGAATAGGTAACGATAGTCAGATGATATATAAATATCATATTTCAGTTTTTATTTGTAACTATAGATTTTGCACATTACTGATGATGTTTTTAAGAAAATAAAAGGACTGCCTTGTTAATTAAAAAAAAACGGGAAAAAACATCAAGATATGGCCAGATATGTGCGACAAGAACCAACAAGAGGCCTCCGTGGCCAACTGGAGTTTAAGGTCCCCGACTTCAAATCACTCGTCTCTCACCGATATCGGGTTCGAGTCTCGCTCGGGGCGTCGAACTATTCATTTGTGTGGAAGCCATCCAGCATACTTACGAAAAATCGATTGTTCTATTCGAGTACCGTCTGTGATGAAAAAATGCACTGACGACCACCAAAAGCTGGAAACTCACCATATGACCTGTAATTGTGTCGATGTGACGTTCACCCCAACAAAAACAGAAAAAGCAGTAACAAAAGGAAATAATGATCTCTTATCTCTATGAAATGATGACTAGACTTTAATTGCACAACAGCCTTGTTGAGAACAACACGTTGTAAGACCACGCATTATAACTGAACAGAGTATTATGGCATTTCTATATTACTACATTATTATTATTATTATTATTATTATTATTAAACTAATAAGAAATCAAACAGAAAACCCGAGAAAGGAAAATACAGATTTGTTCGTTAACCTATCAATAGCAGTTTTTTTCACATTTAAAACAATTACGCCAGTAAGAAAATCCGAACCAATACTTTCATTTCCATACATATACACAACTGCAGCTTTTATAATCATGTAATAGCTATCTGTAATTCACTTATTTACAATATAGTTTTCAAAAAAGTGATAAGATTTAAGTGATTTTAAGAATATGAAAGAAAATATTGTCTAATTGTGCGTTTTATTAACTCAAAATTTCGAGTTAGTAACTCAAATTTTCGATGTAATGAGTCGAAATTTCGCTTTACGAGATAGTAACTCGAAATTTCGAGTTAATAAGTCGAAGTTTCGAGTTAGTAACGTGAAATTTCGAGTAAGTAACATGACATTTCTAGTTACTGTGTTTTACAGCACTTACCGTACTTAAAGGAAGAGGTGAGTATGTTTATTGGATGAAATAAACACTGACTGTATTTTGTATTGTTCTAATCTGTTTAAAATTAGTGAGTACCTATTTCTACATTATTTTACTGATAAATGATGTTAAAATGAATATTGTCATTATTTTAAAGTTAAGGTCGTTCAGCACGTTTGATAAACCGAAAGTGATGACGTAACGTCATTTATCCAGAAAACGTAAAATAAAGACTGGATTCGGCATACGGAAATGAAAATAATTTTAAGATTTAATCAAAACCTGGAGTAAATCTATTACAATGGCACTGTTACTATATTTCTAAAGTCAAAATATGATATCAAAACATATGAAACAATAAATAATTCACAATAATGTCTTAAAATCAGCGTGACATATTCGGTTCAATTTAATCATGGTCAAATATCTCAAAAATAAGCACACGGACCTATACATTTTCTTTCCCCAAATTATAGGCCCCATATTTATTTACAACTTTGAGAAGTTTCATCAAAATCTACATTGTAGAAAAATTTCTATTCACGAAATGTTATGAAAGTTATGATTTTCCCATATGAAATATTGCACGAGGTCTAAATTTTTCAAATCAGTCTAGCAAAAGTTCAAGCATGCGACCCTATCTTTTTATTTGCTGAATTTTCTAGGTATTTTCTGAAGTTTTGAAAAATCAGAGTTTAATTAAATTGTACATTGTAGACAAAATTTCGATCCAAACGTGCAGAACTACCTTAATAGTGAAAAAATATTAAATAAAGTGACCTTTTTTAATCCTAAATTTTCACATCAATAAGATGTATCCATAAATCCATGAGAAATATATGATCCTTACATCGTTAGTGACAAGGTATTTTCATTTGGTCAGACCAGGACACACAGGTATTTTATATACTATGAAATTTAAGCCGCTCATTTAAACTAGGACTTGAATTTTACCAGTACATGGATGAGTGATTTCGTTTTTAGATACATGTCAAAAGTTTGTACAGTCAGCCATGTTTATCATTTTTACATAAATGGATTAAATTATGGTTAGTGTTGATTTCACAAACAAAATTTGTTAATCTAAGATAACTGTTGCTTAATTTCATCATATATTTCATCATATTCGTAATTAATAAATACTATGTTGAGACAGCATATTTTTCTATTTGCGTTTTGCGAATATTGATTATCATTTTGTCCAACTGACATACAAGATGTTCTTTTAATGGCACTATGAATAAGCAATAAGACTTAGTAGTTATATTGTATCAACGTGAACTGTACCCAAATGTTTAGAGAGGACAGATTATGTTTACACATCTCTGCCAGATTGATACCTTAATGAAGATGAATAACTTTTTATCATTTCAGAATAATTGTTGTTGACCTTGATGTTCTTAACAATTCTTTTGGTGATTCTCTAACAATTTTCCTCAGTGTATAAAGACAAAGCACACACAAGGAAACTCAGACAATTAATTATGAATTTTCTACTTGCTGAAGATTTACTCTGTTATCTCAATATTGGCACAATGGAGTATCTGTGACCTTTATCAGTGACAAATAAAAAGTTTAAGTTTGAAAACTACCTGTGTGCTTTTCAGGTCAATTAACCTTATAACTGAACTGAATTCAATATGGAAAGAAGATCTAGATAAAGTTTTACAACTTAGAGCCAGACAGGGATAAATAAACACAAAAGAGTGAAATCAGCTTTACTTTATGATGGCGACATTATATTGTGGTGAACAGAAAAACAACTTGGAATTATATTTAAATGATGTTTATGAAAAGGAATGTGTATTCAAAATAGAACAGGAAGAGGTTGAGTTTATTCAGACAGGGATAGAGACTCTTGTACAGGATCTAGTTGATCAAATACTAGCATATGATTCATTTGATCAACTAATATCTGACGAAATTGATAAAGATATTAATATGAACCTATTAAAAGAGAAAATTTATAATAAAAAGAATATAGTTGAAGTCTATTTCCCCATACAGAGTGACTGTTCGCTCCAAAGACATGTAGCTGAAAATGCAAGTTATATAAAAACTGTCAAGAGTACTATCATAAAGGTTGGTAGCTTTTATGATGGAACAAAGAATAACTTTCCTGATGAGTTTGACTTTATTTTTCTTCTTCTAGGCTTAAGAAAATTCCAAGTTTCGCCAAGTTTCCCTTTTTATTTATTGAAAAACCATTTTCGCAAAACAACTGATATATATGGAATGTTCTTACACTATACCTCTCTGAGTGAAAATCATCAAGTAACACGAAAACTAGATTTTGAAAAATTTATAGGCAGGCATGGTCCAGCATTTAAGGTGCAGTTCATTTATAGTAATGGATTTGGAGAACAAAGACCTATACATGTTGATCTTGTACCAGCATTCAAAATTATTAATAGTAATACTCAACAGATGTTTGTGGAGAAGGTTAGAAATAATGTGGAGCCAAAAACAATCCGTGAAGGGATCTTGTCAGTAGGAAGTTGCCTCCTTGTATATGATTTAACATTTACCGAGATAGAGCAGCATTTCATGAAGAATATTCTGTCACAAAAACATGTGAAAGTAACCAGGATCTTAAAACATCTTCTAAATGGAAATGGTGATGGTGAAAAGCTTAACGAATACTTATCCAAAAAGGTTGAGGTTCACTATACCTCATATCGTATTAAAATACTAATGATCTATCATCATGAAGTCTGTACAAACACGGACACAGGAGACGTAGGACCTTATGTTCTACAGGTGTTGAAGAAACCGAGTAAATATAAATCTCCTGACAGCTTTCCTGAATTTACCGTCTCTCTTTTACTTCCAGGTGCGTTTTGCGTGTTACCATACTTAAAATCAACAACAACAACTTTGCAGTCAATGCAGACATCAGAGAACAGTTACAACTATGAGAGAGACAAAATAAAATCAGTATCAAGACAATATTTGGACTCTGTTGCTTTACTTGAAAAAATTAGACAAAGCTGTGTTATGTTATAACAAAAAGATCCCTTCAAGGCATTAAATGCAACCATCCAAAATATTTGCAGACTTGGTTCAACTGCGTCTTCTCAAGAGAGATAATGTAAAATACAACATCAGGTTTCTAATAAAAGATACAGTAAGAATGTACTATTTTGTGTGATATTTCACTTTATTATATATACAACAGTGAAACATATTCTTTATATTTTCGTTACTTTTCTGGAATTATTTTACTATAATATCCTTTGGCAGTGATTTGGGACCGTAAGAGGAAAAACTTGCATATGAATAATGTTTGCTATCCACCAATCATACATTCTACGTGGTATTTGTACAAACTCGCGGTATTTAAACTTTTTTGTAAAACGTTTCGCTACTTCCAAAAATTAAGCACACCAAAAATATGTCGAAACAATCGGGACCTACAAGTTTGACGCAACTTTAACAGCAACACTTTCATGTTTAATATTTCCGTTAATGCTGTATGGTGATGCATTTGTATGTTTCATTTATTTCAAAAACAAAATTGATTTCTACCGCACAAAGAAGGTGCAGTTGTTGTTGTCGCTGTTTCAAACTATTAACAAAGTACCTTTGCAGCCATCTACATAAATAATAATATAAACAGAAAATCTCAGTTTTCGTTTTGAATAGGGTGTTCATTCTCATCTCGTAGTATGACACAATGACGCAATATGCATTTCACGTAGCATACGTCACTCATGAAATATTTGTCTTTATCATATATACTAATAAAATATTGGAAAAATATTTCATATTTCCATTGTATTTATTTTTCACTGCAGTGAAACACCTTTGCAGTGAAACACCTTTTCTATATTTTTACTGGTTTTCTGGAATTATTTTAGTATTCTAGGACAGTGACTTTGGTACCGTTTGGAGTGAAAAAAATGTACATGTTATATGAATAGTGGACTATTTCACGATCGCTGTTATATTCTAACCAGCATTTGTTCGAGCGCATGCATGGCATTTAACATTCCACAAAGATTACACGGGAGACCGTTTGAAAAGCCAGAAAATAGAACTGCAACAACAACAATGACTGAAATATTGTTTAAAATGGCTCTAAACCCTAAAAAAAATAAACCATAATATATTATTTTAATTATTCAAATCTTAAGATATATTATACTCAAATTTCATATAAAACAAATGGGGCTTATTATTTACTGAGTGTCTGTGTAAACAACAAAATAAACCCACTTTTGTGTATAAACAGTATTGTTTGTTTATCTTGATAAATTATGAGGCTAAATACATCGTGGATGTATACTACCACTAGAACATTTTACAGTTTGAAAGACTTCGCTTTTTGGTAGGAGACCTGTAGTAATAACTCTGTCATATTGTCCACCAGTCTGTATGGCTGTCCATATTTGACCATTACATTGAAATTATTGTACGATCTTCACACTATGACAAAGCATTTAGAGGAAGTGAATTATCTCCCTTCACTTAAGTTGTGTGGCCAATTCTTTACCTTCATTGCGCTTAATTTCTAAAATGGACTGGTCTGATCACTCAATTATAGCAATGCCATTTATTTATCAAAGGGGATGTTCACTGATAATTTGCCTACTGAATAGCGGACAGTAAAGGGATGTTCATGAACTGATCACAAATTTATGCAGAAACGCATGCCGGAAAACTATACATGCTTTGAAGAATAGGAAGTAGAGAACTAATACGGAAAAGTGCATTGTACAAGAATGGTAACGCTACCTTGTAGCATATAAAGCATGTATAACAGACAATATCACCTGGCATTAAAGGTCAAAGGTCATTTTCATGTAAAAATTCAAAATACAGCATTTTTAGTTTCTTCTTCGTTCAAAATTATCTTGTCATTTTGTTCATTGAAAATAATTCTGTCATACGTTTATTTGGAAGTCAATGTCATTTATGCAGCTCTAATTTCAAAAACAGTGATTGGTAAAGCTTATATCAAAGGTAAATGTGAAATTTTTGTGAAAGATCGCAAAAAATAGCATTTTTGCAATACTTTTCATTATTGAAAGGTATTTTGTCATTATTAATATTTAATGGTTATTCCTTGAAGTTTCATACATGTATAAGGGTCAATGTCAACAATGAAGATTTCATAAGACATAAGTCTAGATCAGCCCTGATGTTTAAGTTTAAACTTCATTTTCGGGTAATAAATTCAAAAGATGGCACTGTTATTTCATTTTTTTTTGTTCAAACATATCTCGTTATAACTTGATGTTAATCCATTTTAATGTTAACCTTTACTTACTTACTTCCTTACTGCGTTCCATCGTAAGGCCGTTTTATATCTTATTATTAGAAGTAGCAATAAACTGCATCGTATTCTGCAGGTCGGTGGCATCTCTCTACAGCTTGGTCTCAAATGGGATGTTTGTTAGCCAAACTTTCTGGCGTGCTTCTTCCAGATAGGAACAGCTCTGCAGAATGTGAAACGGTGTTTGTTCCTCTGACCCGCACTGACATTTAGCTTTTTCTGCAACACCCAGCTTCTTCATATTGTTTCCTTAGGCCACAGCCTACAGTGCGCAGACGGAAGACAGTTTATTGACTGTCCTGATTTTACAAGTAGTCTCCATTTATGTTCTTCCAGTCTGTCGCAAAGCTGTTCTTCAGCTGAGTCTGAGACTCTCTGTAGGAAGTTGGAGGTTGGGGCTGTATTTCTCCGGTTGCTTCCTTCGCAAGTTTGTTCGCAGTTATATTTCTAGCTATGCAGGAATCCATCGAAATGCTACATTGTTGTTCTCAGACAGGAGATTGATGTTTTTCAACAGTTGCCCGATTAAGTTGTCTGATAGATCTGCTGAGAGAGCCTGAAGAGCTGACTTGGAGTCTGTTAGGAATATGTTGTCCCTTTTCTCCTCGCTCATACAGTTCGAGTGTCGCCGTTGTGAGGGATTGCATCTGGATCTGTAGCTGGAGCATCTCTTGCCGACTGAATAAGAGATTGTGAGAGAGGAGCTGTCTGAAAATTTTATGTAGGCACCACTACCAGCATTCTGGACTGCATTTTCCACTGATCCATCGGTATATGCTTGGATCCAAGAGTGTGCTGGATAGCTGTTATTGATCATTTCTAGCGTGAGAGATTGTTGGTAAGCCTGATTTTTCCCTTTCTTCTACTCCTGGCACCTCCAATCTGATCTTTGGAGCACATTGTCTGGGAACCTATTCACTGGACTCGAGCGGCTCTGCCTCAGTGTCCAGTGCTGCTGCTTTACCTTTTTGCAGTTCTTTCACGATGCGGTCGAGGCATTGTCTTTTCAGTCTGTTTTTGGTACTGCTCTAGAGTTTTGAATGGAGTGGGTGGGATGGTAGTCACTTTGCCTTCTCTGCATGCACAAGCGCTTTGTACTCTCGTCTTGTCTCTAATGGCTCAGGGTTAGCTGTCTTTTCCATTTATTTTATTGGAGGGGTTTTCATTGCTCCGGGATTATCATCAGACCTGAAATTTAACATTGTCCAGTTTATCTTTACTGGTTTTGGAAGCAGGTACCAATGAGGTTGATGCGTACTCTGCTATGGGCCGTACGTTGCCTTGCAAAGAATCTTTGCATTTGCTCTTTAACTTGTTCCAGTCATTTTTTTTTCATCATGGCGAATTGTTTAAAGGCCCTCTCCTTTGACCTTTATTGTCAGATTTGACCTTGACTAATTTTTATTATGGTTTCAAGAAAGATATGATCTGTTATATAAACTTTAAAATGAATGATAATTAGTTAATAGTTTTAAAATACCTCAAAAATAAAGAAAAATAATTGCAAAAATACTGTTTTTGTTTTGCTAAACAGAAAATTACAACAAGAGCTGCTATTATATTTGAACAAAGTAATGAGTAAGTATGGTACAATTTGATCTTTTACACAAAAATGACCCCTGACCTTTAATACCAGGTTGGACCTTGACTTATTTTCTCCTTCATGACATCGTCTGACATATATAAATGAACAACAGGCAGTTACTAAAATGACAAAACAAATACTAATAGACAATAAAAATTATTACAAACAGGTGATATTATTGCAACATTTTACTTACTCTTTTGACCTTTGACCTTTGATATTATAGTTGACCTTGAATGTTTTTTTAATAATATATGCATACCAGACATCGCCTAATTTTTATACATTAAAATAATCTGATATCGTTGACTAATATCGACAAAATATTATTAAGAGGAAGAAAAGTTAAAGAGCTATATTTTCATTCTTTTACTTGAAAATGACCTTTGAACCTTAATATCACATTTGAACTTGTCTGATTTTAGATGATATCTTTATTACTGACATAGTGGGACATATATACATTAAAATAAATCACGCGCAATTACAAACAATGATCAGAAACAGCTGTTATTTTTCAACCAGGAAGCTATTCATGCATTTTTTACACAAATTTGACCATTGATCTTTGATGTAAGCTTTACCCTTCGCAGTTTTAGGGTTGCATCTGCACTGTTGACTTTGTCTGACGTACAGACATTAAAACGAAATGACTTCAGTGAAAAATAATGTGAATACATATTAAAATGTTAAAGTAATATTTTTCACATTTTTGCATGAAAACGAACATTGATCTTCAATTATCAGGGTTGACCTTGATGTTTAGCAACAAGATTTGCATTTCAGACTTTGGCTGATATATACACATTACATATATAAAGCTGAGTGACTTATGATGACAAACTAATTTTTTAAGAATAAAAGCACATTTCAAATATGTACATTTTTGTGATTTGCAAATTGTACATTGAGTTGACATTTGACCTTAAATATCAAGTTTGCCCTTCTTTCCCTTTTTGATGAATTTCTTTTTGCTGACATTGGTTGACATATATACATTTATTGACAATCAGATAGTTACTGTAATTAAACATTGAAAAAAAGAACAGGTAGAAGTAAACTTTACCCTACCCCCTAATAGTTTTACAAGTGTGTTTTACCTCCCCAATCACAAACATGAGTGAACAAAATATAGATAGGCACGGCTTTGACACTTAAGAAAGGGGTTTTCATGGAGGATATGAAATATTATTTCCAGAAAAGTATAAACTTCTTTTGGCCTCAGTTGTTGCAATAAAAGTCCGTGAGCTCTCGGACCAATTGTATTGGAATTGACTAAACATGTTTATTGTGAGACTGATATATGAGCCGTGCCATGAGAAAACCAACATAGTGGGTTTGCGACCAGCATGGATCCAGACCAGCCTGCGCATCCGCGCAGTCTGGTCAGGATCCATGCTGTTCGCTAACTGTTTCTCTAATTGCAGTAGGCTTTAAAAGCGAACAGCGTGGATCCTGACCAGACTGCGCGGATACGCAGGCTGGTCTGGATCCATGCTGGTCGCAAACCCACTATGTTGGTTTTCTCATGGCACGGCTCATATTATGATTTCAGAAGTGTGTGTAGTTGAAAAAATTGTCTATTGGTGATATTGATGTTCTTTATAGGTTAATCTCCTTTTACACTTTCGGGGTTTCTAAACATTGTGGAATTTCCTAAAGACAAATCACGAAGGACAGTTATTTATAAATATTGTGATTCTCAAACGCTGTGGATCATGACCTTGGACAGTTTTAACCAGAAATAATGTCATCACAAAGGACAGCTATTTTCCATGATGAATAAAGACAGAACAAAACTGGACAGTTATTTACAAATTCCTTCTTACATTTTTTTTGTTATTTTAATATTGGTCCCTCTGTTCAGCATGTCACTTCATCAATGACAAATAAATTTAAAGTTTGCAATTGCAAGCACGTGTTTTTGAGGGGAAAAGTCAACATCTATGCTTTCAAATATTCTTTGATTAAACCGTTCCAGCCAGATACCCATCAAATAGTTATTTTCTTCTAACAGTTTTATTTTCTCCCTCTAAGAATAATGTAAATCACTATTTTTTTTTTCTATCTAAAACATTTTTTTTGTTTCATTAGTTCCCTTATCCTTCAAAAATCCCCATGTGTAAAGATGTATTGTGTCAGACTTTCAATTATCTAGGCAAAAGGGAATTGATAAATAATTCACGGTCTGTGTACTTCTGAAGAGTTTTCTCTCTTTTTTGAGATGTCTCATGACGGTAAATATTATATAATGGGCTGAATACCAGGTAAAAAAGCAATACATCTAAGAATTTGGGGTAAGGCATCAGGAATATAAATCATATGTAAGAGGTTCTCTAAAATCTGATTTTCATCTTATCTGTAGTTAAAATAAAAAATTGCCAAAAACACGCTAAAATCTAATCAAAACATCAAATAACTGTGAAAAAATGTTATTACGAATCAGTGAGGATAGCTGTTATCATTTCGGCATATGAAGCTCTATCGAAAAAAAAATCCTAAAACATTTAAATGAAACTTGACTGTTACTACAAAATGTTTTAAATTGCTATCAATTTTCTTCATACATTGCAACAAGTACCGGTATTAATCAACGTTTTGAAGTCTGAAACTCAGAATTTTAAAAGACTTAAATGCTTAATTTTCTTTTGTGGCTATACAGTTGGACTGAATTTAATAGATCTGGGCACAATTATTGTAATAGTAACTTGAATAAGAGAAATACCCATTATTTACATAAATAAATTCTTTGTTACTCAGGTTTCAAATTTAAATTACGATTACATAATTATGTAATAATAACTTGAATAAGAGAAATACCCATTATTTACATAATCTTGATCGAAATAGTGAACCTCCTGCATTACATGCAGAAGGTCAAAACAACGCTGTGAATTTACACCTGGATGCATCATCAAATATAAGGTACCTAGACAATAAGGATGAGGTACGTATGTTTACTGGTACAAATAAACTTGGATTTATTTTCTATTTTTATTGTTCTAATCAGTTTCTAATTAGTGAGCACTTTTATCATTATTTTACAATGTTAGACATAACTTTATTAAGGGAAATCCCCATTATTTACAAAATATTGGTCAAAATGGTGAGTTTCCTGCATTACCTGTTAAAGGTCAAAACAATGTATGTGATTTGATACCTGGATGCATCATCAAACATAACCATTATACCTAGACAATTCAATGGAATTCAAATCAAGTCCCAAGTTTTTCTCTTATACGTTTAATTAAACAAGAGGGTCATGATGTCCCTGGATCGCTCACCTGAGTAATATGAGCTACATATTTCAGTAGGTGAAATTCATGGTCAATGAAATTCAGTTTTACGATTTGTGTGCAAAACTGTGTATGTCATCAAAATTTCAAGGCTGTACCTTAAAAAACAAGAAAGTAAGTCAGTAGGTCAAGGAGGTCACAGTCAAGTAACATCATATAACTTGGGGTCATCAGGTAATTATAATCAAACAGTTTTGGAAATAGGATCAGATTATTTGTAAGTATTTTCCTATATAGCTCACATAATAACTAAGTGACTCCAGGGCGGGGCCTCTTTTAACCCCAGGGGCATAGTTTGAACAATTTTGGTAGAGATCTACTAGACAATGCATCATACCAAATAACAAAAGTCTAGGTCGAATGGTTTCAGACAAGAATACTTCTAAAGCTTTTTCCTATATCACTCTATATAAACCATGCGACCCCGGGGCGGGGCCATATTTGACCCTAGGGGGATAATTTGATAAATCTTAGCAATGGACCACTAAATGATGCTACAAACCAAATATAAAAGCCCTAGGCCATGTGTTTTTGTACAAGAAGATTTTCAAAGTTTTCCCTATATAAGTATATAAACCTTGTGACCCCGGGGCGGGGCCATATTTGACCCTAGGGAGATAATTTGAACAATCTTAGTAGAGGACCATTAGATAATTCTACACACCAGATACCAAAGCCCTAGGCCCTGTGGTTTTGGACAAGAAGATTTTTAAAGTTTTTCCTTTCAGTTGCCATGGCAACCAGAGTTCTGCATGGAATTCAATTTTTTGAACAATTTTGAAAGGGAGCCATCCAAGGATTATTCCTGTGAAGTTTAGTTTAATTCTGCCCAGTGGTTTTAAAGAAGAAGATTTTTTAAAGAAATTGTTGACGGACGACGGACTACGCACGACTAACGACGCACGACGGACATCAAGCGGTCACAATAGCTCACCTTGTCACTTCGTGAGAGGTGAGCTAAAAAGCACTCTGAATACCGGAAACTCTGAATTCTGAAAACCGGACGGTTGTTCATGGCCACAAAGGAATATTATGCATAAAAATTCCCAAAAAGGGTCAAAACTTGTGTATTATCACTTTGAATTAATTTTAAAAACATAATCTCAAGCAGGTGACAATTTTTTGTTTACCATCTTACAATCATGAAAGTTACCTGAGTAAATGTGAAAAACATTTATATGTTTGTTTGTATTTTGTATATTAGCTATAAGCTAACAAGACAAGACAATTTTATTGCAACTCATTTAGGCTTAAAAGCCCATCATGACATAAATGTTACATAATACAAGACATACAGCAAACAGTGGTGTACATCACGATATAAAAGTTACTATAAAGAGTTATATAACATGTAGACGAACGACAGAAAAGAAAAAGTCACAACCATAAAACACACAAACAAAACAAAAGCGGAGAAGGCCATCTTTGACAAGTTTACAAGAGTTGTACAACTTGACATAGATCTATTTAAATCAACAAACAGAAGCAAAATTAATGCTTAGATAAGTAGTTTCAAAACAGAAGCAATTAACCAAATAGATACTATATATATGGGCCGTTTAACAATACATTTAAATACAACATATATAGAACAATCAGTTCAATCACAGCCTTGTCGAAACGAAATACAAGACCTGAGAAAACACACACATTTAACTACAACCATAATATAAAACATATTAATATAGAGTATTACAGAGTAGACTGTCTAAGTTTAAATGCATTAAATATAAATATTCCTAAATTTTGTATTATTTTCTTATTTTCGGAGTTCAAAAGTTCTATAAATTTAAACATATTTGGTCTAATCCAGTATTTTCTTGTATATATTGTTTTCTTAAATCATTATACAAATCACATTCTATTATAAAATGGTATTCTTCTTCTAATTTTTGACAAATAATACATTTCCTTTCATCTAATGGAGTGCTAACTGGTCTTACCCATCTTCCAGCTTCTACTTGTAATTTATGAGAAGATACCCTTAAACGTGTAACAGATATACAAAATTTATTTACATTAAAATATTCAAGATACGGCTGAAATCTAAAAAATTGAAATTCTCTTATACAATAAAGCTCTAGAAGAATTATTTATTCTTGAATTCCAATTTTGTATAAATTGATCATTTAATCTTTGTTTAACCATATATAAAAACATATCGACATTACCTACACCTTGATATATCCAAGCATCTACAAAACCCAGCGAACAAAGTAAATCTTTAAGAAAAGAGCACCAGTTATGTCTACCATGATTTTCAAAGTCGTTTTTCAACAATGTGTATGTAATAAAAACATATTTATTATGACCAAGTTGTAATATTTTTAACCAATATTTTACTATATTATACATGTGAATTGTTCTGTAAGATACTCGACCCAATTCGCCATACATGAAGTCATTCTGAGTTACCTTTTTAACTCCTAAAAGTTTCTTGCAAAATTGCATGTGCACCCTCTCGACGGATAAATCATTTACAAAACCCCAAACTTCGCTGCAATAGTTTAAAATAGGTGACACAAGCTTATCAAATAATTCCAATTTATGTTTTGGTGATATATAAGTAAACTTATACAAATATTTATTTAATTTGAATATTGCTTTTTGTGCTTGGCCTGCTAAAGTATTTTGGGCTGAACTCAGTGACCCTCCACAAGTAAATACTATACCTAAGTAACAAAATTTATTGACAATTTCAATCCTAAAACCATCATATAGAAATTCTATGTTTCTTGGAATACTACCTCCTTTTTTAAAAATCATTACTTTTGTTTTGTAACATTTACCTTAAGTTTCCAAAGCATGCAATAATTATGTAGCAGATTAATATTATTTTGTAATTCTTCAGCAGAATTTGCAAATATAACTATATCGTCTGCATACAACAATAAAAATACTTTAAAATATTAACATCTATTCCAGCTGCATCACTATTGATAAATACATCTTCCAAATCATTGATAAATATTGTGAATAAAAAGGGAGATAAACACTCCCCCTGTCTGACCCCTAACATACAAGAGTACTCTTCGCTTAAGGTATTACAATATTTAACTCTAGACTTAACTGATTCATAAATTGATTTTACAATATCCAAAATGTTACCTCGCAGTCCTAATTTTATTAATTTATACCATAGATTATCTCTTACCACATAATCAAAAGCCTTCGTGTAATCAACAAATAAAGTATACAGTTGCTTCCCTTGATTCAAAAAATGCGATATTAAACCATTTAATACAAATACATTGTCAACAGTACTCATTTTTGACCTGAACCCCGCTTGGCTCAACATATACACTGTAATTCTCAGCCATGATTTTAACCTATTATTTTATTATACGGGTGAATAGTTTACCTATACAGCTTAATAAAGTAATGCCACGATAATTTTCAACATTATTTATGCTTCCTTTTTTGTGTAACGGAAAAACGTAACTTCTGACCATCGCTCAGGAAAATAACCTATTTCAAATATTTTATTGAACAAGAAAACAAAACAGGCACTTAGTATGTTTAGTTTATAAAAAATCATTATAAGTAGATCAGGACCGGCAGATCTGTTATTTTTCAATTCTTTAATCGCAGTATTTATCTCATCTATGCTTATTGACAATTTAATTCTTGAAACATTATTTTAAATTCTTCGTGTTCATAACGGTTAACAAAATCAAAATGTCTCATCCGGAAGAAAAATCTGTCTTGGGGGTTTATTTACCGCTTTAAAATACAGTTCAAAAGTAGATAAGGGATATTTGATTGTTTAAACCACTGGATTCCTTTAACATATTCCAGTATAGACGAGCATTTTTATATCTGGCTTTCAATAGCTCACATATTGTTTTCTTTATCAAAATTATATTACATTGTTCTTAACAAAGATTTATAATCAGATTTTTGCATTCCATATATATTCTGTTTGCATCATTGGGCAATTCCTGTATTTATTCAGGCACTATAAAATATTTGCTGCTTTTCATAACATTCCTCGTCTACCATGGCTGATTGAATCACAGTATGTACGCTAGACTCATTATCTATTTTTATTTCTTCATAAAAGGGGAGGCAACATTACTAAAAATAATTTTAATTTCTGTATACAATTATCAATGTCACAACTTGAACTACTTGACAAAATATCATTAGATAATATGGTTGGAAGGATTCTGTATTCTCATCATTCGACATAAATTCAATGTACTGACTTTTAATTTCAGATTTCCATACATATTTATAACTTGGACACATAAATTCATGTTGCGTATCGCTATTTCTGCATTCATCCTCTCCATCTTTTGAATGAAAAAGTGACAGTCAAGAGGCAGTGATCCGAAACTAATTTGGGCAGTCGACCGAAATTTGTATATTCTCAAACATACTACGATTACATAACAAGTAGTCAACAACGCTACAACCTTGTTATTAACTAAGTATATTTCCCAGATTTACATCAATCACTCTTTCGGCCATTTATAATTCTATAACCTGTTTGTTTGCAAAAATCAAGCAATAATCTTCCATTATTGTTAACATGTCATGGTCCTGTGAGAATCGTTTTAAAGTAAAATCTGCAGTATAATCATCTGGTAAAATATCATTATTACCAACATTTAATGTATCATCTGTTACAAAATCACAAAATAACATTTTAATCTAATAGGGCGTTTACATGTATATAAAACCAGTTTTCAATGTGACCCACAGGAACAAATACAATCTACATGAAAGTATGTGACAATCAAAGAAATAGAAATAAACAAAAAATAATAATCAGCCAAACAGAAAACCTGAAAAAGGAAAATACAGATTTGATTGTGTTCAACCTATCAACAGCACATTTAAACGACAATAAAGCCATTGTTACAATAGCTAACAACTATCTAAAATGTTGTTTACAAAAACGATAACTTTTAGCTGATAATTAAATAATAAAAAGACAATATGTGTAATTGAAACGGATTATAGGTGTGTATGTTTATTGGCTAAAATAAACATTGGGTGTATTTTCTATGTTTTTATCAATGGGCACCCATTCCTTAGTTTTTTACAGCTAAATGGTGTTAAATACTGTTATTTCTGAAAAGTTAATAGTGAAAAACTATTAACTAAAGTGACTTACTTAAATTCTAAATTTTCACTTCAATGAGCTCGTTAGAAATATGATAATTTCCTTTAAAGTAAAAATAACTTTATAACAAAATACATGTACTTCTATTTGGTAAGACAAGGCCACACAGGTATTTCATTTAAATTTCAGCCTCAATTAAACTGGTATACCAGCAAATTTGATACACAATATTCGACCGGATGAATGATTTCTATTTTTAGATTCATGTTAAAATGTACAGTCGGCCATGTTGAATATAATTTTTACCTTAACGGAATAAATCATGGTTAGTAATGATTTTACAAATAAAATTTGTTAACCTAAGATTACTGTTTTTAATTTCATCATACATTTCATTAATAAGTATTATATCTTTAATAAGTACTATGTAGAGACAGGGGTTTTTCTAATTGCAATGTGCGATTACTTATTATCAGTTCTAAAAATAGAAAATGCAACGGATTTGTATATAAACACGATCTCTCCTGTATTGACTATTTGATAGTCTCATTTATCCAATTAACTCGCAATATATCTTTTTATTGGCATAGTAATGGGTAAGTAGTTATATTGTAGTAAACTGGACTGTACCTAAATGTTGAGAGAGTGCAGATAAAATTTGTTAATACATCTTTGTCAGATTGATGCTAAATATTGTATTATTTAGTTGACCTTTCAAAATATGTCTCTGGCTTTCAGTTTAACAGAATATAATGAAAGCCGAGAACAAGTTTTTACAAGTCAAATAAATTGTAAAATATTATTGTCCGTTTAAATCGACCTGGCGTTTCACAACGGTCAAACCGCATTATTGTCCAGGATATGTAGTTTATCCGCACCCTGGTTCGTAACTATTTACATTATAACCAATGTAGCGTTGAATTTAAGTCGTGGGAATTTAACAATTATATTGCTCTGTAGGTATCGCACCTTAATAAGGCGCTTTAAAATGTAAACAAACAAAACAATAGCATAAATTTAAGTCAATACGCAACGTTTACACTGCAAATAGTAATTCCTCGAGCCGAGCGGTATTTGTATCCGGCTTATTCTCTTTCGTCGGGAGTTCGATTCCCGGACCCGCAAGAAAGAATTTTGGAATTTGTATCTAATTTCTTTTTTTCAACGATTCAACGAAGACAACACACGTTTATTAATCTAGTATTAACTTGTTCACTAATTATATATGACTTTGTTAACACGTAATCATGTTTGAACACGTCTCATCTTTAATATGATGTAATGTTTTTCAGGATTTCGTAAATAAATTAGAGACCAGAGAAAAACAAACTTACACAAAGTACATAAAGTAAATACAAAAGAAAAATATGACGGATGCAAGGTTCGAACCGTCAAAAATATTACTACAAATTGATTGCATGTCTGTCTCCTCAACCTACTGCGCCACCAAGCCAGCCATTGATATTTCTTCCAATATCTTTTTTTTTTTAAAGAAATTACTAAGTACTGATTGTTTATTTAATGTTGCTAAAAATAAAAACACCATAATACTGTGCGGTACTTAAACCTATTTTGTGCGTTTCTTGAGATTATTGTACTATTTATTTGAACCGTTAAAACATGTTCCCGGCTTTCATTATATTATGTTCACACATAGGTAAGCCAGAAACATGTTTTGACTGTTCAAATAATAAGTATAATACCATTTTTTTCATAAGTCAGAGATTAATCCCGCCCTGCCAGGTCGAATAAAACGCACTATAATAAACATTGATAATGAGTCCAATAAGTCGTAGGGTGTTCTAAGATAGTCCGTCATAAAATTATCTTGGGGCTATATACTTTTGCAAAAGATAAAAGAAAAATGCTTTCCAATGCCTTTTTCTGTATACAACAATACGGCGTAACATATGGAATTGCAACGAAAGTCCTTGAAATATGTCATAAAGACTGATATTATTAGGAATTTTCGTAATGACACATGCTAATTGTGATATTAAAAGTATCTGTACAAACAGACACTTATTACATCATATTTCGCTTAAGGACATGCAACATTAAATCTTCTAATATAGATAAATAAAAAACGGATAGTCATTTGTTGGAGAAATAGTCTAGGGAGTTAAATGGATAGAAATATCATTCATCACCCTGACTATCATAAGTTCGAAACCTCGATTAACCTTGCCTTTTCTTTAAGTAAGGATAATATCTCATTACTAATATTTTATATATTTTTTTATTCTGTTTAAATTTCAGATGCAGAGGCATTATTTTCTTATGCCATATTTTAGGCAAAGCAACGACTGTCAACTGAGACACTGATCGATTCTCATACATATACTCACAGTAAGCGCACATTTGTTTTCGCAAGATAATCCATGTTCCGTACTAACACAGAAACCGGTTATTTATAAAAATGCTTTATAGTGTCTCAAACTTACGAACTTCGGACTAAAATACAAAGACAATCCGCATTTCTTTTGGTCTTACTATTTTAATGAACCCCACTATTGTGGATTTTCCTCCATTTATAAAGACAAAGCACAAACAACCAAACCTGGGACAGTCATCTATAAAAAATTCTATTTACTTTTGTTATCTCAGTATTGGCCAAGACTAGTGTTATCTTCATCAATGACAAAATTTATAAAAAATTAAGGTTTGTAAGCGCTGGTGTTTTTGAAAGTAGCCACTTATAATCTGATCATCCAATTGAATTCAATACGGAAATCATATAAACAACTTTGAGCCAGGCAGAGATTAATAAACAAAGAGTTCTAACAGCTAAACTCTGTGATGGAGACATTAAAATCTGATGGAAAGAAAAACAACCTAGAATTGTATTTGAATGATGTTTATGAAAAGGAATGTGTATTCAAAATAGAACAGGAAGAGGTTGAGTTTATTCAGACAGGGATAGAGACTCTTGTGCAGGATCTTGTTGATCAGATACTAGCAGATGACAGAATCCATCAACTCCTATCTGATGAAATTGATAGATTTCTTGAGGAAATATATAATAAAAAGAATATAGTTGAAGTCTATTTCCCAAGACAGAGTGACTGTTCTCTTCAAAGATATATAGCAGAAAATGCAAGTGGTGTAAAAACTGTCAAAAGCACTATCATAACGGTTGGTAGCTTTTATGACGGAACGAAGAATAACTTTCCAGATGAGTTTGACTTTATTTTCCCTGTTTTAGGCTTAAGAAAACACGCCTTTAATCTTTCTACTACTCCTTTATTGTATCCTATTCGAAATGCGATTCGTTCATCTAGAATGTCATTATACTACACCAATCTGTGTGAAAAACATCATGTAACACGGAAAATAAACTTTGAAAAATTTATAGGTGAACATGGTCCAGCATGTAAGATGCAGTTCATTTACAGTAATGGATCTGGGGAAAAAATACCTATATATGTAGATCTTGTACCAGTTTTCAAGATAATTGATAGTAATACTCTACAGTGGTTTGTGAAGGATGTTACAGAATATGTGAAGCCTAAAACATTTCGTGAAGCGATCTTATCAGAAGAAAAGTGCCTCACTGTAAATGGTAATTTGTCATTTACTGAGATAGAGCAGCATTTTATGAAGAACATTTTATCAAAGAAACATGTGAAAGTAACTAGGATCCTAAAGTATCTTTTGAATGGAAATGGCGATGGTGAAAAGCTTGAGGAAAACAATAAACTATCGTTGTTAGATCTTGGAATTTACTATACCTCATATCGTATAAAAGTACTTATGATCTATCATCATGAAGTCTGTACAAACACTGACACAGATGACTTAGGACCTTGTGTTCTACAGGTGTTGAAGGAAATGAGTACACATGAAACTCTTGAAAGGTTCCCTATGTTTATCCGCAGTGTTTATACACTTCGTGCGTTCTGTATGCTACCATACCTAAAATTCACAATAGCAACTTTGCAGTCAATGCAAATGTCAGAAGACAGTTACGACTATGAGCGAGATAAAATAAAGTCCGTATCTAGACAATATTTGGACTCTGTTACTTTACTTGAAAAAATTAGACAAAGGTGTGTTATATTATAACAAATAGATCCCTTCAAGCCGAATGATAAAATGCAACCAACCTAAATATTTGCAGACTTTGTGTAATTGCGTCTTCTCAAGATAGATGAATAGTACAACATCATGTTTTTCATAAATGTTACTGTAAGAATGTACTATTGTGTTAGATATTTCACTTTATTATATACATACTTATATATATCTGATACTTATACACAAATGTCGGGAAATTTAGATGAAATAAAATGTATATTTACATAGCATTTATTTTTCAATACAGTAAAACGTTATATTTTTTTTTAATTTTTACAACAGTGGAACATATTCTTTATATTTTCGCTACGTTTCTGGTACTATTTTACTTTATATCCTTTGGCAGTGATTTGGAACTATATGAGGAAAAGCTTGCATACATGTATGAGTAAAAATAAAATCTAAATGTTTGCTATCCGCCTATCATACATTCTACCTTGTATGTATACAAACTTGCTGTATTAGAACTATTTTGTAAACCGATTCACTACTTTCAAAAATTAAACACACAAAAAAATTATCGAAACAATAGGGACCTACAAGTTTGACGCAACTTGTACAGCTACACCTGTCGTTAACACTGTATGGTAATACTTTGAATTTTTCATTTATTTCCAAAAACAAAACTTATTTCGGCAGTAGGTGCTGTTGTTGTTGTCGCTGTTTGTAACTTTTAAGAAAAGACATTTGCAGGATCTACATAAACAATGAACAGAAAATTTCATTTTTCGTTTTGAATACGGTGTTCATTCTTATCTCCTGGAATGGAAAATATATATATTTCACTTATGACTACATCACTCATGAAATATTTGTCTTTATCATACATACTAATGAAATATTAAAAAGTATTGAGAGAAAATATTTCATATTTCCATTGTATTTATTTTTCACTGCAGTGATGCATATTTTCTATACTGTAGGCCTGATATTTTATATTTTCACTGATTTTCTGGAATTATTTTAGTATTCTCGGGCAGTGACTTTGGTACCGCTGGAGTGAAAACAAATAAAATGTATATGAATAGTGGAACTAACTATATCAAGTCAAAATGTAGAACTTACAATGATCGCAAACTCTGGTACCCCACTTAGCTCATAAGGAAGAGCGTTGGTCTACGGATCGCGGGGTCGTGAGTTCGATCCTCGTGCGGGGCGTATGTTCTTTGTCACTATTTGATAAACGCCATTGTGTCTGAAATCATTTGTTCTCCACCTCTATTTCATGTGGGGAAGTTGGCAGTTACTAACGGAGAACAGATTTGTACTGGTACAGAATCCAGGAACACTGCTTAGGTTAACTGATATCTAAAATACTGTTGAAAAACGACGTTAAACCCAAAGAAAACGAACAAACAAACCTCTGGTACATTCTAACCAACATTTGTACGAGTTCACGGCATTTAACTTTCCACGAAAAATACACGGGAGACCGTTTGAAAAGCCAGAAACGGAGAAAACTGCAACAACAACAATGACTGAAATATTGTTTTAAATGGCCTTAAACCCTAAACAAACAAACACATATATATCATTTTAGTAATTCAAATCTTAAAGATATATGATATTATTCTCACATTTAATATAAAAAGAATGGGACTATTATTTACAGAGTGTCAATGTAAACGACAAAATAAACATGATGGTATCTATAAAAAGTATTGTGTCCTCATCTTAATAATTTATGAAGCTAAATGAGCCGTGCCATGAGAAAACCAACATGTTGTTCGCTTTCAAAGCCTATTGTAATTAGAGAAACTGTTAGCGAACAGCATGGATCCTGACCAGACTGCGCGGATGCGCAGTCTGGTCAGGATCCATGCTGGTCGCAAACCCACTATGTTGGTTTTCTCATGGCGTGGCTCAAATACATTTTGAATATGTGTACTACCACTAGACTAGAACATTCTACAGTTTTTAAGGTTCTGCCTTTCTGTTGGAGACTTGTAGAAATCACTCTATCAGATTGTCTGCCATTTTGTTTGTCCATATTTGGACCATAACTTTGAAGTTATTTAACGGATTTCGTCAATTCATAATACTGTGACAGAACATTAAGAGGAAAAGAAGTGTTCAAGAATTGTAACTTGGCGTTTCATATTTTTAATTATCTCCCTTTATTAAATTTTATAGCCGGTACTCAACTTTAGATGCTCTGAAGGCAGTAGAAGTAGAGAACAATACGGAAAAGCGCACTGAACAAAAACAGCAACTCTTCCTTGCTTAAAAATAATCTACCTTTATTGAATTTTCTCATAACACTTTTTGAATAGAGTATAATCCTAAAACTATCTGAAATACACTTTTGATTCTTTTTGAATATCTACCTTGACAAAGCTTAATACATTTTTTATTGATAAAATTTAGATTTTTGGCTCGACTTTTAGAAAAGAAAATACAGAGCTATTGCACTCGCCCTAGCGTCGGCGTCGGCGTCGGCATCGCCATTGGTTAACGTTCTTGTTAAAGTCAAATATCTTTGTTACTCTGAGAGCTATTCACGTGTTGGTTTGAATTTTGATAGCGTTTTGTCCCCTCTTTAACTTTTTTGGGTAAATTTTTCGATAAAGTCAAAATTCTGTTACTATCAAAGCTTTTGACTTGAAACTTGAACTAGTAATTTACTTTCACAGCCTACGCCAGGAGAAACAATCCCATTATTTCTGATTTAAATTTTGACAGATTTATGCCTCTTTATTTATCTTAGAACGTTTTGATTAAAGTTTTTGATCAAGTTAATTATCTCTATCACTATCAAAGCTTTTGATTTGAATATTAAAACAGGTATCTACTATCAAAGGCTACACAAGGAGAAACAATCCCCATAACTCTGATTTGAATTCTGACAATGTTTTGCCCCTTTTTAACATGGAATATTTTGGTTAAAGTTTATATAACGTCCGATATCACTGTTAGTATCAAAGATATTGCCTTGAAACTTACAATGGTTACACCATATGAAAGAACCATAACTGATTAGAATTCAGACATATGTTTATGCCCCTTTTACTGGCAAAGCCCTAATTCAGAGTAAAGCACTTAGACACGTCGAGCATGCTATCTTATGGACAGCTCTAATTATAATTTATATCCCGCCTTTAGAAGAGTTCTAATCACTATGCCGATAAACTCTACATTTTCTTTCTCTGTAAGTACACACTCCTGTTGAAATGTAGTTTAATTCCATATTGCTTTTCTTTTAAGCTTTATTCTAGCATTACAGAACAATCAAAGCACAATAAGCATGTTAGCAATTTGTTTTGATAGACTGCAGAATTAAACCTTATTTAAAATACATGCAGCCTCTGGAAGTATAGCAGTTATGAATAAATAAAATAATTGCTTTCAAACAATATAACTACATTTAAATACTGCTGTCAATCATTTAATTTCATAAATACGAGAACCCTTACAGAACAGGCCTTCTCCTGTGAATGAAAAGTTAATAGAAAGTTAATAGAAAGTTAATGGAGCTATTCACAGCAGCAGTTCGCTGTTCATTCACTGCATCCGGTTAATGATTGGCGATCAAACTTCTTTTTTAACATTCTATTCACCGCAGACTCCAGTGTTCGCTTCTTATTCACCGCAGGACTTGGTATTTTTAATATTGTATCATTAATTCACTTTCTATTCACCGTAGAAACTGAATTTCATGATTTGTGAATAACATAGCTGCACCAGTTTTGGCGGCAAAATGGTTGGTATAGTTTGAAATTCTTGACCATGCAGAGCTCAGCAGATTTATGTTAATAGCATGGTATACGCTACAGTAAGTCCCTTTTAATTGTCTATGATATACATAAGGCATGTCAAGTAAAATGTGATATTTTTCAAATTATTTGATTCATGTAATTCTAAACAGATGCAGACTTACTTTTGTCATCAATTTTCATGACTTTGAATTCTTGTACATGTAAATGTATAGGTGTCCAGCTAATTCACTAGCTTATTAAATCATCTGCCACTAAGTGCCAGAATGAGCTATTGTGATTGTTCATTGTCTGTCCACCTTTTCATCGAAAAACTCTATAGTTTCTTAAAATAACATCTCAAACTAACACCATGTGGTTCTGGGACGATCTGTGTATGAAAAGAAATGGAACCACTGCCTTACCCTTGCATGATCGTAAGAGGCGACTAATAGGGTCTTAACACTTGGTTTTGCAGTAACCCTGTGATTCCAGCAGGTATGCAAATTTTGATTCCATACCTCATGTTTTTATTTCGAAGTAAATGAGATGTGGAACCTAAATTTTTAGTCCTGTTTGGACCCATATAACTTATACCGTGTTGGTGCGCCGTAAAACCCAAATAAATAAATAAATAACTTCTCAAACTACAAGACGAAAACTTTCTGCAGACATGTAGCACGCAGCTCATTCACCGCAGACAGTTCGCAGCTAATTTACTGCAGACAGTTCGCAGATCATTCACCGCAGATTGTTCACAGCTCATTCACCGCAGACAGTTCGCAGATCATTCACCGTAAAATGTTCGCTGCTCATTCACCGCAGACTATTCGCGGCTTGTTCATCGCAGTCATTCACCGCAGACCTCATTTGCATCTGAAATGTTAATGAAAAGTTAATGGTCCCAACTTCATTCCCTTTCTATTAACCAATCATTCACCGACCATTCACCGCAGCCATTCACCACAGACCATTTTTCTGTAAGGGAAATGTTCAACTTATATTTGAACACTTCAAACATACATATACGTTCAGTGACGTATATATGCTTGTAGTCTTCAAATAGAAGTTGAACATTTCTTTCCTAGCTTCTGTGTATTTGTTTTTATAGTGTTTCAGATTTTGTCAACTTGTTGAAGTTAATATCACTTACTAAGTGTTTTCCCAACATACGTAAATTCAAATATTGTCCGGATACTGAAGGTATTTTGTCTCTCTCATAATCGTAGCTATTTTCTGATGTTTGCATTGATTGCAAAGCAGTTATTGTGGAGTTCAGGATTTGCAACACATGACTAAACTCTTTAGTTGGATTTGGCATTGTGATGGTGAACTTAGGATATTCTCTCACTGTTTCATATTTACTCATTTGTCCCAGCACCTGTAGCACACAAGGCCCCAGACCTTCTGTGTCAGTGTTTGTACATGTTTCATGATGATAAATCATTAATATCTTTATACGATATGAGGTATAAGAAGTACTAGGCGAGTCGATTCTACCGTAAATTTGATATTCTGTAAGTTCGTGCCTATAGTCTTCTTCAAGTTTTTCACCATCACTGTGTCCATTTAAGAGATACTTTAGGATCCGGTACACTTTCACATGTTTCTTTGATATTACATTTTTCATAAAATGTTTTTCTATCTCGGTAAATGCTAAAGTCCCATTTATAAATAGACAGTTTCCTGCTGACAAAATCTCTTCACGGAATGATTTTGGCTCAACATTTTCTTTAACATTCTTCACAAACCACTGCTGAGTATTACAGTCAATGATCTTGTAAGCAGGTACAAGATCCACATGTATATATCTTTGATCTCCAGATCCATTGCTATAAATAAACCGCAACTTATATGCTGGGCCACGTTCCTCCAGATACTTTTCAAATTCTATTTTCCTTGTTGCTTGATGTTTTTCGCTAGAATAGATGTATTGTAAGGACTTTTCATTTCTACTAGCTATTTTGTAAACAGGAACATCTATTAAATGTTCAAATGGCCAGGGTGTTCTAACACCTATGAGAAGAAATATAAAGTCGAACTCATCCGGAAACTGATTCTTTGTTCCATCATAAAAGCTACCAACCTTAATGATTGTACTCTTGACATATTTCAGGTAACTTTCATTTCCTGCTTCATAGCTTTGAAGAGAACTGTCTCTCTGTATGGGGAAATAAACTTCAACTAAAGACTTTTTGCAATGCATATCCACTAATGCATCAGCTGTTTCATCAATTACGGTAGATATTAGTTTGTCAAACGAATCATATGCTAGTATTTTATCAACTAAATCCTGCACAAGAGTCTCTATCCCTGTCTGAATAAACTCAACCTCTTCCTGTTCTATCTTAAATTCACATTCTTTTTCATATACATCAGTCAAATACAATTCCAGGTTATTTTTCTTTCCACCAGAATGTAATGTTGCCATCATAACGTTTTTGTATCGTTGTATGTGATTTTAAGTGAAGAATGTTATTCCGTTTATTTATCATGCCCATTCACTAGCGTAGTCTATGACATCAATTTAATCTGATTACAAGATATGCGCATTGGTCAACACTGTGTTTTTGCTCCATTTGTAATTGGGTAGAGATCTGTCTCCTTTCCTGTTTAATTAAATTTAATTTTGTTTAAAGCAGTTTAATGATAAGGTAGGCATTGACTTATCCATAGAAAAGGTATGTACATGTATTTATAAATTTTGACTAACATTTGTCTATTAATGTGGTAAATATACTGTCCAAGGCTTGGTTCTATGTAATATGTATTCTAAGATTTCACTGTTGATATAAACTACATCATGTAAGTTGAAAGAACACAAACTGTTTACAACAAACCACTCTGAAATAATAAAAAGTAGTACATATTAAATACCCTAAACATAGCTTTCCAAAGATATCAATATCTAAAAGACTGTAATAAATCATGTATTTCGAAAAGTCTTTACCATTACAATATAACTAGTACATACAATTACTTATTTATAGTGGAAATTACAAAGATGTGTTTAGTGACTAAACATTTCCTTAAATCAATATATCATGTCCGCTCAAATGTACTTATCACCTCGGATATAATAAGATAAAACGTCATAATTATTTGGTTTAAAACTAAAGTGAAAACTCGGTATTAATCTAAACTTGTTGACAAACCTTGACCGTCAATAATAAAGAAAAAGGTCAAGCTAAAGAAATTGATTTTACCTTTATACTTACCAAACTGTATTTAAAGTAAATTGATTTGATCATAAAGGTCATAAAGATGCATCCACGGTTATTGAGGATAAAATCAATCTATAAACACGATATTCCATTCATCTAAAAATAACATAACAAACAGAACCAATTCTCAATCGATTCAAGTATTTAAAAATCCATAAGCAATAAAATGGTTAGACTGGTTCCCGTCCCTATGTTTGTTCTTATTTACACATATATAATATTTATTCATTATGAGGGAAGTAACTCCAGCAGGTTGTTTCTACATTTACAATTATTTTTATTGCCCCTGGCTACGAACATAGGGACTGGTGAAAGTATGCTTATAGTGTCTCACAAATTTGTTAGACAAATTCCCATTTATTTATTTTAGTGATAATCAACTACTATCACTGTGACATGTTATCTAAGGGCTCCATGTGCTAGCCATCATTAAATGAGCCGAAGCTTATTTACCGATTTATGGCCTGTCCTCAGCTTGTATTGGCTTATCAGACGACACAAATGTGCTTTCATACAAAAGAATACATATTTAACAGAGGATTTGTGATCTGTTTTCAAGAATTAGATCATTATAAACTACACCTTTAATAGAGAAATGGTTGAAGCTATACTTAAAAGTCTAAAACATTTAAAATATGAACAAATAAGACCAAACCAAGAGCGTGTTGCAAAGGAAATGATGTTTTATTCTGGCAGTGGCACAAGCTTAACTTCTGAAATTGCCCCATTTGCTTTTGATTTTTTCCATAATGACAGCTCGCAATGTACCATTATTGTTTTGTCACCCCATGCGGCTTTATTGAAAAGTCAAGCAGTGATTTGGTGTATTTACAGGATGGATATATACAGTGAAATATATATAACAGTTACATGAATGCTAAGCTGATATAATTTTTGCTAGTCCAGAGTCTTTGCTTGGTAAACACAGATCTTTGTTAATTAATCTGTGGATGTACCTTCTGTTTTTATTGAATGACGGTGTTCTTGTGATTGAACCTCGTGTTGATACTATACCAACGGATATAGAAGGTCAAATATCCGCCACACAAAATCGCTGTATTATCTTCATGCAGTTCGAGGATTCCTGCGTCAATGCCTTCCTTAGGGCCAGTCTACTTGTTTAAAACAACTAGCTCCATTAAATGATAGAACTGCATAACATGAACTGACGAGTTGCTGACCAGTTTTGAATATGTGTTAAACAATATCTAGAGTCAAATATGTCAATAACAATGATCAGATATCTTTATCGCATAAAACCAACTTCAAAAGTGTTTTGAGACTGCCCACTCATTATGCACAATTACTACCCTCGTATTTAAAGATACAAAGTACATACCGGACACTTTTATTCAACACTAGGTCTCATTTTAAGACTTAACGGCTTTTGACAACGTTATGATTTTTTAAAATATTTTGACAAGTATGACAACTTCCTAGAAAAATCAAAAGTATTATGAAACAGGTACCGATTGTATGAAAAAAAATAAACAACAACAATGATCAGATATGGCCAGTTATCAAAAGTGGCATTGGAGCAACACTGCGACAAGAACAAACAAACTTATACTCGAAGGGTGTGTTTTAGTGCGAAGCTCAGAAAACATCAAGTGAACTTGTTACCACGTGAGAATGAAGCAATAGGTACATCTGCGTCTGTGAAACAGTTTTCAGCATTCATCAATAAACGGAGATGAAAAGTCTCCATCAGAATTCATTCTTGGTATGAATTTTCTGTTATTTTCCAATTTCTCTGCATCTGCATACTCTATGGGTGGAAACAGAAACAAATGCGGACATGCGTTATTTTACTCAAATATCTACATTTTGCAAAGGGACTGTAAATTTTCATGTAAGAAAAAAGTTGAATGTATTAATGCAGAAATTTCAGTTTAAACAGAGCATATCAAATTCCAAATTAAACTATAGATTTATTTTCTCTTTGAAAATATCCCGCTTTATTCATTCAAATACGTCAATAGCCCACCGAAAAAACATGTAATAAATACCGTTTACGATTTAATAAACTATATAAGAAGATGCTTTGGAAGCATTGAATGCAACCAAGCAAAACAGTAATGAGTCTGTTTATCAGAGGTGATAAAAAGTGCAACACCCTTACTAAAGATCCTGACATTTTTGTACTCAGTAAAGATTACATCGAAATTGTCTCTTTTAAATATGCCTCCTGTTCCAATAAATTATTATAAAAAGTTGTTTGAATGTTAAAAGGAAAAGAAAATACACCTGATTTTTTATATCTGTCACAAAATGAAGCCGTTTGTTGCAAAGTCTGTTTATCTGCCACAAGGAAATCTAAATATTGTCTTGATAAAGTCTTTATTTTATCTTTTTCATAACGTAGCCGTTTTCCGACGTTTACAGTGATCGCAGAGTTGTTACTGTGGATTTTAGGAATGGTAACAACAACGGAGTTTTTGAAAGAAAATCATATCGTGAAGTTTTATGGATAAATTTAGGAAAGTCTTCATAATTTTCATATTTACTAAATTCCTCCAACACCTGTAGAATACAAGGTCCCAGGTCACCTGTGGCAGTATTTGTGCAGGCTTCATGATGATAAATCATTAATGTTTTTATACGATACGAGGAATAATAAGGCCCAGAACATTTTTTCGAGTATTTCTCAAGTTCCTCACCGTCACCATTTCCATTTATGAGATACTTTAGGATCCGGTACACTTTCATATGTTTCCTTGATAAAATATTGTTCATAAAATGTTTCTTTGTATCAGTAAATGCTAAATCCTCTGTTTTTCACTAAAAGAAGTGTAATGTTAGGGCGTTTTTATTTTCATTAACTTTTGTATGAAGTATTTTGTGAATAAAGTTATTCATGTCCATATTATGAGAAAAGCCAGGGTTCTCAAACACCCATAAGAAGAAATATGAGGTCAAACTCGTCTGGAAAGTTATTCTTTGACCCATCATAAAAGCCACCTAGTTTTATAAATGTGCTCTGGAAGTTGGTTTTTATGACATATTTCCTGTTACATACCTTTGAAGACAATGTTTTTCCTTATTTGGGAAATAAACTTCTAATATAAAGTTCATATTTAGATCATTATCAATAATATGGCATCGACCTAAATGATAGTCAGACATATCTGTAAGTACCTGATCAACTAAATCTCTATATCCCTGTCCGAATAAACCCAACCTCTTCTTTCTGCATTTAAAATACACATTCCAATTCATAAACAGCATTCAAATATAACTCAATGTTGCTTTTCTTTCCGTGTCTATTCATTCACCAGATTTGATCCGAATTTTGAACTTCCGTTTATTTCTACAGTATTTGAATTAATTTTTCTGTCTTAATGTTTGATGTATCAATTTCCTGAGACAAACTTCAAACTGAATGCACTTTACCTAGGTACAGCATACTAGACATTTACGAATTAAGTCTACGTGGACTGTGAACACCTAAGACGATCGATTTTTCAAGGGGACCGTCTCAACATGATAATTTTAATTTATGTGTGGTAGGAAAACATTCCAATAATGATGGTAAGGTCTGGCTTATTATGTTACCGCACAGGATAAGATTTGGGTTTGTCTGTTCGTCTGTCTGTTTGCCAGAGAGGTGTTTTGTTATGCATATCGCAAAAAGTATTTGATCTCGCGTCATAACACTTTCCCAAAAGGTTCTTCAATATTATAAGTTGCGCATCTGCGACAAAGTTGAAAAGATGAGCTTATCTGTTCGCAATGTATCCGTATTCCATCGTCGTCGTCGTCCGAAATGAAAATAAATCTTAACTGGGTTAGCTGGGATCAAAATGTAGGTCAGCAGGTAAAACATTGTGAAAACTGTAGAAAACGTTAATCTTGCGTCTCCATTCCTTTGTTGTTATTATACGCCCGAAGGAACGTATTTTGGTGTTCGTCTGACCGTCTGTCTGTCTGTGTGTCCGTCTTAGGGGTCAAAGGTCATATAACTTTGTTTCAAGTGCGATGTGTAACTCTTAAAGTGCTTGAAGGATTAAAAAAAAAACAAAAAAACTTGGCACAAATGTTCACCACATTGAGACGACGTGCATAGCACATAGCTCGCTTCAAGGTAAAGGTCACATTTAGAGGTTAAAGGTCACATGACTTTGTTTTGTGTTTATGTTGCTTTGCATTGCGGTGCTCTTGTTTTTATTTGGCAGATTCTTTTTTTTTTGTTCACTTACAATATTTTTTATTGAATTACTTCCCTTTTTATGTTACTAGAAATAGGTTATTTTGTAACTGTTTTATTATTAGCCGTAGGTAAAAACCGAGACCACTTTTCTTTGGTACAACATGGATGGTACCTGCAAAGTTAAGGTGTATTTTGACACATCTGTACCTGTTAATAATTTTAGTGGACTAAAAGTTTTTCGGGGAATTTCTTCCCTTTGTTGTCATTTTCCTTAGGACTTCAACAGTAAAGTTCTTTAAATTTTGCTCCCATCCTCTGATATTTGACTTTATCAAAACCTTTGGGGGCCTCCGTGGCCGAGTGGTTAAGGTTGCTGACATAAAATCACTTGCCCCTCATTGATGTGGGTTCGAGCCTCACTCGGGGCGTTGAATTTTCCATGTGAGGAAGCCATCCAGCTGGCTTACGGAAGGTCGGTGTTTCTACCTAGGTGCCTGCTCGTGATGAAATAATGCACGGAGGGGTACCTGGGGTCTTCCTCCACCATTAAAGCTGGAAAGTCGCCATATGACCTATCATGTGTCGGTGCGACGTTAAATAAAAAAAAATATCAAAAACCTTTACCAACAATTCTAAGTTAAAAAGAGACATAACTCTGTCAAAATTCAAATCACAGTTATGAGGATTGTTTTTCCTGGTGTAGACTTCGATAGTAAATAGCTATTTTAAGTTTAAAGTCAATAGCTTTGATAGTAACAGCTAGAGACATTTGACTTTATCAAAAACTTTAACCAAAAATTCTAATTTAAAAGGGGCATTATTCTGTCAAAATTCAAATCAAAGTTATAGGGATTGATTCTCCCGGTGTAGACTTTGATAGTAAATAAGTATTTTAAGTTTCAGGTCAATAGCTTTGGTAATAACAGATACATTTGACTTTATCAAGAACTTCAACCAAAAATTCTAAGCTAAAAATGGGCATAATTCTGACAAAATTCAAATCAGAGTTATAGGGATTATTTCTCCTGGTGTAGACATTTATAGTAAATAAGTATTTTAAGCTTCAAGTGAATAGCTTTGATAGTAACAGAGATATTTGACTTTATCAACAATTTTAACCAAAAATTCTAAGTTAAAAAGGGGCATAATTCTATCAAAATTCAAATCAGAGTAACGCAGATTGTTTTTCCTGGTGTGGACTTCGATAGTAAATAATTATTTTAAGTTTCAAGTCAATAGCTTTGACAGTAACAGAGATATTTGACTTTATCAAAAACTTTAACCATAATTTTTAAGTTAAAAGGGGCATAATTCTATCAAAATTCAATCACAGTTATGGAGATTATTTTTTTCTGGTGTAGACTTCGATAGTAAATAACTATTATAAGTTTTAAGTCAATAGCTTTGATAGTAACAGAGATATTTGACTTTATCAAAACCTATAACCAAAAATGCTAAATTAGAAAGGGGCATAATTCTGTAAAAATTCAATCAGAGTTATGGGGATTGTTCTTCCTTGTGTAGACTTTGATAGTAAATAAGTATTTTAAGTTTCAAGTCAATAGCTTTGACAGTAACAGAGATATTTGACTTTATCAAACATTTTAACCAACGGAGACGACGACGCCGACGCCGGAGCGAATGCAATAGCTCTACTTTTTCTTCGAAAAGTCGAGCTAAAAACCGGCACATCCAAATTTTATTTCACCTACCGCATAGTGATGATATAATAACTCAAACCTTATTGCCGTTATAAACTCTTTTTTCATATCGCGCATAATATAATTAAACTATGTTGAGACGGTCCCCTTGAAAAATCTATCGCCTTAGGTGTCCACAGTCCACGTAGACTTAATCCGTAAATGTCTAATAGTACCTGCAGTATTGATTTATAGCTCTGAGGGTGTATAAAAATAGAGTTATTTCTCTTTAAGCGGACGGATGATTTTCTACTTTTAATAGGTTACACGTAATTTTCTGTCAGTTTCATTTTCAGTTTCGGTTTGTAAAGTCGATCAAGGTAAGTGTTTTAATAGTGTTATGGTTTATATATCAGGTTAGCAATAACATGTAAACGCCAGATCACATAATTTTCTCAGTTCAATAATGTTTTAATTGGAAGGTTTTTAATCACAACATGTACATAATCACACATGATCCTTTGTTATGAATACGTTTGTTGTGTTCGGTAGACATTGTGTCTTTTTTCAGCAAATAATGCAAGTTAAACAAAGCAGCGTATCAAAAAAAAGAAGCAAAGAACCAACAGTTATCAAAGGTTTTACTTTTAACGACAAATTTAAAGTTTGCAAGTACATGCCTTTATGTAAAAATGTAAACACTGATAGCTTATTACTAAAATAATCAATCGTATTTTCAAAGGATAGACATGCTTCATTATCATTATGAAAACGGACAAACCATAAATAAGCAGATGCACCTCTGGAACAAGTTTACATGGCACTCGCGGAAGTACAAAACTTAAATAAATCTGATGGCTGTTTGGTGAAGACCTTAATAGTACATTCTTATGGAACGACAAAATAACCTGGAATTGTATTTGAACGATGTTTATGAAAAGGAATGTGTATTTAAAATGGAGAAAGACGAGGTTGAGTTTATTCAGACAGGGATAGAGTATCTTGTGCAGGTTTTAGTTGACCAGGCACTTACAGATCTGTCTGACTATCATTTAGGTCTATCCCATATCATTGATAATGATCTAAATGTAAGCTATATATTAGAAGTTTATTTCCCTATAAAGGATAAAAGTTGTCTTCAAAGGTATGTGGCAAGAAATATTAGTAATGAAAAAACGTTCAAGAACACTATCATAAAAGTGGGAAGCTTTTATGATGGATCAAAGAATAACTTTCCTGATGAGTTTGACTTCATTTTTCTTCTTCTGGGCGTTGGAGAACCCTGGCGATTTTCGCATGATATGGACATGAATAACTTTATTCACAAAATACTGCACGAAAAGGTTTATGAAAATGAAAAACCCTTTCATTACTTCTCTTTTAGTGAAAAAGATCAAGTAAAAAGAAAACTAGAACTTGAAAAATCTATAGAGATGCATGGCCCAGCATATACACTGCGTTTCATTTACAACAATGAAGTTGGAAAACAAAGATATATACATGTTGATCTTGTACCAGCTTACAAGATTATAGATAGTAAAACTCGACAGTGGTTTGTAGAGTCTGTTAGAAAGTATGTAGAGCCAGCAACTTTCCGTGAAGAGATCTTGGCAGCAGATAACAGTCTGTTTGTAAAGGAGCATTTAGACTTTACTGAGATGGAGAAACATTTTATGAACAATATTTTATCAAGGAAACATATGAAAGTGTACCGAATCCTAAAGTTTCTCATAAATGGAAATGGTGATGGTGAAGAACTTGAGAAATACTCGAAAAAAGGTTCTGGGTCTTATTATTCCTCGTATCGTATCAAAACTTTAATGATTTATCATCATGAAGCCTGTACAAACACTGTGTCAGGAGACCTGGGACCTTGTATTCTACAGGTGTTGGAGGAATGTGGTAGATATAAAAATGCTGAAGATTTTCCTAAATTCATCAGTAAGGAATATCCATACAAACAATTTATGCGTTCACCAACTCCGAAAACTCCGTTTTCGTTGTTACCATACCTAATATCCGCAATAACAATTTTGCGATCCCTGCAAACATCACACGACAGTTACGATTATGAGAGATGTAAAATGCAGTCTATATCAAGGCAATATTTGGGCTTCCTTATGGCAGATAAACAAACTTTACAATAAATAGCTTCATTTTGTGATCGATAGAAATATCAGGAGGAGACGGAGGAAAGGAAAGCGTCCGTGTGATCGATAGAAATATCAGGAGGAGACGGAGGAAAGCGTCCGTGTGATCGATAGAAATATCAGGAGGAGACGGAGGAAAGCGTCCGTGCTTTTTACTTTTTTTGACACTGAAGAGATAAAGGATGAACGAACTTTGATAGAGAACATTGACAGGAAGTGAAGTACACAAGAATTGTAACTATGCATTGCTTATTTTAATTATCGCCCTTTATTAAGTTTCATTGACTGGAGTTTATTCCAAATATGAAGTGTGAAACAATTTGGGAAAGTGTACTGTACAAGTACCGAGCTTACTTTTTGACTTATATTATCGCTCTTTATCAATTTTCTCAAAACTATCTGAAGGTTTTGAAAAACAAATTTACTTCTGTTATTATATCTACCTTACAATACATTCCCGCACTGGTAACGACTCGGTAACACAATTTAGTATTTGATCAACTAAAATCTGCTCAAGAGTTGTTATCATTAGAAAAACTGCATTTTCTTTCTATATAGGTACTCATTACTTTTAAAATGTAATTCAGTTTCGTTTTTTTTTTACTTTAATCTAGCATCTACAGAGCGATCAAAGCACATTCAGACAAGTTAAATGATCAGAAATGATTTATGGCAGTCATGAATCTAGCATCTACAGAGCGATCAAAGCACATTCAGACAAGTTAAATGATCAGAAATGATTTATGGCAGTCATGTTAAAACAAAGATGACTGCTAAAACATGCCCAGCGTGTTTTAATAAAATGCATGATTAAATCTTGCAGAAGAACAGTTTCTTAAAATATGGTATTTAAATAAATTCAACGATTTTGGAATATCAGTAGAGAATAGTTGAACTCTATGTAAATACTAATATGAACAATTTAAAGTTTTTCCTAAATACGAGAATTTGTTCATCTTATATCTGAACACTTTACAAACATTCATGTTCAATGATCTGTATTTCATTGCAACAAATATTCGATTCTGGATCCCTTGTAATACCGTTAGAATATCATTCTGCAACACTTAGACCAATACAGAACATATGAGCCGCACAAAAAAACCCCAGCGTAGTTCATTTGCGACCAGCATGGATCCAGACTAGCCCGCGCATCCGCGCAATCTGGTCAGGATCCATGCTGTTCGCTAACTGTTTCTCCAATTGCAATAGGCTATGAAAGCTAACAGCATGGATCCTGACCAGACTGTGCACATGTGTATATGCGCAGACTGGTCTGGATCCATGCTGGTCGCAAATGCACTAGTACGTTGGTTTTCTTATAGTGCAGCTCATTTGCATTAATGTTTAGATACATGACTTGTTGCGCTAAAATGATGAAAATTTAAACATTATATGAAATATTCCGGAAACATATTACATACATTTTTGTCCACAAATTGTCAAAAAAGTTTAAAATGTTATTGAAACCTATCTGTATCGCATTGAGAGTACATTTAAGTTCATTTGTTGACAATATGAATCTTAATATTGCCTTGAAACAATACTCTAGTCCAAGCAATAATTATGTTCTGCTATATCAAAATCAAGCTGAACGATCTTCTGTTTTTCTATCATTGTCGCTTTTGTCTATAAGTTAGATGATCATATGTACAATCTAAATAGTGCATAGCATCATTACCAGTAACAGAGTTTTATCATACTTGATTGTACATTTGCTTACACAGTCAAGTTAAGAAGATAGCCTTTTGTTTCTTCATTTGTGCAGCATTGAGCGGAAGAACCATGCATTTTCCTGCAGCTTTTCCTCACATTTTAGGGGAAAACAACAGAAACATAGAGGAAGATTTGTACTTGTCCAGCATCTGTATTTATATCTGTAAACTGGAAGGATGAACACGAAAACAGTACTTAGGTGTTTGTGTAGCCTGACGTTTTTGGAATGCTTCCTGAAGTTTTGTTTTGGGTTTAACGTTTTTCATCAGTATTTCTGTTATGTAATTAGGGCGGGCAGTTAACCTAGCATGTTTATAATAAATGTTCATAGAAAAAAATGAAAGACGTTTAATGAAATTCTACCAACTTGACGGGCATCATCGCAGTATTTTGGTTCATGTTTATTTCAAGTTTCATGAAATTCTACCAGCTAGTTACCGAGATATAGCTGTGGACGAACGCACGCACGGATGTGAGGGACAGACAACGCCATTTCTATACCCCTCACGATTCATCGGCGGGATAATAAAGTTCCTTAAAACATTATTTGATATTAGCAACTGTATTTATAATAGTTTGATTTAACGTTTTAAATTCACCAGTTGTCTTGAAGTGGTAGACAATTTAGGACAGATTTGTAATATATTCGTTATCCTATATTTGATTCCTTAAATTAATATATATTTAACCTGAAATGATTTACTATTACAATTGATTACCTGTTTTTCACATCGGGTGACATTAAAAAGCAAACCATCTATAATAGAACTATTAACACAATGTCAAAAAACTTTGTCATAACAAGCCTAAAAGTAAATTTGAATAAAATATATTCTATAATACTGCAGACGTATTGTTCACACAAGAATTGTTACAGTGTTTTCAGACGTCATAGAATATCTGATATATCTTGTGATTGTGCTTTAATGTATACAGTCATCAATCATTCCATGGTCACACTGTTTTAGAAAATAAAGTTCTATAGAAATAAAATAATTGCACCCAATTAAATCCAATGCAATTACCCAGGTATGACACTGGCACAAGTCGTACAACACAATGAGATGAATATCTCCTTTCTTTATCATTGATGATAACATATTTTTCAACGGCCTAATAGATAACTAAATTGTATATAGTTATATTTGATAAGAATTTATACAACAGTCTTAAAAATATCAGATCAATACCTCAGTCTAATAATTGGTTTAAATGCCATTGAGATATTACAACAATCGCGCTTTGTCTTAATGATTTGTTTTACCAATAAGTATGTTAGTACAATGTCTACCCAATGCTAATTTTAAATCCTTTGATAAAACTCCAGAAACTGGCTCTTTTTTATGGTTTGTTATAGGCTGATATATGTTATTTTAATGTTTATTCTAACATTGGGATACGGAAATATGTTCCTTATTTCCGATATTTTCCGTTTTGTTTCCCATAAATCAAAGAAATGCTAAAATAGGGACATTTTAGATTGTTCCCTATAAAAGAAAATTCACCAAAAATTAATACTGTGTTCGTTATATTTGAAGTTAACTGTATACATTAATTTCGCTAGCGTGAAATCACAATTGCGAAGCACGAGATTACAATGGCCAAGCGCGAATTTTTCGTAATTTCGCGCTTTCCACTGTAATCTCGCGCTTCGAAATGATAATTTTGAGTTTTGTGCGTCTTAACTTGCGCAAGTGAGAAGCTAAGTGTTACACCATGATGGTGAAACACAATATCATGACGATCACAAGCGCAAAATCGAGAACATTTCCTCATAATTCGTCATCTTGATCTCACGCTTCACCGCCGTTATTTCGCTCTTCACGCTTCGCTAACATGCGCAGGTGATACACCATTTTGCGATCTCTAATTTCGCCGTCATGGCCTTGCGCTTTGCTTATCCCTAGAGAAAGCAGTGAATGAAGCTCAGAAAGCACAACCACACGGGCGAGAAAACGATACTTGAAAATTTCGAAATTTCGCACTTCGCCATCGTCATTTCGCATTTCACGCTTCTCCCTCGTGGACAGGCGATACGTTAAGCGCAGGATCACGGTAGCAAAGCTTGAGTTATAGCCAAATTCCTAAAACAATTATGGTAAATATACTTATAGACATAATCTTTCAATCATATATCTAATCATATTGATAGTTTAAAACTGTGTTACCACGGACCATCTGTTTAAATAAAAAAGTGCAAACATGCAAATGAACCGCAGATTACACTTGCAATATTGCACGAAGTCCCAGTAAAATAATACATTTTTAGACAATGTTTGAATTTAATTTATAAAAGTTAGTTCATTAAAATATCTTGTCTTTGTCACATTCTACAATTATTTGAAGTTAATGAAAAACATGGACATTTTACGTACGGAAAAGTACGGAAATACAGCTTTTTATCTTACCCTTTCACCGGTAGACGGGCGACATGCGATACGACATTATGAAAATGTCGCTTCGTATTGTCGAGTGTCGTTTGTGATTATCGCATGTCGTTTGATAATGTCGCCGTCGCGTTTTCATTTGGAATTGTCGCGCACCGACCCCCACTCAAACCCGCGACACACAACATACGATACGACATTTGGACAAACAACAACGCGAAGTGACATCGCGACATTACGAAGTGACATAGCGACAATGCGATACGACGCTCGACAATGCGAAGTGACATCGCGATATATCGTGCTTTTGAAAGGCGACATTTGAAAGTGGATATCGCGACATTGTCGTTTGGGATTGTCCCGTCGTTTGCGATTGTCGGTTGTCATTTCGTAACGTCGCTATGTCACTTCGCGTTGTCGTGTGACGACCCCACCAACGCGACGGCGACATTATAAATGGCCCCAACAGGATTCCGTAGATCAACTAAAATCTGCTTAAGAGTTGTTATCATTGGAAAAAACTCACTTAAAATATGATGTTTAAATAAATTCAATAATTTTGGAAAATCAGTAGAGAATGGTTTAACTGTATGTAAATACTAGTATCAACAATTTAATGTTTTCCTAAATACGAGAATTTGTTCATCTTATATATTGACACTTTACAAACATTTATGTTCAATGATCTGTATTTCATTGCAACAAATATTCAATTCTGGATCCCTTGTAACACCGATAGAATATCATTTTGCAACACTTAGACCAATACAGAACATTTGAGCCGCACCAAAAGAAAACCAGCGTAGTGCATTTGCGACCAGCATGGATCCGCGTAGTCTGGTCAGGATCCAATCTTGTCCGCTAACAGTATCTCTAATTGCAATAAGCTTTGAAAGCTAAAAGCATGGATCTTGACCAGACTATTATTCAAACCGAACAAAAAAAATCATATTCATTTCCAATGCAACTATGTCGACTTTGAAAATTGCCCTTTATGGCGACAGCTATATATCCCGTTTAGCATACTTCTGCGATCTTGACTAAATCTTTAACAATCTTAAGTTATGCAGTAGGAATTCAGTTAAGTTTAATTAGATCACTGTTAGATGTCACAGGAGAAACAGCCAATCAGAGAGGAGGATCCCAACCAACTGACCAGGAGGACCAATCATATCATCGACGAGCAGCATCGCTTAACTTCCAGACTCCATTGAATCTGCACGTATTCTGTATCACCAACTAGAACTATTCTGTATCACCAACTGAAATCCAAGGCCATCGTGGGTAGTTAGTGACTGCATTGTATTTA
Organism: Mercenaria mercenaria; assembly: GCF_021730395.1. Classification (NCBI taxonomy): domain Eukaryota; kingdom Metazoa; phylum Mollusca; class Bivalvia; order Venerida; family Veneridae; genus Mercenaria; species Mercenaria mercenaria. The sequence goes on along the minus strand of NC_069378.1, from coordinate 62,569,147 downwards.
TATCTGCCTGTAAACCTCTTCCGCCCCTAAAAGGAGTATCGGACCCGGTATAGTGATTGCCATTTTCGCTATATTGGTGTCAGAAGTGGGATGAATGCAGCATCCGTGTTGTCTATAGCACACATGGAACTAGGAGAAAAGTTAGATACGTAGTATCTGCATTATTGTACAGAACACACTGAGCGCTAGAAATAGGGCTGACTACAGTATCAATTCTAGGGCATCCTAAGAAAGGGTAAGTAAGGTATCTGATTTATGACATAAGTCATACGAGTGCTAGACTTGAAGGTTACTAGTTATCCACATTGTCTAAAGTGCACGTGGCTGAAGCAGAATGATAGATACAGTATTTGTATTACTGGCCAGATAGCTTTTGATATTGGAATTAAGGGTTGTTACGGTTGCCCTATTTTCTAAACTGTAAGGGGGCGCTCCAAGAAAGGTTAAGTCAATATCTGTACTAACACATATAGTGCTAAGATTATGAGTGGATAGTATTACAGTCTCTTAATGATCTCCAGTACTAATCAACTTGTTTGGATTAAATATGGTGTTATTCCTACTGGCCTACTGGCATTAGTGGTGTCAGCACTATTACTCCCATCATCACCATCATCTGATACAGTCGTTAACCTTGTTACCAGTCAATGTACTACTCCTCTGCAGATACTCATCACTGATTTCCTCAAGTCTAGAAACAGTAGAGAACTAAGTCTGGACACAGTAGAGTACTAACAGCCCCAGAGCTATTTGCCTGCTGTCCCCAAGGTTTCGGACATTTGCCCAGCACAAGCGCACTACTCTCACCCCCCCCCCCCATTTTACTACATCTATAAAAATAATAGCTCAGAAATCAGGACTTGTTTCATTATTTTTGAAGAAATAAAGGGTAACATATTTGTAGAATATCTCTGGCGAGTAGGTCGGTAGACTAATTCAGAAATATCTGTTTTGCTGAGAGAAGTGCTTCCTAAATGTTAAATGTTTAGCAAACATCATAATTACAAACATACGTGAAGTAACTATGTAAGTTAGACATGGAAATCAAATAAAAGAATGCATTCATATCCGCATGCGTACTTTCCTAAGTGTGTATTTCAGGGCCGTGAGAACAGTCGGGGTGGGGTCCCCCCAATAATTTGACTGATTATGGTAATTATCATAGCAAATATTTTGACCGCGAGTCAATTTTTGCTGATTTTCATAATGTGTGCACCCATCCCCCTATCTGAAAATGCTTTCTACGGTCCTGTAATTGTCTTTGAAAGAGATTTCATATAGTTATTCTTCAAGTTAAAGAAATTAATAGGGTTACAACCCTTTTCTTCCAAATCTGATCCACAAATTTAAAACAAAAATATTTGCAACACAGTTAAAGGTCTTTAAAATGCACTATAAAATTTATCAAAGGTATTTCTGTGTATCCTTTTATACATGCAATGTTAAGAAGTCATTGAAACAATGTACAAGATAAGTTTCAACATTTTTAAGTTTAAAAATTCCTATTTAGTCATAGATATAGGGATGCGTATTATCAATATTCCAGAAAATTGCAGTTTTAGATACAGTTACCGACTTTTTTGCCCCAAAAATCATATTTTGCATACTTGGATTTTGGTAGGTTTTTTACTATAGACTCAGTGACTGTGTGAGTATTCACTAATTTATCTAACTAGCCTGTTTATGAACATTTTTAAGCTAAATATTTATTAGGTAGTCTTCACAACTGGCCGAAAAACTGTAATTTGGGTGAACCAATACTAGTACTCCCTTCAATACTATCTACATTAATTGCGCATAGCGAAAAATCTGTACTAGTGCTTGCACTAAGTACTTCTCTCAGTGATGACAAACCGATGAGAATTATCCAATTTTGAAATATCACATTGAGTTATGATGGACCACAATTCACAGCCATAGGAAGCTTTAGGTAACACTACTGACAAGTATACAGTTCTTGTAGAATAGGATTTAGTGAACTTGGGTGTGTAACCTACTATGCAAAATACTTAAGAGAGTTCGACGGAGCTTAGTGCACGCCTCTTCTATCATTTTACCAGTAGAAAGATATCTGTCACATATCATCCCTAAGTGTTTATAGTCATCAACCTCTGTTGCAGTATATCTGCCTAATTTCCATAGCCTATCATTTCTTCTGTTACCGCATTCATTGAATACTACACTCTTTTCGCAGTTGTATTCAAACCTCCATTTGCACGAGTAATTGTAACATATTAATTTCAGTCATTATGTCTAAACCGTTGTTTGATAATGACACAAAAATCATGTCGTCTGCAACAGTTGGAGAGCTCATGTTGTAGTTATACATACAGTATCCAAGTCCACTTGATTCTAATTCTTTTATTAATCCATCGATAAACAGTATGTATAAAAGAGGTGAACTTTTCCCGTCTTGACAGGAGCCTTGAAGTACACGGAAAGATTCGGACTTTAACCCGTAGTAAAGCACACAGCTTGTAACATTTTCATACATATTGACGAATGCTGAAAAACACGTATCATTCACAAGTGGTCTGAGTTTGTAGAGAAAACCAGAACTCCAGACCATGACGAATGCTTTGCAACAATCAAGGAAGCAAATACAAAGCTTGGAACCAAGTTCTTTGGCAAGTAGCACACTTTCTCTTACTTCAAAGGACGTCATCAGACAACCAAGGTTTTCCTGAAATCCGCCTTGTTTGGGACTAAGTTCATTTGCTGTGTTTTCTTTGCATCTCTTCATTACCACAAATTCATATATTTTCAAAATAACAGAGGTAAGTGAGATACCGCAGGCTTGATTGCGAGGGCATGACTTAATAAACATCTCGACCTCTTCAGAAGCTACATACGCTGTAGGGTCTGGTCTAGAATTTCCATCTAACAAATCAACACTGTCTGAAACATTATTTTTCCTTGAATCATCAAAATTTGCAGATTGTGAGGGAGAATACAAGTTTTTGAAATAAAGTCCCCATTGTTCAGTCAACTTTTCCCTATCTCTGAAAATTGTTCCAATAAAATTGATACTTGCACAAAGGCAACTGTTTGCTTGATTTCGGCGTGATTTCACCAACTTCCAAAACTGATTTGAGTCAACATTGGCTGTTCTGTCTATTTCTGCATTCATATCAAAAATGTATTTATTTGCAAAAAATCTATGAAGTCGTCGAAATTTCGCTTTCGCTTGCATATACGCACGGTATTCACCGTTTATGACAGAACGCGGTCTCCCTGCACGACACCACTGATCGAGCCTTTGTTTCATTTCAGAATGAATAATCGACAGTTTCTCATTCCAATATGGTTTTAAAAATCTTTTGAACTTGGTTTTGGGTAGTGTTTTATTTGCACTAGAACTAATTGCTTCAATTAAGGTATTATAAGTTTCATCGATATCACTTTGACGTAAACACGAATCGTAATGATTCAACAAGTGTGAACAAATGCTCAAAGTAGTTTGATAAACCCTCAAATATTCACTATTCCCTTTTTTCCAGTTAAAATTACTTGAAATGTCCGCAGTAGTGACTGAAAGTATTCGTACGTGTCATTTGGTATATACAAAGACGAAATGACTGGCCGGTGTCTTGATACATTTAAACAAGAATCGTCAACAATTTCTGAACTTAACACGTAGTCAGATATTTCTATTGGGATGCAAATATAATCTATTAATGTATTATATCTACCATCATATTTCACAAAGGAATGTTGTGCACTAACATGTTTGTATCAGAAAAAAGTTTACAAATCATTAAATCATTATGAAACATGACGTCATTTGTTTTCCACAGTGGCACATATACTACTAATGACGGTGTTCTTGCGATTGAACCTCGTGTTGATACCATACTAACGGAGATAGAAGGCCAAATATTCACCATACAAAATTGCTATATAGTCTTCATGCAGTCCGGGGATTGCTGCATCAATGCCTTCATTGGGCCAGTCTAGTTGTTGTAAAACCGCATAAAATGGACTGACGAATTGCTGGCCAGTTTTGAATATATAAATCAATTTGTTGCAATAATTCTACAAAACAATGCATGCCAGTAGTTTATTTTAAATCAAAATTGAAAAAAAATCTTATTTAAAAAACCCACGTTTTTCATTTTATGGCGGCCATTTTGGACGCCATCTTGGATATCTCACTTCGTAACTACTTATGCCAATTTATGCCGGCACTTTCAGAATCTACAAACATTTACGAACATTTCTGTTTATAACATGCCTTGTTAAAAATTAGGTCGGGTTACCCCTAGAAAATAGTGGCCTTTCTTGGCCGAAGTTATCCTACCAGTAATGTTGACGAATACGGACAAAGCACACCTTGGCACTGTGGTCAAAACTCATTTGTTATATATATTTAAGTCTATGGAGTGTTTTATTACACCAATATTATAAACATGAAAATATGCCATATAAAATGAGAGTTGCTTCATAATTAATGCAACAGAACAGACTAACAAAAGCGCATTCAACAGAGTTATTTCATATACCATCTGAGGGTAAACAGGGTTATTGAAAGGCCACAGTACATTCTTAGTAAGCTGGTAGAGAAGTCCCTATTTACATAATCTTGATGCTACTCCGGCACGATAATTTAAACCACAGGCCCCATCTTACAGTATCCTTATGATGTGGCATTTATATAGACTTTCTTAGGATATAAACCGTAACTATTGACCTGCCATTCATTAATCTTCGCCAATATTTTCGGAGGTTTTCGTTTAGCAATATTTTTGTCCTGCAAATATTTATATTATAACCCGGTATACAGTTAACGATGACGGCGTAGTTGAAAGATGTCTGACTTCCACGCACGTTACCATGGGTTCGAAAGCACCTTAAAACATTTTCAAAGTAATGTTATCGTTATCTGTTTTATTTTTACAATATTTTATGCATCATACATCATATATTTTAATTGTTTTCTCTTGTAGTATTTTTTTCAGGAACGGCGGTGACAAGTAATTTGTCTTTTTATCTAATATACTTTAAACACAATTTTTAATCCATTTCTTTATAACGGGTAATTATGATAATTATTAATGAATGAAACATAAATATCGCGATACGTTTGATCAATTACGTGGTACGTTGCATATAAAATTTGGAGAAAATGATTGTTTAGATATAGGACTCGAACCCGCAATCCTGATATCGGCAGATAAACGATTTGTTCGCACAGGTACCCGCATATGCGACAGTCTATCAATTGAGAAGTATGTTTACGTAATATATAAATATATCGCTATTTATGTTCGGAAACCGAAAATCAGGAAAATTCACGAGTACCAGGTCAATACTTACGGACAATACCGTTTAATGTGGCCTGAGATTCAAATGACATCATGTTTATATTATTGTTTGATTGTTACGGTAATTCACATGCATCGTTGAACTCAAAAAGATTGTCAATGATAGAAGTTGTGTATACTTTAATGTTATACAAAAATACATTATGTACTGAAACGTGTCATAATCATCAAACATGTGATCGTTTGAGTAATCGCGTGGGATTTTGCCTTTATGTATGACAAATAGGGTTAAATGTTTAAAGTTTTGTTGTTTTTCAGGCAAAAAGTCTACTTTAACTTTATCATCCAACTAAATTCAATATGGAAAGCATATAATCTCCAAACAACTTACTGCCAGACAGTGATAAATAAACACAAAGATTTTTAAACTCAGATAAAATAAGCTTAACTTTATGATGGCGACTGTACATTCAAGTGAACAGAAAACCAATCTGGAATTGTATTTGAATGATGTTTATGAAAAGGAATGTGAAATCAAAATAGAACAAGAAGAAATTGAGTTTATTCAGACCGGAATAGAGTCTCTTGTGCAAGATCTTGTTGATAAGATTCTAGGACAGAAGAGGATTGATGCAAGCATATCTAAAAATCTACGAGTGTATATGGATAGGGATGAGGATAGCGAGGACATGTATTATGACAAGAATTTAGCTGAAGTCTATTTCCCTATACAGAGTGACTGTTCTCTTCAAAGATATGTTGCAGAAAATGAAAGTTCCGTAAAATTTGTCAAGAGCACTATCATAAAGGTTGGTAGCTTTTATGACAGAACAAAGAATAACTTTCCTGATGAGTTTGACTTTATTTTTGTTCTTCTAGGCTTGAGAATTTTTACAACCCGAAATTTAGGTCAAACTGCTCTCGATATAGAACAAAATGTTAAAGAAGCAATTGATGCACATGGAATGTCCTTACACTACGCCTCTCTGTGTGAGAAACATCAAGTAACACGACGACTAGATTTTGAAAAATATATTGGCATACATGGTCCAGCATTTAAGCTGCAGTTCATTTATAGTAATGGATTTGGAGAACAAAGACCTATACATGTTGATCTTGTACCAGCATGCAAGTTTATTGATATTGATACTCAACAGCGCTTTAAGGAGACGGTTAGTGAAAATGTGGAGCCAAAAACATTCCGTGAAGAGATCTTACCAGCAGGAAGCTGTCTCATTGTAAATGGGAGATTAGCATTTACTGAGATAGAGCAGCATTTTATGAAGAATATTTTATCAGAGAAACATGTGAAAGTGTACAGGATCTTAAAGTATCTTGTGAATGGACATGGTGATGATGAAGAGTGTAAAGAACGATCTGACCATAATGTTTGGAGTTACGAATCATATTTTATAAAAGTATTTATTATCTATCATCATGAATCCTGCACAGACACTGACATTGAAGACTTGGGACCTTGTGTTTTACATGTGTTACAGGAACTGAGTAAATATGACAACAATTCCTCGTTTCCAAATTTTCATGGTCTAGTACTTATTATTAAAGATAAATTAATGTTACCATGCTTAAAATCCACAATACCGACATTGCAGTTAATGCAAACATCAAAATATAGTTACAATTATGAGAGAGACAAAATAAAGTCAGTTTCAAGACAATATTTGGACAGAAAAGGCAGGCGACGACGCTGTGTTATATTTTAATATAGATCCTTCTGAAACAAACAGAATATTTGCAGAATTATTTCACTGCGCTTGCGTAAGAGAGATAATAAAAACAGTAGAACAACACTGGTCTCTTCAAAAATGATACATTCTCTTTCAAAGTATGAAAGTACTATTTTTTTGTGATATTTCACTTTATTACCTTTTAAGAGAATTATTGTAATATTATAGTGAAATATATATTTATTTTTACAGTGAAATTTCAAATATAATCATGTTTCACTTTTAAGGAATAGCTTCACTGCTGAACATCAAACTTTACAATTTCAATTGTGTGGCTACACCATTTGCGAAGATATTGTATCTGGTATTAAAAAAATAAAGGTATTTCGATATGACTCTGAAACAAGGTTAATATTTTTTATCATGCAAAGGTGATTCATTTTCAGATAAATAAATACATTTTTCTTATGTTTAGGTTTAGAAAAAAACAAATTCTGTAAAGGTGATTCAAAATAAACAATTCTAACACGACTAGCAAATAACCATCATACATGTAGAGCAAAATCTATCTGGGGTTATTCTGCAATATACCACTCGCGTGCAATGACGTCATCGGATCCAGGTGCGTGGTACGGTCGTAAAAAGTAGTTACCACTTTTTTCTAACATTTTTGATACTAGTATGTCGTGTTAGAATCGGAATATTAAGTTCCCAAGTGTGATTTATCGTAGAATAACCTGAGTTTTTCGTGCTTATGCGAAACAATATATCACTCTTGCCTACGGCCTTCGTGATATATTCATACGCATAAAAACTCAAAACTCGGGTTATTCTACGATAAACCACGTTTGTTATTATTTCTTAAATATTATATATATTTTAAAGACTTCAGAACATGTTTAGTATGTAGAACATTAAATGGTAAAAAGAATCTAGATCTTTAACCATATGTGTTTTTATTTTGTTGTTTTTTTCCCCAAAATACACAAAGAAAACACCAAGAATGAAAATAGACAGACTGCATTTACAATTAAATCTCTTTATCTTGAACTTTCTTATCTCAAAATTCCAGGTAATAATCTATTTGAAGTTTTCAGTTTTGTCCAATAGATACATGCACAAATTATTATTTCATGTCAAATTTTAGTTATAAAATTAAAGCTCTTGATCTCTTGGAATTCGAGTTACTGAGTTTTGGTTGTAATTAAATGATTTACTGACATTTTAAAGTAGTGTTGAAAACCAAGAGTATTTTGTTATGGACTGAATTCAAAGCTCCAGTAAAATAAATTCATAACAAAGAAAGTTATAGTAAGTTGAATTGCTAGTGGTTATGTCTAAACTTAAGATACTGTTAAATACAGACCAAACACACCTATGCACTATTGTGAAAAAGTATTTGAGCCGCGCCATGAGAAAACCAACATAGTGGATTTGCGACCAGCATGGATACATACCAGCCTGCGCATCTGCGCACTCTGACCAGAATCCATGTTGCTCGCTAACGTTTTTTTCCTTGCAATAGGCTTTGAAAGCGAACAGCATGGATCCTGACAAGACTGCGCGGATGTGCAGGCTGGTCTTGGTCCATGTTGGTCGCAAATCAATTATGTTGGTTTTCCCAAGGCGCGGCTCATTTATTGTCTTAGAACTATAATCCTGGCATTCATAATTACTTAAATCATAAAAAATGTTGGTTCAAACAATTGATATATACAGTCTAAGGTAAATAGCATTATAATTGTAAGTCATTCCATACATTCTTAGTTTCCATTTTGATAACAGATTTTAGGGAAATCCCCATTATTTACGAAATGTTGATCATAATAAACTTCCTGCATTACCACTACAAGGTCAAAACAATGTGTGTGATTTAACATCTTGATACAGCTTGAAATACAACACTACCTGGTTAATTCAATTCAATGCAACGTCTTTATCTAGTGTGGATATAATATTTGGTAGTATATAAAACCAGTTCTAAATTTTTTAAATATGGTCGAAAGAAACAAATATAATTTACATGAAAGTACATGACAGTTTAAAAAAAACCCAGAAATAAACAGAAAATAAGCGACCAAAATGAAAAAATAAAACTCCAGAGGACAGTAACACTCGACTATTAAACAGCCTTGTCAATTAAATGAATATAAAAGTTGAAAAGAGGCATAATTTTGTAAATTACAAAACAAGATTACGGAAGTGTGTGAAGTTTCAATCCATTCCCATTGATGGGTACTGAGATATTAGATTACATAATAAACTTAACCCCAAAAACTGTTATGGCAAAAAAAGGACATTATCATGTACAACTGCAACCAGTCACTGCTTGCCAAATCACGACTGTTAACAAGAGTGTTAAGTTTTAATCCATTCCCATTTTTGGGTATTGAGATATCAGCTTACATATAAAGACTTAACCAAATATGTCTAAGTCAAGAAAGGCAAAATTTTGTATAAAGAAAAATAGAAATATGAAACCTATGCAATGTCTGTTTTGTGTTGGGTTTAACGCCGTTTTTCAACAATATTTCAGTCGTACTTCAGTTTATCACAGTGATAAATATGTGAAGTTTCAATCCATTCCCGCAAGTGGTTACTGAAATATAAGCTTACAAAAAACAAGATATGTCACTTTTAGTGACAAATGCCCTCGAATCTTGCCTAAGAATGCACAGACAATCACACATCATTTTGTGACCTTCAACGTCACCTGAGAGACCCGGGTCATCAGCGTAACACACCTTCTAAATAGGTTTACATTTGTTTCAAATTATTATAATATCCCTTAATAAATGGCACAGTTATGGACCAGACAAGAAACATCTTTTACCTTTAAGTGTGACCTTGACCTTGTGGCAAGGGGTCTGGATCTTGCGCAAGACAAGTTATCTCAATATAGGGAATGTTCATGCCAAGTAATTATAAAATCCCATCATCGATGGCAGAATTATGGATGGGACAAGAAACAGACCATGTTAACCTTTAACCTCTAAGTGTGACCTTGACCTTAGAGCTAGGGGTCTGGATCATGCGCATGACACTTCGCCTCATTATGAGAAACATTTATTCCAAGTAATTTTAAAATCTCTTGTCGAATGGCAGAGTTTTGAAGCGGTAGTAAGATGATTTGATCCTGATACCGCAAACACTTTACGGTACTTCCAATACTTCCGCCGCCTGGAAGATGATTCAGAAAGGGATTCCATAGTGAGCTGAAGAAGCCAGCAGTGGTAAAGTATTGAGAAAACTTTAAGATTCTGTAGAAGGGTACCACCAACCTCACAGCCTATGTGCTGCGGGGCAAGAAGCTGGTTTACAATCTCTCCGCATAGAGTAACCAAAGGCAAGTGAAGGATGCCCAGAGACGCTACGACCCAACCACTCTGAATCTTTGGCAGCCACTCGGTTTCTACGCCTACAACAAGTTCATGGGTGGTGTGAACCTTCATGATCAGCTCCGTATAAAGTACGGTTTAGGGCAAAATGGAAAGAAAACTATTTTGGTTTCACCTGAATGCTTCTCTCGGCAATGCATTCATCTTCTACAAGACAGCATCTAGAAATCTGGTGAAGACGAGGTTCACCGACTTGGATGTTTGTATGGAGTTGGACAGACAGCTAATTGAAGGTTTACAAAAATGAAGCGTTCACCACAGCCGCAGATGAGTCAGCTAAATATTGGGTTTAACTTTGCTTTGACACAATGTTTGGTCATATGGTGACTTTCCAGCTTTAATAGTGGAGGTAGACCCTAGGTATCCCTCCGTGCATTTTTTCATCACGAGCGGGCACCTGGGTAAAACCACCGACCTTCCGTAAGCCAGCCGGATGGCTTTCTCACATGAAGAATTCAACACCCCGAGTGAGGCTCGAGTCCACATTGGAATGGAGTAAAAGATTTGAAGTCAACGACCTTAACTACTCGGTCACGGTGGCCCCTGTGCTTAACGTTGATGGCGAGGACAAGGATGACCGTATCAGCTGCAGACCGACTGGCAAAGAGAAGACCTGCAAGTACCACACTCGAGTCCTAATGAAGATATGAGAAAACGAACATGGTCTCTGTGCTACATGTAATGTTTGTCTTTGCGAGGATGGTTGCCATGCTCGGTACCACAACATGTTAGAATGACGACAATGTAGCTATTTTATCGACTACGACACAGAAAATCGACTAACGAAGATTGCGCCCACGTTTCATGATAAAAGCGCCTTCTCTTGGTGTGGTTGCCATGCTCGGTACCACAACATGTAAAAATGACGACAATGGAGCTATTTTATCGACTACGACGCAGAAAAGCGACTAACGAAGATTGCGGGCACGATTCATGATAAAAGCGCCTTCTCTTGGTGTGGTTGCCATGCTCGGTACCACAACATGTAAGAATGACGACAATGGAGCTATTTTATCGACTACGACACAGAAAAGCGACTAACAAAGATTTGGGAACACGATTCCTGATAAAAGTGCATTCTCTTGGCGTGGCCTTAATACGGCTACATAATTTCAAACTTCTGTTTGGTTTAAAGTATTCAAAGTATCAAGTTTTAGCCTTATTTAAGCTCGGATTTGACGAGATTTACCAGCAGTGTAACTGTATACACGTTTTGTAACAAAAGCACTTTTCTTCTTTTGACCGGATTGCTTATATCAATTTGTAGACGCATGTCGAAGTTTGTGCAGTCGGTCATGCTTATCATTTTTACATAAATGGAATAAATCATGGTCATTAATGATGTCATAAACAAGAAAAAATGTTAATCTAAGATTCCTTTTTTTTAAAATTTCATTATATTATATATATAAGTTTCATACCTTTGATAAGTACTATGTAGAGACTGTTAAAGATGACAGCATATTTTCTACTTGCACATAATTCTATGCTTTCAATTGTGTCATTTTATTCAACTGGCATACACGATAACATTTTATTGATATTAAGATTATTAAGATTATGTAATACGTAGTGATAATGTCAAAACATGTACTGTACCTAAATGTTTCGAAAGTACAAATTTATGTTTACACATCTTTGCCAGATTGATACCTTTTCGAAGATGATATCTAGTATGCACAATTTAAGCTAACAAAGTAGTGATTTAATGCTTATATATATAGTCTGAGGTTACGTAAAAAGTGTTATTCATAAAAGTCCATTATACATTCTATGTTACTCAGGTTTCTAAATTGAAAGCAGATACACAATTATGTGTCACTAACTTGAAAAAGAGAAATCCGCATTATTTATAAAATAAGGCCAAAACAACTGTGATTTTACACCTGAATGTATCATCAGATATAAGGGAACTAGTAAATAAGGATTAGGTGTGAATATTTACTCATACTTATAACCGTTGGACGTACTTTCTATTTCTATTGCTCTTATCAATTTCTAATAGGTAGGTACCTATTTTATCACAATTTTACAAAGTTAGACAGAATGCCTGTCATTCTGACAAGTTAGTAGTGAAAAATCATTCAAGTGACTTTTTTAAAATCTTCATTTTCACTTAGAAAAAGAAACTTGTTCCAAAGAATAAACATTTTCCTTTTAACTGAAAATATTTTACTTTCAAGTTACCATACAAGGTATTTTAACTTTGCTGGACCAGGAAAAAAAAATCCCACATAGGTATTTCATGTAAATTTCAGCATCATTTAAAGGTATTCAAACATTCAAGCACATGTTTCAGTTTCTATGTATTCTGTTAAGAGACTTATTTGAGAAACAAGAAAAGAAAGGCCCATTACACGGATTTAGAATTTGAAATGTATATTTTATTACTATTTCGAACATTTGTAATTCTCTCACGTAAATATAACAAGAGAGCCATGATGGTCCTACATTGTTCACCTGAGTTGCTTGATTGAGCAAATTAAACGTTTCTACTAGACGAATACTGGAATGAGTTTGTTGTGAAGAATGACAATGAAATATATCCGACAAAGGAATGAAAATGTGTTTGGGGGAGGTTAGGGGAAGGGTGCATGAGTGAGGGGATAGAGGTGACTGGGTGGAGGAGAGACTATACAACCATGTTGATAAATATTCATGGAAGGTTTAAGGTGACTGTGGATATACAACTCCAAATATCTATTTTTTCCTTTAAAAGTCAATGTAGAATGAAGGAACTCCTCAGGCTTGGCATATACTGAACCCAGGGTCACGATTTAAACAATCTTGGTGGATAACAACTAGAGCATGCCACATGCTAAATATCTGAACCCAGGGCCTTATGGTTTAAGACAAAAAGTTTTAAAGCCTTTTCCATATAAACCATGTGCCGACCACACCCACCTCCACCGGGGCGGGGCCAGTTTTCACCCAAGGGAAACATTTGAGCAACTTTGGTAACGAACTACTACACAATGCTACATACGGTTCACTACAAGATGATTTTAAAAGTTTTCCTTATATATAAATCTATATAAACCATAAGATCCCAAGGGCAGGGCCGTGTTTGACCCAGGGACATAACTTTAACAATCTTGGTACAGAACCACTAGATGATGCTTTATGCTAAATAATACAGCCCTAGGCTCTGTGGTTTTTGACAAGAAGTTTTTCATTTCTTTTCCCTATGTAAGTCTTTACAAACCATGTGACCATAAGAGCAGGACCATATTTCACCCTTGGAAGATAATTTGAACAATCCTGGTAGAAGACCATTAGATGATAATACATACCAAATATCAAAGTCCCAGGACCTCTGGTTTTGGACAATAAGATTTTCATTTTCCCCATAATTATATAAATGATTTTTTTGTTTCACAGATTTTACTATTTCTAAACCATGTGACTTCATTGCGGGCTATTGTGAACCTGTGGGATAATTTGATTAGTCTTGTTTATACCAAATATCAAAACCCTAGTCCCTGTGGTCAAGAACATTTTCAAAGTTTTTCCTAATAATTAATGTAATTATGTAAACCATCAACTTGATCAAGGGAGGGACTATATTTGGCTATAGGGGGAATTTGAACAATCTGGGTACAGGACTTCCAGACAATGCTACATACCAAATTTCAAAACCCTATGTCCTGTGGTTTTGGACACGAAATATTTTCAAAATTTCTTACATAAGTCTATATAAATTGTGTCACCCTCTTGGACGAGGCCATATTTGACCCTAGGGGAATACTTTGAACAAACTTGGCTACATACTAAGTATCAAAGACTTACTGCCTCTGGTTTTGGACATGAAGATTTAAAAATGTTTCTATTTCGATTGCCATGGCAACCAGAATTACATATGGAATTCAATTCTTTGGAAAAGTTTTTAAGAAGACCATCCAAGGAACATCCCTGTCAAGTCTCATCAACACTGGCCTTATGTTTTAAGAGGAGATGTTGTTTAAGGGAAAGTGTAGACGGACGTACGACTGACGTACAATGGACAGATGGCCGGATGCCGGACGGTTAGCTCAACCTGAACACCTCGTGCTCAAGTGAACTTTAGTAACTAACAAGATCAGTCCGCAGGAGAGCGCTCTCCATTATTTGGCGATTTGACAGTACTTAAAATGAATTTATGTCTAAATAAGAAACCTCTACCGAAAAAGGAGATAGATATATTTTGAGTTTCAAGTCATATTGTACCAAAGTTATGTCCAGAAAATGAATTTTGTCAAAATATTTAAGTATTTGGGCGTAATTTGGTCACTAATACAAATCAGAGTAATGGGATTGTTACCGCACATGCAGATGATGATGACAAGCATAAATTTCAAGTTTCAAATCATTATGTTATATTTTACTTAAGCTTTATCCGGAATGCGATGATTTCCAAAAAAAAAAGAAACTTTAAGTATAACATTTTGGTTACCATGACCTTGGGTATAATGGGCCCAGCCCCTGCACATACTTTGGTTGCATGCTGAACAATGTTAATGTGAATTTACAGTGAGATAAAAGCAATAGTAACAATGAAAAACAAATGTTGTCGATAAACTTTTACCGAAAAAACCTCCCCCCGACGCCGACAGAGGCGACAAAGACAGGTAATAAAGGGAGGTTATAAACTTCCATTTCTAATTACTTTTGAAAAAAACATGCATGCAAATCGTGACTACTTTAAAACAAAAGTGCTCATACTCATATTATTATATTTGCAAAATATGATTATTTAATTGATATTTATTCTAAAATAATGTAATCTTGGTTGGGCAACCACGATAGGAAAATCAAGTTTTAAAAATATTTTAATCTGACGGGAGAGCACAGGTAGCTGTAAATGATCAGTAGTTAAGTCTAGAATAAAATCATTGGTTGACCAAAATCTGATGAACTACCTTTAAACTTGGATTTGAAGAGAATTTGTAGGAAAAGCACATTTCTATATTCAGATACATGTCAAATTGATCACATGTCATAGAGATGGTATTTTCCCAAAAGTCTAAGGGGAATAACTCTTAATTGACCAATAAACTGAATCAAACATGAAACAGTGGTAAAAAATGAAAGGAAAAATAAATAGATCCTGAAGAGGCAGACAGAATATGACATGCAATTTTTAAAAACCCTTTGTATTCACTATACAACATGCACACTTTTTTCCCAATCATTTTATAAGTTGTACTGAGGCCCTGCTACAAAGTTTAGAAGTGCATAAATCAAGAAACTGTGCAACATTAAGAAACGTGATCTCAGATATTTAAGTTTTGGCTCTTTAGCTGGAGTTTATTATTATTATTATTATTATCATTATTCTTATTATTGGTTTTTGATGATGATAACTTGGTTTACTTGGAATTTGATATTTCAAAAATGTAAAATATATATGAAACAATTAGAAATTACTAAAGGCTTAAACTGGCATTACGTAAGTGTAACAACATAGGTAAACTGTTGTTAAAGTTATCCTATAAATTAATCATTTGGAAAGTGTTTCTAATGCTTTACTCGTTTCAAGCAATTCTCTGAACGTTCGTAGAACTTTGCTGCAAACACTAAAAGTTACTGTCGTCAAATGTAACTGCAATATTTTAATTGTAGCAATAAGTAATGACATGTTCTGCAGTTTCCATGTAATTGTGTATTTATAGCAATTTAACATTCTCTGGACATAACTATAGCTTTAAACAATCATTGTTTTATGTGAAAAATGAAAAATGCCGATAAAGCTTATGGGGAAGACGTAATACGACTATTTTTGTTACAGGTCTGTTACCTTAAACAAATTATAATATTCACACAAATTAACAATCTTAAATTTTTACACAACTTGAAAAAAAAAGACTTCTCTTGGGGCCTCTCGTTCACTATTATATACACAAGTATAACATAAAGTTGGTGCATTCATGGCAGGAAAATATTGATAATAAAATGTTGTAGGTATTACAAAAGTTATAAAATCTTTAATGAATTCTTTCAGAATCTTTTTTTGGCATGGCTTTGAATGCGTATAATGAAGAACATGTCATTATCTTTCACTCAGATTGCTTATGAGTTTTAGATTCTTGGCTAGTCTTGGCTTTTGAATTTACTAAAAGACAAAAAGAAAGTTCAGTATAGGCTCTTTCAAAGTGTTGAAAGGAGACTAAGCTTACACTATACTCCATTGAATTGATTTATATATATATATTGATATAGTCCATCATCGGGGAAATCTTAAAATCTATGAAAAACTGTCAATACAAGGGTTGTTTATTTTTTTAATTGATGCACTTAACTGTGTTCTCGCAAACAAGAGCACCGCAATGTGGAGCAATATACGCCCGAACCTATGGTATTTGACACCTTAGTGTGTCCGATGGGTTATATCAGAGGATTTTAAAGAACTTGCCTGTTGAAGCCAAAGGACAGGAACAACAAAGAGAAGAAATTTAAAAAATCAAAGTCCACAAAAAATCCATAAAATATTCTTATTAGGTACATTTATGTCAAAATATACCTAAAAATTGGAGGTACCATCCATGTTGTACTACAAAAAAGTTGTCTCGGTTTTCCCTACGGCGAATAATAAAAAAATATAAAAAGTTATTTATAGTAACATAAAAGAGAGGTGATTAGGGAAATTATTGTAAGAGAACAAAAAAGGGGTCAGCCAAACAATAATAAGAGCACAAAAAGTAAAAGAATGTACATACTAAACAACGTCATATATCCTTTGAACCCTAGTGTGACCTTGGTCTTGAAGCGAGCCATCCGAAACATGTGCTCTGCACGTCAATTTGATGCGGTGCACATTTGTGCCAAAATACTTTGAAATCATTCAAGCAGTTCAAGAGTAACAGAGCGGACACCAAACAAAGTCAAATGACATTTGATCCCTGAGGATAAACTTGACATTGACCTTGAAGCGAGCCACCCAAAACATGCGCTCTGCACGTCGTATCGATGTGGTTAGCATTTTTGTCAAGTTTCTTTAAATCCTTCAAGGTTTTCAAGAGTTACAGAGCGGACTCGAAATTGCTAACGGACAGACGGACATTAGGGATATTACATACTACATCCCTTTCGACGTATATAAATAACCTGTATAAGACAATTTCGAATTTTTTGACGAACCATCTGTACATCAGTTTCAGATTGTGCAGTTTGACAGCAAAATCATTTCTAGATGAATACATGAATTAATTCATGGTTAGTATTGATTATTGTTGATACAAAAACAAAGGTTTTAACTTCAGATTCATTACAATATACATCTTGATTAATATACTTGTCGAGACTGTTGAGATGACATATTTTTTTACGTCATAATTCTATGTTGTGCAATAATTGACTATTTATATTGTATTTTAGCAATTGACATACAGGACACTCTTTTATTGGCATCATAAACAAGTAATAAGTCGTTGCATATATAATTGTAATTACATGGACTGCACCTAAAAGTTCGAGTTCAGTGCATGTTTACACATCTTGCTAAATTGATAAATGCCTCTTGATGCATTCATAATCAATAATATATCATTTCATGATATTTGTATTCATGGACTGCATAAATGGTCTTCATGGTGCAATTAATCATGGCACAATATAAAACCTATGATGACTTATAGTCATATGCTTTTTAAATTCAGTCTCTTTAGACCAATTTTCAAAATATTGGATTATTTTATGTGCCATGGCAATCAGAATAAAAATTTCAGTCAAAATTAGTTAATTTCTTCAATTTTATCACTGCAACTCAAATATGAAGTATATATTCAAATGTACGATAGCTATGTGCATTGCCAAACACAAATGTTTTAAAATTAGATAAAATATTGTTTTACATCATGAATAAGGACGTATAAAATTTCTCCAAACAACTTACCGACAGACAGTGATTAGTAAACACAAAGTGTTTTAAAATTCAGATAAAATAAGTTTTACTTTATGATGGGGACTGTACATTCTAGTGAACAGAACAACAATTTGGAATTGTATTTGAATGATGTTTTCGAAAAAGAATGTGAATTCAAAATCGAACAGGAAGAGATGGAGTTTATTCAGACAGGGATTGAGACTCTTGTGCAGGATCTTGTTGATCAGATACTAGAACATGATTCATTTGACAAACTTATATCTAATTTCCTAACAAGGGGAAAGCACAATATCCTAATGGAGAAACATAAAATTTTAGTTGAAGTTTATTTTCCCATACAGAGGTACTGTGCTGTTCAAAGATATGTAGCAGAAAATGCAAGTTGCGTAAAAAAGGTTAAAAGCACTATCATAAAGGTTGGTAGCTTCTATGATGGAACAAGAAATAGCTTTCCTGATGAGTTTGACTTCATTTTTCCTCTTTTAGGCGTTAAAAATACTTGCTTGCCATCTTATTCTAATGATTTGATCTATCATGTTTGCACAGCAATTAATGTATATGGAAAGTTCTTATGTCACACCTCTCTGAGTGAGAAACGTCAAGTAACACGGAAACTAAAATTTCAAACATTTATGGGCATACATGGCCCAGCATATAAGATGCAGTTCATTTATAGTAATGGATTTCGAGAACCAAGACCTATACATGTTGATCTTGTACCAGCCTTCAAGATTAATCTTGATAGTAACATTCAACAGTTATTTTTGAATATAGTTAGACATAATGTGGAGCCAAAAACATTTCGTGAAGAGACCTTGTCAGCAGGAAGCTGCCTCTATGTACGTAAACAGTTCACATTTACTGAGATAGAGCAGCATTTTATGAAGAATATTTTATCAAAGAAACATGTAAAAGTGTATCGGATCTTAAAGTATCTTCTGAATGGACATGGTGATGGTGAAGCATGTGAAGACCACTTTGGTCATGTTGCTTGGTGTTATACCTCATATCATATAAAAACACTTATGATCTATCATCATGACGCCTGCACAAACACTGACACAGAAGACTTGGGACCTTGTGTCCTACATGTTTTACAGGAACTTAGTACATATAATGACCCTTCCCAGTTTCCAAGCTTGAATGGCTTACAATTTGGTGGAAGTAAAAAAGTAAGTCTACTACCAGACCTCAAATCCACCATAACATATTTGCAGTCAATGCAAACATCAAAACACAGTTACAACTATGAGGGAGACAAAATAAAATCAGTATCAAGGCAATACTTGGACAGAAAAACTAGGCGAAGCTGTGTTATACCACAATAGAAAGATTCCTTCCATGGTTTTTTCAGCGTTTGCACAAGAGAGATAATGAGTAATACAACACTGGACTCTGTTCATAAATGCCAAGTAAGAATGGACTATTTTGTGTAATATTTCACTTTATAACATGTTTTTCGGTACATTATTAGAATATTACGATGAAATGTAATGTTATATCTTCTATTTTTCATAGTGAAAGCATCAAATAAAATCATACTTCACTGATGAAAAGTGCCTTCATAGGAGAACACCATATTTCAGATTTTCACTAGTGGCTGCTCCACTTGAAAAATATGGCATCTGGTATTTAAAAGTGAAAGTCATTTATATTTTGCTCTGAAACAATGTCAACATTTTCCTCAATGATTCACAAGTGATTCATTCACAGTTAATTGAATGCGATTTTTTCTTTTATCTTAGTTCTTAAGTGCAGTGTCATACCTAAAAGCCACTACAACAGTTATGTGAGTCAAAATAAAGCTAGTATTAGAAGTCCTACATTGCCTTACCTGTAAATGACACCTTTTTAGAGATCAGAATAATGAAATAAAAATGCATATATATATTTTTCTTGTTATACAGAGACAAACAAATCTTATATGTTTGTTGAAACTAATTTATAAAATGATTAAGTGGAAACTTCACAGGTCGCTCAACACGACAAAAACGAAAATGTTACAGGCTCGGTTTGATTGAGCCTGTTCATGGACGGTAGTGGAAATGCATGCTACCGTCCACGCCCTCTAGCCCCGGGTTGAGCAGGCTACATATCTGCTATATTTATTAATGAAATCATGCTTAGTATGTAGGAAATGAAGATGGAATATATATGTATTTGAAACTTGATATCTCAAAATCGCTTATGTTTAAATTCCAACTACCTGGAAGACATTTTACCAACAAATGATTTTCAAGTTTAATTTAAAGAATAGGAGTATGTTTGTTATGGATTGAACTGCAAGTAGTTCTGGTCAGCTAAGTACGCTTTCATATCTATTTTATATGTTATAACAATCAATTAATTGAGATCTTTTACAACTTGGAACATTTTCCATAACATGCAATTAAGATAATCAAAATATTATTTGTATTCATCAAATCCTCATACTTTTTTGAAAATCATGTTGAGATGTTTCGAGTACCTTTATAGTTCACCAAAATTCAACAGATGTTTGAACTTGTGACCTTGTGCCCTGAATGTCAGTACGGAAAGGTGAGGTGTAGGCTACTCATGTTGCATAAATAAATGGCATAATCCAGTGTAAAGCATTTTACTTTATATCAAGGCCCACATAGCAGGTGGGAAAACCTAATGTGTAGCCTCTACAAATAAACTTGTGACTGACTTACTTACTTACTGTTTTAATAAGAGACTGAAAATTGCATTGAAGCAATATCTATGCTTGTGAGAACAATATAGTTTAAGCTTACAGCCAAATACCAACTAAAATGTTCCATTTATTTAACTTTTTTTTTTATTTCTCCCTTTATGGATAATTGAAATCACTCTTATTTCTTTTTATTGAAAAAGAAATCACTATTTTCTATACAGAAATAAAACTACTGCAATAATTCACAAACTTGAGGAAATTTAGACTTTCATTGGATTCATCTAGGCAAAAGGGGATTAAAAAAAATCACAAAGCCTATGTTTTTCATTTTAAATTTTTGAGAGAGGTTTGTTTTCAAGCTGTCTTATAAATGGCAAATGGTGATGTGGTGATTGCCAAATAAAAAAAACAACAATACATCTCCCAAGAATTCGTGGTAAGGGGGGAAGACATAAAAATGATATGCAAAGTCATGAAATATAAAAAAAGGTCCCTTATTAAGTAAAACACACTTGTAGCAAATTCGGTTATATGGAAATCTCGATTGTAAGGAACGTATTTTTCTTCCTCGATTGTCCCTATATATTTTGTAAGAAAACAACACAGATATAAAGAAATCAGATACACTGAAAAGTTGACTATAAGGAACATATTTATATTAAGATACTTCATTCGTTTATAACGAGCTTACTCGGTAACTTAAGAGTCGCCGCCATTAACTTTGCGTCACATTAACATTTAGCCTGCTGTCGTCAAGTGATTTTGCCTTTGTGATAACTGCAGTTGGCACTGGTCGCTATTTAGTCATTAAATTTGCAGTGATCACCCCTTTGAATAATAAATGGTATAGGCCAAACTGAATGATAGACCAATCCATTTTAGAAATACAGCTGGATAAAGATTAAAGTATGGAAATTAATAAATTCGTCGCTTTGTGTGTGACTGCATTTCATCTATTTATGGTCAATTCATTTTGAAAAATTACGATTTTCATCTAAACGCCTTTATCTCATAAGTGAGGAAAAAAATATCATCACCATTTGTGTCAGTGTGAGATAGAGTACCTTACATCGCATTTATAATTAGCATTTAGTTAAACTTCAAACATTTAAAGATATTCTATGGCGGGGTTTCACTAAAACAGTATATCTATAGATATTGACTTCAAATGTATAAAACCCAAAATCAAATATATATTTTACTAAATATATGAAATAAGGCACTACCTCAATCGAGAATCAATCTGACTTTAGCTCATTACAATAAACTTTGAAAATAACTTTATACATTTGTATATGATAACAGCACGCAGCACCACTCAGCATAATACCAGCTTGCAAGCAAAAGGGTCTACTTTTAGCTACTAAGGTCTGCATTAAAGAAGCTTTGTGAAAGATAACATTTCATGATGCAGAAGCCCTAGAAAGTCTATAAAGCACTTGATACAATAATTCCTTAGAAACCTGGTTGCATGCAAAACTGTTGTTAAACATTGACATGTTTTGCCGTAATATAAGCAAGGCTTATGAACTCCACAATTTGAGGTCATATTATGATGAAACATGTTCTTTGAGAACATCTCATAACGTCAAAGATTTGTAATAAGTTTGAAAGCATTCAGTCAAGTAGTTTCTTGGTAAACATGAATAACGTCTTTAAAATGTTGAAAGAAGACTTTTGAGATTGTATTGTGTGTTGGCTTTGCGTGTGTGTGTGTGTATGTGTGTGTGTGTGTGTGTGTGTGTGGTGCGCACGTCTGCGTGCTGGGGGTTCTGTTTTGAGGAGGCTACGTTTTTGGTGCGTGGCATTCCCTGTTTGATATTTTTCTTTGTTTTTTAATGTTGACAAAATGGGACGTAGAGAATGATAGAGAACATATTACGTGAGGTCACTTTATGGTGCCAAGTCTTGTGTCAGACTTGTTCAAGTAAAAAGATAGAACATAATTTGAACAAAAGTTCGAGATAATGGATCTTGCGTTGTAAATCCATTTATTATGTTAAAAGCTTGTGTGGAGCTTCGGAGCATTTATCCTAGCACTTTCCTGTGAACTTTATCAACTTTGCAAGTTACAAAGAGGCTTTATTTTGGCAACCTAGAAGCTAGAGTTAATAAATGCACCATGTGAAATCACACTATGAAGCCAACAACACGCATGAAGTCTAAAATCATATTGCAAAGTAATTTTGAGACGATATAGCTCTTATAGTATGAAACATGTGGACCTATTCAAGAAAACCCATTTCAGATACAAAAAAGAAAAAGGGCCATTATGATGACAAAATGCATGTGCAAAATGCATATTAATTATGATTCTTGTTCAACTTACACATCATATGATGAAAAACAAGTCTATAACAAATATTTCAAAACTATAGCCTTATATTTATTTACCCTCCCCCAAAACCGTCAACAACAAAAAGCAACAAGAGGACAATAATAACCCTTAGTTGTTCACCTGAAATTGACTATTTACCCTTGAATATTATATACAACACAATGACTGATGAAAGGTAACAACTGAGGTCAGTACTGCAGCACAAAACAGGTTAAGGGTCCACATTTGAAGAACTCTAAGATGCCATTTAATAAAAGTTCTATGGAGGTCATTTAAAGAGTTATTTTCTATTTTTAACTGAAGTATCATCTGAAAAGGTTAAGTATACCCCATTTGAACAGAGTACAGCCATCAACTAAACAAGATTTAGCTTACCTAAAGGTTCCTTCTAGCTTCTATTAGATATTCTTTTTAAAGGATCTTATCTATTTAAAAACATTTAAGTTATTTCACACAAACCTTTATTTAACTTATAATAATAATCAAACACCTTCTACCTAAATATTATAGCTCTGTCAGCGGATAATAAACAATAAAGGCCATCATTCTATCAAAATTTCGGGAATCCTCTGTCGAAACCTTCCCTTGTGGCACAGATCGGAATTCGGCCATACGTTAGCCTCTTCGTAAATTGAAAGTTTCACATAGCAATACATGGACAGAAAAGTGCTGTCAAACGCCCTTAACTGCATCGCATGATTGATACTTCCAGCTCCAAAACGAAATATGACCGCCTGGGTCCGTAAAAGTTAAGCTACAAGAGAATGAAACCAAGCAGAATAATAGCAGACGATATTTTTGGGCGGGAGTCTATTTTAAGATGATGCATATTCATTTAAATAATCTCGATTCTTCATTATGACAAGTTAGATTTAGGAGTTATATGATTTAAACTTTGTTATTGTTTCTTGAAGGTCTGTTATTAAGTAGTTGTATTTCACAAAACTTTAGTCTAAAGATTGACTTAAAGATGCGTAAACACACACTGGCAAAGAGGCTATTTATAATGAATATGCATGAGTCCAAGATGGCGGCGCCCTACTGGAATTCGGATGCCTTTGATGATACCCTTGTATCCATTACCTGCTCAGTCAAATGTGACATGTTCACCATAAGTGTTCCTTCTCTTGAGAAGGAACAATAAGGAAGAACAAGCTTTTCATTTGATATTTCTAGCTCCACTACCCCTAAGAGTGGCATTGTGTCCTTATTAAAAATAAGAGAGGAAATAACAATTATGCCACCAACAATTATACACAAGAAATATTCAGTGGCAACTCTCTGCCAACAAAATTTGAACAGATGGACACAAAGTTGCAAATCTATTTGCATCCCGGCAGGTTGAAAGCATCAACTAGAGAATTCGACTTTTTTGTCACAGCACGGAAAATGAAGTCAGACAACAACCGTCAACTTTTCCCGAAATGAAAGTTCACCGGTTTAATTTTAAGGAAAAAAACAACAAGGAGGAATATCCAACAGGGAAAGCAATGTTCTAAAAAACGCAGCTTCCTCAAACATGCACACGATCAACACACGCACGCCACATACACACACAAAAAGAAAACACATAAGGGCAAAACTAACAAATAGAAGAACATAGCGGAAGGAGAAGTCGTATTTGTACTGGTCTATTGTAGGGTTCACGCGCAGGGGTCACCCAGTCTATATGTATGCACATTGACTTTTTTTTGCTAATGAGGGTGTCAGTTTTCAGCACTTCCTTACGATTTGAAAAATCTTTAGCACGACATGTCAGTTTTTCATCTAAAAAATATATGTTAACTCGGAATAAAAAAAGATCCTACAGGGTCCGTGATGGAGATAGGGTATATGGGGATTTTTGGAAATTTGTCAAACCGTTCAATCGGTCCATTTTGATGTTGCCTGAATGTGTCATTTTATGTCTCGGATGTACGATATAGCCATTTGAGAAATATTTTCAAAATGAATTTTGCGAATAAATGTTGATTCTACGGAAGTATGAAAGACCATCAGATGCTTATACGTGTTACTTCTTTACGGCCGCTGGGATATGGATAATTGTAAGGCCAGTATCATGTCATGTTGTTGCCAGTTTGTTGTCAGTGAGGCCATCCAATAGCCATTCTGTTTCCAGCTTCCGGCCAGTGTGTTGTCATTGTCATGTCAGAAACCAGTTATTAGACATGCAATCAAAATCGCAGGTACAGCTTCATGTAACAAATTCAATAAGATATTACAATGAAATGCATCTTAAGCAAAAAAAAAAAAAACAAAAAAAAAAACAGTTTAGGGAATACGCTATGAAACTGCAGTCATGCTTAGACATTGGATACGGTTTAGGTATAAGGATTTGTATACATATGATTCAAATCACCCCAAATTCCATTGCATATCCCTATACTGGTGACATTTGTAACTACAGATTTTTTATTTTCTGAGGAGTAAAAGTAAACAGTCAGAAGAACCGGTTTGACAACATGTCTTATTAATGCTAAACATGATGATGATTTATCTTATAAGAATATGAAACAAAAACTAACCACAACTTTATAGTGAATGGAGCATCTTCACAATCCATTACCACTCATGCTACTGTAAAATATTCCATTTTACTTTTACAATATCTCTGATAATCTATAATTGTGTGTGTGTTTTTTAACATTAATGCATTATATAAGTATCGTCATTATTTAAAACATTCATCATGAAACAAAGTTGAATGTGTGTTTTTATTGTTCTTATACATGTATATTTTCCTATTCATTTGGCTTTTAAACAGACTGCAAAAGAATTGATTATAGAATTATATTAAAGCAGACAACACTTTTATAAAATCCCTTTAAACTCTGTCATTATCCCTTTAAACTCAAAGCAAAGAAGTGTTTCAATAAAAATAAGACAAAAATCTTTAAAACAAGACAAGATGACATATTTAGATACTGTACCTGTCAAACCCTAAATACTAAAGATATCTATCTGGTTTCAAAATCAATGACTGATTTAGTATAGGAAGATGTGTTGTACTCAGATCAGACTAAAAACACATGGAGTAACTGCAGATGTTTGGTGCAGGAAGCTGTGCAGTGCAGGATCAGTAAAAACTATGGATGGCAACAAATATTCCAATATTCGTTCATTACACGAATATTCGAATACTGCTTTACTATTTGAATTTTCGGGAAAAAAATAAGATCACGAAAAATAAATAAAAGCCAGATGAAAGAACCAAAATATTTATTGATCTAATTTTCATTAGAACCTGGGTTCACGAGCGTAAACCATAGTTTACGAACATGAACCTATGTTAACGACCGTGAACTTGGGTTTACGACCGTGAACATAGGTTTAAGCTCACAAACATAAAAAATCATAGTTTTGTTCGAGAAACCTAATTTATCGAGCGTAAACCTAGGTTCACGTTTGTAAACTGTGGTTCACGCTCGTAAATCCAAGTTCACGGTCGTAAACATAGGTTCTCGCTCGTAAACATAGGATCACGTCCGTAAACTATGGTTTACGGCAAGCCAATTATCCAATAATTACGTTCTTGGTCGAAAAACTAGGATTATCGAATATTCTAACATGGCTCGATTTGATTTCCAGTTAAACAAAGAAGAAAATCAAGCTCTATATATTCTGCGATAAACAACGGTTGACGCGCGGACCGGTAAGAGAGCATTATGACGTCAATTATGACGTCATAATGCCGCATGACGTTCGATACATTACTCCTCGCGTAAACGAAGTCCAGTATAATATCTATTAAAATATATCAATGAGCATGTCAGAATGAAAACAATCAAGGCCTTCTTGTTATTTATCGTCTAATTTACCACGGTTCATCGTTCAGATGCTTCAGTATTTAACCACTCGGGCTAACGCCCTCGTGGTTCAATTCCTACGCATCTGAACTCTGAACCGTGGTAAATCAGACGATAAACAACTCGAAGGCCTTGATTATTTGGTAAATAACCTATGTTGTCGAGCGAAAGCATAGGATTACGGGCGTAAACCTTAGTTTACCGATGTTTACGGGCGTGAACCTGGGTTTAAGAGCGTGAACCATAGTTTACGAACGTGAACCTATGTTTACGACCGAAAATCATAGTTTTGTTCGAAAAACCTAGTTTATCGAACGTAAACCTAGGTTCACGCTCGTCATATGGGAAAATTAGACCCATCGATTTTTCACACGAGTGAAAATATTTTATATAGCGCAAAGAAGGGGTCCTTTACTTTATTTAAATTCATGGAAAAAGTGTTATAGGTATTTTAGCTTTGCAAACGATGTGATAATATTCAATGCATTGTCTTTCTTATGAATATTATATTTTAAAAATGAATTTAAAAGAAAATGGTCTTTTTTGCGTATACTTTATGTCTGTCTATTTACAATTAGAAATATAGTAAAATATGGATATTTTGCTGAAATTTCTTCTGTTTAGCAAAGACTAAATAGATTCTTATGTGTGCTTAAAGACCTTTGCAAACGACTTAGTAATCTATATTCATTTAGCTATTGTTTCATACTAATTTCAGTTTTCTAGGTGAAGAAGAAAATGGTCTTTTTTAAGCATTTTGCAGATGAGTATAGGTTTTTTTTTCCTTATCGGAAAGACTCGAACATTCTCGTATGTTTCCGTCAATTCTTACGGAATTTAAGCTCCTTAACGGTAAAGACTGATATCTTCTCACCCGCTAAACAGCACACATGTACAGATTTATAAATTAGTGGACGCTCCATAATATAATTTGTTTACAGCCAATAGTCAATTTTAAACAGCTTGAGGATCGAAGTTCAAAATTTAAAAAAGAAACGTTGAAATTTTAGGCGGCATATTTTGGGCAAGTTAGAAGTAGAAAATCAAAATTCAAATTTTGAAAGGATGATGTTGAATTTCGCTTACATTGAATTTCGCACAGACTCGGAAATCGAAATTAAAATAAAAAGAATTCGTCGAATTTCGAGGCAGAATTGAAATTAGATCCAGCAGGATGACCGAAATTCAAATATTTTGAGAGGAGCGGTCGTCCAGTGAATAATGTGTCGGCCGCTCAACCTAGGGGTCGTGGTTCGAGCATCCACGAAAGGGGTCACGACCATGACTTCTCATATAATATCAGTACTGGGTTTTCCCGGAAGCTGGTTGTTTAAAAGATAGTTTCACATTCAATACCTGTTTTAGATTCGATTGCTTTGAAAATTCGATTATGCTTGAAATACAATACCGAGAATAATCTATTTAGATTTTTAACAAGGAGCTGTGTTCAATAAACGTTTGATGCCCGGTGGCATCCTTGTCGATACAAAGTAACCTAAGTCCAAAACGAGGTCAAGTTCAAGGTCAAGGTCAAACTGAGGTCAGGTGATGGTTGAAGATGAGGAATGGTCACAGGTTACATCTGCATTAGTATCAAGTCATTCTAGTAAGGGGTATTGATGCTAGACGAAACGGTCCCATTTGGTTAACCTCGTACGGATGGACGGACGGACGGACGGACGAACGAACGGACGGACAGGACAATCACTATATGCCTCTCGCATCAGTAGATGCCGGGGGTATAAAAACTTGAATTTCGATATATCCGATCTTGCACGATTTTTAATCTTTGAATCTTGAGCAGATCGCAGTTTCAGTATTATTCTGAAATTCAGCTTTTCAAAATTTGAAGTACGATTTTCGAGATGGCTCGACACTAATTGCTTGCTCGATATTTGACTTTTAAATTTCAATATCAATCTTGGAACAGGCTGTTCATTCAATACGAGATCGAAATTTGGCTTTAGGAATATTATAAATTTCGATCATTGAGCTGGCCCGAAATTAAAAACTATTTTGCAATTTGACGTTATTCGATCTTCAGGTGTAGCTTAGGATCAAAATTCGATAAGTTATGAAGTTGAATTTCGGTCTTCGAGCTTGCATAAAATTATAAGCTAGTTGGACACCGCTCACGGCATAATAATAAATGTGCAGTTATTTGATTACATAAAAAACTACTTAAAATCTTTATTTCATAATCATGAACATCAAAGAAAGTATTATAAAAGCGAGTTTCCATCTGATTGTAAGAAAGTAGAAATTACTTTTGGAAAATCATTGTTTGGTTTTATAATAATGTGTTTGTTGAGAATACCGTTATAAATGTTATTCTGATTAAACCAACAACAGCCATTTAGGTTTCTATTTTCTAATCTATCTTTGCAATCACTGCAAATTAGACTTAACAATATCCCTAAATCCATATGATCAAAAGTATTAATGTAACGGTACATTGGCGAAGAAGGGTTAGACATCGGCCTGAAATACGGAGTAGGCCGAAAACTAGCGAACAGTCTCGACAGCAGATTTACCTGGCCAAACGTATTATCGGCTTTTGTGGTGATTTTCACGATGGGTCTAATTTTCCCATATGATACCCAAGTTCACATTCGTAAACATTGGTTCCCGTTCGTAAACTATGGTTCACTGTCGTAAACCCATGTTCACGCCCGAAATTCATAGTTGATTTTATAATCCTAATATATCGACCGTAAACCATGGTTTATGTTTGATAAACTAGGTTTCTCGATTGAACTACGAATTTTGGTCGTTATCCTATGTTTACGCTCGTTATCCTATGTTTACGCTCGTGAACCTATGGTTACGACCGTGAATTTTGGATTACAAGCGTGAACCTACGTTTACGAGCGTGAACTATGGTTTACGGCTTTATCCTATGTTTCAGTATTCGAAAAACCTGGTTTTACGTTCGAAAAACCTGGTTTATCGCTCGTTAATCTTAGTTTTTCGACCGTGAACCTGGGTTTACGTAATTATTAGACAATTGGCGTGCCATAAACAGCACATGTCTGAATTATATCCGGTGTAAACACGGGGGAGGAATTGTCACACGAAGGATGGAGTTCTTCTGATAACCTGTCATGTTTTCTTCTGATAACTGTTACGGAGTTCCTGGAAAACGTTACAGAGTTCGTCTGATTTCTGAATGACGTGCCAAGGAATCGTAGGAAAAAATGGTAATTATTTATCTTTAAATAGAGAGAATGGGGTGTAAAACTAAAGTTTGTTGATCAAGGTTGCCC
The DNA here is from genome assembly GCF_021730395.1 of Mercenaria mercenaria. Taxonomy (NCBI): domain Eukaryota; kingdom Metazoa; phylum Mollusca; class Bivalvia; order Venerida; family Veneridae; genus Mercenaria; species Mercenaria mercenaria. The sequence goes on along the minus strand of NC_069378.1, from coordinate 62,538,870 downwards.
AATGTCTTGTGCTATGCGTCAGAAAGAAACTGTTTAGTCTAATAATCAGCGCCACTACTTTGAAAAGAAGACATTTTGAGTAAAATATCGAAATCGTTTGCTCATTCATACATATTATTCTTCTTATTCACGTTCTTCATTCGCAGCACATGCAATAGAATAATTTTAGTGCAAAGTTGCAAGCATATACCACTTTCTAACAATTTTATGCCCGATTTTTCAAATGTTACGGAATTCCGGTGATAACTCTGAAGATGTCACAGAGTTCTTATGATAACTTTTATTACTGCCAAGGTGTTTCTTGAGCTATGTTAAGATACTTTTTAGCTGATTTTATTATTTAAAAAGGGTGTTAACGATGTTCTAACGTAATATATTTATCCAAGGCACAGTATTGTGGTTATATAATGTACGGTATGTGTCTTTTGTAAAGTTTAAAACTATATGCAGTATAATGACATATATAGTAAAATACGAATAGATAATAAATGCAGTAAATTGTATTTTTTCGTTCTATCAATGGATGTGCTAATGTTCGTGAACAACGATTTATTGGTTTCCGTTTTGATTGATCACTGAATTGAAATCAAATCCGTTATCTTTAATTTAGGGTACATCTATTTGCTGCATTTGCAGAGGCTGTCTTTTTCTGAAGTGGTTGATCGGATTAATATGTATGACTGCTGTTGTCATTGCATGCAATTCAATTGCTTGTCTAATTATGCATATTCATACTATGGCCTTTACGTTAAGTTAATATGTAGTAGGTTGAAAAGGCCAATATGCTAGGTAATTGTCCTTTGTTTCAGGATGCGACAGTCAGATGTAAATCATAGTACTGTCACAAAAGATTCCCGACACCGTCTGAAGCAGTTGCTCATGTTGTAAATATTCATCCTATAATACGTCCCGTTTTTAAACGGGCGTATAAAAAATACCTGGAATGTCCTGCGACAGCATTTTATTTGAGAAAGTAAATTTCAAGGTAGCAGATAGTCGCAAGTTGACAATACTGCGATATCGTATAAATATAATTTAACAGGCAAACCTTTTACGATATGGCCTACATTGAATTAAGATCAATCGCTTTGACCGCTTTCGCATTTCCTGTTCAAAAGTCATAGCATGACACGGCAATTGCGTTGTTCGATATCGCGTTCCCATACACAGTTTCATTAATTATTTTAGGATATTATATCCACTACACTTTTATTATGGACAATATCAACAGTATAGTTTTTCTGCAACAAAGCAATTGTTAACAAATACAAATAAGGACCAAATATTAACTATTTTATAATTTTTTTATCTTAAACAGGTAACCTTTGATATCAGAATCTTTAGCTTCAAGCTGACCATCGTCCTTAAACAACTGTTTATGCACAGTCTTGGTTGGTGTATTTATTCTTTTTAATTTTTGTACAAGACTTTCTGTAGTTTCTTTCGTCAACACTTGTATCAAGCCAATTTCTTCGTCATAAGATATTTTTGATTCGCCCTGTCCAATGTCTTCCCCAAGTAAATCAAACGTCCGTGTTTAAAATTTGCCACATGGCCTCAATGTTGTAATTGCGACTTTCCTTTCAGGATGAATATTTACAACCTGAGCAACTGCTTCAGACAGTGTCGGGAATCTTTTGTGACAGTATTTACATCTGACTGTCGCATCCTGAAACAAAGGACAATTATCTAAAGCTTTACCTAGCATATTGGACAAGCCGTCAAGATTATTGATAGTAATACTCAACAGCAGTTTGAGGAGATGGTTAGTAAAGATGTGAAGCCAAAAACATTCCGTAAAGAGATCTTGTCAGCAAAAAGCTGCCTCTATGTAAATAAGGGATTAGCATTTACTGAGATAGAGCAGCATTTTATGAAGAATATTTTATCAAAGAAACATGTAAAAGTTTATCGGATCTTAAAGTATCTTCTGAATGGAAATGGTGATGAAGAACAACTTGAAGGATATTTGAAGAAACGATTTACGGATTATTATACCTCATATCATATGAAAATACTCATGATCCATCATCATGAAGTGTGTGCAAACACTGACATTGAAGACTTAGGACCTTGTGTTCTACAGGTGTTGAAGGAAATGAGTACATATGAAACTGTTGACAGGTTTCCTAGGTTTACCAGTATATATACACACCGTGTGTTCTGTGTGTTACCGTACTTAAAATCCACAATAACAACTTTACAGTCAATGCAAAGATCAGAAGACAGTTACAATTATGAGCGACATAAAATAAACTCAGTATCAAAACAATATTTGGACTCAATTACTTTACTTGGAAAAATTAGGCAACACTGTGTTATATTATAACAAACAGATCCATTCGAAGCATAAAATGCAACAAACCAAAATATTTGCAGACTTGGTTTAATTGCTTCTGCTCAAGAGAGATTATGGAAAGTACAACATCAGGATTTTCATAAATGATGTTGTTGTTTTTTTTCAAAGTAAGAATGTACTATTTTGTGTGATATTTCTTTAATATATACAAATTAATGAAAATATCAAGAAGTACATCTACACTTTCATGTTTTATATCTTCGTTAATAGTTAATACTGTAATGGTAATGTATTTCATTTATTTCTAAAACAAGTTTGATTTCGGCTACACAAATAAGGTGTTGTTTTCACTATTTTTAAAGTAATCAAAGGATGTTTGCAACCATCCTCATATACGATAAACAGAAAATTCCAGTTTTCGTCATGAATATGGGTTGATTTTTTTTTCATTTCATTTAAAAAGTATTACTTGTGACTACGCCACTCATATTTTTATACCATTCAATGAAAAAAACTTATTTATGAAAATAATATCCTCTATTTATTACTTTTATTTCAGTGAATTACTGAAATATTAGAGTGCAATATATTATCTTATTTCGCACTGAAATATCAAACATAATTATGTTGTACTGATAAGAAATATCTTCACTGCTGAACACCATACCTATTTTTATTGGCGGCTAAACTGGTATTCTGGTATTCAAAATGTTAAAGATATTTTGATATAACTCTGAAACAATGTTAGCATTTTGCCTCAATGATGCAAAGGTGATTCATTCTCAGACAAATAAATACAATTTTGTTTAAGTTTAGAAAAAACAAATTCTACTCAGTGAAGTACCATACCTAAAAGCCACTGTATCGGTGAATCAAAATACTAGTAAACAAATCTTATATCTTTTAAGGCTTCAGACTTGCTCTTTTTGTTTATTGAAATCATGCTTAGTAAGTAGGACATTCAATGGCAAAAAGAATATAGATCTATTACCATACGTTTTTTTTTTCTTAAAAAATATATAATACAAGGAATACACCAAGAAAGATGGAATGTATTTACAATTGAAACTTCATAATTGAGCCGTGCCATGAGAAAACCAACATAGTGGCTTTGCGACCGCGCAGTCTGGTCAGGATCCAGGATTGGTTTTCTCATGGCACGGCTCATTTCTAGACCTCACTTATCTCAAAATTCCAGCTATCTCTAAGACATTTTTTAAGTTCTGTCCCATAAACACATGCACAAATTATCAGTTTATGTCAAATTTCGGTTATCTCAAAGTAAAATGATTGCTCTTTTGGAATTTAAGATACCAAGTTTCAACTTTATATGAATTGCCGACAAATGATTTTGAAGTTTTTGAGTATTTTTGTTATGGACAGAACTGCAAGTAGTTTTGGCTAGCTCAGTACGCTTTCATATCTAATTTACATCTTAAAATGAAGAATTGAGACTTGGAACATTTTTAATATTATGCGAGGTTATCAAGGTCCTCGTCCGTTTTTGAAAATCATATTGAGAGGTCTATAGTACCTTCATTTTTATTTTTCAACAAAATTCAACAGGTGTTTGAACTTGTGACACTTTGCATTGTATGGCAGTATGGGTGGTGAAATGTGTGTGTGTGTAGGGGTGGGGTCACTAAAAGTGCGTTTATCAAATAACATAATCCAGTTTGTAGCATTTATTTCTGTTACTTTCATGAAAGATGGTAAATTGCATTAAAGCAACACCCCTGCTTTCAAACCAAATATCCTTTCGCAGATTTACATGGTTTAAACATACAGCAAGATAACCTTCAAACTTTTCCTTTATGATTTTAACTTTCTCCATTTAAGGATTATGTAAATCATAATTTTCTTTTACTGATTTGAAAAAAAATGTTTCACTATAATCTTAAAACTACTTGTACTGTAATAATCCTCATGTTTAAAGATGTAGTGTGGCTTTCATATTATATATCAAGCGAATAAACATTTTGCAAATTTGGTTTTCTTTTTTTAATTTTAGAAAGGTTTTGCTTGATCTTTTTCAAGTTGTCTCATGATAATTAAAAACAATTAAAGGGTTTAAAGATAAGAAAAGGACATGATCTTGTTACTGGTGGATTGCCCGACAGACAGACAGACAGACAGACAGATAACATACAATGTACCTTCAACGGATTTGGTACTAGGAGGAAGACATGCGAAATCACGAAATCTATCCCTCATATCTGAGTTTTCCTTTTACCATATCTTTAGATTGCTACTTCAATGTCGGGTATAACTGCAGATAGAGACTCTTAATGCAGGATCTTGATAATAATATGCTATATAAAGCTAACAGCTCACTATGCTCTTGACCTAATAGAAGAAATTATAATACAAAACACTTGAAGTCCATTTCCCAATACAGAGTGATGATTATTCTCCTCTTTAGGCCTTTATCAAAATTATTTGGTTTACGAACCGCTGGGATGACACATGGATATAGGAGGAGGGAAGATAGACAGAAGCAGTTGGTTTTTTCTCCGTAGTAAAATACCTTTGAAAGGAACATGGCTTGTGTAAATTCTACATAAAATCAAACAAGAAGCAAGATATTTGCTGTGTAGCGATTCTCGTATCGGGTGGCCTCGGTAGCTCAATTGGTAGAGCGTTGGCACGGTAAGCCAAAGGTCCGAGGTTCGAGTCCTGGTCGAGGCTGCACATTTTCCTGAGACTGTTACAGCTGATTGCCAATATAATTTGAATTTGAACTTGTTGTAATCTCTTTCCCATAATCAGGTCCAGAATTTATTTAAGATCATGAATTTATGGCCAGGCGATGCTTTTAACAAAGTGAAGTGTAAGATTGTTACGAAACTTACTAAACTAACCCGTACAGCTTTAAAAACATCACAGGAAAGCTTAAAAAACATAAGATCATATCAAAGGTGAGGTGTGTTTAAGCATAATTACGTGTCATTTGTGACATATATAATTCTAGTGAACACGTTAGAACTAGATTAACTAACTCGCTTTGTGTTCATTGAATCGTATTGAAGAAAAGAAATTAAATGTAAATGAGTCGATCAGTTTTAAAAGACAAAATTTAACGGGTGTGTAATTCAAACTTACGACAAAAAAGGTATAATACGAATACCGTAACCACTTGGCCGCGAGAAATCATTGACTACATCGTATACGTGCATTTTTTACTTGTTTTGTTTGTTTATATTTCAAAACGTCAGAAAATTGTGCGATACCTTTACGTGTGCGCTCTATTGATAAGTATGTTTGGTGTCATTTTCTCTTACTGATGTTTGCTAGGTGCTATCTAACGGGAATTCCATTTTTGGTTCCGGGCTTATCCCGCTACCAAAGTCACAAGTTTATTTCTAGCAATCATATATCATCTTAATTTTTTTCCAAATCACATCCAAAGGATGTTCATGTGCTACACAAAATAGTCCCATTCATGAACAATGCGGATAAATTATCAATGATCAAGCAGTTCTGTTTTGCTTTGTATCTATTCACACTGACCATTTAGATTATATAAGACCTATCAATGATAAGGTTTTATAACCCATGGTTACATCACAAGCTAGGTCAGGCAGAGTTCATCTTAGATATATGAGGCATATTTGTATTTGTTTCTAGTTCATGTATATTATAGATTGGCATTTAAACAGAAAATAAATCTACCAAAACCCGCAACCACCAGACATCCCTAGACTTTGATTTATAAACCGGGAACCCTAATCAGAAATTTTAGACGAATGTTTTTTCTTTAATTTATTAGGAAAACAACGATTTTCAACATAATTTGATGAAATTTTCATTGTGAGAATATCAAAAATGCAGCATAAAAATGAATTAAGCAATTTTGTAAAAAAATAAATAATCTGAAAACACAGTGTGTGGGTAGTCGCTTTAAGAACTAAGACATAATTATGATGATCTTATACCCGCTGAAAAATTATAGATAGCAATACTCAACAGTGGTTTACAGAAAATGTCAGACAAGAGCTCGTAGAGCAAGAAATGCTCCCCTTGATGCACTCAGTAATTGCAAATTGCACAGGGAACACAAATTATTTGGTCACTGTACACTGGCCGTTCTACATACTGACCTCAAATCAATAGATGTGGGTCATTACCCGTCATAAGTAAACCCCGTATCAAATGTGATCTGAGACCGAAGCATTATCTCGTTAAAACGTTCTACTGTTCTGGGTCAATGTGACCTTGACCTTTGATCTACTGACCTAAAAATCGATAGGGGTTATTTGCTGGTCATGATAAACCTTGCTACTAAGTTTCAAGATCCGAGGCCTAATCGTTCTGGTTATCATCCTGAAATTATTCAACTGTTCTTTGTCAGGATGTGTCCCTTGAGCAACATCATACGGTGTCTATATTTCAGAACGTATTAGTTTTGCAAGAGCTTGATCAAAGATAGAGAATCTTAATGACAGAAATCTTATCACCAAGAAATTATTACAGCAGGGTTACAGTTATCATAAGCTTCGGAAAGCTTTCAGTAATTTTTACTAAAGACCGACCGAACTGTTAGAAAAATACAATACAATACTAAGCTAAAAACACTTGTTCTACCTACCCCTTCAACCTCCCCCACCCCCTCCTCCAATAACACCTTACCACTTCCTCCCCCTCTATTTGTATTTGGCATAAATCTATATGAACTTGTTTTTTAAGCAAGCCGTCTGTAATATTTTTCCGTTACAGCTTCTTTTTGTTGAAGGCCTACTATGCGTGGCTCAGAGGCAGTGTTTTAAGTGCTCTGTACTTCCTAGAAATCTACCCTAACCTATTATCTTGTGACCTTTAACCCCAAAATCAATAGGGGTCATCTTCTGGTCATGATCAATATCCCTATAAAGTTGCGTGATCCTAGGCCCAAGTGTTCTCAAGTTATCGTCCGGAAACGGTTGAATTGTTCTGAGTCACTGTGACATTGTTCTTTGACCTACGGACCTAAAAATCAGTAGGGGTCATGGGTATGCGTGAGAGTGGGTACATGTAGTAAAACTGATACAAAGACAGAGTGAGCAGAGTGATTCCGAATATTTCGAACTTGAATATAAAGTTCATAATTATTCTAGAATAGTTGCTGCTTGTTTTTCTTGTTTAAAATAGTAGTCTTCAGATGCTCACACGCTTTAATAATACCAAGATTATAAATAATTAATAAATACGGGGCTTTTTACACGTCCAGAAAATTTGTGTGATGCGTTCACATATAAACAAAGGAAAATTTCAAACGATGCGATGTTGAAACTTGGTAGTTGATTTAGATCTTTAGCTTTAGCTAGTAGCTAAAGCACTGGTTAAAACAGCATGATAAGTTTGATTTTTTCTTTTTAATCACATTATTATCTATGAGTAGGTGTAAACTGACAGTAAATAAGTTCTAAGTATGCTTGTTCACCATTTTTGTGGGAAAAATCAGTACCTACCGAAAGTATGGTTAAAACAAAATTTGAAAGGAAAGTAGGAAATCCAACCATTTAAAAGTGTTAAAGGTAAGTTAATATAAAAATCAGATACAATAATAAATCTTGACTTTATGATGGCGACTTTACTATCTGGTGGATAGAAAGCAGCCTGGAATTGTATTTGAATGATTGTTTGACAAGTATTGTGAATTTTGCAAATAGCAAAAAGACGTTGAGTTTATTCAGACAGGGATGGAGAATCTTACGCCTGATCTGGTTGATCAGATGCATCGATTAGTACCATACATAAAATAAACAATAACAACTTTGAAAATATTCGAAGATAACTTTACAACTGTAAAGGAGATAAAATAAAGTCAGTATCAAGACAGTATTTGGATTCTTTTACTTCAAATAGAAAAAAATAGGCAATGTTGTGTTATATTATAGCAAGAAGATCCCTTTGAGGCATAAAATGCGACAAACAAAATATGCGAACAAATTTCATGTTTTAAAAACTATCTTGTAAAATGCTATAGACTTGTTATCTTTTTTTACTGAATTCTTGCTTAGTATGTAGAAAATACAATGATGAAAAGGACTAAACCTTAACCATGGTTTTGTTTTTTGTTTGTTTGTTTTGGGGGTTTTTCAATAAAATACCATAGAAAGATTATGCCAAAAGTAAAGATGGAATGTGGCCGAGTGGTTAAGGCCGCTGACTTGAATCACTTGCCCCTCATCAATGTGAGTTCGGTGTTTTGCCAGTATCTGCTCTGAGTAAATTTATATCCAATGTACTGTCAGACGGACAGAAAATCCATACCATTATGAGGTCAGATACTTTTCTTCAAAAAATAAAACATCTTGTAAATTATATCCAGTGTGTTGCCATTTTTTAACCAGAAGCTGACAATACACTGACACTAGTGCCAGTTTACTGCCAGAAATGGAAATTTTAAGGCCGTTATCATACCATGTTCCATCCAATAGCAATTCTGTTTCGAGCTTCCAGCCAGTGTGTTGTCATTGTCATGCCAGAAACTAGTTATTATACATGCAATGAAAATCACAGGTACAACTCCATGTAATGAATTTAATAAGATATTACAATGAAATATTAACACTTAGTATTTGTATGAGGAGACATTATAAGGCCAACAGACGGCACTTAAAGACTGCTGTTGATACAGTTGATAAATGTGTAAAATAATAATTCAGACTCATCCCGGTTGAGCCTGTTCATGAGAGGTAATGAAACTTGCAACACCTTTCACAGATCACAGATAACAAGAAACACTAGCAAGGTTTTATTTATACTGACCCTACGTACAGAAAAGTGACAGGTTTTACTTTCTGCAATCTTGCTTAACCAATCCCTTGAAATGTGTGCTTCTGTTATTCAAAATAATAAGTTACTGAGTACATTAGCCGTTTGCTAAATTCTTACGAGAACATTTATGTTCTGTGTTGCTTTAGTTTTCTCTCATGATAGAACTGAGTTTACTGCAGGTACGTTTTATCTAAAGTATGCTATGACAAATTCAATTTTAGTGTATAGTGCATGTTTTCTGACCTGGCGGAGATATTTTTAGTACAGGCTGTATCATTATAATCAATAGGTAACTTGGTGCAATCGGATTTATTCGTATGGAATGAAACCAAATCTAATGATGTAGCGGATTACCCTAAACAGTCGCAGTTGTCAGGGACTGGCTTCAACCGACCCTAACATGAATGCTAAACATACTGTTAAAGAACTCCGATGGTGATATCAGAGTTCTGTAGCATTTTTCTTTAAATTTCAGCCATTTTGTACACCAAAGAGTTGTACAAGCATTCAGTTGGGACTTTAATTGTTGGGGATTGTTATTAAACAAGATATCAGTGTTAGTATTAACGAGAACATTCAATGTAAGCATGTAAACTTTCTTAAAAAGAAAATACATTTTTACTATAAAATAGATACCCCTTCCTACCTCCACAAAAAATCCTGCCACTATCCCTTCAAAATAATCCATAACTTATATATGAATCCTACATTAAAAATCAACAATGCATGAAAGTATGTAATGGATTTGGTGTAACAAACTTGTTCCTTCCATTCTTTGCCGTGTCTCATTCTACAGAAAGTTCATTTCTTGGAACCCAGACGGGCACCTAGCGTCCTCCTCCAAAACAGAAGCTGAAAAGTTGCATCATACCGACACTGTTAGTATGATGTTAAACCCAAACAAAAAGAGCATATGTTATGGTCACTGCAAGATCAACGACCTTTGTACTTCTTCGTATGTGACAGTAGCAGCACGCGATATTGTTAGAAGTGATTTTAGATTGGCAGTCTTACGTTTAGTACACGACACCTTATTTTCGTACGTTTTATAGTTACAAGTTATGAACTTGAAAATTGATGCTCTACCAGTCGACTATTCATACATATGTTTGTTTTGTCTTGTTTATTTGTTATAGATGGGATATGTGAATAGGTCTACATGTAATGTTTGCATTTGCTTTAAAGTAGTTTAATACTTTATACCAGAAATATTATCCTATATAATACCAGTTAATATTAAATTTCAAATAAAAGCATATAATGGATTATAGATGGATTGTTGCTTATAAAGCAGAATATAACACACCTAAAATTATTTTCCATTGAGTTTCAATGGACCGCAATTGTGCAACATTTTTTCCATATGAACGTGGAACGCTTTTATATCGGATAACGTTGTAATGAAAAGAATCGCGTGACGTCCAAGGCGTCCACGCGCACGTTGCGACAACAAATTGACGTTATATTTATAAAAAATATTAATGCGCACCAGTTTGATTTGTTTATTACATTTTCGGAGAATCTTTTTTTCTTATTTTTCCTGTCTTTCGTTACAAAACGATAATTTAGACATAAATTAATTATTTGATAGTAGGTATGTAATAAAAAGGTTATCAACTTTGTATGTCGCGCAATAATTTTTATTTATTTATTTGGGTTTTACGGCGCACCAACACATGGCGCCAAACAGGACTACAAATTTTGGTTTCACATCTCATTTACATCGAAATAAAAACGTTAGGTATGGAATCAAAATTTGCGAACCTGCTGGAATCACAGAGTTACAGCAAAACCAAGTGTTAAGACCCTATTAGTTGCCTCTTACGATCATGCAAGGGTAAAGCAGTGGTTCCAATTCTTATCACACATAGATCGTCCCAGAACCACATGGGGCCGCGCAATATTACCGCTGCAGAACTCGTGCATATATCCACATACAAAGTTGATAACCTATAAATACAGCAACGACCTAACTAACATACAGTTATGTAAGAACATAATGAAAATGACTAAAACAGAGAGCTTTGAAGTACTTAATAGATAACTGAAATTTATGTCTGTGCACTCAAAGTACGACCAAGGTAATGTTAAAAAGGAAGAACACCAATTACATCATACTATACGTATCTACAGTTCTATAAATTCGACAAGAAAGTTCAGATCAAGCCTAATCACAGAAGTGATGGAGTTGAACAACAAAGTTTTTCTGTTGGTGTTAGCTAGTTTTGGATTAGGTAAGTATTTATAGATTTTGATAATATCTTATCCCTCTTAACTTAGTATAACTGTTGCATGTTCTTTAGTTCACTCAGTATATATACTTCTCTATATGCAGTACAATTACACCCGTCTGTAAAGACCACATTGGGAGAGCCAAAATGTGGTCTTCATTGGAAGGCGGTCTTTATTCACAGGTTAAAATACACTGTAAATGGGAAACAAAACATGTGATCTCTGTTCAGAAGCGGCCTTCAACACAGGTTTGACTGTACAAATATACTGGTACAGCCTGTTTTACAATAAGTGTCCCAAGTTTAGCTATATATCGAGTTTACAAAATACCGGTATGTAATATATGTTACTACTGTTGTCTTCACGTTTCGTGCTGTTCAGTATATAGAGATTTTCCTAAGGATTTATGAAGCAAAGAAAACGTGCCTAAAGTTTTGCCATGATATGCAGCTCTATTATATATTATGAGGAATATACCAATGTTTTTATTAGACATTTGTTATAATTCCCGCCAAAATATATTATATTCTATACTACGTCTAGCCACGGATAGAAACGTACTAATCCGTACCTGAAAGTAGTAATCCGTATCAAATCGTACCAATCCGTACGGCTCAGGTACGGATCTATACGGATAACTACCTTTCTATCCGTGACTAGACATAGCTATCCGCGCCGTATGTGTGACTGGGGTATAAGAGTATGGTGATGCGTTGCATTTAACAGTATATAAAAATGTCGCAACAACTGAGAGACTGCCACGATAACTCAAACGGACATGAGGCAATACCATTTCAGTTATGGTGAGATATGATTTAACGAAAGGAGGGTTTCCGAATGGCTTTCTGGTCCTCACATGTAGTCTCGTATTCATATTTGGACTCGGTGTCATTCGAGCCATTTGATTAGATTTCGTAATAACAGTCCACTTAACGTAATAATGAGAGGCACGGGGGATGTTGCACATTTCAGTACCTCTGACAGACTCGACAAACCGAGTCTGCTACTATTTCCCTTGACTTGTTAGATTATGAGACAAGTATAATCTTTATTAATGTATGATTGAACAGCAGATATATATCGCATATATATGATATTAAATCAAACAGCAAAAGTGTAATGACATTCATTTCTTTTTAATTATCGAGACACATTTTTATTACAAATTACTTCTTAAAACGCTCGATTAATTTATCATCATAGGTTAAAATTGGGTAGGAGTCGCTTTCCAAAGCTTCGAAAAATGGATGTATTGCCATAAGTAATGTGAGGTATTAGATGATGATGATGACATATGCTTAATTTTATAGTGTGCGGAAAGTGTTTCAATTTAATGGCTTTATGAAACGTGATGACATATGCTTTTATATTTCATAGTGTGTGGAGTGTCTAAATGGTTTTATGAAACATGATGACATGTGCTTTTATATTTCATAGTGTGCGGAGAGTGTCTAAATGGTTTTATGAAACATGATGACATGTGCTATTATATTTCATAGTGTGCGGAGTGTCTAAATGGTTTTATGAAACATGATGACATGTGCTATTATATTTTATAGTGTGCGGAGAGTGTCTAAATGGCTTTAAGAAACATGATGACATATGCTTTTATATTTCATAGTGTGCGGAGAGTGTCTAAATGGCTTTATGAAACATGATGACATGTTCTATTATATTTTATAGTATGCGGAGAGTGTCTCAATGGCTTTCTGAAACATGATGACATGTGCTACCATATCAGTCATGACACAGAGACCTGGATTGATGCATTAGTATGATACATATTCTCAGAATAAAAATATTGAATAGATAAATTTCTGTAAAAGTTGTTTATAGCACTTTTCCAGGTGCTGTTTGCATAATTTTCGAGATAATATATTATTGAAGCAAGCACAGTTCTACCCACGAGTACCCACGAGTACATTCCAAATGAAAAGTTTGTAATACTTTTAATATACTTGTAATGAATCGAATTAAAGTGTAATGTTGCATGCCCTTTTCCATACATTCTGTTAATTTAGATTTCGCTTTCAAACGATGAGTATGTAATTAACAGTGTATACAGGATATTCTTTTTTACTTTTTTATTCGCTTTAATTCCTATATTCAAAAGCTCTGTCTTGGTTGGACGTCCAGGATAGACAAAATTAATGTTAAACTGGAAACAAACTTCCATCTCTAAAACAGGTAACTTGTGATAAATTATATGGGGCGCAGCTGGTGGAGATTGAGACGGCTAAAGAGAACGACTATCTTGTCAACAAAACATCTGGTCTAAGGGGTAATATATTTCAAACATCGTTGTACATAACTTGAAAAAGAACTGAGCAAGATGCTGTCTCTTGTGGTGTCAATGCGTATAATCATCTGAGTTTGACACGGAATAGGACTGTCTTTTACATCTCACAATTCCATTAATCCCGTTATTATCTCTTTATTTAAACAGACGAAAACGGCTGTCTATTTTCCTGAAATGCTCGTGTATTTTCAATTAATTAAAAACGCATTTTCAATTGATTAAAAACGTATGTTGGTACTTGTCACACAAATATGACGATAATTGTTTGTGTTGAAATGTTAAATAACGCTACACTTTATTCCTAGATAGATATTTTATATCTATGTCAAACAGCTAAGTTCTGGGTCGGTGGAAATGACTTACAAGTTGAAGGGCAGTGGAAATGGGCCACATCAAATGAGGATGTTCAGTTTACAGCATGGGGTCATCATCCCAGCAATTCAAATAGAAATGAGAACTGTATGGAGATTGCTGGGCTAACATGGAACGATAACCAGTGTGATAGATCCCAACGTTATATCTGTGAAAAACCTTTGTAAGTGTAGCAAGCATATATAAATATATATATTCTTGTCTTATACAATGTTACCCACAGTGATGCTTTGTATTTAGGCGTTTCTTAACGTGGTTCTAAGACTGCATACATGTATAAGTAAGTTTGTTTTTGGCACTGCGTTCTTGCCATTTGCAGGTTTATATAATTATAATATTTTTATAACAATTTGTTTCAGCTATTATTGCCGATAATTTACAGGCATGGTATGATCATATGAAAGAAAACATTATTCGTGCGAAAAAATAAAAATTATATAAGACTAAGAATTTTACGATATAGACTCCCCCAACATTTTACAAAATTCGTTTGCCAAGAATAATCAAGGCCTCAAAATGTACGAGATAAAAGTAATTACTCTACGATGCTACGTTAAAATATTACTACTGTGAGATAAGCGATGTGTGCTTCAAGTTTTGCTCTTTATCAGACAGGTATAATAACCAACTGTATATTCAAAAGTACCAATAAGTTTGTTTGATAATTGGACATTCATAAATTAAAAATTTGCTAATTGTATATGTGGTGAATAGGATAGTGTTGTGATAATCATTCGTTGAATTTTACGTTCACGTACTTGGAAACAACTTACGGGAATGTCTGGTAGCTTGTTTTTAGTGTTTGGTGCGCTGCGTAATACATTTGTACATTTTGCCATATCAAACATCATATTTACAAGAAATGATGCTCATTTTTAATTTGTGTGTTTTTATCTTTGCTGTGAAGCAAAACAGATTTGCTTTAACAATTATATTTTGAAAAATCGCGTTAACTTGATTAACTTTTTTATCGATGATAAATACATGCTGCATCATAATCAAATTTTTAATCAACGTATTTTGTAAATAATGCCTTTTATCAAGTCAGGCACAAGCAAACATATTTATCTTCTGAATTCCGCTGTTTAATCTGGAAATCGATAAAATATGTTAAATACCAGTCAAACATACGGTGCAAATAGGTACGTCTAGCTACGGATAGTAACCCATATCGATCCGTACGGATTGGTACGAATTGATACGGACTACTACTTTAAGGTACGTTTCAAAACGGATTACTACGTTTTTATCCGTGGCTAGACGTAGCTTTCCGCGCCGTATGTGTGACGGGGGGGGGGGGGGGGGGGGGGTAAAAGCTATTCATGAAACTGTAACACTTTAATACACATATTTAAATCCTCAAAAAGTTTGCACGAGATATGCACTCTATTTTGATAAAAATTTAACGGACATAACTATATGCCAAACAATATCAACACAAATTATGTAAGGAGATGTATACATGTTGAATAATTCTCGATTTGTATTTATTTTCAGAAACGGAAATCAGATCATCGGATAGAAGACTTATTAATTGATGTTTAAGTAATATGAAATCGAATATGAAAAGAATCTAATTAAAAAACTGAAAATAGTCTTTAACTAGATAATTTGTTGATTCCAAATAATAAATTCTCCTTGATATAATGGCATAGAGGGCTTTAAGCATACCATATATGTTATTGCCGCAAGGCGAAAAGATACATTACCAAAACCGAGGTTTGTATTACGGTACACTTCTTAAGAAAACCCAATGTTTTCAACTATCAAACCTCCTTTCTTGCGAACACGATAGAGACCACATTTTGCAAACAATTTTAATCAAACTTGCACACAACTTGTATTGGCATAATATCTCGATTCCTTTCGAAAACTGGCCAGATTCCATCATGGGTTCTAGAAGTATGGCTCCTTAAAGAGCCAAAATTTGCTTTTTTGGCTTGTGAACACGAAAGAGACCACATTTTGCAAAAAACAAAACAAAAAAAACACTTTATTTAAACTTACACACAATTCGTATTGGCTTAAGGTGGAATGCGCCCCAATTTTTTTTTGCCGAATATTGTTCTGAAATTTATACTGTACAAAATTCAGGATATATGCGATTGAGTTCCGGTTTTACTTTTTTGCCATATGGTTCGTGTTTTTTGCTATTGTGTCACAAACATGGCCCCTGACGTCACTTTCCGTGCAACGCCGAGTTCCGAGTGTTTTCGGCATTCTTCCTTTCCAGCGCTCTGAATGTCATATAAATGAAAAATACAAAATAATGTTCATTTTGCAAACAGAAAATACTACTCAATGGTATAAAATTCAGTGAAATGAAATTGACGCTTAGGACGTCAGAGACGATTTTGTGACGTCAGAACGGAAAAAATCACATCAAGTTTTGCTAAAAAGTTTGCCTTAAAATTCAGTTTATAAAAAATCGGCTCGATCAAAAAACGTATAATTTTGGTATGTTGTTTCGCAATGTGTGTACGTCTAGTAGACACATAAATACTTGGGGGGTCACCGACTTTAATTTTTCAAAATATAACATTACCCTCACCCCCACACGGTTTGTGGCTGTATGACGTTAGGGTAAAAAAGAATGTGTTTCAACTTACACAACTCACGTTCGAGTTAAAAACGAGATGTATTTATTATAAGAAATTTTCACGATATATTCGATCTCAACTTCAGATGCCATGTACTAGTGAAAGGAAACACCTTTGACAAAATGTATATCTTGTACATTGTCCGTAAGTATTTGACCTGACACTCATCAATCTTCACTAATATTTTCGGACGTTTTCGTTACTTTACGCAATATTGTATCCTGAAAAGATCTAAAATTACACAAATAACCTTTATAGTTAACCGTCTGACTTCCACGCACGTTACCACGGGTACGAAATTACAGCAGACCATTTTTTTAAATTCAATATAATGAAGTGTTACCATATTTGCTTTTATTCTTTCAATATCTTTTGCCACGATTTTCACGAATTCTAATTGTTTTCTTTTATTTTATCCGTAGGACATGAAAATAAGAAGCGACAGACTCGCCCGCACTCTGAGAGACATGTTGTTTTAACCATGACGAGAACTGACCTAGATTTTAACCATATATCAGTAAGAGCAGTCTGTCGCTTCTGACTATTGACAATAAATAACAAATGCTGATTGAATGGGATAAGGCCGTGACTTTTATTATTATAATATCATTACAGAAAATTAATGAAATATCATGGCATATTGTATGAGATAGAAGTATCATGAAACGCATGTCGGACTGTTGCTCATAATACATGTTGATTAACCAATGATCAAAAGTCTTTTTCGATAATATCCTTAGATGCGAAATGTCATTTACATAATTTACACCCTTTATCAAACATGTCATTAAGATATTTCAGGTCCGTAATCACCTGAATGTTATTACATGTTTAAAAAAAATCGACTTTTTTCTTTAACACTTTCTTAGCAAATCTCACCATATGTCTCTTAATACTTTCATGTCAATTCATTTCATTCCGAATTTACCGTTAATACATGCAGCTTCGCATATCCTTTAGATTATTTTGTTAAAAAATGACGATTAAACGTGTCATGTCTTAATGGGGTAGGGATAAAATATCGACAAATATTGAAAAATTAAAATCGGTGACCCTTAAGTATTTATGTGTCTACTAGACGTACACACACTGCGAAACAACACACCAAAATTTTACGTTTTTTTATCGAGTCGATTTTTTATAAACTGGATTTTAAGGCAAAATTTGTAACAAAACTTGATGTGAGTTTTTCCGTTCTGACGTCACAATATCGTCTCTGACGTCCTAGGCGTAAATCTTAATTTGCTGAATTTCATACCATTAAGTAGCATTTTCTGAATGCAAAGTGACAATTATTTTGTAGTTTTCATTTATAAGACATTCAAAGCGCAGGAAAGGAAAAATACCGAAAGCACCCGGAACTGGGCGTTGCACGAAAAGTGACGCCAGGGGCCATGTTTGTGACACAATAGCAAAAAACACGAACAATATGGCGATAAAAGAAAACCGGAGCTTAATCGCACATATCTTGAATTTTATACAGAATAAATTTCAGGACGAAATTCGGCAAAAAAATTTGGGGCGCATTCCACCTTAATATCTTGGTTCCTTTCGAAAACTGGCCAGACCTCGTCAGGGGTTCTAGAGTTATGGCAAGTTTGCTACTTTTTGGCTTGGGAACACGATAGCAACCACATTTTAAACAAGTAGGATGTCTCTTGTTAGATGCATTTCATCTAAATCTAATCATATTACAACTTTCTTTGTCCCCCGTCCCCCCGCCCCTAGTTACTTCTTGGTAATGATGCATTAGAAATGCTGAAACCCATTAGAATTAACTGAAGTAAATAGTATATATTTTTCATCTTTCTATAGGTCTTAAAATATAAAATATCTTTTGATTTAATTCGTGGTCTGTGTCGCATTCCTTGGTGATCATGATGAGTCTAAATTGAATAGATGCATTTTGATTGTACTAAATCAATTACACTGACTAACAAAATCGAAATGATAAATCGGACAATATGATTACAAGCATATATCCAATAGTAACCTATAGCAATGTTTAGATGAAAATTATGATAAACCGTTAAAACTAATCAAGAAATATAGATGTACATAAAGAACAAATATAAAAAGTAACTACATACTGTATTGACAACATGTCTTTTATTTTGACACATTAAACAACGGAATAGATTAAATTTTATCACAGTCTTTTTTATAATTTTCATGTATTTTCATCACAGTTCTAGTACATTCTCTTTATTTTTAACACAAACAAAACATCTGGAATTAACGCACTTTTTTGTGCCAAAAGTTTAAGGTGAGGTCTATCACAGTGACAACAGAATAACTGCTACATAATTCTGACTTATTTTAAATAAACATGTTTAATACCACTATAATTTTATTCAAGTGGCTTGTCGTGTACAAAAAGGATGGTCTATCATTTCTCTCTGAGCCTTGAAAACTGGAAATTATGTAATTCCCTGTAACACAGAAGCTTCTGAAACTGAAACTTATTGGTCTGAATAAGGAGCCTCAGATAAAAATAGTGGTTTTTATTTATTATTTTTCTTAGAAATTTGTGCAACTTTAAATAATCTAGATTTTTCAGAGACTTTACAACCATTAAGACATAAATCAATGTTCCTTTTATAAAGATGTGCCTTACTGTTGATTTCTCAGACTTCTAATAAAAAATGCATTCCTTCCCGTGTAGAAAATACTAATAACATCCTTCTGCAGTCTGTTTCATACACCGGTAAAACGAGATCTCATTCAGTTCCCATGTGATGTTGGTGAGAGTTGCTCTATATGCCTTTCAGGTTGCCGATCTTTTTATTTTTATAGCTCTTTGCTTATAACAATTTTCTTTAAATGACACAAAACATGTATCAGAAATTAAAAGAATCACTTTCTATTAAACGTTGAATACAGGTACACACAATATTGTTATAAGTATTTCACTTTAGCAACTTGACCACATAACTGCATGACTGGACATTACTTATCACTTTACACAATTTTAAAGAACAATTAATGTTTGCAATCTTATTTTCGTTGATTATTACTGGTCAAGACTAAACCCACTGACGAATTTCCGTTGACGCTGCGTTCTTAACAACAGATGCAATCTTATTATACATGTGGTGAAAAACGTTTGGCAAAAAAACAAAACAACCCCAACAAGGAATAGAATAACAGTTTTTTGACTTTGTATCTAAGCAGTTAAACACAAATCTGAAGTTACTGGTAATACAAGAAAACAATTTGTTCTAAAACGTTAATTTCAAATTTAATATCACAGTTACAAAATAAAAATATATAAATTTAGCCGATGTTTACAAGTTGTCCAAGTTTGATAGGTGGAAACATCACAGACGATATGATGTCAGATTTTGTGAGTGACCTCTTTTTCGTGATTTTCTCTCCAGAAGTGGGATGCTGGTCCTTGTCACGTATGCGCTTCACAAACAGCTCTGGGAGGTGCTGCGTCTTCTCTTTTTGTTGCTGTAAAGATTCAAATAAAATACATTTCAGTTACACAGAATGCATACCGTATTTATGTAAGTATTGTCCGCAAGATATTGGGTGTTTTTGAGCATGATATTTATTTAAGTAAGAACAAGTGTATATACACTTATCTATACAAAGCCGGCAATCACTAAAAGAAATATACAAACAACATCTAATTGTTACTATATGCTGAAAAGAGATGTTGGAGGGACAACACTAAGACTGCTGTCAAAATTGGAGGTAGGGAAGGTGAAAGGGGCGGGGGATAAATGAATAATCATTTTAAAGACATTATTTTTTTTAACAATTTCTACTCATTGCCATCTATCAATATGATCAGATTCTATCAGTCGTTGCTATTTAAGTTATTGCACAGATAGTAATTGAAAACTGAGAGAAAGGGAGATATATCTAAAACTATTAAAGATATAATTACGGTCCAATCACTCTGAATGTTTCATATTACATGTGTATCTATTACTACAATATACCAAATTTCATAAAATTCTCATTGGTAAATCATACTTTGATATTATGGGAGGATCATAACACAGAGACTGGTGGTATTTCTTCTTTGATGTAGCTCATCGCTAAGATGGGACTGGATTTTGTACCAGTACAAATCTGTTCTACGCAAGTTACTATCAATTCGGAAAACGAATCAGTGATACAGCACAAATGAGTTTTTAGTCACAAAGTCTTTTATGAAATCATTAGAAAGAACATAAGCCCAAACAGAGGGATTGGGGATAATCCAACCTGAAACACATACTTTACAAATATATTTAGAATACGAATAGTGTTGCCACATACGAACATAACTGGTAATGCTTTGTCATATTTTACGTTTTTTATATACTTTCATGTCACAACTTAAGATGTCGTATATGAAAGCCAAATTAGTAATAATAAGGATAAGGTAACTTTTGTTTTTACAGATTCCTTTAATCAAAATGAGTCGACTATGTTTTTACAGATCATTTAATCAAAATGAGTCAAGTATTTTTAACAGATACATTTCATCATAATGAGTCAACTAATGCGGAATAATTTTTGATATCAAAATCACAACATGACAGAACAATACTTGCGAATCTCCAACACCTCTGCTTTAAATTCAGTGATGTTTCTCAGTCCGACAACAAACACTGAATACCTTATTTTAAAAACATAGAAGTTTATAAA
Organism: Mercenaria mercenaria; assembly: GCF_021730395.1. Taxonomy (NCBI): domain Eukaryota; kingdom Metazoa; phylum Mollusca; class Bivalvia; order Venerida; family Veneridae; genus Mercenaria; species Mercenaria mercenaria. The sequence goes on along the minus strand of NC_069378.1, from coordinate 62,517,662 downwards.
TAATATGGAACTTTAAACAAACAAGAACTAACAACGGTTACAAGAAAGTTTAGAACATTTCTAAGATAGTTCTTTGGTTAAATCGTGAAACAATTGTAAAGCTTTAAAATTTTGAAACAACGATTTTAAAAATGAGCGTTTCTTTTTTAAAAATATAGTCGAAAAAAATTTCTTATCAAAACATATCAAACAGATAAAGTACATGCACATTTCATGCAGGGAATAGTATACATATTGCAGGAGGCATGCACACAGCAACAGAGCCAGGGGTTGTATCATGACAGCATACCAAACTACTCAAAAGTTACATTATCATCAGGATCATCTCATTAGAGCCTTTTCAACTATTCATAGATCAATTTCAAATTTGAGGCTGTCTCAGCTATTAAAAGATAATATTAAACTCAGAGTTCGCCTCATGACAGTCCATTTAACTATTCAAAGATGAAATGAAAATCTGGGATCGTATCATATTAGCCTTTTCAACTACTCAAAGATCAAATTAAAATCTACAACTCCTTGAAACATCTTAAAATAATATAATATTATGATAGAAAGGCGTTATGATGCACATAATTTGCCTTTTTAGAATTTTTTTTATATCTTTGTTAGATTTTTTTCAAATGTTGGATAATTTCAAGATGGAGCTGATCACTTTAAAAGGCAAACCATGCTATTTGAATAGCGACATATTCATTTACAGTACCAAAATGCAAGCTATTATGTTTATATATAATATTATAAACAATATTATGACATTGATGACTATAAACATCCAAAGTGACATATTTTACACATATTATTCATACATTGGTGAAGACACATATATTTCAACATTTTGTGCTGTGATAACAATATTTTGTACCTTTCTCTTTCAACAAGTCTATATATATTTTATCGGACATAGTTTCCTTATATAGTTTGTCTGCCAACGCAAGGTTTTTCACATATTTTGTAACCTTGAAATAGAAACAGGAATGCATCATTTTTGGTCTATACCTCATCAGCATAGCGCTATATAGCTTGATATGTCATTTTAGATGTAAAAGGGAGTCAGTATCGAAAACTGAAGCGACTAACCAACACAATTTATGCAAAAAATAATTTCTTCTTTGGGTTTGGTCTCAGTTTCTATGCATGTAACAAAACAGAGGAAATATATAATTCACACTCTGGTTCAATTTTCTACACTTATCACTACATTTACAAGTACCGATATTCAGTACCTTTGGTTTTGTTCTTGTTTTCTCACATTTAATCAACAGAGGAAATATAACATGCTGTAAGGTTCACCTATAAGTATACATTTGATTTCGATCTCTCTTTTGTAGCATTTCATCAAAACAAAACATTTTACATGCTATTAGTTTTAACTTTTAGCATACATTTGGTTTCGGTCTCTCATTTCTGGCTAGCATTTCATCGAAACAAGAAAATTCACATACTGTTAATTTAAACTTCTGGTATCACAATTCACGCAATAACCTTTGTTTGTATCTCATTTTATTCCTACTTAAAGACGAAAACTAGCGTGCTGTTAGTTTTAAATTTCAGCATTCTACCAGTAATTCATGCATTTACTTACAATTAATCAACAGAGGAAAATTCAAGTGTTAGTTTTAACTTTTAGCATCATCATTCATGTAATGCCCCTTATTTTTGTCTCGTTTTTCTCCTACTTAATCATTAGAGCAAAAATCGTATACTGTTAGTTTTAATTTCAGCATTGTACCACTTATTCATGCAAAACCATCTGTTCCTGTCTCCCTTTCTTGGATTTAATCAACAGAGAAAAAATCATACTACTATTAGTTTTAATTTTTATCACCCTACTTCACGCATTTCTGTTTTTCTTTTTTGTCTTGCTCTTTTCTTGTATTTAATCAACAGCAGAAAATTCACATGCTGTTAGTTTTAACTTTTAACACCCGTAATTCACGCAATGCATTTTGTTTTTGAACTCACTTTTCTTACATTTAATCGATAGAAATATATAACATGCTGTTAGTTTTCACTTGTAGCATCATCATTCATGCAATACCTTTGGTTTTGGTCTAGCTTTCTCTGCATCAATCAGTGCAGGAATAAACCCTAATGGCTGATTTGAAAAAACAAAAGACTTTTTAAAAAATAACTTTGACTGAGGTCTGAACACTGTCGAACTGCTTTTGGAAGGAGGTTTAAATTATCGTAAAAGTAAACTATATTCATTAAATCTAAATTTTGAGAAAATGTTTTACATATGTATTAGAACGATTTTATGAATTACTTAAAATGTGATTTAAGATAAAATGAACAAAATCCCCAAAATTTATATGGCATTTAGCATCTTATTTTTTTATAAGGACAATATATGATAAGTATACTCTCCCTTTACAGACGTGCTGTTTGTTTTGGGTTTAACACCTTTTTTCAACAGTATCTCAGTTATATGTTACAGCGAGCAATTAACCTAAACAGTGTTCCTGGATTCTGTTCCAGTACAAAACTGTTCTCAGCAAATCTGCCAACTTACCATCAAGAGGTGAAAGACGATTGATTTCAGACACAATATCTCTTGTCAAATTGTCAGAACATACTCCTCGACCAGGGATTGAACTTAAAATCTCACAATCCGTAGATCAAAACTCTCCTTACTGAGCTAGGCAGACAGGCTACTGCACACACATTCATTTACATGTAGCTTGTTAAAAGCCTATAACACATAAGAATAACTGAAATGCGCCAAGATCTATAATTATTTCCTTTTAATTTAGCTGTCAAATGCTACTGTCATACACATGCATAATGCATTGTACATGGAAAGCTACGGTATATTTATTGAAGCTTAAACAGTAATAAAACACTACAGTATATATCTCAAGGCAAATTGATTATAAGGGAATATCAGATAACTAGAAAAAAACACATGAGCTGCGCCATTAGAAAACCAACATAGTGACTTTGCGACCAGCATGGATCCAGACCAGCCTGTGCATCCGTGCAGTCTGGTCTGGATCCATACTGTTTGCTTTCAAAGCCTATTTTTATTAGAGAAACCATTAACAAACAGCATGGATCCTGACCAGCCTGCGCATCCTGGATCCATGCTGGTCACAAATGCACTATGTTGGTTTTCTCATGACGAAGCTCAAATATAGAAACAAGCTACTTTTTACTACCTAGGTTTTCTGGGACTTCCAATGCACTTTTCCACAAAGGCTTCAAAAAATAATAAAACTATCTATGGCATTCACTTTCTGATATACGAATGAAAAAACACACAAAAAAGGCATACAGACAAAATATACAAGATTTTGCACATGAGTTTGTTTTATGCAAAATGAGACAAATGACTAAGTAGCTAAATTTATCTTTATATATTCTGTAAGTATTATTATCAATAATAATGTTACACTTATAAAGTTATCTTTACAATACTTTGTTGTTGTTTTTTAATTCTTACTACAGAATTCACAAGCATACTTAATGTACTCAAATTGTAACCACTGCATAGTGTTTAAGACACACAATAACATAACTATGGTCAAAGTTTTAAATGGCATTGGAAGACTCCAGGGGCCGTATTCATAAAGCATCTTAAGTATAAGTATAAGAAATTGATTATTTACTTAAGTATATTTGTTATTCTTAAAACAACTTAATAAGTAATTCTTGTTTTTTATTGTGGATGAAAACATTAAAAAAAAACAACATTAATTTCAGACAGATTATTATAACAACACGACAATTATGTTTAAAGTGCTTTTATCTGAAAAACAACACTTTAATCATACTCACCACGCTGTTTTATTTTCTGACTTAAGTCATTTCTTACATATCTTAAGTTTTAGTTGTTTTATGACTAGGACTTAAGTTTTTACTTAGACTTAAGCTGAGATCACCACAAACTTAAGTAAAATCTTAAACTTAAGTCAAAACTTATATTTAAGATGCTTTATGAATACGGCCCCAGATTCCCATCTGGGCATCTTTCAAAGCATAGGCTGGCATCTGGATAGAGCCACTTTTGGAAAGGCCTTATAGAAAGAACTCTATACCAAAGCAAAACCTCTAACCCACATCAATGAGGGACAAGTGACTTGATGTTTAATAATGTATACCGCATGCAGAAGGGCATGTTATTTGAGGTAAACCCAATGTATAGTGAAGGCAGAGGCTATATTATCTTACTTGTATCATACCTTTTTTTTTAAAGAAGATGTGTCAATTTCAAAATGTGACAGCAAAGCCAACAGTTTTAAAATGTCAGCCCTCAAATGAGATATCAACATTAAAACCTACACCTGTTTCATTGAAATTGCAATCTGTCATTGCTAGACATAAGATAAAACTCCTGTTCTATTGTAATTGCAATCTTTAACTGCTAGACATAAAGATAACACTCCTGTTCCATTGTAACTGCAATCCTTAACTGTTAGACATAAAGATAACACTCCTGTTCCATTGTAATTGCAATCCTTAACTGCTAGACATAAAGATAACACTCCTGTTCCATTGTAATTGCAATCCTTAATTGCTAGACATAAAGATAAAACTTCTATTCCATTGTAATTGCAATCCTTAACTGCTAGACATATGGATTAAACTCCTATGTTGTAAACGTACTTACCGATGTATAAAGATGAAGTTTCTTCTTCACCAGATGGTAGTATTTACAATAGCTGTCATGGTCTTTCCTGATCTGAGGAACTTCAGTACGTGATTCCTTTGCTGGAGGTGGCGGAAGTGGGAATTCCCATTCATAATGGTTTGGTGTGTGTTGATTGGTCAACTGAGGTGAGGCCGATTCTAAAAATGGCAAGTGCAACTCCTCTTCAGAAATTCCATGCCTCATTCTGGAAACAGTATGGATTATCTTTTTGTACAGCTGGATTGAAACACTTGGAAGTTTCCAGTAAACAAGAGGACCATGAAGGTCCTGAATCGCTCACCTGTACCCACATGACCCAGTTTTGACCTGAGTATGACGTCGTTTTTTCTATTATTTGACATAGTGACCTAGTTTTTGAGCTCATTTGACCCAGTTTTGAACATGACCTAGATATCATCAAGATAAAAATTCTGACCAATTTTCATGAAGATCCATTGAAAAATATGGCCTCTAGAGAGGTCACAAGGTTTTTTATTATTTGACCTACTGACCTAGTTATTGATGGCACATGAACCAGTTTTGAACTTGACCTAGATATCATCAAGATGAACATTCTGACCAATTTTCATGAAGATCCATTCAAAAGTATGGACTCTAGAGATGTCACAAGGTTTTTCTATTTTTAGACCTACTGACCTAGTTTTTGACCGCAGCTGACCCAGTTTCAAACCTGACCTAGATATCATCAAGGTGAACATTCTGACCAATTTTCACGAAGATCCATTTGAAAGTACGGCCTCTAGAGAGGTGACAAGGTTTTTCTATTTTTAGACCTACTGACCTAGTTTTTAACCACAGTTGACCCAGTTTCAAAGTTGACCTAGATATCATCAAGATAAACATTCAGTCCAATTTTAATACAGATCCCATGAAAAATACAGCCTCTAGAGAGGTCACAAGGTTTTTTTATTATTTGACCTACTGACCTAGTTATTAATGGCACGTGACCCAGTTTCAAACTTGACCTAGATATCATCATGTGAACATTCTGAACAATTTTCATGAAGATCCATTGAAAAATATGGCTTCTAGAGAGGTCACAAGGTTTTTTATATTATCTGACCTAATGACTTAGTTTTTGAAGGCACATGACCCTAGATATTATCAAGGTGAACATTCTCACCAATTTTCATGAAGATCTCATGAAGAGTATGGCCTCCAGACAGGTCACAAGGTTTTTCTATTTTTATACCTACTGACCTAGTTTTGACCACATGTGACCCAGTTTCAAACTTTATCTAGATATCATCAAGGTGAACATTCAGACAAATATTCATGAAGATCCATTGAAAAATATGGCCTCGAGAGTGGTCAAAAGGTTTTTCTATTTTTAGACCTACTGACCTAGTTTTTGACTGCAGTTTCGAACTTGATCTAGATCTTATCAAGATGAATATTCAAACCAACTTTCATATAGATCCCATAACAAATATGGCCTCTAGAGAGGTCACAATGTTTTTATATTATTTGACCTACTGACCTAGTTCTTAAAGGCACGTGACCCAGTTTCAAACTTGACCTAGATATCATTGAGGTGAGCATTCTGACCAATTTTCATGAAGATCCATTGAAAAGTATGGCCTCTAGAGAGGTCACAAGGTTTTTCTATTTTTTAGACCTACTGACCTAGATTTTGAACGCACTTGACCCAGTTTCGAACTTGACCTAGATATCATCATGATGAACATTCAAACCAACTTTCATACAGATCCCATGAAAAATATGGCCTCTAAAGAGGTCACAAGGTTTTTCTATTTTTAGACCTACTGACCTAGTTTTCGACCGCACGTGACCCAGTTTCGAACTTGACCTAGATATCATCAAGATAAACATTCTGACCAACTTTCATAAAGAACCCATGAAAAATGTGACCTCTAGAGTGGTCACAAGCAAAAGTTTATGGAAGGACGCACACACGCACGGACGCCACGCGATCACAAAAGCTTACCTTGTCACAGGTGAGCTAAAAAATTAAGCAATAATTAATACATTATTGCATTCACACATCATTTGATTGTCCTTAACACAAAATTTACCAACTAAACAGCTCTGGTAGTATAGTGTTAGTGTTAACTTTAAATTGGGTAGGCTGTGGGCTCGTTACTCAACAGCTAAGTCAAAGATGTGAAAAATGGTATCAGTGGCCCACTTACTTGGGGCTAGCATATATCGAGAAACTAGTTTCACTTTTTCCCATGCTCCCTGGAGATCCATTCCATTAGGAATAAGGTGTTGCAAATTATTATCATAAGCTGTAAAACTAGTTTCACTATTGGCCCAAAATGATCAAGTATTAACAGATGCACCTATTGAGACCATTTGCAGAGTATATATCGAGAAACTAGTTTCACTTCTCCAACACTTCCTGGAGATATATACCATCAGGAATAAGCTGCTGAGAATGATTGATATAAGCTGTAGAACTATTTTCACTAGCGATCTAAAATCATAAGAATGAACTGATGTACCTGTTTAGACCATTTGCAGAGTATAGTTCTTGTGACATGTCAGGCCTGATCATCTTGTGACTCCGATGCTGAGGTATTCGTTGTGGAGGATGTATCCGATCTTTTACCGTCGGTACACCAGTGGTCCATTGCATTTGTAGGATTCCAAAATTACTCAAGCCAGCATCTCTATTATAGGTTAAAGATATATAATCCAAATACAATCAAGTAATTGGGTATGGAATATAAATGAAACTGGAAACAATTAACTAAATGAAATGCCTAAATAGGCAAAACTTTTTTCCACCCTAAGAAAATGAAAAAGGCATCTTTGTTGAAAGGTGGTCTCTCACCGTAGGTAAAATCATGCTATTTATGGTTAATCAGTGGCCTTTATACATGTAAGCAGGTTTTATAGTAGTGGTCTTAATTTGGAGGTGGAGGTTTTCTTAATTTGGAGGTGGTTTTCATTTAGAGGTGGTTTTAATTTGGAAGTGTTTTTTATTTTGAGACGGTTTTTATTTGGACAGCGTCTTAATTTGAATGTGGTCAATAGCACAGGATTGACTAAGTATAAAATGACTTCAAATATACAACAAGAGGACCATGATGGTCCTGAATCGCTCACCTATCTCCACATGACCCAGTGTTCAACTGAGTATGACATCGTTATTTCTATTATTTGACATAGTGACCTAGTTTTTGAGCACATGTGACCTAGATATCATCAAGATAAAAAATTCTGACCAATTTTCATGAAGATCCATTGAAAAACATGGCCTCTAGAGAGGTCACAAGGTTTTTCTATTATTTTACCTTATGACCTAGTTTTTGAAGGCACGTGACCCACTTTTAAACTTGACCTAGAAATCATCAAGGTGAACATTCTCACCAATTTTCATGAATATCTCGTGAAAAATATGGCCTCTAGAGAGGTCACAAGGTTTTTCTATTTTTCGACCTACTGACCTAGTTTTTGACCGCACATGACCCAGTTATGAACCTGACCTAGATATCATCAAGCTAAACATTCTCACCAATTTTCATGAAGATCCATTGAGAAATATGGCCTCTAGAGAGGTCACAAGGTTTTTCTATTTTTAGACCTACTGACCTAGTTTTTGACCCCACATGACCCAGTTTTGAATCTGACTTAGATATCATCAAGATGAACATTCTGACCAATATTCATGAAGATCTCATGAAAAATATGGCCTCTAGAGAGGTCACAAGGTTTTTCTATTTTTAGATCTACTGACCTAGTTTTTAACCCCACGTGACCCAGTTTCGAACTTGACCTAGATATCTTCAAGGAAAAACATTCTGACCAATTTTCATGAAGATCCATTGAAAAATATCGCCTCTAGAGAGGTCACAAAGTTTTCCTATTTTTAGACCTACTGACCTAGTTTTTGACCGCACATGACCCAGTTTCGAACTCGACCTAGATATCATCAAGGTGAACATTCTGACCAATTTTCATGAAGATCCATTGAGAAATATGGCCACTAGAGAGGTCACAAGGTTTTTCTATTTTTAGATCTACTGACCTAGTTTTTGACCCCACATGACCCAGTTTCGAACTTGACCTAGATATCATCAAGGTGAATATTCTGACCAATATTCATGAAGATCTCATGAAAAATATGGCCTCTAGAGAGGTCACAAGGTTTTTCTATTTTTAGATCTACTGACCTAGTTTTTAACCCCACGTGACCCAGTTTCGATCTTGACCTAGATATCATCAAGATGAACATTCTGACCAATTTTCATGAAGATGCATTGAGAAATATGGCCTCTAGAGAGGTCACAATGTTTTTCTATTTTTAGACCTAATGACCTAGTTTTTGACCCTACGTGACCCAGTTTCGAACTTGACCTATATATCATCAAGATAAACATTCTGACCAATATTCATGAAGATCTCATGAAGAATATGGCCTCTAGAGAGGTCACAAGGTTTTTCTATTTTTAGACCTACTGACCTAGTTTTTGACCCCACGTGACCCAGTTTCGAACTTGACCTAGATATCATCAAGGTGAACATTCTGACCTATTTTCATGAAGATCTTGTGAAATATATGGCCTCTAGAGAGGTCACAAGGTTTTTCTATTTTTAGACCTACTGACCTAGTTTTTGACGGCACGTGACCCAGTTTCGAACTTGACCTAGATATCATCAAGCTGAACATTCTGACCAATTTTCATAAAGATCCCATGAAAAATGTGACCTCTAGAGTGGTCACAAGCAAAAGTTTACGGACGCACGGACGGACGACGGACGACGGACACCGCGCGATCACAAAAGCTCACCTTGTCACTTTGTGACAGGTGAGCTAAAAATAGTTCGCTTATATGGCTAATCTATGTTCAATATGGTAACTGATATTTTATAAAAACTTTTGTCTGGTTACAACTTTTCCTTTCAAACATAGTTTTGAAACTTGCCAGCCAAGTGTGATAGGACAGGCTGCTGTTGATTAAATACAATAATTTATTTTACATGGACTCTATTAACAGACGGGGTAGAAGTAACCTTGGACATGATTAAACAAAAATAACAAGTATAATCATGTAAAGAATAACTCTGAAACATTTGTACTCACTCATTTTGTGTGTGAACTGCAAGTTTTCCAGGAACTGGCTCTATTCTGTGCCGACCATCACCAGAAACTTGCACCTGTAAAATCAACATAAAAACTGTGTTTTCTGAAGCATTATTTACAGTAATCCTGTATAAATATTAAAATTAAACAAGAACTGTCAGAGGACAGCAAAGCTTGACTATTCAACAGCCTTGTCTGTTGAAAAAATATATCAAAAAATGGGCTTAAATTTGTAAAAGAGCAAAACAGAGTCATGGAACCTGCGCAATGTAAGTTACAGTGTGTGAAGTTTCAATTTATTCCCACAAATTAGTGGTTACTAAGAATCCGCATGCATACATACAAAAATTTAACCAAATTTAGACTCCAACGCCTTTTCATGGGTCAGTTTAATACAGTGCTCCCTCTCTACAGTTTCACCAGGCAACATATGCAAGTATTCCATATCAGGTATTTCAAACTTGAGCCAAATGCTTAACCTTGTCACCAACTCAACAGTAAGTAAACGGCCAGTACCAGTTTCACCGGGCAACATATGCGGGTCCTCCATATCAGGTATTTCAGATTTAAGCCAAATGCTTTACCTTGTCACCAACTCAACAGTAAGTAAAAGGCCAGTACCAGTTTCACCGGGCAGCATTTGCAGATATTCTATATCAGGTATTTCAGATTTAAGCCTAATGTCTTTCTTTGTCACCAACACAACAGTAAGTAAAAGACCAGTGCCAGTTTCACCAGTCAACAGTTGCAGGTCTTCCACATAAGGTATTTTAAATCTGAGTCAAATGACTTACCTTCTCACAAACTCAAAAAGTCAATAACAGGCTGATACCAACTTAATCTGGCAACATCTGCAAGTCTTCTGCTTCGGGTGTTGTTACAGATTTAAGTCAAATGACTTACCTTTTCACCAACCCTGACAGTCCGTAACAGTCTGGTACCAGCTTCTCCAGGCAACATCGGCAGGTCCTCTGCAAAGTACGATATCGGGGGTAGTGTCGGGTGCTTCAGTTTACCCTGTTCCATTTCTCTTCGTATTTGTTCCATCTGCCTTCTTTCTTGAGCATTAGGTATCATGTCGAAAAATTTACGCCAATCTATATAAAGTGTTCCAATTTTTTAGTGCATATATATCATAATTATAATTATGCAATTGAAAGCATCTGCAACTGGAATGTAGCATAACTTTTGGCTTTACTGATATTATGTGCTGCGAAAATACTCACAATTCTTTTCCTCCGTGCAAAATCATTACTTTTTCATGTGAAATAAAATTTCATGGACTTCACTACTAGATCAATCCACAAAACTACTAGTAAATCCCCTCAGAAGTAAAACTTGCAGTATTAACCCTTACCCTTCTAAATTTCTATAATGAACTTGTCCATTTTTAATTTGGACAGTAGGATTAACTGTTTAAAGGGGTACTTAACAAAAGGATACTGACTGAGAAGCCAACAGTGCAGATCTTGATGTGACTGCATGGATGTGCAGGATGAATATGATCTACACTGGATAATTCCAGTATGATAAGAGTTAATCTTTAATCCATTAAATTTACCCATATAATTAACAAAGGTTTGTCTCCAAAAAAAAACCATTTTAGCAGAAAATATGAAATACTATGGCTCAGAAATGAAATTATTTTACAATCTATAATGAACAAGGAATAAAGGTATATATTATGAAGTTTATCGACATTTAACATCAACACTTACCTCAAAATAACCAACAATGATTGATATAATTATACAAATCATTAGCAAAACACTAAAATTTTGTTAACGTAAAAATCTGACATTGGAGTTAATATTTTACCTACCACTTTTAGGTCTGTCCAACAGATAGACTTACCTTTAGGACTCTGTAACCTAAGATGTGGAGTTGGACTTGTAGATTCTGACTTGACAGGTGAAAGAGGGGCATGTGCGAAACCTAAAGATGTAAGGAAATACAGAACATTATTCTACTTTTAACCTTTAATACTTAAACAAAACTTAAACAAACTGGAAGTTTCTAGGTATGTTATTTTTAGTGCCAGCTATGGTAACCTTGGCCTTTGACCTAGGGATTAAAACACAAAACTAGAGAACAAGTATCCTCTCGGGCAATTAAACCTTGAAAACCTTATAGGACCAATTAAAACTGAGTCAAATTGAATTGAGACTTACCCCTGCCTAGTGTCCTCCCATGACTAAATTCTGACATATCTTTGGAAATTCCAGAATCGTAGCCACTCAGTCTGTCAGTAATCTAGAAAAAATATACCAGTATTTGTTTAATTTTCTAATTTATTATGCAATACTCCTTCTTCATGTGATTTCCTTTTTCACCATTAAACAAAATCTGCTCTATTCTTCTACACTGCTTCATTAAACATGACAAAAAGAACATATACAATACCCGTCTTCCATTTTCCCTGAAAGCTTTTGGTGGCTTCAGACCTAACACTATTTGGTTGTATCTTCCCTGAAAACATTTGGTGGTTGCTTACCTGAAAACATTTGGAGGTGCTTACCTGAAAACATTTGGTGGTTGCTTACCTTAAACATTTGCTGGCTGCTAACCTAAAATCATTCTGTGGTCTCTGACCTGAAAACATTTAGTGACTTCTGACCTGAAAACATTTGGTGGCTTCTGACCTGAAAACATGGTGGTCTCCGACTATTATTACTGCAATTAAAAGTTATACACTACCTGATTTCCTTTTTCATCATAAAACACTAGCTGCTGTGAACTATCATACATCGGATCCCTTTTTAAAAGTTTCTCAAGTTTTCCACGATTGTATTCCCTGATATGTGGCAGTACTTCAAGTATTAATTCCCTTTCGCGGCTTAAATGAGATTTTTTACTTTTCGTTGAAACACTCGTTAAACATGACTGATAAGAAGTCTTTGAATCCTCAGAATGTTTAGTTGTGTGACTAGCTTTAGTATGTTTAGACTTGGTTGTTTTTAATGTTTTCTGTGTCTTTATAGTCCTCGAAGAATGTCGTGAACCAAAACCAGAATCTCTGAGATCCCTTAAAGACTTCAGTGATGACAACGATTTCAAATCTTGCATAGCCATCATTGTTATATACAGTGGCACTTTTTCTTCATTTTGAATTTTCTTATTTATAAGTCTTATTACTTAAATATGATAAAAGATATGTTATAATATACATAGAAATATTAGAGTACGTATGAGAAAATATATATTCAAACAGTTTTGAAAGGCATTTCGTTGATGTTTTTCTTTATTTTCTCAATTGTATACATAAAAACACAATTCATAAATCCTAAATTGAACATAATATTACATATAAAGATTTAACACAGATTACAGAAGTCAAATTCAAACTCCTTTTTAAAAGGAACACACAGAAGATTTAAAATACAAATAATGAAATGAAAACAAAATTCACTGATCCATCAAAAAACAAATGTCATTCTTAGCTACAGAAGGGTTTCAATTTCATTAAAACAAAAGCAAAGTTGCTATTTTTAAAACCCTTATCTAGGTGATATCAATATCATGAAATCTACACTTTTGTTTAACTATTTTCTGGGCCAATAGTTGTGGTCTTGAAGAATAAGAGTAAATTTTTCATTGTTTTGTATTAATTTAAATGCTAATGAAAATAATACTACTTAAATCATTACTACAATGGAAATTTAATTAGGAGTTAAGAATGGGTTTTTTATTTACAAAGATTTTATTACAAGACACTGATTGTAAAACACTGTAGAGAAAAAATGTGTAAATACAGACAAACCTGTGATTCAGACCACCTCTTTTTTCTCTTCCTGTTTCACTATAGTGTAAATTTACCTGCCTTGAGAGAACACCTATCAATCAACAAAGACCACTTTTTTTCTATTCCCCTTTATAGATGGGTATAAATGACTATTTTTTTTTTTTACAGAATTCTTAACACAGAGTTCATTAAACAGTACTGGTGGGCATGTTTTAGATAAATGAATTCTTTAAACTTGAAAAAGCACAATATAAACATTTTTATTTCACACCATTACTGCCAAAAATGATTTTATCCAAAAGTTCACACATCTATTCTAAAGTGTTTTTTTCTAAAAATATTTTTATAAACACTATTTCATTTTGTTATAATTCTCCAGATATTTAGATAACTAATACACAATGCCATTCAATTTGATTTATCTTATTCATTTTTCAATATCATTTCAACTCAATTATACCAAAAAGGTATCACAATAATCTAATCTGTATGTATCTAAAAACAAATTTTGAAATGTTACATGTTTCACTGGTATAAATCAGCCAACATGAGGCTGAAGTGCTACCCCAACTTAAATCCCAATGGGATATAGAACGTGTCCTCCACTCCCAATTTTAAAGCTAAAATTCCAAAAAAGTTTTCTTTTTTGGTCTTACATACACTGGTCAACTGAGACCATGCCATCTACAAGTTATATAGTAAATAAAAAGATCATCATGATTATTATTATAAATAAATTTGCCCAATGGCTTCTAATCTTGCCCACAGAGCAAACAAACTAATTTCTGCATGCGTATTAAAAAAAACAACATTAAATTTTTACAAACCTTTTTTATAATGTCCAAGATGTAATGACCAAACAATTAAACTTTTATGTAAATTTATTTAAAGTCCAAGAGTCAATGGTCATTTAAAAAAAAAAAAAAACTTCTTAAAAAACTATGTTAACTTTTATTCAACAGTTACAGAATTAAACTGAAACCCAATTGACTGCAAGTTAAGAAATTCAATTAAGAAAGTCAAGAGTTTTATTTTGGGATAATCTTCGACCCATTTACCTGTTTTCAAAATGTTGATCAGTTACAGATTAGGATAAGTGGCACTGCCTTTTCAAAACAAATAATTCAATTTCAACTTAAATCTCATAATAAATATAATACTTAAAACTGATTTCTCAATGGCTTTGTTGTTTCTATTTGTTATTGTAATTTGCTCTGCTAAATGTACTTTTAAATATATAAATAGCTAAATTCCTGCCTAAATTTAGAAATTAAATAAAACAAAAGGAAAATAAAACCTATTAAGAAACATTGCAAGGTATATAATAAATTTGAAAACAAGAGCTGTCTCCATAGGATGACACATGCCCCCGATGGCACTTTGAATGAATAGTTATGGCCGATGTTAGAGTTTAGGACCTTTGACCTACGGACCTGGGTCTTGCGCGCGAAACGTCGTCTTACTGTGGTACACATTCATGCCCAATAATTTTAAAATCCATGCATGAATGACAAAGATATAGACCGGACACGCCCATCAATGCACTATCATGAAATATGACCTTTAACGTCTAAGTGTGACCTTGACCTTTGAGCTACGGACCTGGGTCTTGTGCGCGACAAGTCGTCTAACTGTGGTACACATTCATGCCAAGTTATTTGAAAATCCATCCATGGATGACAAAGATATGGACCGGACACGAATGCACTATCATGAAAAATGACCTTTAACGTCTAAGTGTGACCTTGACCTTTGAGCTACGGACCTGGGTCTTGCGGGTGACACGTCGTCTTACTGTGGTACACATTTATGCTAAGTTATTTGAAAATCCATCCATTGATGACAAAGATATGGACCGGACACGAATGCAGTATCATGAAAAATGACCTTTAACGTCTAAGTGTGACCTTGACCTTTGAGCTACGGACCTGGTCTTGCGCGCGACATGTCGTCTTACTGTACACATTCATGCCAAGTTATTTGAAAATCCATCCATCGATGACAAAGATATGGACCGGACACGAAAATTACGGACAGACAGACTGACGGTTCAAAAACTATATGCCTCCCTTCGGGGGCATAATTAGATTTTTTATCAAATCTGGGGAGTATCATACAGTATTCATTTTATTTTAATTTATAATTTAATGTTTGTTTTGCTTAGTATATTACAAAAAATAGGGACCCTGTTTACCTACTATTTTTCTTAACTTTTCTTGATTACTGGCAATTTTAGTCAGCATCCTTATTTAGCATCTTCCTTAAATCTTTAAAAGTACCTAACTACTGCCAAAGCACATTCAGAATATTTATCTAGAACAACCTGACAAATGCTACAGTGCACTTAAATCTTTATTTCATATCTTCAGAATACTTATTTCCTAACATCTCTTAATTTTAATTGACTGATCTCACCTGAATTCCAGAATCTTAATTTAGTACCTGATTGTCATACAGAATCTTTCAATAGCCTGACAAACCCATCTGACTACTTGTATACAGTCAGAAACATCTGTACCCGACTGCTAGTGATATCTGATATTGTATACAGTCAGAAACATTCTTACCAGACTGCTAGTGATATCTGATATTAAATACAGTCAGAAACAGCCTTACCTGACTACTAGTGATATCCGAGATAGTTTTAAAGCCTGAATCTTTATCCTGTATTTTCCCTCCAGTGGGTTCCAATTCTGGTTCTACCTCTTCTGTAAAAGGTAAACAAACCTCACAAAATAACACAAGTAAAAACGTACAAAATGGCCTTGTCATAAGATACTGTGAAATCATTAATATTCGTGGGGGACTAATTTCGTGGTTGAGTCAACCCACAAAATTTAATCCCAACTAACAAGTAAAATTCCCACTCATTTTATGTTCAAAAGTTGAAATCCACGAATTCATATCCCCACGAAATTGCCGTTTTGACCCAAGCCACGAAATTTCATGCCCACGAAATTAAGTGATTTTACAGTAACCATTAAAATTAAAATTTTCCCTTAAGCTTCAGGATTATATTTATTGGCATTTTAATCTAAAAGATTTTCCTACTCAACAGTTGTTGAAGACATGCCTACAATACTATAGATAGGGTAATATCTTAATTTTTTACTTGTAAAGGTAAACATATTCTTTCATGAATATCAAACAACATCCTGTCCAAAACAACCAGCTGCAAGTCCTGAATTCTTAAAAATGCAAAACAAGCCCCCCGCTGGCCATTATATCTCAAAATAAAAGAGGTGTGAAATACACTTAATGTATAGTGGACGCAACTTGACTCCGATGGTTGACCTTTGCATTATAATACAAAATGAGGCACAACCTATTATTGAAAAGGAGTGTACGTAAATCACAAGCTGCACCAGAAAGAGGAAATATAAATTTGTGTGAATATGATAAGTGTATTGGAAGGTTTTAACTGATTAAATGTTAGTATATATACTTTGATACTGTACTGTATACAAACTAATTCCATATAAATATACACGGCTACCTTGATTTCTATAATAAAATAATTGATATGAATAATCAGCCTAAGGTCAACCATTGCGGTTAAGTTGCGACTACTATACAGTAGATTTTTTTTTCTTAGGAAGGTCAACACCCTACTTTCGTTTTCACATAAACAACATGAAAACATGCGAATATAAGCACGAAAAGTGTCTTATTTCATGTGAAATTCATTCCACCAGTAAAATAATGCACATTTGGCAAAAATGGAAAAATTAGAATCTATTTATTATGGACTTCTTTCGACTACACCACGGAAGCACATTTTTGACCGAATTACTGCTAAATAACCTATAAGTTTTATTACGTTTTTATGATAATAAGCCTTCAATGTAGAAAAATTCTCTTGAAATCTAAACACCCTCTTTTCAAAAAACTTTTTTAGACATTACTTTAAATCCAGCACTTAGATGTTTACAGATATTACTTTACATCAAACTCTTTGAATCTTTCTGAAGACATTACCTTACCCCAACACAATATTTTGAAAGACATTACCTTGAATCCAACACTATCTTTTTAAAGGCATTACCTTGAACCCAATACTACCTTTTTAAAGACATTACCTTGAATCCAACACTATCTTTTTAAAGGCATTACCTTGAACCCAATACTACCTTTTTAAAGACATTACCTTGAATCCAACACTATCTTTTTAAAGGCATTACCTTGAACCCAATACTACCTTTTTAAAGACATTACCTTGAATCCAACACTATCTTTTTAAAGGCATTACCTTGAACCCAATACTACCTTTTTAAAGGCATTACCTTGAACCCAATACTACCTTTTTAAAGACATTACCTTGAATACAACACTATCTTTTTAAAGACATTACCTTCAATCCAACACTACCATTATAAAGGCATTACCTTGAACCCAATACTACCTTTTTAAAGACATTACCTTGAATACAACACTATCTTTTTAAAGACATTACCTAGAATCCAACATTTTCTATTAAAAGACATTACCATTAACCCAATCCTACCTTTTTAAGTCATTACCTGTAATTCAACACTATTTTTAAAGACAATACATTAAATCCAACACTTCCTTTTTAAAGACATTACCATGAATCCATACTTTCCTTTTAAAGACAAGATATTACCTTCAATCGACTCTTTCTTTTTAAAGACTAAACATAACCTTTAATCCAACACTACCTTTTTAAAGAAACTACCATTTATCCAACACTTTCTTCCTTAACGAAATTACATTAAAACCAATACTATCTTTTTAAAAACATTGCACTGCATCCAACATGATCTTTTGAAAGAACTTACCTTGCATCCAAAACTATCTTTTAACGAAATTACCTTACACTGACAAATCGCTATGACAATTCTGGTAAGACCAACATTGATTAGTTACAGGTATAAAGCTATCTGCTCTATCAAACAGCAGACATTGTTCAATTATTCATTGAGACATTAAAAGCATATTCATCAAATTTCATTGTACCCAGAGAAAACAAAGGTAAGCTTGCTGCAAATCTATAGCTTTTCATTTCCTGGAACAGTATTATATGTATATTTAATCATATATCATTGATTTTGTCCATCACAAATTTCATGTATTTACCATCATATAAGTCCTAAATATGAGAGCAATGGCTGACTGGGGTGTTTCGTTCATCAACCTAATATGAGTGTATATCACTATGTATTATTGTATTATACCAGGTTTATATAGAGCAATCAGACCAGAGGGACAAAGCAGAAGAAAGTCCCTTGAACAGACAGGGAGAATTTTCCAGAAACAGACATGTGTGACTTACTAAGCCTAGCTTTTTGCAAACAGGTAAGCTACTTTCTTGAATATGTCCAGTGTTACAGCACTAGTATATACCATACCCTCTTTCCTTGGATGAAACAGTACTAGCTTTTTTAGTTGGGCAGTAGACATTAAAGACTATCTATGAAATTTCAAATTCAGATTCACACCCATGAACCTTTGGACTGACAGTCAAAAGTGTTGGCACCCACAGTAATCTGGACAGAAATAGTTTCTGAATGAAAGTGCAAACAAGATTGTTACTAAACATAGTAATGAAATGTTATTATAGTGCATATTTTCTGACCTGGCGAAGATATTTTTAGTACAGACTTTACCATTAAAACAATAGGTAACTTGTGTATATCGGATTTATTCGTACGGAATGAAACCAAATCTAACGATGTAGCCGATTACCCTAAACTAAATGATAGAATGGCCCATTTATGACCTTTCTATAAATATCTCCACCAGGTCAAAAAATATGCACTATATCAACAGACAAAATACTCAAGCTGGACACTATGCATGTATCCTCTGTCATATTTCCTAGGAATTAGAGAAAATGCTAAAACTATCTAGTAAGGCTGGTTCACTTCTCTGCAATGCTGGAAATATCTACAGGACACAATCAAATTACCGACAGATATGTGAATCTATTGACAGCTGAAACACCTCTGTGTTGATTACCTTACAGGACCGTGTCCTGAAATTTATATTATACAGACAGATTGTTGACTGACACCAGAAATCTACAGACAGAAGTCGAAGTCGTTGATCATGACAGCTAATAAAGTGATTGTTACCTAACAGGACAGTGTCCTGAAATCTCAGACGGAAGTCGAAGTCGCTGACAGCTAATAAAGTGATTGTTACCTAACAGGACAGTGTCCTGAAATCTCAGACAGAAGTCGAAGTCACTGACAGCTAATAAAGTGATTGTTACCTAACAGGACAGTGTCCTGAAATCTCAGACAGAAGTCGAAGTCTCTGACAGCTAATAAAGCGATTGTTACCTAACAGGACAGTGTCCTGAAATCTCAGACAGAAGTCAAAGTCTCTGACAGCTAATAAAGCGATTGTTACCTAACAGGACAGTGTCCTGAAATCTCAGACAGAAGTCGAAGTCGCTGACAGCTAATAAAGCGATTGTTACCTAACAGGACGGTGTCCTGAAATCTCAGACAGAAGTCGAAGTCGCTGACAGCTAATAAAGCAATTGTTACCTAACAGGACGGTGTCCTGAAATCTCAGACAGAAGTCGAAGTCGCTGGCAACTAATAAAGCGATTGTTACCTAACAGGACAGTGTCCTGAAATCTCAGACAGAAGTTGAACTTAGTAACAGTTATTAATGGAATGGTTACACAGACAGAAGTTAAGCTTGGTGACAGCTGTTAATGGAATGGTTACACAGACAGAAGTTTTTACTTTGGTGACAGCTGAAGTCTACAGAAAGAAAGTAAAATCGATGACAGCTGAAATCTACAGACAGAAACAGAATTTACTGACAGCTGAAATCTACAGACAATGAACTCACTGACAGGTAAAATCTACAGACAGTGAACTCACTGACAGGTAAAATCTACAGAGAGTGAACTCACTGACAGCTGAAATCTACAGACAGACAGTGAAATCGCTGACAGCTGAAATCCACAGACAGTGAACTCACTGACAGCTGAAATCTACAGACAGACAGTGAACTCGCTGAGAGCTGAAATCTACAGACAGTGAACTCACTGACAGCTGAAATCTACAGACAGTGAACAACTCACTGACAGCTGAAATATACAGACAGTGAACTCACTGACAGGTAAAATCTACAGACAGGCAGTGAACTCACTGACAGCTGAAATCTACAGACAGTGAACTCACAGACAGGTAAAATCTACAGTCAGTGAACTCACTGACAGGTAAAATCTACAGACAGTGAACTCATTGACAGCTGAAATCTACAGACAGTGAACAACTCACTGACAGCTGAAATCTACAGACAGTGAACTCACTGACAGGTAAAATCTACAGACAGACAGTGAACTCACTGACAGCTGAAATCCACAGACAGTGAACTCACTGACAGCTGAAATCTACAGACAGTGAACTCACTAACAGGTAAAATCTACAGACAGACAGTGAACTCACTGACAGCTGAAATCTACAGACAGTGAACTCACTGACAGGTAAAATCTACAGACAGACAGTGAACACACTGACAGCTGAAATCTACAGACAGAAAAAGAATTCGCTGACAGCTGAAATCTACAGACAGTGAACTCACTGACAGGTAAAATCTACAGACAGTGAACTCACTGACAGCTGAAATCTACAGACAGAAAAAGAATTTGCTGACAGATGAAATCTACAGACAGTGAACTCACAGACAGGTAAAATCTACATACAGTGAACTCACTGACAGCTGAAATCTACAGACAGAAAGTGAACTTGCTGACAGCTGAAATCTACAGACAGAAAGTGAACTCGCTGACAGCTGAAATCTACAGATAGAATATGAATTCGCTGATTGTTAAAAATGTGTTGATAGTGTCCTGATATCTACTTACGGAATTAATAAATTTACTGACAGATAAAATATAGTAACATTTATTTTTGCTGACAGCTTGACAGGAACACCCAAGTGATGATTACCAAACAGAACAGTGCCCTGAAATCTACAGACAGTCAGTGGATTTAATAACTGACAAAAGACAGTATCACCTCTGTCAATAAATCAGGACATTTTTGCTATGTAACTTTCAAGAGGTATCTTAGTTGAAAAGTATTCCTTAATGTCTCTGCATTGGAGAATTGCATGACTTGTGCAAAGTCTACTTTAAAGCCCTGCTCCGCTGCTATTCAAATTCTTTTGTGTGTATGCAACCCATGATTACAACAGGTAACAGTTAACGGACACGTGCCACACTTAAGCACGCAAAACCACAGTATTTCATATAGAATTTTATATAAAATAGACTCTATTTTGACAGGACTGGTGTCACAGTTCATAGTCAGGATTTTCATGCTTTTTCAGTGACAATTCAAGGTTAAAAGGTAGGACGGGAGCAGGGCTTTAATAGAAAGAGTCCTCTACAGCTATGTGACATATTTACCATATATAACCAACATTGGAACAAACATCAGTGAAACAGGCGTCTTTTTGACAATAGCAAATGTGTACCCTTTCAAACACAAAAAACAAATTTTAAAACTTCATCTATCTCAAGTAATTAAGATGTGACCCCATCAAATAATATAAAAATTGTACTTTAATTAACCTGGAATACTTCAAGCTGCTTAGCCAGTTAATTTTTAGACAGGTCCTAGTTCCAAGTAATTGCTTGGACAAAATTTTGCAGAAAATCAACACTGCTAACTTAGGTACATAATATTATTGTCTTATGATTTTTGTTTAGATTAACATACACATGCAGTGGTTGAAAATAAATATGAACCGTGTCATAAGAAAGCCAACATAGTGACTTTGCTCAGTCTGGCCAGGATCCATGCTGTTCGCTGACGGTTTCTCTAATTGCTATTAGCTTTAAAAGCGAACAGCATGGATCCTGACCAGACTGTGCCGATGCGCAGGCTGGTCTGGATCCATGCTGGTCGCAACGCCACTATGTTGGTTTTCTCATGGCGTGGCTCAAATTAAGGAAATCCTCTTAAGAACTATATGTTTCCTTCCTTTTGTTTTTTTTGCTACTAAAACAGTGTGGCACTTTGATGCAAGAACAATGGCTATAGGAGAATCAAATCTGGTGAAAAATAGACAAAAGACATCACTGAAAAATATTACTGAATTTTTTGTTTTGTTGAAAAATCTTAATGCACAATCATCATGTCACTTCAGTCAATTCATCATATTCATGCCCTCCAGCACTATCTAAATATTATTGTAGTCACACTGATTCAATATTTAGAAAAGTAGAAGTACAGGACAAATAATTTAAAATTAAATCTGGAAAGTAGATCCCTCGGAACCACCGAGAACATGGCAAACAGTGAAAATTGTAGACCCGGTTTGACTGAGTCTGTTCATGTTCAGTAATGGAAAATGCAACAATTCCCATAGTTTTGTCACTTACCATTATTGCTGTAATTTGAAGTGGGATTTGATTGGATTATTCAGGCTGATAAATAAAGCTGACCTTTAACAGATATTCAAGATAGTATTAATGATTTTCGGTGAGGGGGAAAAGGCTTATGATTTTTTTTTTTTTACCAGTGCATTTACATGTAACTAAGGGAGATAACAATGAGTTCACTTACTAGGCACTTGTTTATCAGATTGTGCATCTTGCATGTTCTCATAGTACTTGAACAAGTTTGGATCCCGTGGTGTAAACCTGCAAACATAAAAATACCTGTTTTAAAATTGTCAGAATGATGAATGTTATATCTTACATTCTGTCATCACCTCAGATTAATCCTGTTATTACAAAAGTAAAAAGCCCTGTTGGTAAAATAGATAATTATGAAGTTTTAATTTATTGCAAATTACATATACATTATACCATTGCTGAACTTTGTTTCGAGTTTAGATAATATATTCCCCCTTGTAAAACACCCACCATTATAATTTATCTACAAAATTTGATAAAAATTGTTCATTCACAAGAAAATCTTAGATTTATCAAGTCACTTGCACATGTCTCAGATTACATACTGCAAAAAGCAATGGGGGGGGGGGGCGTTTTTGGGGGGATATATGGTATACGCTTCAATGAATCATGTAAAGTTAAAAAGTAGTAATATCCTTATACAACTTGCATGCTAGCCTGGGAATCCAGTCTGCCAATTTCTAACTTTTTTTCTACCTGCAAATTGACAGCCTGGGGAAACCTGTTTTCCGACCGCAGCGCCACCTATATTACACCCGAAATATGCGGGTGTTTAATAAAGAACGATAACTTCTGAAAGCAATAATCCATGGCTAAAAATAGAAACGGAATTCTCATGGAAAAAACAGATCGGAATCGTGTTCTTCCGAACATTTCCGGGCCATAGACAAATACCAGTTTGTACCTCCCATAGCTTTTCTAGAAAGTTGTAACAACTTTTAAATATGTCAGTATAAACTTAAATTTGCGTCATAGCTATCAAGATTTTATTTTAATGCAGACCCAGTGATCTACGAAAATTGTCGAAATTTCGGCAGCATTGCCTCGTTTTCGATTCAAACAAGCGCAACTATGATCACATGTTAATTAGACTAATTATAGAAAATCGATAATCAGTAGTAACAAGGAAACTCCTTCAGATTTCCCCAGGCGTTGATAATATCAGAAACTCGATAAATGCCAATTAACACTAATTAGCGCAAATTAAGTGATCTTTAATGCATAAATATTAGGTATGATTTCTTCTGACAAAGCATAAATATTATCAACAGCTTTCCAGGCTACTTGCATGCCTATAACCAATGTATTACATCTGACTCATACAATTATTGCCACAAAACTGGCATAGCTGATGTTTTACATCTGACTCGTACAATTATTGCCACAAAACTGGCATAGCTGATGTATTACATCTGACTCACAATTATTGCCACAAAACTGGCATAACTGATGTGTTACATCTGACTCATACAATTGGTATTGCCACAAAACTGATATAACTGATGTATTACAATACTGCCTATTCGTGTAACAACAGAGAAGCTCCCATGTATAAAAACACTCATACAGTAGAACATGCAGTGAAGACCCCTTTTGAATACAGGCTACTCTTTTCCCATCCTGTTTGACCATAAATAGTGTTAATTTAACTGGGTGGAGAGACCACCTGTTATTTTCCTCATCACTGGATTAAGTTTTTTAATACCCCTACCCCCACCCTGCACCCAAATATCAGTGTGCAGTCAAAATCACATGAATTGTACAGCTTCATGTAACAAATTCAATAAGATATTACATTAGAATGCATCATAAGCAAAGACCAGTTTAGGTGATATGCTATGGAACTGCAGTCGTGCCATAGACTTTGGATACAGTTTAGGAATTAAGATCTGCATGCATAATTTAAAATCGCCCTAAATTCCATTGCGTATCCCTATACTGGCGACATTTAAAACTATGAAATTTACATTTACTGGGGAATAAAATATAACAGCCAGAAGTACCGGCATGTCATGTCTTATTAAAGGTAACACATGATGATGATTTGTCTATAAAAATATGAAACAAAAACTAACCACAACTTTATAGCGAATGGAGTATCTTCATCATCCATTACCACTCAAATTAAAAACTAAAAATTCTACTGTAAAATATTCCACTTTACTTTTACGAAATTCTTTGATAATCTAAAAAAAAATTTTTTCATACATATATTAATGGTTACAAGTATCATTATATAGTTTAGTACATTCATCATAAAACAAAGTTGTGTTTTGGATAGTATTTTCTATTCATTTGGTTTTTAAACAGACTGCAAAAGAATTGATTATAGAATTACATAAAACTGCCGACAACAATTCATTTATAAAATCCCTTTAAACTTTGTAATCATCTCTTTAAACACAAAACAAACAAGATTTTTTTTCAATAAAAATAAGACAAAAATCTTTAAAACAAGACAAGAATATGACATACTGTAAAAACTCGAATATATTACGCTAGCATGTATATTACGCACCCCCGATCTTGTATCAAAATCTTGGGAAAAATGCTTACATTGGAATATATTACGCACCGAAAAATCAGTCAGAAAACGTTGTTTACAAAGTCGAAATCGGCCATTAGCGGCATGCGTAAAAACGATTTCTCGTGAAAATCGCAATTGCTGCATAATCGGTTACAGACAACAGTGACAATATCTGACAGACAAATCAGTCAGAAAGCTGAAATCGGCCATTAGCGGCATGCAAAAAAACAATTTCTCGTGAAAATCGCAATTGCTGCATAATCGGTTACAGACAACAGTGACAATATCTGACAGACAAATCAGTCTGAAAGCTGAAATCGGCCATTAGCGGCATGCAAAAAAACAATTTCTCGTGAAAAACGCAATTACTGCATAATAGGTTACAGACAACAGTGACAATATCTGATGGACAAATTCTTTCTAAAGTATTTGAGAACTTTCTCAAGCTGTCAACACCTTAGTACACTTTAACTGACATGTGAAAAAACAACTCATAATTATGGGCACATCAAAAGAAAAAATTGCGGCTTATTAGCGTGTTTGTTTAACGATGTACAAGCCGATGTATTGATCAGTAATAATTTGCTGGAAGTAAAGAAATAACAAACAATCTGTTTTAATTGCAATTTATTTGAGCATCCTTGAAAGATAATGATTTTAATGATCAAACACCTACAACCTGGAACCGCGAAATTTTGTATTTTGCCTAATTATTAAACTGACACATTATCCGGTACTCTGGATATGTACGATACTTATTAATTAAATTTACAAATACAAAAAAATTTAAACTCACAAATAAAATCAACTTTACCATATATCATCAGAGGTTCCGTTCCGTACGTGTTTTTAGACCCACCCAATAAAACGCTCTTCAAGAGGTTAAAAAAGCACGGCCCAAAATGTAAACACATGACAGTTGACAAAATTGTCCGATTTTCGCCGATATTTTCAGGTTTTCAAGCTGGAAAAAATGTTTGAAGCTCTACCTTGGTATATATGACGCACCCTTTTGAGAAAATTTTTTGAAAAAAATCGTAAAAAAACTGCGTCATATATTCAATTTACAGTATTTAGATACTCAGGTATCTGTCAAAACCTCCTAAATACTAAAGCTAGCTATCTGGTTTTAAAATTAATGACTAATTTAGTGTTTATGTATATAAAGGAAGATGTACTGAAAAAACACACACACACGAGTTAAACTGCAGATGTTTGGTACAGGAAGCTGGATGGTGCAGAATCAGGGTTTCTTATTTGGTAACAGAAAGTCAATCTGAACTTAAGTTATTGACTGGAAACCCTATGCTCATATCATGTAAAGTTGTTTTGTGCATAGAATAATTATGCAGAAAAGTGGAGAAAATACAGATAATTCATGAATACTTAGAAGAAACTGATGCGGATTGCCTACATAATGGAGTTCCATGGGTTAAACTATTCCAATTGATGGCAGACTTTAGAAGATGGGTAGTCTGATGGTCTGGTGGTAACACCCTTGACTGTCAATCCAGAGGTCTGGGGTTCAAATCCCAGTCCAGGCACTGGAAATTTCTGAGATGCTCTTGAGTGTCTCCCACCTAACTAAGAGGCCTGTACTGGTTCTTCCCAGGAAAGATGGCTTCGCATGTACCGGTGCTTTATATAGGGCATGTTAAAGAACCAGACTGTCTTTTCGCAAAGAGCTAGGCTAAGTTAGCCAACATGCCTGTATTTAAAAAGGATTTCTCTCTATCTGTTCTGACAGCTTTATCTCACTCTGTCCCTCTGGTCAGATCGCTCTGTGTTTGCATTAGTAGAGGATGTATTTTGCACCCTGTGTGGCTGCGTTTGTTATATGTAAAGCACCTCTGAATGTGTTTATCATGATATATATAGAAGAGAAGACTTCATTTCTTTATGAAAAAAAATGTTTCTAAAACATTTAAATAAAACTGGAAGGGAACTGAGAGTAAAAATGCTGTGTTAAGATGCTATCAATCTTCTTCCTACATTTCAACAATTAAGTGACAGATTTTTATCAACATTTGAAGTCTGGAATTAAAATGCTAGTTTCTAAATCTTGTACAGAATTTGATAAAACTTGGCATGAATATACCATACAAGACATTGACATAAAATTGACATGTGCAAAGTTTCAATAATATAAATTTATTACAAAGGAAGTTAAAGCAATTTGAAATTTTTACTAAGTCAGGGGCCATAACTCCTAAAGGACTGAATGAATCCGGATGCAAAACCCCAGGTGCACAACTTCACATGCTAACCATCATTCCTGTAAACTTTGGTGACTCTAGGTCAAATACTTTCGGAGCTACGCGTGCCACAACATTAACATGACCAATTTTTTACTAAGTCAGGGGCCATAGCTCCTACATGACTGGATGAATCCGGACGTGAAACCCAAGGTGCACAACTACACATGCTGACCAACATTCCTGTAAACTTTGGTGACTCTACGTCAAATACTTTTGGAGCAAGGCGCGACACAATGACCAATTTTTACAAAGTCAGCTGCCATAACTCCTACAAGACTGAATGAATCCGGACGCAAAACCCCAGGTGCACAACTACACATGCTGACCAACATTCCTGTGAAGTTTTGTGACTCTACATCAAATACTTTTGGAGCTAGGCGCGACACAACATTCTCGGAAGGATGGACGGACAAGGGCAAATCTATATGCCCCCCCAACCCCCGTAAAGTGGGGGCATAAAAAAAGCCTACAAAAAAGTACTTCAGCACCATCTGTGTAGATCTATCATTGGTAACTAAACAAAGTTGCACTGAATTTGTTCACATTCATTTCCTGCAGGAATACTTAATCAAAATTTTATTTTTATAACAACACCAAAGCACCTGTTTTTGTCACATGATCTGAAAGTATTTTGTAACATGAAAAAGTTTTTTCACATGACCAAAACAAGAGGGCCAAGAGGTCCTAGGTAGCTCACCTGAGAAACACACAATAACAGTGTAAACATATTAGACCTAGTGATTTCACGGAAACAAATATTCTGACAAATTTTCATTAAAATTGGAGCAAAAATCTAATGTGTAAACAAGTATTTTTTTTATTTGATCTAGCGATCTAGTTTTTGACTCAAGATGACCCATATTCAATCTTGACCTAGATTTTTTCAAGGCTATCATTCTGATAAAATTTCATGAAGATCAATTGATACTTGGCCTAGATTTTATCAAGGTGATCATTTTGACCAATATTCAGGAAGATCAACTGAAAAATACAGCCTCTATTGCATACACAAAGTTTTTCATTGATTTGACCTAGTTACTCAGTTTATGACCCCAGATGACCAATTTTCAAACTTTGCTAGATTTCATCAAGTTTGTCATTCTGACAAAAATTCATAAAGATCTATTGAAAATATAGCCTCTATCGCATACAAAAGGTAAATGCTGACAGACAGACAGACAGTCAGACGACAGTCACCGAGCAATCACAAACTATCTTAACCTCTTATTCACATTGTGTGTGCATGTAATTTTTGTGGAAAATCAATTCATTTAGGAAAAAGTGTTCTATGGGAGTCGTTATTCGAGAGGCCGTCAAATAAATCTAGCACTGGAATTATCATGACACCGTGCCTTGTATTTCAAAACGATACTGAATGATAAAATTGCACCCATGTAATCCGGCGAAGTTTGTAGCATAGTAATGGGTTTTAATGAAACATATATATTGCATTAAATCTATAGAAGAGGTATTATTTCATTTATTTTATAGACAAAGATACAACCTTTTCATAATATTTACATAAATGATTTTTATTTGCATGTCTTAATTAGAAAAATGATGGCAATCCTAATGGAGGGGAAGAAACATCCACACCTGTTTCCCGAAAATACAAACATATGCACTTCAATTTGATTTAACTTTACTTTCTAGCTCATGTGTGATGCTGAAATATCAATAAAGGGTACAATTAATTCTAAAGAAATATTATTTTAAGGCCATTATTTTTTTATTTTTTGGTTTACGAACCGCCAGGATGACACATGGTCGTAGGAGGAGGGAAAAAAAAATAAAATTAAAAAACAGAATCAGAATTTTTTTTTTCCGTAGGAAACGGACCTTTGAAAGGAATATGGGTAAATTCTACATAACATCACACAGGCTGCATGTTATAATCTTCTTTCCCACTTCTGATGCTTTTTCCTGCAAATATACCTGTGACCTTGGTTATATTTGATTAAAAATGAGCCTTGGGGCTTGTCATAGCAGCTTGAGAAAATATTTTGTCTTGGTATTTCTGTGAAATTACATTAATATACAGCTGGGCAGGTAGCTGTAACATTTTTCTTGAAAGGACTGTACTATACATAAAAACTGCTTATATTCTCACAAACTAAATGATTGGAGACATAGAAGTCATATGTTAAACACTGACTGAAATTAATACCTTCTGTTAAAACAACAGATGGAAGAATCTAATATTCCCCACATTTGAACAACACTGTCACCATGGATATGTGATTTTACAATCAGCAGCTTTCAAGCATCTTGGCTGTTTATGGACCCAGTCTGAAACTTAGGGGTACAGCATACACTCAGGGCTTTTTCACCCTACCTCACGGGGCCGATCTTCGGCCCCATTCCCAATGCCAAATATGCTCTATTTTTCCCAATCTGGAGCAAAAAAATCCCAATCCAATGAAATATTTCCCAACTGAAATAAGTTACTTTCTGTTTTTTTTTCAATAATACTCTTGCACAATTAGTTTTGTTTGCCAAGTAAATCAAACAAAATGTTGGAAAAACCAACTCGTTTCTATTTTTAGTAACATGGCCGTCTGCAACCTCGGCAAAAATAATTACAAGATTTTGCTGAAGAAATATATGATTTGTATGCAAAAACCTCTCAAAATGCATAAAAACACAAATATTAATTGAATAAAGTACCCAAAACATGTTGACAGATAGTTCTTATACCATTAAAATCAATTGTCACATATTTTCGCGACCCAGTTTTTACACTCGAAAATACACGCACTTTGCCATTCTACTTTTTGGATAATTTCAGTTATGACTTTGGTGAAAACAAACTGTAAACAAAAATTTTAGCATGACAAATAAAGAGTTACTGTATTTTTAGGCAATATTGGAACACAATCCTGAAAAAAAAAAATCTCAAAATTTCACAAGGGGATACTGTCTACCAGTAAAATTTGAAACTGAAGGTTTCAACTAATATATATTAATTAAAAACCCACTTAATTTGTCAGTATATTTTCCCAAATTTGACAATTTACCGCATTAAAAATTCCCAATATGACCAGGGGCCTTTTTCCCAAAACCCCCTGAAAAAGCTCTGACACTGCACTGTGCCTAATAAGCAATTATCATTTTAAGTGTTAGGAATAGGAAGTGTCTAGCCATCTGGTAAACAGACACCTAGCCTATGTCTGTTAACTGGAAGCCTTGCCTTTCCTCATATGGTTTTCTTGGTATTTGTTAATTTATTTTATGAATAGGCCTAATGTAACACAATAATTAACAGTTCATCTTTGCAATGATCTTTGAAAATTCTGTTAGTCAATATTTGTCTTGCCACATCTACTGCACAGCTACATTGGAAAAGATAGTAATTACATCTATAATCAACATTAATCTGATGTTAATATATAACGTACAATAATTTCATTAACAAGAGCTGTCCGTAAGACAGCCAAGCTCGACTATTCGAAATATTGTCCCAGAAGCAGGAAAATATTACCCAAAAAGGTTAAATATCAGAAGAGTTTTAAGTTCAAAAGGGGGAATAATTTGACCAAAATGCATATCAGTTATGGGACTTGCTGCTATCAACTAGTTTTATAACCCCGAAGGCACATGTGAAGTTTCAATTCAATATCTGCATTAGTTTTGGAGATAGAAACTTGCATGTAAAACTTTAACCAGAATTTTCAAAGTCTAAAAGGGGGCATAATTTGCCCAAAATACATGCCAGAGTTATGGGACTTGATCCAGTGAGGTTGGTAATTGATCTAGTAAAAGAAAAAATAAGTTTCAAATCTATATGCCTTTTAGTAATAGCTGTATGTACTTGCACGCAAAACTTTAACCAGAATTTTCTAAGTCCAAAAGGGGACATAATTTGGCCAAAATGAAGGTCAGAGTTATGGGACTTGCTGCTATCAACTAGTTTTATAACCCCGAAGACACATGTGAAGTTTCAAATCAATATCTGCATTAGTTTTGGAGATAGTAACTTGCATGTAAAACTTCAACCAAAATTTTCTAAGTCTAAAAGGGGGCATAATTTGCTCAAAAAACATGTCAGAGTTATGGGACTTGACCCAATGAGGTTGGTAATTGATCTAGAAAAAGAAAAAATAAGTTTCAAATCTATATGCCTTTTAGAAATAGCTGTATGTACTTGCACGCAAAACTTTAACCAGAATTTTCTAAGTCCAAAAGGGGGCATAATTTGGCAAAAATGAAGGTCAGAGTTATGGGACTTGCTGCTATCAACTAGATTTATAACCCCGAAGACACATGTGAAGTTTCAAAACAATATCTGCATTAGTTTTGGAGATAGTAACTTGCATGTAAAACTTTAACCAAAATTTTCTAAGTCTAAAAGGGGGCATAATTTGCTCAAAATACATGTCAGAGTTATGGGTCTTGACCCAGTGAGGTTGGTAATTGATCTAGAAAAAGAAAAAATAAGTTTCAAATCTATATGCCTTTTGGAAATAGCTGTATGTACTTGCACGCAAAACTTTAACCAGAATTTTCTAAGTCCAAAAGGGGGCATAATTTGGCCAAAATGAAAGTCAGAGTTATGGGACTTGCTGCTATCAACTAGTTTTATAACCCCGAAGACACATGTGAAGTTTCAAATCAATACCTGCATTAGTTTTGGAGATAGTAACTTGCATGTAAAACTTTAACCAAAATTTTCTAAGTCCAAAAGGGGGCATAATTTGCTCAAAATACATGTCAGAGTTATGGGACTTGACCCAGAGAGGTTGGTAATTGACCTAGAAAAAGAAAAAATAAGTTTCAAAGCTATATGCCTTTAATTGATAGCTGTATGTACTTGCATGCAAAAACTTAACCAAGGTGTGACGCCGACGCCGACGCCGACGCCAGGGTGAGTAGAATAGCTAGACTATTCTTCGAATAGTCGAGCTAAAAATACGTAATTCATAACTTATAAACAAAATAGGTTACTGGACGCCAAAAAGCTGTACAGGCTAAACGTTTGCTTACGCAGTTTTAATGTCCCCTGTACCAGTTTATATCACCAAACAAAAGTACTGTCATCATTGTGTATTTAAATGATATTTTTCTGGAAAAAATGCTTTCAAGTTCGCGTAATAAGCGGTGCATATAATCACCGTAATAAGCATTGCGCTATTGGAACGGCAGTTACCATAAACGTAGTTGTATACTAAATACAGACTGCATATCACCGACAATTGGCCATTTTTTCAGGAAAGCACTACGTCGCAACTTTGAATGTTCTTGCATTTTCATTAAAATTACTTCAAAACTTTGGAAATAATACAGCCTGGGCGCAGCCATTTTTAAACGTTTCGTAAATTGCGTAACAAGCATGTTGATTGGGCGCAGTATATATCGGAAATTTTAATTGGACGTTTACGTCATGCATAAGATATGAAGTTTAAAAATAGAATTATAGGAATTCCTAATGTTGATTTGACTCGTTCGCCGTGACGGATATTCGAAGAACGAGACTTTTTTTTTTCTTTTTGGAATACGCGATGCATTTTTTCTTCTGCAAGCTTTCATGTCATAGCGGAGGAAATAAAAAAATCACGTTTTTTTCAATTTTATTTTTTTTTCTGAAAACACGTTTTTTTGAGCGGCGGTTCCGTAAACCGAAAGATCAAAAATAAAAGGCCTAAACAAGGTTGCCTTTTAATCGTCAGTAGATTTGCAATGTTTTCGTCCCCAAGTATTTATAATAAGTACTGGCATATGATTTCTTCCAGGATAATTATACAATATCAGACTTCGTAAGATTGCACTGATATCCTTCGAGACAATTCAAACTAAGACTGCAGGAAGGGGTCACATTTCTGGACAGTTCAACACCTTTAAAAAGTCACCATTTCTAAAAAGCTGTCACATGTCTTTGTTTCGAAGCACTTGCAACAATGTCCCAGTGCTTTAACTTTACTTAACTAGGTTTAATATCGTTCTTGACAACTGTTACCTTTATTTCTCTTTCTAAAGGAGGACAACTCTTTTAGAATATTTAAGGTATCCAGTTCTACGTAACAGAATGGTTGTTTCTAAAGATGTTGTTCACTGACTTTAATTTTCTGTTGTTTTGTGGTTTTTTTCTGCTAAATCTTAACCTACTTTTCCAAGTCCAATTATCTTTAAAATTTTCTGTTTGCTTCACAATTATAAAGTTTCAGTATATACATGTTCAAACCTATTTGATGATAGGAAAGGTACAAACATTTTGTACTCTGCCCTTTCATAGATATTTGTGCAGATAGTTACCTACTATGACTTGTTTCAGGTGGTCGCATGATAAAAAGTCAAAAAATGGGACTGCTTTATCTACAGAGTTCAAAATTTATATCTGGGTGGTATTTTATGCAGTTATCTAAAATTTGTTTCATACAGTCATGTGGTCACATATACGATGTCTAATGTACTAGCTTATGCACAAAAGATTCAGCAAAATTTTCTAAATTGAAAACCTCACATAATTTTTGTAAGAACAAAGTGTTTCTGTCTGTGACCTTGACTTTGCATGCAATATACCTGCTTATCAACATTTAATGTTTCACTCAAATCCCTTGATTATTTAAAAAAATATGTCCTGAACTGAAAACAAAGAGCAAAAATGGTATATCCGGACACATCTCTGTCTTAAGATGTACTATAATGTCATGGACAGATATGTGTCAGGACATACCAATCTTTGCTAAATTATTTTGCCTTTAGATATTTACTTCATATGTTGAAAATCTTCATCAAATATATAAAATTTTTCTTAATTTATAAATCAACTGTTTATATGTTAGGCTTCATTCATACTGAAATGTCATGCTGTAACTGCCAAAAAAACTTCAAGCTTTTAAAATTTATAAGCTGTTCGTGTATACAGCGTTTACTATTTTGAACTTAGTACTGGTAACGAGCATAAACCTGAAGTTCATTTTATGTTTACATAAACTATATCTATCGACTGAAGTTCAATTTATTGACACCTCTGCAGATTAGGAAAATCAACATCATGTGATTTGCATTGCCTTATTTAGATAAAAATTTCTATAGTGCATTTTATATGACCTGGCTGGGCGGAGTTAATTTCTGACTAATGCAAATAAGGGTAATCTAAAAAAACACACCAAAAAACTAGCAAAATAGGTAGAGCAACATAATTATTTAAATCCGTAATCCTTTGGTAAACAACGACAAAAATTCAATGCTATCTTGGTTACAATGTAACGTAGATGGGGACTGAATAAGTAATCAGCATAGCATGATGCACATGCATTACGTGCACCGTGTTTCATGTTACATTAAATGTATACAACTGGTTTTCATTACACACGTAAAATGGCAACACTAAATGACCAAAGTAGAAGCATAATTTAAAAAGTATTCAGCTTCTTTAAGAAAGAATCTAAGCCTTCCTAGTAACTACCAGGTACATGCACCCCAAGATAGCTACAGGCGTCAGTGAAAAAACCGTGCTGTGTGTTTTCAAAGGGAAATAAAATGCTCACCATCCATCAGCAGTAACTAAGAACAACAGGTACAAAAGCATAGACAATTTTAACGGGACAGCAGTGCGGAACAAGATTATCGAGTTTTACACCATTTGCCCCCAGTTTCCCACACTACAGAACCTTCTTGATGCTCTTCATGAAGATCTGACATATCCTGGAAGCCATTCTCATTTACATAAGACCTTGCAAACAACTACTTGGTATCATAATTATGGAAAAAGACGATAAGCCAAAGAAAGGTTTTGGTAGAAAAATAGTTATATATATAGATCTGGAGCAGATTGCACTTCTATGAACAGAAGGACAGGCTACAGAGGCAGGGATTTCAGTTCGTTTCTGTCAATGAAACCTGGATAGACACCAGTTACACCGCCAACTACTGCTGGCAGAGTCACGATACAGACGGTGCTTTGGCTCCTATTGGCAAGGGACAGTCTGAATCTGGTTTCATCACAGGAGCACGGCTTGTGTATAGGGCCGACTGGCCACTATCATCATGAGATGAACAGGGAGAAGTTGCTAAGTTGATACAAAATAAAAAATAGAAAGAAAAGAAGTAAAAAAGAAACATAAAACAAAAGAAAATAAATCAAACACATGTTAAATTGAATCACATTAAAAAGATTAAAGAAATCTCAGTGTCTGCAGATTTGATCCCGCGCCCTTTACATTGTCACACCAACACTCTACCTTTACACTAAACTCTCTATCTCTAACTTTACGGTTTGCCTGTATTATCTGAACATATATTTTACTTGTGTATATCCATACATTCTGCGGAGATTGCCGAATATACTACATATCCTGCATAATAATGCAGTGGTCCGTAGCGAAACCCCGCCCCGCCAAGTCGATTACAATGCACTATACCTGTTCTAAACAAGCAAATTCGATGAATTGGTATCCCCCGCCGAAAGGGTTTGTGGTGAGGAATGGCAAAAAGATTATATCCGGCAAAAAGTTAAGGATGTTAATAAAAAGCAAATAATTTCATTAGTCAAAATCAATTTAACAGAAAACAAATGTTTAATTAAAGAGTACATAATAAATGTATGATACTTTGGTCCTGACTAAAGAATTATTTTGAATGGGATATGCTTACTGTAATAAGCTTAGCTTTTAAAATTAAATGCAGTTAATTGAAATGTGAGCTTGAAGTTTAACTGGAATGAAATATTGTCTTTGAGTGGTTTGGCACCAGGTGTTGCTGTTATACAAGTTCATGTACATTTGAACTTAAAAGATCAGATGTCTTTAAGAGAACACAGGTAAGATATCTTGAACATGGCTGAGGGCAAGGTTTGTGCAGTCACAACTTAACATGTTGAAGGTTTGAACATTTAAAAAAAAAAAAAAAAGGAATGGAAATATATATATCTATATATATATGTATATATTTATTTTTTTAGGGGGTGGGGGTGCAGGGGAACAGGAGAGGAAACAAAATTTCACATGTTGATTATAAATATTGACTGAAAATTAAAAATTAAAAAAAAAAAAAAAGGTAAAAGGGCAGGGCTAGACACTAACTTTTTTACAGTGGTGGTCCGAAGGACCAGCAGCTTTTGCAAACTGATGGTCCGACAGAATTTCAGGTGGTCCTACCAAGATAGATGTTGTTTTTTTTGAGACCCTCTCTTCTTCCATGGAGTACTTTTTACAAACACTGCAAAACATGTGATTTTTATATTATTATTTTGATAAACATCTGCCATTTAATTATTAAATAATTTTGAAAATCAAATTTAAAATAAAGATGTCAATAAAGAAGATTTTTTCAGCAATTCATATTTTAAGTGGGTGGGGTTTAGCTTCAAAATAAGAGCTTTTTTTGCAACAGTTGTCATTTTTTCTTAAATGCAGACTTTTTATTGACTTTTCAT
The DNA here is from genome assembly GCF_021730395.1 of Mercenaria mercenaria. Lineage (NCBI taxonomy): Eukaryota > Metazoa > Mollusca > Bivalvia > Venerida > Veneridae > Mercenaria > Mercenaria mercenaria. Next base: position 62,480,646 of record NC_069378.1, on the reverse strand, counting down.
TAAGATTGCACTAGAAAATCTCGTTAAAAATGTCCGAAAATCACGGCCGTGAAAACGGGTGACAAATTTGGAAAACGAAAGTACATTAAAATCTTGATAAAATACATGTTATAAATTTCTTATTTTTTTCATTATACCTATTGAATACTTATAATTTCTGCTTATTAAAAGCATTTTTATTTGTTTTTGCCCAAACAAAGCCTCGGTAATGGTAATAAATTAAATTAAATGCTATAGATCATAACGGCCGATCGGCTTATATAAACGTGTCAAGCACATAAAATAAATGATTTTAATGAATTTGTTGTTCAGTAATAATCGGCAAGACATAACAATACAGCATAAGATGTATACCGCTAATTAACAAGTTGTACAAACACGATAATAGGCTGCTTTGTTATCAATTAACTTTTAACTTTTTGATCAATAAACACTTTTGATAATGACGGGCATTATAATTGTACTAAATACAAACCGCGAGATGACAACGTGTCAGTCGGCGCGTGGCGTAATTGACATATGTCAGTAGCTAATTAATATACGACGCTCCGCCTACTGCCATACTTCCGCTTATGGCGGCAAACAATATTTAAATTCACTGGGATTTTGATTGGCACAGGGGCAGAACTTTCGAACTTGAGACGCATGAAAGAAAATTTCCGCGGGTCACGCCGACGCATGGGGCATTTTCTGTGCGAGTCAGATACGAGTTTTTCTCGATTTTCACGGGTCAAAATCCAGAACCTCAGGTCTACCGAACGCTGGATACTTTACTGATACCTCAATAGTTCGTAAGTGAATAGTTCAAGCAGATAGACAAGTTACCGTGTTCCGTTCCCGGGTTTTAGTACCAGCGTTACATCCGGGCATTCCAAATTTCAAGAAAAAATACACGGGGAAAACCAAATTCTATTTTTAACTGCAGTACCGTGAACAATTCAATGTTTATTAATTTATTTTAAAAATGACTTGCTTGTAATTTTCGGTGGTCCTTCGGACCACACAGATTCGAGAAGTTAGTGGTCCTCCCTGAAAAGCACTGGTCTCGGACCAGCGGACCAGCGTTAGTGTCAAGCCCTGAAGGGTGAAGTTGGAGGAGGGGGGGGTGGGGGGGGGGCAGAGGATGCATGATCAGTGGTGGGCATGACTGGGTGGAGAAGTGAGGTGGGGGAATGGTACAACTTGGAAGGTTTGAAAAAAATCTAACATAAGAAATGAGAAAAAAAAAAAAATTGGGAGGGTGGGGGGTGGGGGGAGGGGGTGTGACCAAGGCAAGTGGGTGACCAGGTGTGGGTGCGCAACTTCACATGTTTATAATAAATGTTCACAGAAAAGAATGAAAGAAATTTAATGAAATTCTGCCAAATGGTAAGTTTGTTATGTACAAATATGTGGACTTTTAGACAATTAAAGGGCAATAACTCTGAAGTTACAAAAAGAAATCCGTACAAAATTGTCTGTGCACAACCACATTATAGTGCTCTAAATTCTGTTAAAGTTTCATAGTTCTAGGTCAAATATATCACAAGTTATGATGCAGAAATTGGCATATCTATAGATCTATAGTACCCTATATAGTTAACACTAGAAACTTGTAAGGGTCATAACTCTGGTGTTACTTGGGCAATCTGTCTGAAACTTGATGGGCCCCATAACCCATAACCTCATAGTGGTGAACATGTATATGAAGTTTGTTTGAAAAAAATCTAAAATAAGGAATGATTTATTTTTTTTTTTTGGGGGGGGGGGGGGGGGTGTTGGGGGATGGGGGGGGGAGGTGTGTGATCAAGGTAAGGGGGTGACCAGGTGTGGGTACACAACTTCACATGTTTACAATAAATGTTCATGGAAAAGAATGAAAGAAATTTAATGAAATTCTACCAAATGGTAGGTTTGTTATGTACAAATATGTGGATTTTTTATACAATTAAAGGGCAATAACTCTTAATTTACAAATAAATCCAAATGAAATTGTGTGTACACAACCACATTACGGTGATCTAAATTCTGTTTAAGTTTCATAGTTCTAGGTTAAATATATCAAAAGTTATGATGCAGAAATTGCCATATTTATAGTACCCTATATAGTTTAACACTAGAAACTTCTAAGGGGCCATAACTCTGGTGTTACTTGGGCAATCTGACTGAAACTTGACGGGCCGCAAGAACTCATTGTGGTGAACATGTATATGAAGTTTTAAATAAATATTCCCAACCATTTCCTAGATATGGCTCCAGACGGACGGACGGACAACACCAAAACTATATCCCTCCGACTTTCGTCGGGTGATAATAAAGAACTGCGACACTTAGTGGATATTAAACCACACTAACAAAATAAAAGATCAGATAAAGATAGCATTGCTTATTTTACCACTACTGTCACGGCTATCAAGGCGGTTAATTTTTTTATGCTAAAATTAATGATTATCTCACATATATTTCGTTGAATGATATGATTTGTAAATATTGCCTAAATTTATTTATTTATTTGTTGGGTTTAACGCCACATGACATTGTACCGACACAATTATAGGTCAAATGGCGAGTTTCCAGCTTTGATGGTGGAAGACGACCCCAAGTGCACCCCCGTGCATTATTTCATCACAAGGATAGAATCACCGACCTTTCATAAGCCTGCTGGGTGGCTTTCTCACACGAAGAATTCAATGCCCCGAGTGAAATAGCGAACTTTAAGTTCTCTGTAAAGTTAAATCAAATCTACATCACCTACCATTCCCCGATTTCGATATTCAATACAATGCTTGTAAAAATACAAAAAATATGATGACACTCATTTTTGTTGACGTTCTTTCATCTTTACATGTACCAGAATGGAACCTGCGACAGAGCGATTTACTGTATACTTCTGAAAGAGGTAGCTCTGTTGTTTACAGGGCGTGTTTTAAAAATTCATCCCATGTATCAATGTTATACACTGGGCACATGAAAGAACAAAAGGAACTGCTTCGCTTCATTTGTATCTCAAAGATTCTTCGACTGAAATTTTACAAACGGACTGAAATTTTACAAATGCGTATAGATTTTTTTAACATATTTTACGATAGTTAATGCGTAGATTTATTTAACACATCTGACGATCGTGCATATAGTTTCACAATAACATGTAATTTTTCTTTATTTTTAGCTCACCCGAGCCAAAGACTCACTGTGAGCTATTGTGACCTCTCAATGTCCGTCGTGTGTTGAGCGTCATGTGTCCGTCAACATTTTCTAAAAAAATCTTGTTCTTAAAAACAACTGGACAGAATTACACAAACTTCACAGGAATGATCCTGGGTGGTCCCCTTCTAAAATTGTTCAAAGAATTGAATTCCATGCAGAACTCTGGTTGCCATGGCAACCAAAAGGAAAAACTTTAGAAATATTCTTGTCCAAAACTGCAAGGCGTAGAGCCTTGATATTTGGCATGTGACATCATCTAATGGTCCTCTATGAAGATTGTTCAAATTGTGTCCCTGGGATGAAAAAGGCCCCAGGGGTTCCAAATTTACGAAGATTATATAGGAAAAAACTTTAAAAATCTTCGTATCTAAAACCACAAGACCTAGGCCTTTGATATTTGTTATATAGCATGGCATTGAGGTCATCTACCAAAATTGTTCAAATTATAACCCTGAGGTGAAAAGAGGCCCTGCCCTGGGGGTCTCAAGTTTTACATAGACATACAGGGGGAAAAATCTTCTTGTTTGAAAGTTCAAAGCCTAGGCCTTTGATATTTTGTATGTAGCATTGCCTAGTGGATGTCTAACAAGACTGTTCAAATTATTCCCCTGGGGTGAAAAGAGGCCAAGCCCTAAGGGTTACTTTTTATGTGAGTTATATAGGAAAAAATACTTCAAAAATTATCAGATTATATTTCCTAGACTGTTTAATCATAATTACCTGATGACTCCAAGTGACTGGGGGTCACTTGATTGTGACCTTGACCTACTTTTTTGTTTTTAAGATACAGCCTTGAAATTTGGATGACATGTACAGTTTTGCACACCGATCTTAAAACTGACTTCCAGTGACCATGAATATGACCTACTTTCTAATATTTTAGCATCAGTTTGCTTTTAATACATGTGGCTCTAATTACTCAGGTGAGCGATTCAGGGTAATCATGACCCTCTTGTTTAATTCTTTGAGAAGTTGGTAGGTCATTTTTGCATTAGATATATGGGGGGTGTTTATATGGGGGAAAGTTTAAACATTGTGGGGGGGGGGGGGGGATGGGGGAATACTTATTTACAAAATATTGATCAAAATGGTGAAAACAATGTGTGTGATTTTACACTTGGAGGCATCATCAAATATAGTCATACCTTGACAAATTGGAATTGGTAAGATAAAGGTGTTAATGTTTGTTGGCCAAGGACAAAAAGTCAGATATTTTCATTTTAATTTTAGCCTCATTTTAATCTTAGATTTGAAGAGTAAGTAGGCTGAACTTCTGACCTGACAGATATTTCTATTTTAAGATACACCTTAAACTGATCACATGTCAACTTCAGTTGGTACAGTTGGCAGATTGTCTATCATTTTCAGAAGAATGGATTAAATCATGGTTGGTGTTGATTTTATTTTAAAACTGATATCAGATAAACAAAAAAAGATGTTAACCTCAGATTTTAATCATATCTTTCATTAATATGTATCATAATTATGTTTTCATTAATAAGAATTATATATAAATTAATAAGTGCTTTAGTGAGTATAAATTATTATGTAGAAGACTTGAGTCAAAAGAATATTTTTCTACTCACACAAGATTCTGTGTTATTTAATAGTATCATTATTAGCCACTTGACACACATGTCACATATTTTAATTGACATTGTAAAAGATTATATATAGTAACTAGTTTTATTGTATGAGTAGCTTTGCCAGACTGATACATTAATTAAAATATACCAGCATGGTATTTAGTATATATATTCTTTTTTATTTCAGAGTTGATGTTCTTCAAAACCTTATTGGTCTTCCTTATAATTTTTGTGATTCCCAAACATGGTGGATTTTCCTCCATGTATATTAATTAGACTGCACAAACTACCAAATCTGGGACATTATCTATAAAATTTTTTACTTGCAGAAGATTATTATTTTGTTATCTGAATATTGGCCTCTGCAAAATCTTTCAAGGTTGACATAATGGAGTATCCATGACCTTCATCCATGAGAAATAAGATGTTGTATAAAGTATTTTTTGAGGAAAAAGGTCAATTTTAACTTTATCATCCAACTGAATTCAATATGGAAAGTATGTAAACTCCAAACAACTTGCTGCCAGGCAGTGAGAGTTTAAAACTCAGATAAAATAAGCTTTAACTTTATGATGACGACTATGCAATCTAGTGAACAGAAAAATAACAGAAGGAGATTATTAAGGCTTTTTAAGAAAGGGAATGTGAATTCAAAAGTAGAACAGGAAGAGGTTGAGTTTATTCAGACTGAAGAAGATTCCTGTAAAAAGAAAAACGTGCTGGAAAGGTATTTAAATGATATTTATAAAAAGGAATGTGAAAAATCCAAAATGGAACAGGAAGATTTTGAGTTTATTCAGACAGAAGAAGATTCCTGTAAAAAGAAAAACGAGCCGGAATGGTATTTGAATGATGTTTATATAAAGGAATGTGAAAAATCCAAAATAGAACAGGAAGATTTTGAGTTTATTCAGACAGAAGAAGATTCCTGTAAAAAGAAAAATGAGCTGGAATGGTATTTGATTAACATTTATGAAAAGGAATGTGAATTCAAAATAGAACAGGAAGAGGTTGAGTTTATTCAGACAGGGATAGAGACTCTTGTGCAGGATCTTGTTGATGCTATACTAGCAGATGGTGCATTTGATAGACTATCTGACAGCATTGATAAAGATTCTTACCTAACAGAGAAAATGTATAAGGAAAAGAGTTTAGTTGAAGTCTATTTCCCCATAAAGAATGACTGTTCTCTTAAAAGATATGTAGCAGAAAATGCAAATTCCGTAAAATCTGTCAAGAGCACTATCATAAAGGTTGGTAGCTTTTATGATGGAACAAGGAACAACTTTCCTGATGAGTTTGACTTTATTTTTCCTGTTCTAGGCTTAACAAAACTCACTTTTTCACATCGTAAATTTCCTTTAAACTCTTACTTTTACAAAGCAATTTATAATGTAAATGAAGAGTCCTTTCAATACCAGAGTAAAAATGATCTAGTACCAAAAAAACTAGATTTTGAAAAATTTATAGGAAAACATGGTCCAGCATGCAAGATGCAGTTCATTTATAGAAATGGAGAACAAAGACCTATACATGTTGATCTTGTACCAGCAGTCAAGATTATTGATAGTAAAAGTCAACAGTGGTTTGTGGAGAAACTGTGGAAAAACATTCCGTAAAGAGATCTTATCAGCAGAAAGCTGCCTCATTGTAGGGGTGAATTTAGCATTTACTGAGATAGAGCAACATTTTATGAAGAATATTTTATCAAAGAGACATGTGAGAGTGTATAGGATCTTAAAGTATCTTGTGAATGGGCATGGGGATGATGAAGAATGTAAAAAACGCTCTATCCCTATTTGGTATTATACCTCATATCGTATAAAAATAATTATGATCTATCATCATGAATCCTGCACAAACACTGATACAGAAGACTTGGGACCTTGTGTTCTACAGGTGTTACAGGAAATTAGTACATATAATTGCCAATCCAAGTTTCCAAACTTTAATGGCGCAACGCTTGTTGAAGGTGAATTAAGTCTGTTACCAATCCTAAATTCAACAATAACAACTTTGCAGTCAATGCAAACAGCAGGTTACATGAGAGATAAAATCAAGTCAGTAACAGGACAATATTTGGACTCATATTATAAATAATAAGATACGAGACAAAAAAAGGAGAGTACAGTGCAGCTTCTCTTAAACAGCAAGCCAGGGAAGACAATTTGGTAGCTTAAGCAAGGAGACCCCTGATTGGAGGGGCAGCCAGTATATATGTATATATAATCACATGCCTCTGTCATTCTGGGCAGATTTCTTTGTTTCCCAGTACATTTAGTCTGCCAACATTTACAGTAACTTGTATTTCTAAAGCATCTGCCCACTTTAACAGATTGAATCTTTAGATAGAATGGTATCTGCCCACTTCTACAGTATAGTAAAAATGACTGTTTCTTTTTCGATTAACTCTTATCATTTTACCAGAATACATTGATGTGCATTTAACTTCACAATACTAATGGTCTTCTTTGCAATTGACAACTCGGGTTTGTGTTATAGTAAACAACAAAAATTATCGTTTTCGCTATTTTGATAGAAGGGAATCTACTCTACGCACTTTTTGTCTAGGCTAAAATCTAAGATCCTGTTACCTTCCATAAAAGATTGAGTGGTTTATATTTCTTTCAAAACAAAATTTTAACAGTATTTTGAGAAAGAAATATAAAAATATCATAAATATGTTGTTACTAATTAAAGATCAAGTGTTATCTTTTACCACAATCAAACTCAGAATAACAAAGTTGACACAAGGTTTTGTTTGTTTGTTTTGGGTTTAACGCTGTTTTTCAACAGTATACAGTCAATATTGTGGATGCGACCACGTGTCCTCAACGACCGTTTGTCTTTAACGACCACTTTGAATTCCCCCCGAACAATTTTACTATTAAAATATTTGTGCTAAATGACTTTTGTCTAACGCGACCAGCGACCGCTGATTTTCGGCAAATTGACTGACCTTTTTTGGTTAAGCAACCGCTAAAATTTAACTATGTCCATATTAAATCATCTTTACATCAAACACTGCCGCCGATTAATTATGAGAACGTGTTGACACTTAATTCTCGACTGCAAAAGGTGAGAAATGTAAGTAACATCTGATGGGATCCCGTAATCACTGTATAATTATTAGCGAGAGACCGATATGACCAATCATATTCGTCGTTGTTTTTAAGATCCGCCCATTTTTTCCAATAATAACTTGACCTTGATAAATAAGGAAAACCGCATATCGTGTTATACATGTATTGTAAGATATCCTATGTGTAATTGATTGATCTTGAATATGTCTAAACGGAAAGTGTTAACGTTGGATGATAGAGCTCGTGTGTTGGAATTAAGTAAGAACAAAAGTGCTCGTAAACTGACTGAAGAAATGGGCGTAGGAAAAACCCAGATCGAAAACATTCTGAAACGGAAAGCAGAAGTGTTGGAGGATATTGAAAACAATGTTTCAGGTGATCGTAAACGTGCGAGGAGAGTAACTGTTCACGAAGATGTAAACAATTTGGTATACGAGTGGTTTAAGGACGTGACTGCTAGGAGAATGCCCGTGTCTGGGCCTATCTTATGCACTCAAGCTCTTTAAGTTCGCGAGTGATCTTGGGGACATTAACTTTAAGGCATCGACAGGATGGCTTGTTTCGTTCTTGAAACGTAATAACATTGTGTGAAATTCAGCTGATTTTATCGAAGTAAAACACACACTTTATTACACTTTAAAGTTCTATTGATGTATGTAAATATTTCATGCATAGGTTAATCTTTATTCTGAAACACTTGCATAAAATGAAGAGAATTTCAAACTATTAAATTGATATGAATAACATATATTTTATCTGCATCCTTACCCAATGTGTCTCTTACATACACCACGTGAAAACTTAAGTCCAATATATTATGGCCATTTTCCGTACTTTGTCCTGAGAGACCGTTGTCTTAAGAGACCACTTTTTGCCTGTCCCTTAGGTGGTCTCTTAACACAAGATTGACTGTATTTTCAGTCATGTAACAGCGAGCAGTTAACCTAACCAGTGTTCCTGGATTCTGTAGGAGTACAAACTTGTTCTCTGCAAATAACTGCCAACTTTTCCACATGAATCAGAGGTGAAGGACTAATGATTTCAGACACAATGTCGTTTATGAAATAGTCAAGGAGAACGATGCTGATAATTACTGGCCATTTGATCATAACAAAAAGACCAATCACCATCACACCTTTTTGTATCAGTTTGAATTGAGAAGCTCATGTCATTTTGTATTTTCATCGACTATAGATGAATCAAAATATGTCTTTCATTTTCAAGTTTGGCATTTCTACTTTCATTTTCTTTACTTCCGGAAATAGCTGAAGGTCAAGTGACGTCATTTTCTGTGTTGTCAAAAACATGTACATGTCTGGTGAGATTGCAAAAATATGTACCAGCTGTCCTAAGGATATCTAAAAGCCACTGTATCACGGAGTCAAAATAAAGCCTATCAGGGAAATATTTGGGTTTCCATACCTATAGCTGACACTTTCTTTATGACCAGAGCATTGTGAAATAGGAAAGTACTATACAGTGCAACCTCTGTAGAGCAACATCCTTTGGGAGACACAGATATTGACCTCTGTTGACAGGTTGTTGCTCTATTGATAGTAAATTTCAGCTATTGGAAATTTTGATAATGCTGTTATGGAGAGGTTTATGCTGTAGAGAGGGCCGCTCTGTAGAGGTTGCACTGTATATATTTTCCTTAACAAATTTTGTATGTTTTTCAAAAACTATTTTGTTAAAAGCTGCAGACATGTTCTCTTTGTTCAATGAATTCTTGCTTAGTTTGTAGGCAGTTCAGTGGGTATATATATAGCAATGTTGTTTTTTTTTCAAATAAAAAAAATACACCATTGAAAGAATAATTATGCACATATTGAAGACTGAATGTATATACAGTTGAAATTCTATGTCTCAAACTGGCTTATCTCAAAATTCAAGCTATGTGGAAAACATTTTCAAGTCTACCTTTACAGTAAAATCATTTAATTTCGCAGGCATGAAATTTCGTGGTTTTGCATGGTCAAAACAGCAATTTTGTTGGATTGTAAATTCATGGATTTCAAGTTTTGAACATAAAATGAATGGTAATTTTACTTGTTCATTTGGATCTAATTTCATGGATTGTCACAACCACAAAATCCACCAAAATAAGTCCCCCACGAATATTAATGATTTCACAGTATGCTGGAAAATTTTGTTATGGACTGAAATGCACATAGTTCTGAATAACTCAATGTGCTTTGATATATGTAATGATTATCGCTTCGAAATTAACTATCCTTCATTAGTTTTATACTTCATTGGTTTCTATTGTATATGTTTTGGCGGGCTTTTGCACGAACATTTCGTGCAATTCTGCCAGTATATATATGTTTTTTCGCGCTTTATCTCCACTCGAGGTTAAAATTTGGCAGCAAACATACGTTTATGAAGTTATAATGTCCGACCAAGAAAATGGCGACGAAAGATCTTCTGATTTGAGGAAACAAGTTGCGCAGGAATTGAAAGGATTTTTTGACGAGAAATTCGCTGATCTCAAACGTGATCTGAAGGAGGATTCTGAGTGGACAGCTGAAAACGTCAAGAAGAAGGTACGGAGTGATAATTACATTTCATTCAAGAGCATTTCTAATAAGAAACAGTTTCAATTTAATTCTGAAATTTCGGATTTGCTTGACACTACTAAGAAAGCCATATTTAAGTCTCAGAAACGCCTCTAAAGCTCAAGAGTATTTGAATGAAGCTCAGCAAAAATTACATCATAGAAATAAGTTGATTAGAATCGCAGATTCCTCACCGTCTGGATGGTCCACGATAGCAGAGTATGAGCAAATAGATGTTGCCAGTGACTCCGACAATGATAAAAAGATACGTAGGGCTGAGGAGAGGGCCAAGGCAAAATTGGAAAAATCCAAGCGGTTTGACACAACCCCCGACATTAACAGTCGTAATTCATCTGACAATAATTCTTTTTGAAGTTTTCGGAAGACTACAGGAAGACCTACCATGGCGGGACAACAAGGAAGGTTTATCCAAAGAGAAGTCATCTGCTTCTTATGTGGGAACTCCGGTCATTTCGCTTCCGGTTGCGCAGCAAGGTTACAGCCATCACTTGTGCAGAACGCAACCTTTACAGGACCCATGGGAAGTAACTTCTCGCGACTGCCGTCAGGTCCAGTCACCTCATCAGAGACCACAGCGAACAAGCCCCAATCAGCAGATAAGCAATGCCAGTGATTTTCAATGTGAGGACGATAAGTACTTGCTTTTGTCAGATAATTTATCAGACGATAATATAGATTTTCACACACTCTTCTGTAAATCAATTGAGAGTTTGCTTACCGTATCAGATGCCTCGGTAAAGGGCCGATTAAAAGACTGTTTTTCATTTTGGAAAGATACTATTAAGGCGGATACTGACATTTTATCTGTTATACAAGACGGCTATGTTATACCTTTTACTAATAAACCTCCTCCTTTCGTTATGAAAAATAACGCTTCTGCTTTAAAAAATCAAGACTTTGTAGAGAATACAATTGACCAACTAATAAAAAAGAAATGTGTATACGAAGTCCCGTTTGTGCCGCAAAATGTAAATCCTCTTTCAGTAGCTTCAAATAATACTTCGGGAAAAAAGCGCTTGATTTTAGACCTAAGTGTTTTGAATTCGTATGTTAAAAAGCAAAAGGTTAAATTTGAAGATTTTAAGGTTGCAAAAGAATATTTAATGCCTGGTGGCTTTATGTATAAATTTGACTTGACTTCTGGTTACCATCATTTCTCTGTTAAGCCCATACACCACACACACTTGGGGTTTTCTTGACCTTTCAACAGAAAAAACAAATATTTTGTCTTTTCTGTACTCCCATTTGGATTATCGTCAGCGCCTTATATCTTTACTAAAGGTCTACGCCCTCTTGTAAAATTTTGGCGGTCGAGTGGTCTAAGAATTGTTATTTTCTTAGACGATGGTTGGGGAATAAATGCAACTTTTGATTTAGCGCAGGCTGATGCAAATTTTGTATTTAGCACTTTAAAGCAAGCGGGGTTTTTAGTTAATCTGGAGAAGTCTATTTTTCTTCCAGTTGAATGCTTAGAATGGCTTGGCTTAGTCTTAGATCTTAAGTCAGCACGTTTACGTATTCCTCTCAGGCGGATTGAAAATACTGTAGACTGTCTCACTAAACTATTACAAGCTTTTCCGTATTCGTCCGCAAGAAAGTTGGCGCAGCTGTCCGGAAAAATCATCTCTATGGCACCAGTCCTTGGTAATGTGTGCTTGTTACAAACTAAAATTCTTTTTAGTAAAATTGAATCAAGGGTCACGTGGGATCGAACCTTAGATATATCAGATTGTTTTACTTGCCTAAAATTTTGGGAAAATGTTTTTTCCTCCAGTTTTAGTAAAAAGCTTTTCCATGAATATTTACCATCTCGCATTGTGTATTCAGATGCCTCAGCAACTGGCGGTGCGGCTTACATAGAATGCGATAATGCCATAGCTCATAAAGTTTGGTCTGAATCTGAGAAATCTCGCAGTTCTACATTCAGAGAATTGTTAGCTATTAACTTCTCACTATGTTCATTCAAAGATCAGCCGGCAGGCAAGCATGTCATATGGAATACGGATAGTAAAAACTGTGTACAAATTATTCAGAAAGGTAGTATGAATGTTGAATTACAGACTTTGGCGTTGGAGATTTTTACAGTGTGTGCTATTAATGGTATTTCCATCGAACCAAAATGGATCAGTAGGTCTAGTAATACGCATGCAGATGAATTAAGTAGATTCATAGATTATGATGACTATGGAGTAACTCCTGAATTTTTTGAATTCATTGATAGTATATTCGGTCCGCATGATGTTGATCGTTTTGCTAATGATTATAATTTCAAGTTACCCCGCTACAATTCTTTGTTTTGGTCCCCAAGTACAGAAGCCGTAGACGCATTTTCAGTATCATGGAAAGAGGATAATAACTGGTTGGTTCCACCAGTTTATTTGATTCCAAAAACCCTGAATTTTTTGTTACACTGTAAGGCAAAAGGAACTATAGTAGCTCCTTACTGGCCTTCAAGTCCATTTTTTCCTCTTGTATTTTCAGAGAGAAGTTTATTCAAGGACTACATTTCTGATATTCTCTTATTTGATAATCCAGAGGGTATTTATACGCAAGGTCGTAACAAAGAATCGATTTTTGGTTCACCTAGCTTCACCAGTAAAGTACTTGTAATAAGAATGGAATGTGTTTAAATGAAAGTTTATCAGCTTTTAACACAACGATTGCTTTAGAATATTTCACGAGACATTTGTGCTAGTATATTTATACTTATTTATGTAATTAGTCATTTCTTCATGTGAGGAAGCCATCCAGCTGGCTTACGGAAGGTCGGTGGTTCTACCCAGGTGCCCGCTCGAGATGAAATAATGCACGGATGGGCACCTGGGGTCTTCCTCCACCATTAAAGCTGGAAAGTCGCCATATGACCTATCATGTGTCGGTGCGACGTTAAATCCAAAAAAAAAATATGTCCTTTCGTGTAATTGTTTCATATATCACAAAACATTTAAATGCAATATTACAGGTTTGTTTAATACTGAGAGGTGGAATGATGTTAGAAGACATTCGAAATTCGTTCAACCAGACCTTTTCTCAGCAGTTAAAGAAGCATGTATACGTGGGAAGGAACCATCCACAACACGGAATTATTCTCTCGCCTTCAAGAATTTTAGTAAGTGGTGCGAAAAAATGAAACTTTCAAATTTACCCGCTTCTCCTACAACCGTAGCGCTTTATTTAGTGTCTACTATTCAAGGCAAACATTTGTGTAGTAAATCTAAACTAAATTCTATTTTTTATGCTATTAATTGGGCGCATAATTTGTCGTTTTCATTAAATCCTTGTACCGATGAGTGGCTAAAATTATGTTTAACGGTTGCATAAGAATTGCTTCAAAGCCTATTAGCAAGAAGGAGCATATTACCACAGATATTTTAAAACAGTTTATCACGCACTTTGCTGCTGAGAACAGTTCCTTGTTAGACTTGAGATTAATGTGTTTATTAGTTTTGACATTTGCAGGATTTTTTCGTATTAGTGAATCTTTGAATATCAAAAGATCAGACATTCAATTCTTTGACACGCATTGTGTAATCTTCGTAGAAATATCATAGACTGATGTTTTAAGGGACGGAAACACTGTTGTTTTTGCTCGTACGGGACATTTCTCCTGTCCCGTTTTAATTCTCGAGAGGTACTTGTTGGAAGCTGAAATAAAACCAGAATCAAAAGAATTCATATTTAGACAAGTGCACTTTTGTAAAACTAAACATAAATACATTTTGCGTAAAAAATCTACCAATCCACTTTCTTACTCCTCTGTACGTGACTTGTTTAAAGACAAGATTGCAAAGTTAGGTCTTGATCCTTCTCGGTATAGTTTACATAGCTTTAGTCTCTTTGAACTTAGACTTATAAACATGTACTTATCTTGTGTGTGATAAGTGATTGCTATGTAGAATTAACATTGTATTTGTATTAGAGAGAATGTGTTTTGAAAATAGATCAATGATATTTTCAAATAATTAATATTTCCATTATTTCTATTAGAATATAATGAACTAAAAGCTATTTCTTGTTTCATGATTCATTTGATTCGACGTAATAGATTCAGTTTCATAGCTTTTTTGTGCTTGTTCGCAAGAGGCAGTTGTTACATGACGACTAATATGTTGTCATTACTTATGCTCTGCAAGTAACGGAGTAACACTTTGTATGTGCTCTGGCGGAATGTCACCTATTTCTTTTTCTTTCTTTCTTTTTTTTTTTTTTTGTGCTGTGCTAGTGGCGGAATGCCACATGGCGGCGGAATGTTACTACTTTGTGTTCTGCATGTGTCTGAATGCTACCTTTCATTTATGTGCTCTGCGAGTGGCGGTATGCCACGTGGTGATGGAATGTCACCATTTTTTGTGCTCTGCAAGTGGCGGAATGCTACTCATTTTTTATGTGCTCTGCAGTGGCGGAATGCCACATGGCGGCGGAATGTTACTACTTTGTGTTCTGCATGTGTCTGAATGCTACCTTTCATTTATGTGCTCTGCAAGTGACGGAATGCCACGTGGTGATGGAATGTCACCATTTTTTGTGCTCTGCAAGTGGCGGAATGCTACTTATTTTTTATGTGCTCTGCAGTGGCGGAATGCCACATGGTGATGGAATGTCACCATTTTTTGTGCTCTGCAAGTGGCGGAATGCTACTCATTTTTTTATGTGCTCTGCAAGTGGCAGAATGCCACGTGGTGATGGAATGTCACCAATTTGTGCTCTGCAAGTGGCGGAATGCTACTTATTTTTTATGTGCTCTGCAAGTGACGGAATGCCACGTGGTGACGGAATGTCACCATTTTTTGTGCTCTGCAAGTGGCGGAATGCTACTCATTCTTTTATGTGCTCTGCAAGTGGCAGAATGCCACGTGGTGATGGAATGTCACCAATTTGTGCTCTGCAAGTGGCGGAATGCTACTTATTTTTTATGTGCTCTGCAAGTGACGGAATGCCACGTGGTGACGGAATGTCACCAAATTGTGCTCTGCAAGTGGCGGAATGCCACGTGGTGACGGAATGTCATCACTTCTTGTGTGCTCTGCAAGTGGTGCATGGTCACAGCTGCTTTGTGCTCAGCAATTAGTGGTATGCTTAAATATTCATTTTTTACTTTTTTCAGTATACATAACAATTTTCATCATATGCATCGAAAAATATTTAACCAACAGTACAATTTAGTGTACAATATTAAAGAGGTGCCTTTTAAGTCATGTAATTATGCATATTCTGCAAAGAGAATGATTCTTTATTTTGTTATAGATAAAATTAAAAGCATTTAAAATGATTCTTTGATCTAATATCTCGTGTTTTTAATAGTTTCTGATTCAACCGCTTTTTTATTTTGTAAGTTTTGACAATTGATTTTTTGAACTTGTATACGGCATCATTCCATTGTCAATATATTAAAATGCTTAGTCGGTCATTTTGTTTCAATGGTGTTTCACAGTCTATTTCAGACGAAACTAATTTCATAAACAGTAAAGATACAGCGTTTGTGCTGGAAGTCTTCATTTTCTGTCGATTGAAGTCTATATGGGAACAAAATTATCATCTAGACGAAAGTTGATACATAAAGGAGACAACATGGAATGGTTATGGTAATTGTATCCGTATAAGTATATTTTAAATATGAATTTTATTACTCTCTTTGTTTGCTCGATATTTGCTGCCAAATATATACCTTAAACCTATTCATGTTTTGGTTTTATGTTATTAGTTAATTGAGATAAGAGAATAATTAATTTACTCACAGCTTTAGCGTGAGTAAATGTAATTATTATCGCTTCGAAATTAACTATCCTTCATTAGTTTTATACTTCACTGGTTTCTATTGTATATGTTTTGGCGGGCTTTTGCACGAACATTTCGTGCAATTCTGCCAGTATATATATATATAGGTTTTTTCGAGCTTTATCTCCACTCGAGGTTAAAATTTGGCAGCAAACATACGTTTATGCCCACCCTCCCTCCCAGTTAAATTTGATAATTTGGTAAATTTGTTCGAGGCTTTCAACTCTTAAGAGGGAACCGCTTTAACAGTCATTTAGTTGTCATTATGATTTCCATATTTTAAAGTGAAATGATTAATTTTAAATATATTGCTTTGTAGCACAATAGATGTAAAATAGGTATTTCATTTTATAGCATCTATATGTTAACATAATTTTCACATTTATATTAGTGTCGTTTCAGATTTTTACAATCACACAAAGTCATCCCAAGAGACGAGGGCACTGTCGAGGACAACATAAATTTGACATATTGTATTGTTGAATATTTACTCCGCGATACATTGTTCGCGATATTTGCTGCCAAATATATACCTTAAACCTATTCATGTTTTGGTTTTATGTTATTAGTTAATTGAGATAAGAGAATAATTAATTTACTCACAGCTTTAGCGTGAGTAACTATATTTTACATGTTATAATGTACAACTGAGATTTTGTTCAATTTGCAACATTTTTCATATTATGCAATAAAAATTATCAAAATATTGTTTGTATTCATCAAATCCTCATACGTTTTTAAAATTACGAGGTCTGGAGTACCTTCATATTTCACCAATATTCCACAGAGGTTTGAACTTGTGACCTGAAAGCTTTTGCCCAAAATTTCAGTAAGGGAGGGTGTGGTGTGTGTGTTGGGAGTGGCAGAAGATCACTATAATTGCATTTATCATATAGCATAAGCCAGTTTATAGTACTTTACTCTGATTTTTATAACAGATGGTAAACTGTACTAAAGCAACACCTCCATTTCACACATTCTTTTTTAGATTGATCTATCAAACAATATGCTTTAAACTTACAGCCAGATACCCATCAAACTGTTCTGCGAGTGTTCAAGGAAATAGTGAAATATAAATGTTTTTACAATAAAAAAAATTAAATGGCGGCTTAGGTTATGACTCTTGTATACAACTATGCTAAGTTTATCTGTAACTCTAAACAATACATCCAATAACAGCTGATAAACACTTTTTACAAATAACACAAAACAAAAAACTTTTCACCATCACAAAATACTTAAAGCCAAAAAAAAACTGCCCAAATTACCACTTCACATGAAATACTGTGATAAAATTTCAAAACACAACAGTGACTTTAGCTGTTATTTAACCCTTACTATGCTTGACAGGATCGATTCTGTCTTTGCGACCAACACAGATCTTGATCAGCCTCCACATCCATGCAGGCTGATAAAGATCTGCACTGTTCACTATGCAGTCAGTATCTTTTTGGTAAACACCCTTAACAGTTAATAGTACCATCCAATTTTAAAGACAGATCATTAAAGAATTTAGCAAGGTAAGGGTTAACATTTTGATATGTGAAGATTTGTCTAAAATTAGCTATGTCACAACCTTGTCCTTTGAAGTTCTTCAAAAGCAACACGACACAGAAAGCAACATTGAGATACCAGTACAAGACAATCTGTATCATTTACAAAAAGCTATACCCTGGTAAATATGAAAACACAAAACTTTGTGTCACATGTTGATTGCATGAATTGTGAATAGTGTGTGCCTTGAACATATATAGTCAGTTTCATACCTGTAAACATCGCAATTCCAGGCTCCATCATACAGCTTGTAGAACCCCTAATTTAGTCTGCTGCATGCAGCATGAATAGGGAATCAACCCATCCTAATCAGTGAAACTTATTATGACACAAGCTACTGTACAAAAAACAAATGTAACATGCAAAGCCACCATGTGCAATAACAGAAGCTATCCAAATGCCAGACAGGCCACATTCCACATTTAAATACCTCTGTAATTTTTCAGTATCATTATTTTCTCCTGCCACAGAATCGTCTATAGCAGTGCTCTCCATAGGAATGGCAGATTCGGCAGCTCTTGGGGTCTTTAAAAAGGAGGCATTTTCTATATCCTCTGTGATTGGTTCCAACTGCTGGTTGTCATTGGTTACAAGCACTTCCTGTGTAGACCAAACCATTTCGTTTGTAGCAAAAGGGGTTTCAGGTGAATTGACCGGAGTTCCTTTAGAGACTGGTTGGGTTTCTATAGAACCAGTGTTGGTGTCTATCGAAACGGTTGTTGGCTCTGTGCCAACTGTTTTAGCCTTCTCAACAGCTTCTATTTTCGGTTCTTTTTTAATAGTTTGTGGACTTTCAGCAGGTTTTATAGGATCCTCCGTACTTGCAGTGACAGAGGTCTGATAAGATTCTGCATCACTTTCTGCTGCCTCTTGCAGATCATCTTTTGGAGATAGTTTCTTGCTGATTTTGAGCTGTGATTTGCCACTTGATGTTCCGGAGAGCACCGCGTCTCTGACTTGACCTGGCAGTGTGTAAGGTAGCGGCACACCATGGTCCGTGCTTGCCCTACTTTGTACCTCAGACTGAGTGTCCTGTCTACAGAGGGTAATAGTGAAATTTGAAAATTATATAATTGCAAGGAACATACTACAGTTTATTGGGTAAATATGCAGGTAAGCACTTTCAGTTTGGAAAATAGAAAAATACAAAATAGGTGATGATACATGACACAAAATTATTCCTGCTTTTGCACCAAGACTATTGTGCATTTTATTCGACCTGGCGGGGTGGAGTTAATCTCTGACTTATGCAAATAATGGCAATCTTAAAAAAAAGAGCAAAATAGGTAGAGAAAATACAATTGTTTAATTCTGTAATCTTCAGCAACCAACAACTAAAATTCAATGCTACATTGCTTACATGTACTACATACTCTGCACAATAATGCAGTGGACCGTCGCAAAACCCACCCCACCAGGTCAAATAAAATGCACTATATCAGAAGTCTATAGGAAGTGACCAGGCAAATATGAAGGGCCACAATGAACTTTGACCCCCTCATTATTATAGGTGAACAACTGTCAGGGGTAAAAAAAAAATTCCCCTAATAACTAACAATAAGCTGGACACTCAAGATTTTCAAAATGTATGCACATTATGCAGCTTAAATGAGCTGCGCCATGGGAAAACCAACATAGTGGTTTTGCGACCAGCATGGATCCAATCCAGCCTGTGCATCCGCGCAGTTTGGTCAGGATCCATGTTGTTTGCTAACAGTTTCTCTAATGGCAATAGGCTTTAAAAGCGAACAGCATGGTCGCAAACCCACAATGTTGGTTTTCTCATGGCATGGCTCATATATATCCCCTAACCTCATTATGAGTGCTCACAGCAAGCAGACATAACTTTACACTGATGGAATAGGGAGTAGGTTCTGGAAAAAGTGTTCAAAGGATAAAGGAATAAAAGCAAAACTGTCTTTTTTTTTTCCTTCACTTTTTCATAAATATGACAGTTTTGCTCTGCATTCCCAAAATATATTTGGAAAACATGTTAACTTTAGGTCGGGTATGCAATCTACATACATGTCATTGTTACCTTAGCAGCGAAAGTTTCGTTTTATAAAAAGACTTCACTGTTAGAAT
The DNA here is from genome assembly GCF_021730395.1 of Mercenaria mercenaria. Taxonomy (NCBI): domain Eukaryota; kingdom Metazoa; phylum Mollusca; class Bivalvia; order Venerida; family Veneridae; genus Mercenaria; species Mercenaria mercenaria. The sequence continues at coordinate 62,460,798 of NC_069378.1, read as the reverse complement.
ATCCCTGAAAAACATTTCAAGTATTGAATTCTTTGATATATCAGAATATAGAGCTATTACAAGACCACAGACATGAATGTTTGAAAACATCAGCAATGCTTTGTTAAGGTTGTAGACCCGTTATGACAACTGGCAATTTCTGTGCAATTGAGTACTGTATTATCATATGCATCCTTTCTGCCATAACAGAAAATTACATTGTCATAACAACCAAAGAATGCTGAAACAGCACTCTAAGATTATGCTATCACACCGAAAATGCTAATTTTCATTATGGGTACATTACCTTAAAGCAGCTATTCTCTTACCCAGTTGTCTCCCCTTACACTCAAATAGGCCTCTGTCGTATGCATAGTGCTAAGAGAGATAACTGCTGTTAGGAAAAACTTGCAATCACCTTTGCAATGGTCTCTCCTTACACTCAAACAGGCTTTTGCCATACGCATAATGCTAAGAGAGATAACTGCTCTTGGGACAAACTTGCAATTACCTAAGTATGCAATTGTCTCCCCTGACATTATAGAAAAGTCATAACCTCAAGCACTGGCAAGGTCAGTCCCTTTCCATAACAAAAGTATCTATAAATGTTGTCACAACACATTCAGATACATAACTTACTTTCTTTGCATCACTGTCATTACTCAATTAAACAAGTTAAAATCAAATAAAGCTACATTTATCTTATATCAAATATGCAATTACTGAAATAACATTTTGAAAAGAGGTCTAGATGTATACCTCAGAATATGACCTTTATAACCCCCCACCCCAAACAACAATTTTGTTTTCTACTAAAATGAGTTAAAAGGAAATCTAAAGCCTTTAAAGTCAATTCTCAACCAAAGACTAAAGGTTGTGAATCAGGTAATGACAATTTGAGATTTATACTGCATAACATATTCTCCATATGTGACTGCAGAATTCCCCAACTTGAAATGGAAAGCCATGTGTACACAGAACGCCGAAGAATGCTAAATAAGCATACGAGGACAATGTTAATTCGCAGATTATTGACTGTTGTAACTGGTGTGTTTCTTTAATGACAAACCTTATCTTATAAAAGACTTTCCAAATATTTCAGTACAATGTGACACAATATCTAATATACCTTAGAATTACTCCTTCCATATTTTTACTTGTCATTTTACTATGATCCCTGTCTAAACCTGCACTTCTGAAATATTTTAACTGAATTTAAAACATCTAGGACAGTCCGTGAATTTCGTTGTGTTTTGACTAACATGCAGAAGTCATGTTACCTTGCTTTCTTGTAATAAAGAAATTCTGAAGTTGAAGTTAAATATATGTATATATATATATATACAAGCAAATAGTTGCAACACTTTATCGTCAACATCAATTTTAATAGGCCAAAACGAAAAGAAAAGAAAAAACAGGAAGGAAATCAGTAAGCTGGAAAAAATAATGCAATTATGACTTCAAAATCAAGTAAAAGATTAATTATAAAGATAATCTTAAGTTAATGTGACCTTTTCTTAAAGACAACACATAGATTACCTAAGTTTCATAGCGTCAACCTTTGCAGAATTCTTTCTGTTTCCACTTGTGGGTGTTCTGCATTTAAATATCACAAAGAACAATATTTCTTTTACATTAAAATCATATAGAAAAATAACTGACTTCTTTCCTGTGACTCTACTTGCATAAAAGAACAATTGTAGCATTTAAAATGTATTTTCTGCTCACTTTAAAAGGTAAAACTCCAATACAGTGACAATATTTCCCGGTCACTTTAAAAGGTAAAACTCCAATACAGTAACAATATTTCCTGGTCACTTTAAAAGGTAAAACTCTGATACTGTAACAGTATTTCCTGCTCACTTTAAAAGGTAAAACTCTGATATAGTAACAGTATTTCCTGCAAATTTTGAAAGGTAAAACTCCGATACAGTAACAATATTTCCTGCAAATTTTGAAAGGTAAAACTCCGATACAGTAACAATATTTCCTGCTCACTTAAAAAGGTAAAACTCCGATACAGTAACAATATTTCCTGCTCACTTAAAAAGGTAAAACTCCGATACAGTAACAATATTTCCTGCTCACTTAAAAAGGCAAAACTCCGATACTGTGAGTAACAATAATTCTTGTTCATTTAGAAAGTAATACTCTGATACAGTAACAATATTTCCTGCTCACTTTAAAAGGTAATACTCCAAAAACAGTAACAATATGAATTTTCCTGTTGACTTAAAAAAAATTAATACTTCCATAAAGTAACAGTATTTCATAACAACTATGAACAATTTATACAACAGCTGATTTTAAGTTTTTGATTGGCTGTACAAATATCTGAAACACAAATACAACATTCTGCACAAGATACCGGATATTGACAGCCATGTTTGGTTGAAAGAACACATCATCTTCAGGATCTAAACTATAATTTGATGGGCTGAAATGTAATCAACCTTAAGTTGCTTTTCTTGGCTTACAAAATTAGAATTGGGCCGATATCTGCATTTTTGAGTAAAGTCAGATTTTTAACTGATTTTTTCCTGCTGGAAATTTTTGTTTTTCAAAACCTGTTTACTATAAAAATTAGTCTGGCAATCACTGATTTTAAGGCTGATTTACATGTATTTATTCTGTTGGATTTAACGTCGCACTGACACAATTTTAGGTCATATGGCGACTTTCCAGCTTTAATGGCGGAGCAAGACCCAAGGTGCCTCTCTGTGCATTATTTTATCATGAGCGGGCACTTGGGTAGAGCCACCGACTTTCCGTAAGCCAGCTGGATGGCTTCCTCACATGAAGAATTCAACGCCCCGAGTGAGGCTCAAACCCACATCAATGAGGGGCAAGTGATTTGAAGTCAGCGACCTTAACCACTTGGCCACGGAGGCCCTTTGATTTTACAATTGAAGTCAACGATCTGACTTATCATATTGGTGAGAAAATACTGTAATAGATTTACAAATTTGCGTTCCCTGAATACCTAATTTTCTAGGTTATAGAACTCCTCTTCAGATGGCATGGCGGAGATCAAATATCCCTTATACTGACTTATCTAACTGTTTTTTTGATGCTACTGAAGTTCATATTCTACATGATGTATCAATAATTCAAAGGTCTCCCGCTGAAAAATTTAATGCCAAACCTACATTTTATGCCATTTTAGGATTTTTGCATCACTGAAAGTGGACTTTAATTTAGACTAATTTGATCACTTTATCAAATAACAAACCACAACTAGTGGTGGAAAAAAAGGTGTAAAAAGCTAAGAAGCTAGAATAACAAAAACTTTAGACAAAAATGCAATTTATTCTGCAGAAAATTTTGTTATTCTAGGAAAAATAGCCGTTTTATCTGGATACAAATTTGTAATTTTGAGAATTTCATGAATGGTTCATTTGTTTGTTGGGATTAAATTTCATGGATTGACAAAACTGGGAAATCCACGGAAATTGTCCCCTGGAAAGATTTGGGACAAACTTTCAACCTCACTAAAATATCAGATTACACAGTGAATATATTTCAATTTACCTTCCACTTCTCCTTGATTTTCTACTGGAAGAGCTGCGGTCTGATATTGTGGAGAATCCATCTGTCTCCTTCATCCTCTTCCTGAATGTCGAGCTATAAATATCAGTCAATAAGACTGTTAGATATTTATAAATATTTAGTTTTACATCACACTAACACGATCATAGGTCATATGGTGACACTCCTACTCTTGATGATGGAAAAACAAACCAAAGTGTCCCCTCAGGCATTATTTCTGGCATGTGTAGGTGCCTGGTTAGAACCACCAGTCTTCCATAAGTAAGCTGGATAGCTGGTGTTACATCCTCCGCAAGGTTACAAACCTACAGCATTGGATGGCAAATGATTCTAAGCCAGGGACCTTAACCACTCGGTCACAGAGGCACCAGCTAGATTGATAATGGTACAAACAGACTCCTAAATTGAAAATATAACTTCCAATTTCATCAATGCTACTTGCTTCCTATACAAAACAAAAGAAAACAAATTCAGACAGAATACAAGTATATCCTGTGTAAGCCAAAATATACCTGTCCCTTTTTGAATCACATTGTATTTCTTAAAACTGATATTAATTTTTATTATCGCAGTCATCTTTCTACTTTAATAAGATTAGTTTCCCTTAGTGTATCTGTTTAGATGTAAGATATTTTCGAAGACAGATTATTATAATACTTACGCTGTGCCCCTTGACCTTGGAGTAAGAGGACCATCCTTCTTACCTATAAAACAAACACAGCCATAAATAACAACACCAACAGTTGGTTTTTTGGTTATTTGTTTTGGGTTTAACTCTGTTTTTCGACAGTATTTCAGTCATGTGACGGCGGGCACTTAACCTTACCAGTATTCCTGAATTCTGTACTAGTACAAACCTGTTCTCCGCAAGTAACTACCAACTTCCCCACATGAATTAGAGGTGGAGGAAGAATGATTTCAGACACAATGTCTTTTATCATATTGTCACAGAGAACATACCCCTCACCCGGGGTTCAAACTCGCGACCTTGTGATCGGTAGACTGGCGCTCTCCCTATAGAGCTAAGCAGGCAGGCTACAACACTAACAGGGTTGCCTAAAAGAAGGCATAAGTATAAAAATAACCTATACAAAAGAAAATAATTAATAAAACTATAAAAAAAAAAAAAATCAAGCAAGCAAACCTGCATGCTGGTAACTTACTTACTGTGAAATCTATAATATTCATGGGGGAATAATATTTGTGGATTTCGTGGTTGCATTAATCCATAAAAATGAGTCGCAATGAAGACATACAATTCTAATTTAATTTTACCTTCAAAGGTTGAAATGCTCAAATTTATATCACTCTGATGTACCCGTTTTGGTTTGAACCACGAAATTTTATGCCCATAAAATAAAATGATTTCACAGTATCTTGAAGTTAAATTACTGCAAAATAATTTTGAACTTCTTTTAGATAACAAAGTGAACATTCTAGTTTCATAATACAAAATCTATTCAAAGATTATAACTCTCTACACAAAATCAAATTATCATGTGACATATAAACAAATGAATTCTAACTACCCGGATTTTCCTGACATAGTGAGAAGTAACATGTGATATTGCACAGATGTACCCCAGTACTGAAGATCCATACATAAAATTATGTGGTGTCTCAGTACTGCAGGTCTGTATGCAAAAAATTATGATGTACTTCAGTCCTGAAGATTTGTGCATAAACTATGATGTATCGCAAAGATCTGTGCATAAAATTAAGATGTAACTCAGTAATGAAGATCTGTGCATAGAATTATGAGGAATCCCAATCAGGGGTGTGGAATTCCTATATATCCGACTAATGTCCCTTAACTCGGGACTTTTTGTTGCTGGACAAAATTTATAATGCATTTTTTCATTCCATCTGTCCGCGAAGAAGCATGTATTTTCAAGTATAAATTGCGTTAAAAATAATAGAGTAATACTGTTGCTTGAAATTTATTACGGTGAAAAAAAAATCTTTTGTATGAAATCCATGTTTTACCCAGTAAGGGCCTTTTGATTGCTGCATTTTGGAAAAAAACATACACTTGCATCTAAATTTAGCATATTTTTTGCATTCTGATTGGCTCTTAGTCTCGGTCTCGCATGTTTTGCACATGGTAATTAACTGAAACGTTAACAGTACTGTTCTCTCAAAAACCTTTGGAAAAATTTGTCCACTGACAAAAACTGTAGTCAATAGTTGGGTAAATACAAGAATCAAAAGCACAGAGAGATTGCAAGTATGATTCATAACAAGTCAGATTATTTTGCATTTTAAGAGCTGATCTGGCTTGCAACGGACAATGTTTCGCCATGGCATTTTTGTTATGTATACTTGATCTGGTAAAGGCTCCCTGAGCCTCACTGAAGCGACTTCAGCCTTGTATATAGGCAAAAATGCTGATACCTTTTTTTCACAAACTGTATTATGTTTGCTTTTGCTTCTACCTGTAGATCATAAAAATGCTCGCCCAAAATAAAGAATAATTGGCAGTTTAATGCAGGCTTTAATGCTGAAAATCCAGACAAGTGAATTTTGACTGCGAGCAAGTGGACTTTTATGTATAGTGGACAAGTGAAAAATATTGGAAAGTCTACACCTCTGCTGGGCTTTGAAAATCTGTATGAAATTATGAGGTACCTTTGTACTGAAGGTCTGTGCATATAATTATAATGTATCTCAGTACTGAAGACCTGTGCACAGAATTATGATGTACCTCAGTACTGAAAGTCTGTGCATGGAATTATGATGTACCTCAGTACTGACAGGGCTTTTTCACTCTATCTCACGGGGCCGAATATTCCCAATGCCAAATATGCTCTATTTTTCCCAATCTGGAGCAAAAAATTCCCAATCCAATAAAAAAATTTCCAACTGAAATCTGTTACTTTCTGTTTTTCAAAGATAATTTTTGCACATTTAGTTTTGTTTGCCAAGGAAATCAAACAAAATGTTGGAAAAACCAACTCGTTTCTATTTTTAGTAACATGACCGTCTGCAACCTCGGCAAAAAATAATTACATGATTTTGCTGAAGAAATGTACGATTTGTATGCAAAAACCTCTCAAAATGCATAAAAACACAAATGTTAATTGAATAAAGTACCCAAAACATGTTGACAGGTAGTTCTTACACCATTAAAATCAATTGTCATATATTTTCGGGACCCAGTTTTTGCACTCGAAAATACACCCACTTTGCCATTCTACAGTTTGGATAATTTCAGTTATAACTTTGGTGAAAACAAATATTTTAACATGACAAATTAAGAATTACTGTATTTTTAGGCAATATTGGAAAACAAACCTGAAAAAAATTCCCAATTTCACAAGGGGATATATATCTGTCTACCAGTGAAATTTTAAACTGAAGATTTAAAACTAATATTATTAATTAAAAACTCACTTAATTTTGTCAGTATATTTTCCCAAATTTGACAATTTACCGCGTTAAAAATTCCCAATATGACCAGGGGCCCTTTTCCAAAAACCTCCTGAAAAAGCCCTGACTGAAGGTCTGTGCATAGAATTATGATGTACCTCAGTACTGAAGATCTATCTGTGCATAGAATTATGATGTACTGAAGTGCTTAAAATTACGATTTTGCTAAAAGGACCCATCAAACTGGTCAATGAGAAGTCATATTTTATCCTTAATGACATTTCATATAATACAACAGTTACTGACGCCTTAGCTTTGCAGTATTATGTGATCTATGGAGGAAAACATAAATACCGAATCCCTCAATCAGCTAAATATCATAAATTATTGTATAATGCAAAATAATATACCAACAGCTTCTGAAAAAAATTCTCACAAATTGATTATATTAGAACAGAACCAAAGGAAGACATGGTAACAACACCTAACAATTAATAGTATGTTGTTCAATTTAAAATAGAATGATCAAAGGTACCTCGAAGTCAGAAATAGTAGTTATGAAATTATAAAATGTAAATTTATGACTTTAAAATACATATTATTGAATTGACAAATTTTAATTTAACTGGAAGATTATATTTACTCTTAAACAATAAATAGGATAAGATAAGATAAAACATAACTGTCATTTTATCAGATTCCTATTATAGTGTCATACTTTGAATCTGTTAGTTTCCTTTATCTGAGTAAGGAAAAAACATTTGGGAAACGGAATAACATAACTGAAAATGTTAGTTATCAGACAAATCTAGGTTAGTGTCATTAATCTATAGCCTGCTGGCGGCAAGTGATCTTGCCTCTGTGACCGATGCAGACCAAGATCTCAGCCTGCGCATACTGTGCACGCCAATCATGGTCTTCACTGTTCGCTATTCAGTCAGTAAAGTTTCAGTGAGCACCCCTTCAAATAATAAATGGTACTGCCAAAATTAAAACAAAGACCAGTCCATTTTAGAAATTCAGCAGGGAAAAGGTTAGGCACAGGATAAAACACCTACAAGACAAAACAAATGAAATAAAACATCCAATCTTCCTATCTCAACTTACTATCTAAGACAAAAAATTCATAAAATTCATAAAAATTTGTATCTTGTATGTTAGTTGTATGTTAGACAGTTACAGCTTTAACCCACGCAGATCCCATAAAACTGAACTAAAGATAAAAATGTTAGAGAACTGTTACATCAGCAAACACCAGATTAAACAGCTTGTTATTAAAAACCGACCACCGGAAAAAAAAACCATCCCTGGTTATATCTCAGACTATCACTCAACATATAAACTCACTAGCGAGTGCTTCTTTTCCAATGGTCGTGCCTCTCGGCGTAATAATTACGCTTATTTTCCCACTCTCAATCTCTTCGCTAGCACTGCTCGACATGCTGTTACTTTTTTCAAATCCCTCAAAGCCCGCATTTTCGTTAATATAAATTTTTTCCATGTTAAAAGCTAACGCATTTTTCATGCTATGATCAATCTCATGCTGTTTCATGCTGTTAACCTCAATGCCAGACTCAGCGTCATCACCTTCATATTCCAAGATCGAGACTTGTTCCACGTCAAACATGTTATTTTCGTCGGAAATTTGACTATGTTTAGAACTCTGCTGGTCTGCATGTGACATCGTCCATTTTTCTGAGAAGTGTGATGTGTCATACTCGCTCACAGATATTGCGCTCTCAAAAGCGCTGTCTGTAGAAATCTCATCGAAATTTCTGCCCGTGTTGTCCCTCGGCATGAAGTTAGGTAGCGGACCAACCTGTGACAAATCCGTCAGTGTACGCTCTTTGAGAAGTAAATTCTCCAGAGATATTGGGCTACCTTTGACGGTACCTCCGCTTACATTGCTCTTCTCCCTCGAAAGCAGCTCCTGGTCTAAACTCAAAACTGGTTCCTGGTCTAAACTCATAAGTGGTTCCTGGTCTAAACTCATTAGCGGTTCCTGATCGAAGTTCAACAATGGGTCTTGCATAAATGGACTCTGATGGTCATCCATTAAGAAAACATCATTACCAACATCATCCCCCATTAAATCGGACAATGGTGTTGGCTGTTCTACCCTTTCACCTGGGTAAACAGACGCCCCTGCCCTATCAAGTAGATCCATACGAGCATTAAAGCGACTTTTTTCCGACTTTATTCCAACACTTTTTGCATCATGCATACTTACTCCACGAGAAAATATCAGCTCATCATTATCACTGTATGAGCCAGGCGTTGTGGGAATGTCAGCGTACATTGTGTTACGACCACTTGTGTCATACATATCTATCACTGAAAGTCAGGTATAGCTTATTCTTGATGTCAAATCAAACAACATTGCAAAATATGAAAGTCATTTTCAATACACCTTCACATGAGTTTGCATTCTATATAGTTTCAAACATTTTATTTTGTAGTGATGAAAACTTAATTTTAATTTTACTTTTTTTCACAAATTTAATAGAACAAGAACAATGCTTAAGCCGGTGCTAGGGGGCGTGGGCAGTGTTGCATTTTCCATTACTGCTCATGAACAGACTCAATCAAACCGAGTCTGCAATTTTCATTTTCTGCCTTGTTCTCGGTGCTTCCGAGGGATCTACTTTCCAGATTTTAATCAATTTAACATAAACTCAATTTTTTTCATGTCTAAAATATAGCCTCTTTTTTCTCATAGAACTTTATAACTACCATTGAAAGACATAATATAAGACCTAAAAATTTAGCTAAAATGAAACCTCTCAACATGAATATAGAAAACATTTTGCTGTACATATAGTTCTATCTTTCTAACAACACTGTAATATCAGAAAGTTCTGCGAGGGATTTGTTTTCAGTATTGACATGAACAACAAAAACTTGTGAAAATGCCGTTACTGTTATGAATAGTCCTATCTCCTTCACAAGTTGGCCTTGCATTTATAACTCAGATATTAAACCACGCAAAATAACTCTAATTTTGAAAATAGTTCGCTTTTATCTTTGTGAAATTATCTGATTTTACAGTACTCCTCTTTAAATATTAACACCAAGTCTTAAGTGTAAACATATCACAAAGAACAAATCTAATGTTTTAACTGCTCTCACCAGATTTTCCCTCCGACAAGAAAGAATGTTCCTTCCGAGATATCGAGCTGTCCTGCCACATGTCTTCCTCCTCCCTCTGAAAAAAAAAACAAACAAAGATGTACTGTCAGGGTGAACTTTAATAATAGGACTTGTGGACAATTCTGCCATATTTAATAGACATAAGGACATACTTAATTGGCTACTGGACATATCTAATAGGCAATAGGATATATTCAATAGGCAATAGGCCATGTATAATAGGCATAAGGACATATTTAATACGCATTAGGAAATATCTGGAAGGCATTAAGACATATTCAATAGGCAATAGGTAACATTTAACAGGCATAAGTATACATTAAATATGCAATAGGACATATTTAACAGGCATAAGGACAAATCTGACAGGCATCAGATCTTATTTCATAGGCGTTGGGACATATCTGATAGGAATTAAGACATATTTCACAGGCATTAGGGCATATTTCATAGGCATTAGGACATATTTCATAAGCCTTAGGACACATTTCATAGGCCTTAGGACATATTTCATAGGCTCTAGGACATATTTCAGACATTAGGACATATTTCACAGGCATTGGGAAATATTTCATAGGCATTAGGACATAGTTCACAAGTATTGGGACATATTTCATATGCATAAGGACCTATTTCATTGGCATTGGGACATATTTCATAGGCATTGGAACACATTTCATAAGCATTACAGCATATTTCATAGGCATTGGGACATATTTCAAAGGCACTGGGACATATTTCATAAACATTTCGGCATATTTCATAGGCATTGGGACGTATTTCATAGGCACTGGAACATATTTCATAAGCATTACAGCATATTTCATAGGCATTGGGACATATTTCATAGTCACTGGAACATATTTCATAAGCATTACGGCATATTTCATAGGCATTGGGACATATTTAATAGGCATTGGGACATATTTCATAAGCATTACGGCATATTTCATAGGCATAAGGACATATTTCATAGGCAATGGGACTTATTTCATAGGCATTAGGACATATTTCATAGGCATTAGGACATATTTCATAAGCATTACGGCATATTTCATAGGCATTACGGCATATTTCATAAGCATTAGGGCATATTTCATAGGCATTAGGGCATATTTCATAGGCATTGGGACATATTTCATAGGCATTAGGACTTATTTCATAGGCATTGGGACATATTTTGTAGGCATTGAGACATATTTCATAGGCATTAGGACATATTTCATAGGCATTGGGACATATTTCGTAGGCATTGGGACATATTTCATAGGCATTGGGACATATTTCGTAGGCATTGGGGCATATTTCGTAGGCATTAGGACATATTTCATAGGCATTAGGACATGTTTCACAAGCATTGGGACATATCTAAAAGGCATTTAGCATTAAGTGCCATCGGAACATTTAACTGATTCAATTAATGCAAAGTTAACATCTATTAAACAAAGCTTACATGGAATGATGGACTTTACAAAATGAACAAGAGCGCCGCCAAGCGGGGCAATATACGCCCGAAGGCTTACATCATAGGATTGGAGCAAAATTTTAGGAACTTGACTGTTGTAGTCCCAAAGGACTGGAACAACAAAAGGAAAACTTCAAACAAGAGGACCATGATGGTCCTGAATCGCTCACCTCTTCCCACATGACCCAGTTTTGAGTATGACATCGTTTTTTCTATTATTTGACATAGTGACCTAGTTTTTGAGCTCATGTGACCCAGTTTTGAACTTGACCTAGATATTATCAAGATAAAAATTCTGACCAATTTTCATGAAGATCCATTGAAAAATATGGTCTCTAGGTTTTTCTATTATTTCACCTATTGACCTACTTTTCGAAGGTACGTGACCCTGTTTTGAACTTTACCTAGATATCATCAAGGTGAACATTCTCACTAATTTTCATGAAGATCTCATGAAAAATATGGCCTCTAAAGAGGTCACAAGGTTTTTCTATTTTTATACCTACTGGCCTAGTTTTTGACCGCACATGACCAAGTTTCGAAACTGACCTAGATATCATCAAGGTGAACATTCAGATCAATTTTCATGAAGATCCATTGAAAAATATGGCCTCTAGAGAGGTCAAAAGATTTTAATAATTTTAGACCTACTGACCTAGTTTTTGACCGCAGTTGATTCAGTTTCAAACTTGACTTGCTAGATATCATCAAGATGAACATTCAGACCAACTTTCATACAGATCCCATGAAAAGTATGGCCTCTAGAGAGGTCACAAGGTTTTTTATTATTTGACCTACTGACCTAGTTTTTTATGGCACGTGACCCAGTTTCAAACATGAACTAGATAACATCAAGGTGAACATTCTGACCAATTTTTATGGAGATCCATTCATAAGTATGGCCACTAGAGAGGTCACAAGGTTTTTCTATTTTTAGACCTACTGACCTAGTTTTTGACCGCACATGACCCTGTTTCGAACTTGACCTAGATATCATCAAGATGAACATTCAGACCAATTTTCATACAGATCCAATGAAAAATATGGCCTTTAGAGAGGTCACAAGGTTTTTCTATTATCTGACCTACTGACCTAGTTTTTGATGGCACGTGACCCACTTTCAAACTTGTTCTAGATATCATCAAGGTGAACATTCAGATTAACTTTCATACAGATCCCATGAAAAATATGGCCTCTAGAGTGGTCACAAGGTTTTTCTATTATTTGACCTACTGACCTAGTTTTTGATGGCACATGACCCACTTTTGAACTTGACCTAGATATCATCAAGATGAACGTTCTGACCAATTTTCATGAAGATGTCATGAAATATATGGCCTCTACAGAGGTCACAAGGTTTTTCTATTTTTAGACCTACTGACCTAGTTTTTGACAGCACGTGACCCAGTTTCGAACTTGACCTAGGTATCATCAAGATGAACATTCAGACCAACTTTCATACAGATCCCATGAAAAATATGGCCTTTAGAGAGGTCACAAGGTTTTTCTATTATTTGACCTACTGACCTACTTTTTGACGGCACGTGACCGAGTTTCGAACCTGACCTAGATATCATCAAGGTGAACGTTCTGACTAACTTTCATGAAGATCTTTTGAAATATATGGCCTCTAGAGAGGTCACAAGGTTTTTCTATTTTTAGACCTACTGACCTAGTTTTTGAAGGCACGTGACCCATTTTCAAACTTGACCTAGATATCATCAAGATGAACATTCTGACCAACTTTCATGAAGATCCCATGAAAAATGTGACCTCTAGAGTGGTCACAAGGTTTTTCTATTTTTAGACCTACTGACCTAGTTTTTGACCGCACGTAACCCAGTTTCAAACTTGACCTAGATATCATCAAGATGAACATTCTGACCAATTTTCATAAAGATCCCATGAAAAATGTGACCTCTAGAGTGGTCACAAGCAAAAAGTTTACGGACGCATGCACGGACACTGCGCGATCACGAAAGCTCACCTTGTCACTTTGTGACAGGTGAGCTAAAAACAAATCTAAGTCCACAAAAAAAATATCAAAGTCTACAAAAAAATCCTTATCAGGTATAGGTATGTAAAAATACACCTTAAAATTAGAGGTACCATCCATGTTGTACCACAGAAAAGTGGTATCGGTTTTTCCCTACGGCCAGTAATAAAAAAGTTTCAAAATAAGCTATTTATAGTAACATAAAAGGGAAGTAATTAAAAAAAAAACTTATTGTAAGTACCAAAAAGAGATCTGCCAAATAAAAACAAGACCACTGCAATGCAGAGCAATATACACAAAGCAAAGTCATATATGACCTTTGACCCTTAAGTGTGACCTTGACCTTGAAGCGAGTCATCCGGAACATGCGCTCTGCACATCGTTACAATGTGGTGAACATTTCTGCCAAGTTTCTTTGAAATCCTTCCAGCAGTTTAAGAGTTACAGAGTAGACACGAAACAAACTGATATGACTTTTGACCCCTAAGTGTGACCTTGACCTTGAAGCAAGTCATCCGGAACATGCGCTCTGCACGTCGTCTTGGTGTGGTGAACATTTGTGTCAAGTTTCTTTGAAATCCTTCAAGGGGTTCAAGAGTTACAGAGCGGACACGAAACAAACTGATATGACCTTTGACTCCTAAGTGTGATCTTGACCTTGAAGTGAGACATCCAAAACATGCGGTCTGCACATCACTTCGGTGTGGTGAACATTTGTGTAAAGTTTCCTTGAAATCCTTCAAGGGGTTCAAGAGTTACAGAGCAGACACGAAATTGTTAACGGACAGATGGACACCAGCGTCATAACATAATACGTCCCTTCGGGCGTATAACAAGAATTAATGCAAATCTATCTAGACTGACTTATATGACATTTGTACAAGAAATTTCTCACTAATTAATAAATTCTTAGGATTTTTTTAATCAATACCAACTTACATCAAACATTCCAGGTGTTGTTCCCTCCACCCAGTTCAGGATCCTTTCAAAATAAATAGGATCTAAATGTTCTGCAAACTTCTCAGCAAGCAAAGCTAGTGTATACTCCTGAAATACAAAATTTTCACAGTAAGTAAAGTTGATGTGTAGACATTGTCTGGGAGGTACAAAACAATTCTGTTTGGGAGGTACAAAACAATTCTGTAAATACTAAAATACATATATGAGCCGCACCATGAGAAAACCAGCATAATGCATTTGCGACCAGCATAGATCCAGGCGAGCCTGCACATCTGGGTAGCCTGGTCAGGATCCATGCTGTTTGCTAACGGTTTTTCTAATTACAATAGGCTTTGAAAACAAACAGCATGGATCCTGACCAGACTATACAGATGCACAGGATGGTCTGGATCCATGTTGTTTGCAAATATATTATGTTGGTTTTCTCATGGTATGGCTCAATTGTAAAATGACGTGAAGTATACATGATGTTTTCTGGTATTATTCAACAGACCAAAAACAAACAATATATTCTTGATAACAGTTTGTCATTTTAACAGTGTTAGCTGAATTTCAATTGCCTAAACTATCACTTAAAGAAGTCTGACTTTGTTTGTTTGCCAAATCCACAAAAAAATTCTCAGCACACATATGCATATTCAGTCAAGCTTTTGTAAGAGCAAAAAAGGTGCGATGTGACCGTTATATTAGGTTAACATGAAAAACAGTGTTGCTGACTGCGTAAAGCGTTAAACTTCTAATGCAGTATTTTAAAGAAGAATTTTTATCCGTGGTGGTCGGGACATCAAACTATCTGTCAATGACATGTGACCACTGATGAAAAGAGACTGTAAGCTCAAGTTGGACTATTAAAAATCTGTTGCAACAGGTATAGTTACTGATGGTTCTTTATACCATGGAAATACCTGTTTTCGGACCTCTAAGAAATATGCCAGGTTTATCTGCATTTAAATATTTTGTCAACATAATAAGGTTTAACAAACATGTAAAGTACTCATTCTCACATTTATTCCTGCTCAAGAAAAAAAGTCTGCATAACAGCATGCAGTATAAATTGCATTTTCCAAACCCATGTGAAACCAATATGGCGTCATAAACAAGTACCTGTTTTCGAACCACCAATGAAATTGCTTATAACAAAACATAAACTACAGTTAGGTTCAACATAGGTATTCAATATTGTCAGTGAAATGTTACTTGACTGTAAGCATTATGACTTTTGAAACAGTTTTGAGTTTATTCTTCAGTGTTAGGCTTGTTATGACAAGGGCAGTAAAAGGTGTCATTCAATCTGATAACTGAAGTGTTACAGCAGAATTTCAAGTGGGTCCAGTGTGGACAGTCTTCAACATCACATTTAGCCCACTTGACAAATACAAGAGATACACAGTTTTTCATTTCCTTTGGCTGGAATTGCTTGCATACACAGCACAAGTCATCTGCAGACATCTCCTCTTCAGCTGAAAGGTCAGACTCACTGTCACTAACTGGAATAATCTGGCATCCAGATGGACCTGGTCAAAAGATTAAACAAGATTTTACTTCTATCATATTTGAAAATAAAAGTATTCCCTTATATAAACCTATTTCAATAGTTAAATTATTGAGCATTTATATTTTTTTCTATTAGTATTTATTTTTAATTAAGTTAAAAATTACATTTTATTGCTAACAATTTATACCTGGTTTTTGTGATGAAGCTGCAGAGTCAAGTTTTCTTTTCTTTCTTTCAACATGTTCAGACACAGAGGGTACTTTACTTGTCATCCTTTTCTTTGGTTCTGAACTAGATGCACTCAGACTCTTTGACATTTTCTGCTTTTGCTTGTTAGGCTTTGACTTTTGAATTTCAGCTATTTCATTTACAATGTTATGATTTGTTATTTCCTTTCCAGCTACAACACCACTTATACCTTTATTGTGTTTTTTACTGTTATATGTCACCTTTTTTTTCTCCACAAACTCTTCTGCTGCTCTGAAGAATTCCCTACATGTGTTTTCATTTCCATGTTGGCAATTTGCAGTACTCTCTTGGGTTTCAGTGAGTTTCAATTCATCTGAGTAAGGCTTTGATGGTGCAAACTGGTCATTGCTGATTGCACTTGGGTTGAAAGGGTATATGCCCGTCTTCTCAAATGCTGACCTCAAGTTTGAATTAGACAAGCCCTTGACATAAGATGAAGACCCAAGCGCTGCAACATTATACCGAGTGATTTTTGTCTCTGGGCATTCTCTGAGAAATTTATGGCACTCATAGTTATAAATCTTTTGCAACGGGCCAAAACAGCCAACATCAAGTGGCTGCAGTGCATGACTTGTGTGTGCTGGTAAACACAAAGAGCAAAATGTTGTTGTGTTGTGCCCATTCAATAACTGGCATGTTGATGTGTGATCTGCAGTAAAAAGTAATAATGGTTGTTACATAAAATGCATTAAAAATGAAAAAAAAAAGTTATTTCAAAATCTTATTAACAATCAACAAGTACACCATTTACTTTGAAGTCCAATTAACTTATTCAAACCATTATTAAAAAAGGTACATTAAATATTTATTTACCTGTGTCCATCAAAAATAAGTAGCAATGGCTGTTCCTTGTTTCCACGTTGTACATATTTGATGAAATGTTCCTGTAGATATTCAAGGAACACATCAGAGTTTGACCAACCGGAATCAGTAACTGTGCCACTAGAGCCCGGTGTTGATCCCTCAAGGAGTTCTTTCCTCATTCTTTGCCCTTTAAATACAAAGAATGGTGGGATTTGTGTGCCAAGAGCATTCCCACAGCCAAGTATTGTAGTTATAGAAGACCTTGTTGAGTTGATTGCTTCTGTTCTGGACATAGCTGTTACAATGTATGGCGGAGCATGCTCAGTTTGTACTCCTTTCTCATCAAAGTTATATATATACTCTGGTTTGTCCATCAGATCATTGCATTTCATGACAGTCTCCAGATTTTGGAAATACTCTGCAACAACTTCTTCATTCAGAGACAAAGCACGGCAGTTACTCAGAGAACGTGGTTTCAATACTTTCAGGTTCCACCTGTCTTTGAATCCAGCAAACCACCTAATTGTTAATGGTTTATCTCTGCTTCTATGTTTTAAATGAACTGCATAGTTTGAAGCCTTGTCAACTATTTCTTGGACTGTATATCCATACCCTAGTTTAGCCATATCAGTTAAATGTTTCACAAACTCAGCTTCTTCTTCCACACTGAACAATGGTGGGGGTCCGGACTTTAATGTCTCTGGATCAACTCTGCCCTTAACTCTGTCTCTCAAGGTGTTATGTGGCACAGCATACTGCCTTGCTGCAGTCTTCACCGGCATGCCCTTGTCCATGACAGCTTGGTAAGCATTTGTCAGTGCTGTTGGAGAATACAGGCGGTATGTAGCAGATGACTTAACAGGGCAAACCTGAAATAAATAAGAATCAATAAGTTTTTAATCTGAAAACTAACCTTTTACTAAATCTAATCTTGAAAATGTATTAAAAAAAATATAAGCGGACTACATTTTTTGAACTGGACTGCAGCAATGTAAAAATAACCTGGTCACATGACAGTCACGTGACTTTGAAAAGCAGACGAAGAGCGTCCTCCCCCATACATAAACTGATTTTATGTAAAATACTGAAATATTTTGGTTTTCTTGGCAACATAAATAAAGAAATAGTAAAAACTAACACTTTTGACTAACTTTTAAAACAACAAAGATATAAATACCTGTTTCTGACGCATATTTTATTTTGACAGCTACAGCGTGCAAAATGTAAACAAAGCACCTGCCTGAGATTGACGATGACATCATTCACGTGCCGGAAGTAAAATAAATCGCGAGGAAATAAGCGGTTCGAAAACAGGTGGGGTTCGGAAACATGGAGATCGACGATACATCATGTTTCAAAACAGGTTTAGTTAACGTACATTCCCTAAATGCTTCGTGTTTCCACAGAGACAGAACAAATTTTAGGTTTAATCATCAACTGCAACATGTGTCACAATAGAACTGAAGAGTTTTAATACAGGTATAACCAATGTGTTCTCTTGAATTGTAAGAAAAGATTTGAAATGAAACCAGAGAATTGGCATGTTTCAACAGAATTATGTAATAATACTATTCGAAATAGTAAAGATGAGTAAAACTTTTTTAAACCTCATCAGGTTTGCTCCTGTACTCAGTAGATGTGATGCCCACTGTCTCAAGAAAGGAGAGCAACGTCTCTTTGTCAGTGGCCGCAGTGAGCACCCTGATTGCCTCCACAGCTGCTCCCCTGATAGACTCCTAAAAAAAACCCCAAAAAAACTTTAGTTAAAACTAGTTGTCACAGGACTGATGAATTATATCCCGACAATACAGCCTTGTCACAGAACTAAGCCATTGTCAAAGCTGTACTTGCTTGACCTTTGACCTACTGACCTCAAAATCAATAGAGGTCATCTGATGGTCATGATCAACCTCCCTTTCATGATCCTCCGTGCAAGCATTCTCAAGTTATTGTCCATAAAAGGTTTAAATGTTCTGGGTCCTTCTGACCTTTGACCTTGGAACTCAAAATCAATACAGGTCATCTTCTGGTCAAGAACCATCTCCCTACTATTAAGTTTCATGATCCTTGTCTGAAGCATTCTGAAGTTTTTGTCTGTAAACTGTTTAAATGTTCTGGGTCAGTGTGACCTTGACCTGTGACTTACTGACCTCAAAATCATTGAGGTCATCTGCTGGTCATAACCAACCTCCCTATCAATTTTCATGATCCTAGGCCCAAGCCTTCTCAAGTTATCATCCGAAAACTATTTAACTGTTTTGTGTTACTGTGACCTTGACCTTTGACCAACTAACCTCAAAGTTGAAACTGACCTATATTTTATCATGTTACACCTGTGTACAAAAATTTATGATCCTAGACCCAAGCGTTCTCAAGTTATCATCCGGAAACCGTATAACTGTTCCAAGTCACTGTGTTCTTGACCTTTGACCTACTGACCTCAAAGTTGAACTTGACCTGTATTTCATGATGTTACACCAAAATTAATGATCCTAGGCCTAAGGGTTCTCAAGTTATCATCTGGAAACTGTTTAACTGTTCAGGGCCACTTTGACCTTGACCTTTGACTTACTGACCCCAAAGTCAAAATTGACCTGTATTTTCTGATGTTACACCTTTCTACCAAAAATTATTAAAGTTGTCAAGCTTTTCATGAGTTATCATCCGAAAACCGTGAAAACCAACGGACTCACAGACAAGCTAACTCCTAAGTAATATATGCCTGCCCCCCCCCCCCCCCCCCAAAAAAAATCGTTTTGTGTGGGGATTTAATCATACTAGTGTGACCAAGGCAAGGTGGTGACCAGGTGTGGGTACACAACTTCACATGTTTATAATAAATGTTCATGGAAAAGAATGAAAGAAGTTTAATGAAATTCTACCAATTGGTTGGTTTGTTATGTACAAATCTGTAGATTTTTAAACAATTAAAGGGCAATAACTCTAAGGAAAATTGACCAATTAAAAAAAAAATGACAGGCATCATCGAAGTATGTTGGTTCATATTTATTTCAAGTTTCCTGAAATTCTACCATCTTGTTACTGAGAAATTGCTGCAGACGTGGATTTTTCATTAAATCAAGGGCAATAACTCTAAGTGAAATTCACCAATCAAAAAAAACACTTGACGGGCATCATTGCAGTATGTTGGTGCATGTTTATTTCAAGTTTTATCAAATTCTACATGAAAGTTACTGGGAAATGGCTGCGGACGGACATTTTTGGGCATTTTTCATTAAATCAAGGGCAATAACTCTAAGGAAAATTGACCAATCAAAAAAAAAACTTGACGGGCATCATCGCAGTATGTTGGTTCATGTTTATTTCAAGTTTCATGAAATTCTACCTGCTAGTTACTGAGATATGGCTGCGGACGGACGGACGCACGCACGCACACACGGACGTGACGGACGGACAACGCCATTTCAATACCCCCCTTCCGATTTCATCGGCGGGGGATAACAAGAGCTGTCACTAATGGTGACAAATGCCCCCACAGCGCCTTGACCTTTGACCTGGTGACCTTGACCTTTGACCTGGTGACCCCAAAGTCAGTAGGGGTCGTGTACTCAATAAGTACTATCAGCATGTGAAGTTTGAAGGTCCAGGGTGCAGTGGTTCACGAGTAAAGTGCCTTCATGCAAAAAGTTAACATTGTGACTAACGAACCAACAGACAGTTGAAAACTAATATGCTTCCCTTCGGGCGCATAATAAAAATAGAAATTCAAACTGATATAATTTTTACTCAATAATGATTACATTTACAATCTGCTACTATCTAAAAGTTCCGTTTTCCATCCAGACATTGAAATAAATGCCTAACACTGACTAAACCTTATGTTTTAATTTCAGTACAATTTTCTCTTTATTTCAAGTTTTTAATAAATTTACTCTAAGTATTGTTTTATATCAGTGTAGAATATTATAGAGGATATTTGTTTGTTTCAGTGAAATATCAATTTTATTTCACAAGTGGGCATCAAAAACTGATATTTCCACAAGTGGCATAGCCACGAGTGAAAATGACTTTTTTTTTGGTGCTCACGAGTGAAATTAAGTTGATATTTCACTGAAACAAACAAATTTTCTTTTTATTTCATGTGTAAAACTCTATTTTTGTTGGGTAATTTATAAAAATGTCGAAAATCGCGGGAAAGATCAACAGAAAGCATAACACAAATGACGTCATTTTATCGACGTCATCGTCATTATGGTCCCCGGTATTCATAACACCCGGTATACAATTTGACTTCAATTGCGACGGAGGACCGGAACAAGTTCGGCAAAAACAGTGAAAATAAAAATGATAATCTACTGTTTCAAAACTGTGGATTATCACTTTTATTTCACTGAGAAAACTCTATAATTCACTTGAAAACATAAAATAAAATGGATATTTTCCACTATGAAAACATAGATATATTTCATTCTGTTTTGATAATGCACCAAAAAACTTGTAATAAAACAATACAGTATACTAACATCTAGATCTACGAGTTTTGGCAAGATAAGTAAAAGAACATCATTTCTCCCATGCCCTATGTCCTGCAATGTCCTCATTGAATACATCTGTATCGCCTTATTAAAACTGTCCAAGTTAACTCCAAGCTTACTGATGATCTGGTCTAACTGGTCTTCCGAAAATCCCAGCTCACTAAAGAAATACAAAAAACCGGATTCAAAGTCCATTACATACATGTGGCACCACTTCCATGTATCAAATAATCAAGGCCTTTATGTGGTTTATTGTCTGATATAGCATGGTTTCAGAGTTCAGATATCTAGGAATTTACCTACAAGGAGGTGATCATAAGTAGTAATATATCCCAGAACTTCAACAATCATTTAATTCTTACATGTTTGTTGAATTTTTTAGCTCGACTATTCATAGAATAGTAGAGCTATTGGACTCACCCATGCGTTGGCGTCGGCATCCGCGTCGGCGTCCCGATTTGGTTAAGGTTTTGTATGTAAGCTGGTATCTCAGTAACCACTTGTGGGAATGGATTGAAACTTCACACACTTATTCACTGTGATAAACTGACCTACACTGCACAGGTTCCATAACTCTATTTTGCTTTTTTACAAAATTATGCCCCTTTTTCGACTTAGAAATTCTTGGTTAAGGTTTTGTATGTAAGCTGGTATCTCAGTAACCACTTGTGGGAACGTATTGAAACTTCATACACTTATTCACTGTGATAAACTGACCTACAATGCACATGCTCCATAACTCTATTTTGCTTTTTTATGAAATTATGCCCCCTTTTCGACTTAGAAATTCTTGGTTAAGGTTTTGTATGTAAGCTGGTATCTCAGTACACACTAATGGGAATGGATTGAAACTTCACACACTTGGTCACTGTCATGATCTGACATGCACTGTATAGGTCCCATAACTCTACTTTGCAATTTTTTCAAAATTATGCCCCTTTTTCGACTTAGCAGTTTTTGGTTAAGTTTTTGTATGTAAGCTGGTATTTCATTACCTACTTATGGGAAAGGATTGAAACTTCACGCACTTGTTCACTTTTTGAGCTGATAAGCACTGTGAAGGTTCCATAAACCTTTTTCCCAGTTTTACAAAATTATGCCCCTTTTTCGACTTTTGTATTCATTCAATTGACAAGGCTGTTGAATAGTCGAGCGTTGCTGTCCTCTGACAGCTCGTTTTTTTTTTGGTTGGGTTTAACGTTGCACCAACACAGTTTTACCTAGTTTAAAAAAGAGACAAAAGTGCAGAATAAATGGTTTATACAAGGGAGGATTTCAAAAGCTCTATTACACAGGTTGTAATTTTTATTATTTAACCCTTAGCCTGCTGGCGGCAGATGATTCTGCCTTTGCGACCAGTGCAGACCAAGATCAACCTGCACATCCATGCAGTCTGATCATGGTCTACACTGTTCGCTATTCAGTCAGTAAATTTTCAGTGAAAACCCCTTTGAGTAATAAGTGGTACTGTCCAAATTGAAAGATGGACCAGTCCATTATAGAAATACAGCAGGTTAAGGGTTAAAAGCTTTATTTATTTCATTTGGGTTTTACGGAGCACCAACACAGTATAGATTATATGGCACCAAACAGGACTACAAATTTTGGTTCCACATCTCATTTCCATCGAAATAAAAACACGAGGTATGAAATCAAAATTTGCATACCTGCTGGAATCACAGAGTTACTGCAAAACCAAGTGTTAAGACCCTATTAGTCGATCATGCAATGGTAAGGCAGTGGTTCCAATTCTTTTCATACACAGATCGTCCCAGAACCACATTGGGCTATTTAAAAGCTATTCTTTGAGTGTGTGTTTGTGTGTGTTTGGGTCTAACGTCTTTTTCAACTATTTTTCAGTCACATAAACATGTAAAATTGAAAAAATTTCAACAAAATATTTGATATAAAGTACTGATCTATTTATTTTGTTGGGTTTAACGTTGCAGCGACACAATTATAGGTCATATGGCAACTTTCTAGCTATGATGGTTGGCATATTAGACCCCAGGTGCCCCTCCATGCATTATTTCATCACAACTGGGCACCTGGGTAGAACCACCGACCCTTCGCAAGTAAGCTGGATGGCTTCGTAACATGATGCATTCAATGCCCAGAATGAGTCTCGAACTAACGTCAATGAGACGCAAGTAATTTGAAGTCAGTGACCTTAACCACTCGACTAAGGATCCCCCCCGATTAAAAGAATACTTTATGTATACTGAATGCCAAATTCAAAAATATATCACATCCTTATTTCAATTTTCATGGAATACATACGGACAAACAAAAGCAGACTTATAAACACAAAAAAAGATTCAAAAACTAAGAAAATAGGGAATGAAATTGTAAGTAAAGTAAGTATATATTAAAACTCACTTAAATAGACTGGACACGTAAGTACAGGCACTGTCATAGATAACAGGGTTTCTCTGCCTGTCTAACACGGTTACTAACTTATTAATGATGTCAACAAACTCATAGTCTCCTTCCATATCTGGCATCCATTCTTCTTCCAACAGCTGTGTTATGATCACATGACTCATGTGCGATTTCAGCCTCCTTCCGGATTTGGTTTCCTAGAAATATATTTTCATATACCATTATGGAATGTGATTAAAAATGTTAATACATGAAAAACTCTTGTAATAAATAAAAAATATTATTTTGAAAAATAATTCTGAAAAATAAGAAAATAATCTAACAAGAGAGCCATAGTGGCCCTATATCTCTCACCTGTTATCATTGTACTTAAGGACAAGAAGGTCAAAAAATCATAATCAAGATAAGAACAAAGGGAAGAAATTTAACCAAAAAGAAAAAAAATTCTTACAAGGTACAGATATGTCAAAATACACCTAAAAATTGGAGGTACCATCCATGTTGTACCACAGAAAAGTGGTCTTGGTTTTTCCCTATGGCCAATCATAAAAAAAGTTACTAAATAAGCTATCTATAGTAACATAAAAGGGAGGTTATTAAAAAAAATTATTGTAAGTGAACAAAAGAAGGATCTGCCAAATAAAAACAAGAGCACTGCAATGCAATGCAAATGCAAAGCAATATATACACAAAACAAAGTCATATGACTTTTCACCCCTAAGTGTGACCTTGACCTTGAAGTGAGCCATACGAAACATGCGCTCTGCACGTCATTTCGTTGAGGTGAACATTTGTGTCAGGTTTCTTTGAGATCCTTTAAGGGGTTCAAGAGTAACAGAGCGGAAGGGAAATTGCTAACCAACAGACAGACAGACAGACGGACACCGAGGCGATAACATAATACGTCCCTTTGGATGTATAAAAAGGAATCGAGATCTTATGGTGATACAAGTTGTGTGCAAGTTTGGTTAAAATCGAATCATAAATGAAGCTGCTATTGTGCAGACAAGGTCAAAATAGATAATTCTTGCCCTTTCAGGGGAAATAACTCTAGAACCCATTAAGGGATCTGGCCAGTTCAAGAAAGGAACTGATATCTTATGGTGACACAAGTTTTGTGCTAGTTTGATTAAATTTAAATCATAAATGAAACTGCTACTGTGCAGACAAGGTCAAAAATAGCTAATTCTGGCCCTTTCAGGGGCCATCACTCTGGAACCCATAATGGAATCTGGCCAGTTCAAGAAAGGAACCAAGGTGATACACAAGTTGTGTGCAAGTTTGGTTAAAATAAAATCATAAATGAAGCTCCTATTATGCAGACAAGGTCAAAATAAGATCGATTATTTCAATAAAGAAAATATTAGATCGCATTTTTTTTGATACTTTGTCGGTTTTGAGTCTGCGGGTATGACGTAATACTCAGGAATCTTCGGGTTACTCCGGATGATTCGGGGGTAAACCTTTATCGCAAAGGAGTTCCGATGGGTATGATGCGCAGATATATAAAGCCGGTGTGCACAGTTTCGGCCTTTCCGATCACAGCCGCCGTCAAGTTAACAACTAAAGAATATTAGGTCACGTGCTTTAAAAAAATAGATAAAATTAAATTCTAAGTTGCTAAAAATGCCTGGAAGAGGCCAAGGAGGAAAGGGGGCTGCTATGCACGGACAAGAGGGTACAAAAAAACGAAGGAGATCGGATCCTACTAGAAGTATTCAAGAAGATAAGGGTGAGAAAAATTCTTTCATTGATTTTAATGAAATAATACGTGCTTCTCAAGTTGTTGATTTACCTATAACTGATAGGGGTGGTGAGGACGGTCTTAATGTCAGTCCGAGTACAAGCCAAACAGATAACCATACTTTCGCTCGGCCACAAGATGAATCACCTAACAATAATTTCTCCTTACCACAAAGTTCGAAACATTTTAATTTCAGTGAAATTATTCATGCTTCTCAAGGTACTGATTTACCTGTAATTGATGCCTGTGGCGAGGACGGTCATAATGTCAGTTCGATTACTAGCCAAACTGGCAATCATACTTTTGCTCTGCCACAAGGTGCATCACCTAACAATAGTTTACCACAAAGTTCGAACCATAAAATTAGCTCAGGATGACTTAAGTCTGCATGTACCAGATTCCTTAAAACAACAAATTTGTAGGGGCTAGTACGTTAACCTGTCTCTGCTTTTAAAAGGCGCTGTTGAACTTTCGGAGTTATGCAGTGGCCAGATTTTAATCATAGCAAATGGTCAGATAGTTTCTCGACCGAAAGAAGTCAAAGATACAATAAATTCTATTGAATGTTGGACCGATGCGTTCATCATATATTCTTCTATATATCTGTTGGTTCACGCAGAAAAAACAAATAAGCTGCTACAATACATGTCCACAATTCGGGAGTGTGGAAAACGAGTCGGTTTTGCTTGGCAAACTTATGATAAACAATTTCGGTTACGTCAGGCTTCTTCACCGGGTTCATGGGCAGCAATTAACCATGATTTGTGGAGCAGATGCATGAATGTAGCTACAGTTCAGCCAGCAGTTGCTCAAAGGCCAGCTCCTAGGCCTTGCATAGATTTCAACAAAGGCTTTTGTAAATTTAAGAACTGCAGATTTTCACACACTGTCTTGTGAAAAGTGTGGTAAATCAAATAGCCCCATCAATTGTTTATCAACTAATCCCGTTCAGTCTCAATCAGGGCCTTTCAAAGCCCTTCCGAATATGAACGCGTCCTTTCGTCGGGGAAGCTCATTCCGTGGTGGTCGCTCAACCCGGGGAGGAAGCTGGAAAAATGACAATTTGAAAATTTTTCTGTCCGCATATGACGTAGACCAAGCAAAATTCTTATTAAACGGCTTCCTGCATGGATTCAGACTAAATTACACAGGTCCCCGTGGTCCCAGGGATGCGAACAATTTAAAATCAGCCCGAGAAAACCCGACCATTGTACAAGAAAAAATTAATAAAAAAATTTTGGCTGGTCGAGTAGCAGGTCCTTTTAATGACCCACCAATGCCGTCATTGATAGTTTCCCCGTTAGGTTTGGTCCCAAAGAAAAATACTAACGATTTCCGTTTGATACATCATTTATCATTCCCAGCTGGACAATCTGTTAATGATTTCATAGATCCTAATTTATGCTCCGTGCAATACACAAGTTTCGATGAAGCAGTTTATATAATTCAAGATCTGGGTCAAGATTGCCATTTACTTAAAATGGATATTAAAAGTGCATTTCGTCTGCTCCCAATTCATCCAGACGATTTCGAATTATTAGGCTTTTATTTTAACAAAAAATATTTCTTTGACAAAGCTTTGCGTTTTGGTGTAAGTATCAGTCCTAGTACATTCGAAAAATTTTCAACATTTCTCGAAACAGCTGTTAAACAAAAATTACAATCAGGCAAATTAATTCATTATTTAGACGATTTCTTTGGGGGAGATAACCCTTACAGAAGCAAGCCTCTGTGGCGTACATGCTGCGTATTTGCTGTGTATATGCCGCGAACACAGTAGTACGCCAGAGGAGTACATTTTACATACACCGCATGCCGCGTACATGCCGCATACTATTTCGACGAGTACACAGCATGTACGCAGGAGGTCACTAGTACACTTCAAGTACGCAGCACAGACTCTGAAAATTTAAGGAGTACACTGCATGTACGCATGAGGGACTTGTACAAGAAAATAGTACACTGCATGTACACCGCAGATACTTTGAAATTTGTGCAGTACACTTCATATACATGGGAAAGACTTGTACAATTTCTTTTGGCATTTATGCTTAGTTTTTTTTTTATAAGTTAAAGTCTGAAGTAAACTTCATATATGCGGGAGGGACTTGTTCATTTTCTTTTGGTGTTTATACTTTGAATTTTTTTGGGTAAAATCTGGAGTACACTTCATGCAGGAAGGATTTGTACATTTTTTTTTTTTTTGGAAGCAAGAACTTGATTTCCGAGTAACTTTTATCTTAATAGCATAGAATAGTTCAGATTACCGGTATTCTGAACAATGAAAATTTGCCAAACTATTTGCAATGTTCATTTTTGAAGCTTACATCTTAGTGATTTCTTAGCTGCACCTTGCATGCAGTGTAAAAATATATTCTTTTTCATTTTGAATTAATCCTTGAGCTTTCTAACTTGGATAATTGAAAAGCCTTATTTGAACTTTGTTGCATTACATTTTGTAATACATGAAATAATTACCAAGATAATGCCTCAACAGCGCCCAAATGAGAAGAATTAATAGCTCTCGGATCACTGTTATTTGAATACTCTTAAGCAAAACACCATTCTATCATGTTTTATAAAGGCTTTAATGCTCATTATGTTAACCCATTAAGGCCTCACCAAATTAAAAAGTTGTTCATCGGATTTGGGGCTCGTATATTTTCAGAACGTTTTTGGCTAATTGCGCTCGCCCCATTGGAAAAAATCAATCCAAAATTTTTTGGTGCGCTACTTTTTTACGGACGTAAAAGTGTATAAATGCTTATATAATTCCAGTCCTAGATTGTTCTCAGATGGATTTTAATCAAACTAAATACATACTACGCACACATTGTCTATAATAAATAATAACACTTATATTTAGTTGCATTAAAGTTGTTTCCCCTTGATGCAGTTAGGCCATTTTCTTCAAATGTTTACCAAATTACATGCTACAAAAATTGATTTATTTCATTGAAAAGTGGATAAAGAAAAGCATACTAATTTATTTGGTAACATCAATCTACATTATTTTGGTAAGGGTAAATACTTATTGATGCATGTCACTTATCTTTTTTCTGTTTTTTTCTGTCCAAATGGTCAGCATTTGCATACGAAAGTTGGTGGGGTAAGGAATTTACATTATCACAGCAGTTTCGCCACAAGAGTACACAGCATGTATGCAGCAGGAGTACGCAGCATGTACGCCGCAGGACTTGGGCCAGGAGTACACAGCATGTACACCGCAGGAGTACACAGCATGTACGCCGCAGGCTCATTTGCATGTGAAAAGTGTATGTGCCGCGTACATGCTGCGTACTATTTCCCGCATACTAAATTCCTCCAGCGTACATCCTGTGTACTATGTAGTCCACAGCATGTACGCAGCAAGTAGTACGTGGCAGAGCTCATTTGCATGTCAAAAGTGTACTACAAACGTACTATCGGTGTATGTGCGGTGTATATCCTGTGTACTATTTAAAGCCCTTGATTTCAGTACACATCATGTATGCATCATATACGCTGTATGTACACAGCAAGAGTACGCAGCAGGCCTTTTTCTTCTGTAAGGGAAATCTTACTCGGCTTGCTCAGAAATCATGCAGCAATTCCAGAACTTTATGGCAGCTATCAACATACCGCAAGCAGACGAGAAAACGGTCGGGCCAACAACAATTATAGTATTTCTCGGCCTCGAGCTTGATTCACGTAAGATGGAAGTTCGCATACCTCTTGATAAAATCCAGGAAATTATTAAAAAAATTTCAGCTATTTTGGAAAACCCAAAAACTACGTTGCAAAAGCTGCAATCCCTTATAGGCTCCCTTAATTTTTGTTGCAGAGCTATAGTTGCAGGTCGTCCTTTCTGTCGGCGTCTGATCAATGCCACTTGTGGTCTCACAAAACCACATCATCACGTTAGGGTTACCAAACAAATTAAATTAGATTTAAACATGTGGTTACAATTTTTCGGTAAATTTAACGGTATTTCAGTTTTTCATGACCCATTTTGGTTATCTAGTTCCGACATCCAGCTTTTCACGGACAGCGCAGCCGGTACTGGTCTGGGCTTTGGCGCATATTTCAATGGGCGTTTGTGCCAAGGCAGATGGCCAAGAGAATGGATTATAAGTGGCTACACAGAAGATATTACTGTGCTAGAAATCTTTCCTATATTAGTCACTATATTTATTTGGGGTTTGGAAATGAGAAATAAGAAAACAAAGTTTCGCTGTGATAATATAGCTGTTGTAAATATTATCAATTCAATGACTTCTAAATCAGACCTTGTTATGTGTATTCTCATGCTGTTGACTTTGAAATGTTTACATTTAAACATATTAATGAAAGCTGCACATGTCCCAGGCATCGATAATTCTATATGTGACGCGCTTTCTCGTTTTCAGATGAAACGTTTCAGACAACTAGCACCTCAAGCAGACCCTCAGCCTTACCTAATTCCAGATTTTCTGTGGCACATCTTCAGCATAGAGCCGATCAACTTATGCACCACACTAGAGCACCGAATACATTGGCTACATACACTACAGCGTTAAATGCATTCCAGAATTTTCGATCTTTTTATAAATTTTCTATGACGCGACCCGCTCAAAAGCACCACATTAAGGTATAGATCCATGTTTCGAAGAAAAAAGTTCGAAAGTCATCAAATCATAGAAAGAAAGCATTGTTTTACATGAAAATTTAACAGCGTATAAAACATTTATATTATTCTACAAAACCATTGTCAATTTACTGATATATGTATTGAATTCCGGAAAGGGACTGCATGAAGGGGCTACACTTCTGGACAGTTCAGCGGCTTTAAAAACTCACCATTTTTTAAAAGATGTTACATATTTTCGTTTTGATGCATTTGCAACATCATGCAAGTGTTTAAACTTTACATAACTAGGTAAAACGTCGTTTTTGACAATCGTTTACATTTATTTCCTTACAAATGGCATTCTTATTTAAAGTGGGACAACTCATTAAGAATATTTTAAGTATCCAACTCTGTGGGACAGAACAGTAAAACATGTATTGGACAGATAAGTTGTTTGTCAAGATGCTGTTCATTTACTAAAAAAATCTGTTGTTTTGTGATATACTGCTAAACCTTATATTATTTATTTCTTTATCCTTTGAGCGGGGCTTATCTCCACAAACAATTACTACTTATATTGCTGGTTTAAGCTTTTTTCATAAAATACATGGCTATTATGACATTATGGACTTATATGTAGTGCGTAAATTATTAGAAGGATGCCGTAGGGCGAGACAGATCCATGACGTTCGAGCTCCAGTTTCTAAAAACCTCTTAGATTTTATTTGCTCAAATTTACCCAGAGTGTGTTATTATTAATATGAAACCATATTGTTCTCAGCTGTATATATAATGGCTTATTTCGGATTGTTCCGCGTCAGTGAGCTAGTCTGTAACTCGCTTTTTAATACGGAGCGAGCGCTTTCAATTGATGCTGTAAAATTTCAAGATTCCAATTCTGCCACTGTTACTCTTTATCGCACAAAAACTAATCAGTCCGGCAGACCTGTTCATTTAAAATTGCCAAGAGAACTCGAACCTAGATTGTGCCCAGTGCACGCTTTACAAAACTTCTTAAGACTCAGACCGCGATTAAATGGACCCCTCTATTGTCATTCGAATGGCTCGCCCCTCACGCGATCTCAATTTTCAGCAGTTCTGAAAAAAGTATTATTCTTAGCTCCATCAAACACACTAAAGTTCACTACACATAGTTTCAGAATAGGCCGGGCTACTGATTTAGCTTTACAAGGAGTCTCGGATGAAGCCATCAAAAAACTAGGTAGATGGCGGTCGGATGCGTTTCAATTGTATATCCGGTAATAGACTGGCTTCAAATACTGCACCAATGTATAGTTAGTAATTGTAGTCGTAGATCGCATCGTGAGCAAGGGTATTAAAATACCATCCCTTAACGGTTTATTATTATATAATAGCGTTTTACATAACTATCAGATTTTACTAGGGAACTAGCAGTGAGGGGCCAGATCTCTGTGCGCAAACTGGCGAAATAATATAAATATTTACATTTGTTTTTGACAGGTATCTGGACTGTCGGCGATTCAATTCCCTACTGGGCCGGCAAAAGGGCAGAAGACCAAGGCGATCCGAATCTTCACCTGCCCAATGGCAAGACTATTGCGTGGTGGGGCATTCGCGGTATGTCCTGGTTACATTTTGAATATAGCCTGCAATGTGACGTTCTATTACGAAGGCCTCCAGATATGGTAGTAATTAATATGGGGGGAAACGATTTTGTAGATATACCTTCCAAAGACTTACTACCATTAATAGAAAATGGAATTAAATACATACGGGATGCTTTTCCGGATACTACTATAATTTGGGTGGATGTCCTCCAAAGGTTACTTTGGGGAGCTGGGGCAGGAAGTATTGTTTCAGTGGAACGTAAACGCCACCGTATCAATAGATGGGGACATCAGCAAGTTAGGGCCAGGATTCGTTCCTTTGTCGTTTCACCCAATATTGATCACAAAAACACCAAATTATTTCGACCAGATGGTGTTCATCTGTCTGAAGCAGGTCTAGATGTATATTTGGATTCACTTCACGAGAGTCTGAAATCCTTGTTTTGAGAATTTTTGGGGGGTAAACTCAAAATAACACATCAAGTGAAACATTTTCGATTGATTTTATATTGAACAGCTTTTGAGTTTACTTGTGGCGGAAAAATTCTCCAGGGGAGAGATGCATCCGCGTGGTTCGAGTCACGTTTTCATTTCTTAATGTATTTCGCAATCTTTTATAAATATTTCAGTAAAGCTTGCATTTCATTGTCTGTGGATGATGGCTCATTGTGAGACACTTCACCACAGATTAGTTAAATGTTGGCAACATTGAAATTTTGGCAATCCGGACATTCCCTTCTCTGCGGATGATGGCTCTTTGTGAGACACTTCACCGCAGACAGGAAATGTCGGTCTAAATTACGGGCTAAAATATTCAGTTACTTTAATGGGGGATGGACCCCTGGATATTCCCGGATTTGCCCGGAATGAGCTTATTGCTCGGCACTTCCGGGATGGACATTTCGGGTATGGAAACCCGTTGGATGGGGAGATGGACCCCCTGGATAATGGATTTTTCTTGGGTATGGACACCCATTGGTTTTGGGGGATGGACCCCCATGGAAACCTGGGATTTGGGATAACAAGGAGTGGATGCGTCTGTCCCCTGGGGTATTGGAGACCTAGTTATGGTCATGGTCATGGCCATAATCCTCCAAACCTTTTTAATTAACAAGAAACATGTATTTTTAACTTTTATAAATCTATTTAGTCTAACAGAAATAAAATACATGTAATGGAACATATTGTTTTTTATACTGACAAAGTTTTCTATAAATAACTAATTCTTGCCCTTTCAGGGGCCATAACTCTGGAACCCATAATGGAGTCTGACCAGTTCAAGAAATGACCCAAGATTATATGGTGATACAAGTTGTGTGCAAGCTTGGTAAAAATCAAATCATGAATAAAGCTGCTATTGTGCAGACAAGGTCAAAATAGCTAATTTTGGCCCTTTCAGGGGCCATACCTCTGGAACCCATGAGATCTGGCCAGTTCAAGAAAGGAACCAGAATCTTATGGTGATACAAGTTGTGTGCAAGTTTGGTTAAAATAAAATCATAAATGAAGGTGCTATTATGCAGACAAGGTCAAAATAACTAATTCTTGCCCTTACAGGGGCTATAACTCTGGAACCCATAATGGAATCTGGCCAGTTCAAGAAAGGACCCAAGATCCTATGGTGATACAAGTTGTGTGCAAGTTTTGTAAAAATCAAATCATAAATAAAGCTGATATTGTGCAGACAAGGTCAAAATAGCTAATTTTGGCCCTTTCAGGGGCCATAACTCTGGAACCCATAATAAGATCTGGCCAGTTCAAGAAAGGAACCAAGATCTCATGGTGATAAAAGTTGTGTGCAAGTTTGTTTAAAATAAAATCATAAATAATACCACTAGCGTGCGCACTGAAGATGACAATGATGAAGGGTGATCTCAAAAGTTCATATACTTTTATCATAGTTAGAAGCTAGAGCAATTATTACAGGCAATTTATTCCCCCATAGACACACCACTTTGTTATGATGAGATCTTGACATTTGATTTCAAGTGTGGCCTTGACCTTGGACCTAGTGATTTGGCTATTGCACTCTGGATGTCATCTTGAAGCGGTTTACAGTTGATGCCAGTTTTATGAAAGTCTTTTTAGCAGTTAAGAAAATACTGACCTACTTGATCTTTGTCATTTAAGTGTGACCTTGACATTGTAGCTAATGACATTATTTTTGCTTTCTGCATATCCTCTGTATAAGGTTTACAACTGATGCTTATTACAGCATTCTTTGTTCAAGAATTATTTCACAGAATGTTTGACATATACATGTATCTTCATGTGCCTACATCTTTTTGCCCCTAAATAAATGCGTCTTTTTTGCAAAATTCAATGCCGAAGGATGGGGGAACGAGGAGTGGGGGTGGGAAGGGGTCAGTATTTATTCAAGGATATATGGTACAATTAAATAAGCCACGCCATGAGAAAACCAACATAGTGCGTTTGCGACCAGCATGAACCCGTGCAGTGTGGTCAGGATCAATGCTGTTCACAAACGGTTTCTCTAATTTCAATAGTATTTGAAACTGAACGGCATGGATCCTGACCAGACTGTGTGGATGCGCAGGCTGGTCTGGATCCATGATGGTTGCAAAGGCACTATGTTGGTTTTCTCATGACGCAGCCCACAAACCTTGACATGAATGGCAGAAGAATCTTCATCTACCGCATAGTTTGTAAGTTTGAAGCTTTTTTCTCTGGCCTCACTCTGGGCACCAGACCGCCGACCACGTCTAGAATCAGGCGTTCTCATTTCTAAGTCTATACGGGAAAGCTCGAGTCTTTTGCTTTTCACTGAAAGAAAACATGAAAAGCTCTGAAGACTTGTATTTCAAGTTACCACCAGTATTACTGTAAAACAAAACTTTAACATAAGTTCCTATGAATAAGGTTCTTGAAACTGAAATACGTATGCAAAATTTCCCGTTTTATATTTATAAATCAGAAATAAATCTCCTCTATACCTATAAAAACTAAAGGTAACTAGATCAAAAACTCATAATTAAAAAAATAAACAATTAGTGCATATAATTTATGGAAACATTAGTGTAACAAGTTTAAGTTTATTAACAGTACTATGCATCAGGTTTCAAACATTATACAATACTTGGCCATATTCCTCTGATTATTCAGAACAATGTTTTAAAAACTTTGAAAAAAAAATGATAGTAAACTGCTCTGCTCTGGAACCTGGCCCTACTGAGACTATTCATAGTTGACAGGAACCAAGACCTGATTTTCATTGTGGTAAATATTTTTTCAGGTGACTGTTCTGTCTACACCACGTTACATTTAGAAAAGTCCGCATTCCAGAACACTACTCTTTCACATTCCATTGACTTAACCCTTTACCACACAGAACAGAAGCCAAAGTAACCTCTTTTACATAACACTGATAAGTGATAATCAATAATCAATAATCGGTATATGGCTGATAAAGGTGACTGTCTTATCTGAACAGAGGTGTTGGCATTATTTTGTGATTACACACACTTATGTTAAAAATGTCATTATTTTAATATTTTCTGTAAGTTTGACATTATTTTTGTCAATATAAAGTTTGTAGCAATTTAAATTCTCTTTCCGATGATACAAAATTTATTGTAGTTTCTCTTTGAGTTTCGAAGTTATAAAGTGTTAAAGTACGGGAATATATATTTTTAGGCATAAAATTCTGTTTTGGATTACTTTCACATTGAAATTCATATACAATTTCATTTTGATGTTTGAAAGTTTGATTTATAGTTAATAGACTTATCTTCCGAATCGGAATCGGTAAGTATTTATATAAAAAAAAATAACCATCTAACTGAATAACACTACAAAAATAACGGATCATAAAATTTCTGAAAGTGCAAAAAGATCGCTGAGATCGAGACTCGTAACCGACTACAGTATTCTTGTGCTAAAAATTAAAAATTTTAAGATAATATTACGTAATATTTTGATGATCAAACGTCGGTACATCACGGGTGACTTCCGCAGCAATTAACTCTTGGGTGTCATAAAATATTTTGAAAGCCGCGGTCCTTCTGTTTTGATTAACACTTCCCGTTATGTAAGGCCATAAATTCCAAGCCATCGTATACACAAATTGTTGTTTAGGGGAAATCCGCATGTATCACGCGTGACCTTCATGACCTAACACATTTGAAATACTTTGATGTTAAATGGTTGTTATTTTTAGAACGAGGAAAGCCCGCGAACCGGCCAGTTGCAAGCAGTTTTCTCAGTAATTTTCCATGACGTAGCGTCGTGCACATGTAGGAAAAAACCCCGGTGTCTTTCTTTTGCAAAGTACTCGATAAATTTAAATAGTAACCACATGATCTTGTACGTAAATAATGATGACGAAATCCCATATTTTGAGTTAGTAAACATCCGGAATTTGTTTCTTTAGGAAAAGAACGAAAATAAAGCGATTGATTATGAGACACGGGATAAAACGATTCTGTTCAAATGGCCGTTAATCGGTATAATACGTTTCTATCGGGGAACCGATAGACTCGGGTCAATACGTTTCTGTTCGGTAATCGATAGATACGGTGATAAACGTATCCATGTGGGAAAGGGTTAAGAGTGCAAGCTGAATGCTTGCAGTAGACAATTAGAATTAAAGCCCTTGTGTAACTACTATTACAGAAAGACATTTAAATATTGTATCAATTATTTCTGCTGCTTATACATTAAGTAAACATACATATATTTGATGAGGAATTTCAACATTGAAGCAAAATATCTTAGCAAGTATTATCAGTGGCAAAGTAGTATTAGCGGCACTGGACATCTTCAACTTTTCAGAAGCTGTTACTTAATGAAGCCGATTTGAAAATACTGAATTCACATTTTTCTCAACAGCTTTGCCAATTTTACTGGTTCTCATTTTTTTTCACCAATCATTATCAGAGCTCCAGATAAGATGCGATTTGCGTAAATACGTTTTGAAATTTACAAAAAACGCATTTAAAATCAAACCTACGCGTACTGATACTCATTGAAAAAAACAGGATATGTATTTTACTCGATTAAAGTGCGTAATCCAATTTTACCGTAAATCAAGCACATCCTTTTTGTAATCAAGTACAACAAACAAAAATGGCGTCTCATAAAAGCAAACACAAACGATATCGTAAAATAATGCCATTTTCTTCTCCAAGTATATTGAAGTGTGTGACAAGAGATGACTCGGACAATGCCTATCGCTAAGCACGTGATCTATGATATATTATGGGTAACTGTTGAAAAAGCTGAAGCACTATACATGTGGGTACTTCTGAAAAAAAAACATTGACAGTCAAAGTATCACTGGCTGTTGATATATCGCAGTGGTCAGTAACTGAAATTAAGATGTAGTGTAAGCTGTAATGTATGCAGTAACTTTAAGCAAAATATTAAAACTATTTGAATGAAGGCTCAAAAAATATTCAGGAAAACAGCATTGGTCGACAAGGCACTAATCAGCGGAGCACATGAATATCAGAAAACAAACAGTTATTATTATTACCCTTTTAAATGATTTCGAATTCTGAAAAATCATTTAGAATTCTAAAATAC
Source organism: Mercenaria mercenaria (assembly GCF_021730395.1). Classification (NCBI taxonomy): domain Eukaryota; kingdom Metazoa; phylum Mollusca; class Bivalvia; order Venerida; family Veneridae; genus Mercenaria; species Mercenaria mercenaria. Next base: position 62,423,439 of record NC_069378.1, on the reverse strand, counting down.
CCTTTTGAAAAAATATCTAGGAATAAAATACCCTTTAACCTAAAATCTTATCTGGAGCTCTGCATTATCCAATATTTTGTCCTATTAACAAATTACACTTTTCTTACCAGAATTGATATATTTCATTTTCCAGAATATGCCAAATGAATTTCAGTATTAAAATGGTGCATAAAACACAAAATGGTGCATTATACCCCTGTGACTTTGACCTTTAATGGAGTGACCCCAAAAACAATAGGTGTCATCTACTCTATAAGCCCTATCACCAAGTTTGAAGATTCTAAATCAAATGGTTCTCCAGTTATTGATCTGAAATGAAGTCTGGCAGATTCTGACCCTTTTGACATTTGAAGGAGTGACTACAAAATCAATAGGGGTCATCTACTCTACACGCCAATCTTCCTATGAAGTTTCAACCTTCTTTGTCAAGTGGTTCTCAAGTTATTGATCAGAAATGGTTTTACATGTTCAGGCCCCTGTGACCTTGACCTATGATCAAGTGAACCCAAAAACAACAGGGGTCATCTACTCCATAAGCCCTATCATCCTATGAAATTTGAAGGTACTTAGTCAAATGGTTCTCCAGATGGACGGACAGGGCAGAAACCACTATGACTCCCCCAGAAGTGGACAAGACATAATTTATACAGACACAACAACTATTTTATACTAATATAATTGAGCCGCGCCATGAGAAAACCAACATAGTGGCTTTGCGACCAGCATGGATTCAGACCAGCCTGCGCATCCGTGCAGTCTGGTCAGGATCCATGCTGTTCGCTAACAGTATCTCTAATTCCAATAGACTTTGAAAGCGAACAGCATGGATCCTGACCTGACTGCACGGATGCGCAGGCTGGTCTAGATCCATGCTGGTCGCAAAGCCACTATGTTGGTTTTCTCATGGCATGGCTCATATTTTAGCCTGACTGATAAAAGCTTAAAGCTGATTTGAATCACTCTCCAACCCACTTCCTGGAAAAGTCAGTACCGATGTCGTAAGAAAATCGATGGTTGCATCCCAAGCGGGACTCAAACTCGTAACCTGTGGATGAACAGCCAACGGCTAAACTACTAGACCACTGCCGCACTTAACACAACAATTAAGTTTTCATGTTTAAACAAGTACTTGTATGACTCTATAGCACTGTGGTCCTTTTAATGTTTTCAGTCTCAATGAAATTAATATCACATTTAAAGATCTTAAGAATAAAAAGAATGAAAAAGAATGAAAAATCAAAGATATAATCAACAATAACAAGAGCTGTCCGTAAGACAGCCAAGCTCGACTATTCGAAATATTGTCACAGAAGCAGGAAATTATTACCCAAAATGTTAAATATCAAAAGAGTTTTAAGTTCGAAAGGGGACATAATTTGACCAAAATACATATCAGAGTTATGGGACTTGGTGCTATTAACTAGTTTTATAACCCCGAAGAAACATATTAAGTTTCAATTCAATATCTGCATTAGTTTTGGGGATAGTAACTTGCATGTAAAACTTTAACCAGAATTTTCTAAGTCCAAAAGGGGGCATAATTTGCTCAAAATACATGTTAAGAGTTATGGAACTTGACCCAGTGAGGTTGGTAATTGACCTAGAAAAAGAATAAATAAGTTTCAAAGCTATATGCCTTTTGGTAATAGCTGTATGTACTTGCACGCAAAACTTTAACCAGGATTTTCTAAGTCCAAAAAGGGGCATAATTTGCCCAAAATACATGTCAGAGTTATAGGACTTGGTGCTATCAACTAGTTTTATAACCCCGAAGACACATGTGAAGTTTCAATTTAATATCTGTAGTAGTTTTGGAGATAGTTACTTGCATGTAAAACTTTAACCAGGATTTTCTAAGTCCAAATGGGGGCATAATTTGGCCAAAATACATGTCAGAGTTATGGACTTGACCCAGGAGGTAGGTAATTGATCTAGAAAAAGAAAAATAAGTTTCAAATCTATATGCCTTTTAGTAATAGCTGTATGTACTTGCACGCAAAACTTTAACCAGAATTTTCTAAGTCAAAAAGGGGGCATAATTTGCCCAAAAAAGGTCAGAGTTATGGAACTTGGTGCTATCAACTAGTTTTATAACCCCGAAGACACATGTGAAGTTTCAATTCAATATCTGCATTAGTTTTGGAGATAGTAACTTGCATGTAAAACTTTAACCAGAATTTTCTAAGTCCAAAAGGGGGCATAATTTGGCCAAAATACATGTCAGAGTTATGGGACTTGACCCAGTGAGGTAGGTAATTGATTTAGAAAAAGAAAAAATAAGTTTTAAATCTATATGCCTTTTAGTAATAGCTCTATGTACTTGCACGCAAAACTTTAACCAGAATTTTCTAAGTCCAAAAGGGGGCATAATTTGGCCAAAATAAAGGTCAGAGTTATGGGACTTGGTGCTATCAACTAGTTTTATAACCCCGAAGACACATGTGAAGTTTCAATTCAATATCTACATTAGTTTTGGAGATAGTAACTTGCATGTAAAACTTTAACCAGAATTTTCTAAGTCCAAAAGGGGGCATAATTTGCTCAAAATACATGTTAGAGTTATGGAACTTGACCCAGTGAGGTTGGTAATTGACCTAGAAAAAGAATAAATAAGTTTCAAAGCTATATGCCTTTAAATGATAGCTGTATGTACTTGCATGCAAAAACTTAACCAAGGTGTGACGCCGACGCCGACGCCAGGGTGAGTAGAATAGCTAGACTATTCTTCGAATAGTCGAGCTAAAAATGAGAAGATTATAAGAAACTTTCGTTTTTTGTTTGTTTTGGGTTTTACCCATTTTTCAACATTATTTCAGTCATGTAACGGCGGGCAGTTAACCAGTGCTTCTGGATTCTTAACCAGTACAAACCTGTTCTCAGCAAGTAACTGCCAACTTCCCGGCATGAATCAGAGGTGGAGGACTAATGATTTCAGACACAATGTCATTTTTCAGATAGTCACGGAGAACATACGCCCCGCCTGAGGATCAAACTCACGACCCCGCGATCCACAGACCAATGCTCTCCCTACTGAGCTAAGCAGGCGGGCGATTATAAGAAACAGAAATAGAAATTATATACCACCAAATAAATGCCTCCCACCAACACCAACATTTAACAAAAGTGCATTAAGCATTATTTTGGAAAAAATTGTTAAAAATCACCTATAAAATTTTATTTATAGCTATATTTTCTTTCTTAATCTAAAGAAAATAAAAACCTTTTTCTACTAAATAAATTCACCCAGACCTTCCTTTGCATCTGAATACAAAGACCCCATGGGCATTTATCTGGGGAGTATAGTACGGTAAGCAACATACAATATTAGTTAATTTCTGTAATTGTATTCTTTTCAGTTTTATTGGTGCTAGAAATGTAAGCTGTACTCAAACATTTTTTGTATGACCAATAAAGAGTAAAATTTAAATATCTTAGAATGATGCTCCAAACTAACTACTATGAGGCGCACTATGAGAAAACCAACATAGTGCATTTGCGACCAGTGTGGATCCAGACCAGCCTGGGCATCCCCTCAGTCTGGTCAGGATCCATGCTGTTTGCTAACGGTTTCTCTAATTGCAATATGCTTTAAAAGCTAACAGGATAGATCTTGACCAGACTGCGCAGATGCACAGGCTGGTGTAGATCCATGCTGGTCGCTAACGTACTATGTTGGTTTTCTCATGGCGCGGCTCAATTATCTTCAATTTGCACTAATTAATCAAATCTGTGTATCTGCATGACTTAAGCTTGTAATTATTCTACTGTTTGAAGAAAGTTAACACAGTATCTCTTGAATTATTTCCAACGTTACAAAAAATGCTTCATAGAAATGCTACGAAATTCTATAACGAAATGAAATGGTCGTTTTAATGTTGGGATAATGCATGATTTTTTTTGTGTTGTAGTTTTCTTTAGATGCTTTAACATGAAAAAACATGCATTAGCGCTACTATAGCATGAAATGTGAAAAAGCAAATTGAAATGTATGTTACATCAATAAGCGTTAATTTTCTCTTATACTTGTTTTAATTTTATGTTACAGGTCCGTAATACCTTTAGTTCAGCTGTGGCAGGTGCAAAATTAATATAAACGCTTGTGACCCTGTTAACTTGTTCTTATTTTTCTGTTAAAACACCCCTTGAAAACTACAACAAGAAAGTTTTATGCTAGAATGTTATAGCATTACTGGCTTATCTATGATTCAAATCAAGCTATTATGCAAAGATCTTTTAACCTTTAGCCTGCTGGCAGCAACTGATTCTGCCTTTGCGACCAGTGCAGACCAAGAATTCAGCCTGCACATCCATGCAGGCTGATCATGGTCTGCACTGTTCGCTATTCAGTCCGCACATTTTCAGTGAACATCTCTTTGAGTAGTTTGAGTAGTTAGTGTACTGCCCAACTTGGATGATGGTCCAGTCCATTTTAGAAATTCAGCAGGGTAAAGGTTAAATACAGTGTACTATGCAGCAGGAAGGTAAGCGATTATTTTTTCTTTTATTCTGTCTATAATACAACTTGGTTACAGGACATCTATCTCTACTTATATATGTGTTTTACCTATACCTGATTCAGTACCAGAGGAAACTCTACTTTTAGCACTGCCAGCTGAAAAGACCACATTTTAAACAGAACATTTATAACAGTTGTTAGTTTCTTGTTAATTTCCAAACACAACACTACTTATGAAACAAGTACAAACAAGCAAATTTGATGAATTGGTATCCCCCGCCGAAAGGGTTTGTGGTGAGGAATGGCAAAAATATATATCCGGCAAAAAGTGAAAGGATGTTAATAAGAAGCAAATAATTTCATTAGTCAAAATCAATTTAACAGAAAACAAATGTTAAATTAAAGAGTATATAATAAATGTATGATACTTTGATCCTGACTAAAGAATTTATTTTGAATGGGATATGCTTACTGTAATAAGCTTAGCTTTTAAAATTAAATGCAGTTAATTGAAATACGAGCTTGAAGTTTAACTGGAACGAAATATTGTCTTCGAGTGGTTTGGCACCAGGTGTTGCTGTTTAACAAGTTCATGTACATTTGAACTTAAAAGGACAGTTGTCCGTAAGAGAACACAGGTAAGATATCTTGAACATGGCTGAGGGCAAGGTTTGTGCAGTCACAACTTAACATTTAAAAAAAAAAAAAGGAATGGAAATATATATATGTATATATACATATATGTATATATTTATTTTTTTAGGGGGTGGGGTGCAGGGGAACGGGAGAGGAAACAAAATTTCACATGTTGATTATAAATATTGATTGAAAATTAAACATGAAAAAAAAAAAGGGTAAAAGGGTGAAGTTGGTGGGGGTGGGGGGGGGGGGGGGGGGGGGGGGGGGGGGGGGGGGTGGGGGGGGGGGGGGGGGGGGGGGGGGGGGGGGGGGGGGGGGGGGGGGGGGGGGGGGGGGGGGGGGGGGGGGGGGGGGGGGGGGGGGGGGGGGGGGGGGGGGGGGGGGGGGGGTGGGGGGGGGGGGGGGGGGGGGGGGGGGGGGGGGGGGGGGGGGGGGGGGGGGGGGGGGGGGGGGGGGGGGGGGGGGGGGGGGGGGGGGGGGGGGGGGGGGGGGGGGGGGGGGGGGGGGGGGGGGTGGGGGGGGGGGGGGGGGGGGGGGGGGGGGGGGGGGGGGGGGTGGGGGGGGGGGGGGGGGGGGGGGGGGGGGGGGGGGGGGGGGGGGGGGGGGGGGGGGGAAGGGGGGGGGGGGGGGGGGGGGGGGGGGGGGGGGGGGGGGGGGGGGGGGGGGGGGGGGGGGGAGAGGATGCATGATCAGTGGTGGGCATGACTGAGTGGAGAAGTGAGGTGGGGGAATGGTACAACTTGGAAGGTTTGAAAAAAATCTAAAATAAGAAATGAAAAAAAAAATTTGAGGGGGGGGGGGAGGGAAGGGGGAGGGGGTGTGACCAAGGCAAGTGGGTGACCAGGTGTGGGTGCGCAACTTCACATGTTTATAATAAATGTTCATATAAAAGAATGAAAGAAATTTAATGAAATTCTGCCAAATGGTAAGTTTGTTATGTACAAATAAATTATGTGGATTTTTAGACAATTAAAGGGCAATAACTCTGAAGTTACAAAAGAAATCCGTACAAAACTGTCTGTGCACAACCACATTATAGTGCTCTAAATTCTGTTAAAGTTTCATAGTTCTAGGTCAAATATATCAAAAGTTATGATGCAGAAATTGCCATATCTACAGATCTATAGTACCCTATATAGTTAACACTAGAAATTTCTAAGGGCCATAACTCTGGTGTTACTTGGGCAATCTGTCTGAAACTTGATGGGCCCCATAACCTCATAGTGGTGAACATGTATATGAAGTTTGTTTGAAAAAAATCTAAAATAAGGAATTTTTTTTTTTTTTTTGTGGGGGGGGGGGGTGTCAGGGGGAGGGGTGTGATCAAGGTAAGGGGGGTGACCAGGTGTGGGTACACAACTTCACATGTTTACAATAAATGTTCATGGAAAAGAATGAAAGAAATTTAATGAAATTCTACAAAATGGTAAGTTTGTTATGTACAAATATGTATATTTTTATACAATTAAAGGGCAATAACTCTTCATTTACAAAATAAATCCAAATGAAATTGTGTGTACACAACCACATTATGGTGATCTAAATTCTATTTAAGTTTCATAGTTCTAAGTCAAATATATCAAAAGTTATGATGCAGAAATTGCCATATTTATAGTACCCTATATAGTTAATACTAAAAACTTCTAAGGGCCATAACTCTGGTGTTACTTGGGCAATCTGACTGAAACTTGACGGGCCGCAAGAACTCATAGTGGTGAACACGTATATGAAGTTTTAAATAAATATTCCCAATAATTTCCTAGATATGGCTCCGGACGGACGGAAAGACGGACGGAAGGATGGACGGACAACGCCAAAACTATATCCCTCCGACTTTCGTCGGGGGATAACTAGAGTTATCACTGAATGTGACTGACACTCCCCAGATGCTTCACTCTGACACACATAAGGTAGAATGTTGAGATCATAGCATGGTCCTCCAAGTGTGACCTTGACCTTATATCTAACTTGTGCACTATGCAGACCTCATGATGAAGTTAACAAATGATGCTAGTTTGTTGTAAATCTTTGCAAAGTTTAGTAAGATAAGAAGCATTTGACCTTTGACCACCAAGTGTGATGTTCACCCCTAGGGACTAGTGACATCGGTGGTGTGTGATTTTTCTTGTATTATGATGACAGTGATTTTTTTTGCCCTTTTGGGAAAAGGTCCGGTACCGGATTAATTGGGAAAAATAGCGGGTTTTTTACTCAGATTGGGAATTTTTATAGTTAATTAATAACATCATTTAGAATGCTTCTTCCTTTAATTCCGTGTAAATATCATCAAACAAACTGTTTGAATAATTAAATCATGGTGAATGTCAATGTAACTAAGTTTTCCTTCTGCAATCATCAAAATGCACACTTAATTTGGTCATTTGGGGAATTTTTGGATGGTAATTGGGAAGAAAGATTGCATTTTTCAATTGGGAAAAGGTCCTTTTAGGGGTAGTTTATAAAGAAGGAAAAAAATCGCTGGATGATAACCATTTCTGTGTAGTTATTTGAAAATCTATTCAACAGTTTGAAATAAAACAATCTGACATTATGACCTCCAAGAGTGACTTTGACCATGGACCTACTGACCTGGATTATGTGTTCTGCATATTGTCAACTTATGCTAGTTTTACAAAAATGCTTCCAGCGGTTCAGAATGGAGCAGGCATGGAGTTTAAAAGCTATTGACCTTTGACCTCCAAGTGTAATCTTGACCTTGGACCAGGGTCATGTATGATTCCTCTCATATTAGGATGATTAGAATTTATGTGTACTTAATTATAAATTCACTATAAAGTTAAAAATAAAGTTATTTGAACTTTGACTTTCTAGTGTGACCTTGACCTTTAAATAGTGACCTGGGCTGTGCTGAGGCTTCATATCATCTTGATGAGGTTTACATTTGATGCTAGTTGTAGAGGTTAACTGTTGATACAAGTTTTACAAAAATCCTTCTAATGATTTAGAAGATATGAGCAGACATGAAGTTCAGTTACACTGAAGCCCCTTCACCATTTGAGCCGCACCATGAGAAAACCAACATAGTGCATTTGCGACTAGCATGGTTCCAGACCAGCCTGTGCATCCGCGCAGTCTGGTCAGGATCAATGCTGTTTACATTCAACGCCTATTGCAATTAGAGAAACTGCTAGCGAACAGCATGAATCCTGACCAGACTACTGGTCACAAATACACTATGTTGGTTTTCTCATGGTGTGGCTCAGTTTTCAACCTTACCTTCTCCTTTAGAAATTGGAGTCAATACCAACATGGATGGAGAAATCACTATATATACAAATTATTTTATACTTATAAAAACAAAAATCCTGACTGTAAATTAAGACTAAAGAGTACCATTCATTATCATTATTTAAAACTGCACCAAGAAATATGCTGAAATGAGCAATTACATTGGGAGCACGACAAAACATCAACAGTGAAATCATCGACACGACAGACTAACTGAAGCTGTTGATTGATAATCCAATGTCATTAAATTCAAAAGTTCAACTGGACTACCTGCAACATAATAAAAGGCTATATATGATTATGTGTCTTTGTTATTTTTTTGCTGTCGACTCCCTTATGATTAACGGTAATATGTCAGTGCAATGACTTGATTTCGTCTTACACGCTTACATGATTAACCCACAGGTGTAACAGCAAACCACTTATCCCTTTTCAAATATATATTTGTTTATAATTCTTACTCACATGTAATCTTGCAAGGGAGTAACATCGCAAAAAAAACAAAAACAAAACAGCTGTGCCACAATGGTTTTATTTATAACGAAGATCTAAACCTACTGTAGATGCTCAGACTGCAGTGGAAGAGCTATTACTGCCGACGACGACCTAAGAATTTATAGAGAACACAACCATGCACCTGATCAATCAGATGTGGTATTGTCGGTGTTTGTCAATATTTGCTGAGATTCTGTCAATTTTTTCTACTATGTTTGGTTGTGTTGATGTTTTGTCCTGTCGTTCAAGTGTTGGGTCAATGTTCAGTAGTGCTGATGTAATGCCATGTTGATGCTTTGTTTGTTGATGTTTTGTCATAAACCAATTACATTACAGTGAAAATGTTTCCCAAGGATGCCACTAAGGATTATATTATACAATATTTATAAGAATAACCTTGATCACAGATAAAAAACCCATGATGCAGAAATTAAACTCTGTGAAAGTAACAACTTTAAAGATTCAGCAGTACTATAATTATTTCATTTTGATTCCACCCAGTAGCATATCTATGATAAACAAGTTTACTTTGTATCAAACATAGTAGCACATACTTAAATTTTTTTACACAGTTCCAACAAGTTATTAGGCAAAAAAAAAAAAAAAAAAAAACCCTGACAGGGCACTAGTTTTCACCTACAATTTTTATCTTCTTTTACTGTTAATGTAACATTATACAAATGCTAAAAAAAGTTTATACCTACTGCCACACCTTAGTCTTAAAAAAAAAAATGAGGATAACAGAAATACAAAATTCCAAGACCATTCCGAGACACTATAGTAAAACAAATTCCCTGACTTTTCCCCGACAGCTTAGAGCATTGTTTTACTTACATTTGTATGTTGCAGGTTTACTGCCGGTCTTTAAAGAATCGGACAAAGTTGTTGACGATCTCTGCCTGTCACTCAAACCAGATGTCAGTTTCGATCGACTCAACATGTCTGTATCAGGTCTCCCAGAGTGTGAACTGTCGTCCCAGCCCGACTAAAATATAGGTGTTTAAAAATTGTTTTAAAACAGATAAAAAGTCCCTCTGAAATGTAAGGTCAGAAACTTTACAGGTAGACTAGACAAGAAAAAACATTGCAGTCAGACAAACATAGAAAATGGTGGCTTAATTATTTAGTTATATAGTACTAGTTTATAGTTAAAGTTACAGTTATTTAAGCTAAGACCTGACTGTAATGTCAAGAAATTCTGTTCCAAACAAAATTTTTCTACCTGCACTTGCGCAAAAAAAAAAAAAAAAATGAATTAACACTTTGAAAAACAAGCATAAGTGTTGTTTACAGCAAAAGCACTTTTGAATATCAGCACATAAAGACTGAGCCACACCATGAGAAAACCAACATACATGTACTGCAACTGTGACCTGCATGGATCCAGACATCTGCACAGTCTGATCAGGATCCATCCTGTTCGCGTACAGTTTCTGATTGCAATAGGCTTTGAAAGCGAACAGCATGGATCCTGACAAGACTGCGCCAATGTGCAGGCTGGTTTGGATCCATACTGCCCGCAAATGCACTATGCTGGTTTTCTCATGGTGTGGCTCAAATTTAACTTAGTATATTACTTGTCTTATATATGTGGAACATAATGAATTTTATAAATATAAAAGGGACTGATAATAGGTTTGCACACATGTTACTATTTTGAAAAACACAATCACCAGTTTTAAGCACTACTAGTATTAAGACATAGAGAAACACCGTTCACACAAGGATTTATAGCTTGAGCACGAGGGCTCACTCAAACATTTCATGAGGTTCCAGGATGTTCGCCTTGCATTTTCTGTTTTGGTTGCTCAAAACCTCAGACAATTTGAGCATTTTGACCGTCATCTTGTGACCTTGAGCATTCAGTATTTCACTGCAAATGTTAGTTACTTGGTTCTTCAAGTTTCTATCTACTAGTTTTATCACACAAAACTTAGTTGGTGTCTCCATAAAAACCGTAGAAAACAGCTTTTTTTTTCATAAGAAAATCTCCAAAAGTAAGTCGTGTACAGTGCAGACCACACAAGATTATGATTTTTATACGAATGTTATATAATTGATTAAAACAGAACAAACACTTCACCTGTGATAATATGTATAAATCATTCACATTTTTGGACTTAGTGCGTTACATTGTAAGAAAAATTTACAGATTATTTTATATGAGACAAGATTTCAGCAAAATTCAACAATCACCCGTTAGTAATTTACTAGTCCAACAAAATGACTCACCCTGAACCTATTTAAGAAATAACTTACAGCAGAGAAAGAAAGGGTAATGTCAAGACCATAATACTGTGAAATCATTAATAATTGTGGAGGACTAATTTTCATGGATTTCGTGGTTGACTCAATCCACAAAATTTAATCCTAACCAACAAATCAAATTCCCATTCATTTTATGTTCAAAAGTTTAAATCCCCCATGAAATTGCTGTTTTGACCAAAACCACGAAATTTCATGCCCACGAAATTTAATGATTTTACAGTACACTGGGTTCACTTTGTTATCACACAAGAAAGGGTTAAATTAGTTTGTCATGCTGCACACCATAATACCTTTCCTGCTTTTTTATTCTTATCATTTGCTTTAATCATCTTTTTCACATTTTCAATTGGGGTTGTATCATTTCTGCTTTTAGAAACAGATCGGTTTCGACTTTTCGACTCAGACTTGGATTTTGGCGATTTCGGACTGATGGTTTTACTTCTGCCTTCGGCGATATATTTTTTTACTGGAGATTCTATCAAGCTTTTCAGAGATACAGATGATACAGAGGAAATTTCTGATTTAGGTGTCGGCGATGGTGAATCGTCCCACTTCATGACTCGGTATTCTAGACGCTTTAAATCAATGAGTATAATTCAATGATACAAGTTCAAAGAAAACCTAAATTATTTTTTGTTGTCGCTGGAAAGAGCTGCATAATTTTGTCTACCATGACAAATATTTTATGACAAAAAGAATCTCTACCAGAACAAAACTTTCTAGGTTTAAACAAGCTGCTTTCTTAATTAAGGTTGCAATGAATGCTGAAAGCATATTACGCGAGTGACAAGTCAGTTTTCTTGGATATTGTCTAATTTAAGCAAATAGGGTAAGAACAGCCTATCTCTGGCATGACAGGTCACAATCTTATAAACTTATCATAGTTCCACTAAAAGTATCCAAATCAAAAGTTACCCCCTTTTACAGTGGTATATCACTAACATAAAGAAAAGAGCCATGCCATGGGAAAACCAACATAGTGGCTTTACGAACAGCATGGATCCAGACCAGCCTATGCATCTGCGCAGTCTGGTCAGGATCCATGCTGTTCGCTAATGGTTTCTCTAATTGCTATAGGCTTTGAAAGCGAACAGCATGGATCCTGACCTGACTGCGTGGATGCACAGGCTGGTCTGGATCCAGGCTGGTCACAAAGTCACTATGCTGGTTTCTTCATGGCGCGGCTCAAAATATTTACATGAGTTGTTCCCTCTTTGTCTTCCTCTGATACCCACCATGCTGGCATGTGTTGGGGGTTGGGTTTCGGTACCTGAAATATTAAATAGGAGTATTTTACATTGTGAGAAACTCTACATTAGTCACTCAACAGAACAAAATGTCCTTTTTACCATACAGATAATTCCGGTGTTTTCCCCAGTGCTGGAAAACTCTCGGCTTAGATGGCTCTCTAGACTGTGTTCAGACCCTGTGTTTTGTTCACAGGAGATAACTCCTGAGGCTATTCAAATTTTGTATAATTATGTCCCTTTTCCTCTCTAAACATTGGAATAATCAGAGTAAAGAAAGATTGGTTAGAATATATAAGAGAAATTATAAAAAAAAAATGTATATAAACAAGAGGGCCATGATGGCCCTATATCGCTCACCTGTTATCATTGCACTTCTTGTCCTCAGAAAAAATATCTAAGTCCAAAGGACAGGAACAACAAAGGGAAGAAATTTAACCAAAAAGAAAAAAAAAATTCTTAAAAGGTACAGATATGTCAAAATACACCTAAAAATTGGAGGTACCATCCATGTTGTACCACAGAAAAGTGGTCTCGGTTTTTCCCTACAGCCAATAATAAAAAAGTTACTAAAAATAAGCTATTTAATAGTAACTAAAAGGGAGTAATTAAAAGAAAATATTGTAAGTGAACAAAAGAAGGATCTGCCATATAAAGCTGTTGACATAAATGAAATTTCAGATCAGTATCTTCATTAGTTACGAAGATATACCCATTTTAATTGAAATAAAGGGAGGTAATTTGACATAAAATCAGTCCATAGTTATCTACCCTGATTGCTCAGTCCAACTAATGACAATAATGAAATTTCAAATAAGTCCTATAAGTACTTACTGATATAAATCCATTTTGATTACAATCAGGGAGGTAATCAGATATAAAATAACTCTGGAACCTACATTGATCTGATTTGTCATGGAATCCAAGATTTATTGTTGCTAAAGATATTTTGGAAGTTTGTATCAAATAAAACCATAAATGAAGTCTCTATATGGCTGCAAAAGCCAAAATAGCCAATTTGGACTTTTAAGGGGCCATAACTCTGAACCCATGATGGAATCTGGCCAGTTCAAGAAAGGAACCAAGATCTTGTGGTGATACAAGTTGTGTGCCAGTTTGGTTAAAATCAAATCATAAATGAAGCTGCTATTGTGCAGACAAGGTCAAAATAGCTAATTCTGGCCCTTTTAGGGGCCATAACTCTGGAACCCATTATGGGATCTGGCCAGTTCAACAAAGGAACTGAGATCTTATGGCGACACAAGTTTTTTGCAAGTTTAATTAAATTCAAATCAAAAATGAAGCTGCTATTGTGCAGACAAGGTCAAAATAGCTAATTCTGGCCCTTCCAGGGGCCATAACTCTGAGACCCATAATGGAATCTCGCCAGTTCAAGAAAGGAACCAAGATCTTATAGTGATACAAGTTATGTGCAAGTCTGGTTAAAATAAAATCATAAATGAAGCTGCTATTGTGCAGACAAGGTCAAAATAGCTAATTCTGGCCCTTTTAGGGGCCATAACTCTGGAACCTATTACGGAATCTGGCCAGTTCAAGAAAGGAACCAAGATCTTATGGTGATACAAGTTGTGTGCCAGTTTGGTAAAAATCAAATCATAAATGAAGCTGCTATTGTGCAGAAAAGGTCAAAATAGCTCATTTTGGCCCTTTCAGGGGCCATAACTCTGGAACCCATAATGGGATCTGGCCAGTTCAAGTAAGGAACCAAGATCTTATGGTGATACAAGTTGTGTGCAAGTTTGGTAAAAATCAAATCATAAATAAAGCTGCTATTGTGCAGACAAGGTCAAAATAGCTAATTTTGGCCCTTTCAGGGGTCTTAACTCTGGAACCCATAATGGGATCTGGCCAGTTCAAGAAAGGATCCAAGATCTTATGGTGATACAAGTTGTGTGCCAGTTTGGTAAAAATCAAATCATAAATAAAGCTGCTATTGTGCAGACAAGGTCAAAATAGCTGATTTTGGCCCTTTCAGGGGCCATATCTCTGGAACCCATAATGGGATCTGGCCAGTTCAAGAAAGGAACCAAGATCTTACGGTGATACAAGTTGTGTGCAAGTTTGGTTAAAATAAAATCATAAATGAAACCACTATCGTGCAGACAAGAAATTGTTGACGCACGCACGGACTGACGACGGACGAAGGGTGATCACAAAAGCTCACCTTGTCACTATGTGACAGGTGAGCTAAAAAAAAATAGAGCAGCTTTTGAGAAAAGTGCATGTCTCGAACAACTGCCTAATCATCTGTATAGTAGCATATGTGTCAACTATGTACCAAGACCTCAGCTGCCTAATCATCTGACATGATTAGGTCTTGGGGCATAAATGACTTGTATACTACTTTTCACATTAATAGAAGTATAGGAGTCATTTATGCCCCAAGACCTGAGCAATTTTCGGTAATCAAGGGCCATAATTCCGTTGTGCCTTGGCCAATTTGGCTAGTTATCGAAACTGGCTGAGGACTTACTGGCAAACACATTTTGTTCAAGTTCGGAGAAGATCAGATGAGAAATATACAACTTAGAGTGTGGATAAGATGTGTGACAGACAGACAGACATGCACACACACAGAGACAGGAGTAAATCAATACGTCTCCCACCACAGTGTTGTGGGTCCTGGCATACTGATCTAGTTGGTAGCCTAAGACTAATAACTTTCCTGCCGTACACAGTATCAAAACAAACTAAAATATACACATCTTCAGCAGATTTCTGTTCTAATTTTTATTTTGGTAGCTGCAATTTGTTCCTTATTAGGGTTTTTTTACCAGAAGGGAAAGGGGCCCAGGCCTGTGATTTGGGGAAAAATAGCTTAGTATTTGGGCAAAATGGAATAAATAAACTGATGTTTCTCATGTCAAAAAGTAATATACAAGAAATATATGATGATACGCTACAGTGCAGATAATAAAACCAGACTGGAACTCCGTTTGGCTGCTTACATTTTTACCATGATGATGCCACTTCCGTTTACGAAAGGCGCTTGGTTTAAATCCAATTCCATCAATTCTATTTTATTTTTTTCTATTATTTTTATAAAATGGCATGCAAGAAGAACCCCAGAAAATGAATAGCCAAGGAAACTCACAGCCCGGCTTATATTTGTGGGGACTAATTTTCATGGATTTCGTAGTTGAGTCAATCCAGCAAGTTTAATCCCAACGAACAAGTAAAATTCCCATACATTTTAAGATCAAACATTGAAATCCACAAAGTCATACCCCAACAATATTGCGGTTTTGACCAAAACCGCGAAATTTCATGCCCATGAAATTAAATGATTTTTACAGTATAATAACTTCCACGCACAGGTCTCTGTTTATATTTTAAACTACATTTGAATTTACTTAAGCCAGAAATTTATGAGTATGAACTTTGAGCACTGCCAAAAACAGTAATTTTTTTCATCCCTAAAATAAACTTCAGAGTGATATTCACAAATAAATTTCATAATGCTGGTTAAACACAGATTGTTTCCTTTGTAAATGAAGCCTAGCGTAAATGTGTAACTTACAGGCTTCAACTTGAAAGGTTTTTCGGCTCTTCTCACATCAACCTTGGGTGGCTTCAGCTTCTTCCTGATCACTGAGTTTGGAATATACCCTGAAAAATACATATACACACACTGAAATTATAGTTTTAATATATCTTGCCTAAGCAGCCACCTGTATTAAGCAACCGCTTGCCTGAATCAGCCAGGAATCTGGCTTTCCAATTTGACTTTCAGTTCCAATTTCAATCTCTCTTAAGCAGTCACCTGCCTTAATCAACCAGACTGTGTCCCTCTCTTGGCTGGCTGCTTAACATAGGCTTGACTGTATACAGCAGGTTACGTATCAACATCCTGTTGTTCTCGCTGTTGTTGAAAGAGAGGCATTAAAGCTGAATGCCTCCAGATTTATTAGATTTTTTTTTTGAAAATTTAGAAAAAATTTAGAAAAAGGTAACTGCAACTGCAAGAAATTTTAAAGTGATTATGTATGTTGTAGAAATTTCTAATTGCAGAAATATTTTTAGTTGATAAAATCTACTGAAAACTCTCAAAACTTATTTATAATGACCATATTTTCTTAGATTATAAAATTGTTACCAATAAACTGGCTATGTACTAGTTCACATTCATGCAAGTCTGTAACAATCAATGATGATAAAACCATTGCAAAACAATAGCATAATATGGCTTTACTGACTAAAAGTACAAAATACTTGAGGTATTCAGGCTTTTGTGGAGTTCAAAACTTCCAGTGCTTGATTTATGATGCTAAATTTAATGTTTCACTGTACAGCACAACCTATCTTTGTGGGAACACTAAAACATGTTTGCAATGTGTTTGTTGCATACAGGCTATTACTCAGGAGAAATTCATTTAAGAATAATATGTAATAGCCCCTTCTCAAATTATATGCATGCTTTACATTCCATTGCCAGAACGAGGCTGAGATGGGTCAGTTGTAAACATTATCTCAGAGCAGTACAAGTCGAAAGATTTTCTGCGGCCAGAAGTTAAACAGACCTGAAATTGTTATTGATGTTTGTGTTACCACAGTCTAAAAAGTAATTTATGGGCGAAAAGTGAGCTTGTTTTTTTTATCGTACCATTACGCTTTAATGTAGGAAATATTACTCCATTCTACGTGCTTTACAAGTAGATCTATGAAGTATACATTTCCAAATAAGTATGAAATACACAGAATCGAAACAGGAGATAATCTATTTTTAATCTAATCTAAATTTATTTTTATAGCTCTTTGGTATTTCTTAATTCTGAAAGTCATTGTTTTGAGCAAAATAACTATATTTCCCTTTTATGTATAACATAGCTTTTATCTCAACTGGTCACATTCCTTGACTATTGAAACACTTTACTAGAGCTGTCACAAATGTGATTCATGCTTTCACCTGGACGTCATTGACATATAGAGTAAAACAACACAGAACCATAATCTAGCATTTAAAAATCTCTTATGCACAACTAAGTATCAATATTGATCATTGCTGAAAGTTTGAATAAATTATATGAAATAATGAATGAGGAATTCAGATCACAAGCATTTCTCTATATATCATATAGCTCATATAGCTATATTGCGAAAATGGCGTTCCATAAATGCGATAAACCAATCACATATCAGTAAAAAGTCATGTGATATCACCCATTCCCCATGTGCTACACTACTTGTTGCGCGGCCTGAAGGCCGCAGGTAATTACTGCTTCCAGTGTTAAAAGTACACTGTTTATGATCAGATAGAAAAACACACAAACTTTAATGATTAATTACTTTTACTGAGTTCCAAAGTGTAATTCAAATGACTGATGTTATTTTAATTTGAATTTTAATGAATTTTCCAAAGATGAATTGGGTAGTTAAAATCAGGCGAGATGTGTGTCAGTGAGTGATTTCCAGGTATGTTTATACAACATTTTTTTTTGTATTTTCGAAAATGAAGTTCGCAGTCAAATAAAATTTTATCAGAAATACACAAACTTCAGCCAACTTAAACATTTAAACTTAAATGCTTTGTTATTTCTCCACAATGGTTGAGTTTGTTTTTCACTGTAGTCCAGCCAGTCTGGTTTCTATATGATGATCATTTCTTTTCCCTGAATTTAACTTGAAGGTATTTGATCTTTTATATTAAGAAGGGCCTATAGGAAATGAAAAACTATCTCCCTTAGTAAAGAGGTGTTTGCTTATTGGAAGTGTTTTTAAGAGAGGTTATACTGATTCTTAGTAACAAAAAATGTTTAATATTTATAGTAAGTGACATGAAATATATCTGACCTACAGTTACCAATTTTGATAAATCCACAAAATTAAATCCCAGCAAATATTAGAAATCCCCATTCATTTTATTTTGGAAATTTGAAATCCAAGAATCCTTACCTCCCCAATTTGGTAAAAGCATAGAAAATTCCATGCTAATTTGGTCAAAGCCTGGTCAAAGCCTCTAAAATAAATCATTGTATTTTCTTTCCTTAGGTAGACAAAGTTATAAGTAAATTAATAACTCTAAAGCATTAACGTCTCTTAAACATTTTTTTTATTCCTAGCACTATAATGTTCTCAAAAAGCTGCATTGTAAATATTCATTATTTTTGTAATATGCATACCATCAGGGGCTATTATAGGGTCCTTCTTCAGGAGTTCCTGTTCTTTGAGCAGCCTCATCTCCTCAGGTCCTAGTACCTTCTTGTGTTTGAGATCCTGCAGGGCTTTCCCCACTGCCGAGGGGTATATCTCTAACAGTCCCTCGGAATCAAAGAAAACCTTTTCCTCCTCCTTCACAGAAGATTCAGCTTTGGTTTGTTTAGAAGCAGCAGCATCAGATTCTGTAAATTGCATTTTTTTTTTCATTTTTTAATAAGCAACTTTTGATATTTCAAATTTTATGTCTGTTAAAATGTAGAAAGCTTGATTCATGCCTGTGTGTACACTTAAAAATTCAACCAAAAAATCTCTTAAAATGTAGGCAGCTTGTTTCATGCCTATGTGTGCACTTAAAAATTTAACCTGAAAATCTGTTAAAATGTAGGCAGCTTGTTTCATGATTATGTGTACATTTAAAAATTTAACCAGAAAATCTGTTAAAATGTAGGCAGCTTGATTCATGCCTGTGTGTATGCTTAAAAATTTAATAAAAAAATCTGTTAAAATGTAGGCAGCTTGATTCATGCCTATGTGTGCACTTAAAAATTTAACCTGAAAATCATATAAAGAATAGGTAAAAAGCAGAAAATTTTAATAGCTTTATTACTATTGGATTTGAAAGACATAAACATCAACTATCTCAAAAGTACATAAACCTGAATATATTTCAACAGAGTTAATTGGAATATTTAAACTTTTGTCATTTTATATTTCAAATGTTCACTACCGGATACATTTTTTTAAATTTCTCTGTGTATTATTTAATAAACTGCACTTACACAACTAATAACAAATAGGAATATACAAAAAATGCCTTGTTCATTTCTGCATGGATTCCCAAATTCATGATTTTTTTTATTTTAACATTTATAAAAGGTTGCTTTAAAAAAAATATATAATAACGACAACTTACTTTTTCTTTTCTGTGATGAACTGTCGACAGCTTTACTATCTGTGTCAGAGCGTGCCTCTGAAGTAAAAAGATACACATTGCTGAATTGAAAACAATGACATTGTTAACAATAAGCTACAGTAACTGTTCTTTTCAAAATACAGACAAAAATATCTCAGACAAAAGCCCCTTCCTCAATCTGGGTAAGACCAAATCCCATTCCTCATAAAACCTATTGATTTTTCTTAACAATTAAAACACTTTAATCTTTATTAAGATTATGAACAGGTAATCATCAAATTCATTATAAAATTACAATAAAATGTAATTTCTCTCAGTTCTCTGACAAAAAGAACAATGCGAATTTCATCCAACACTTATTATAGTCCGATTTTAATTCAGTGTTCAAACATGAAAGAGAACCTTTAAAATATAAAGAAACAAGAGATCACAGAGTGATCTTGGCGCCCACCAATGTGCCATTTTTGAGTGTTCCAAATTTCAAGACTTACTGACTAGCTCAAGGTCAAATTTCATTTCCATACACAACACTTCGCATGTGGTCCAAATTCGAAAGCTGTAGCTTGAGAAATGTGAAAGTAGGTCACTAGATCAATTTCAAGGATGAAATGTGAAAGTAGGTCACTAGGTCAAAATCAAGGTCAAATTACACTTCAGAACACAAATTTATGCATGTGGTCCAAATTTAAAGCCTGTACCTTCAAAAATGTGGAAGTAGGTCACTAGGTCAATGTCAAGGTCAAAGTTTGTTTCGGTACACAATCCTATGCATGTGGTCTAAATTTGAAGCCTGTAGCTACAGAAATGTGAAAGTAGGTCACTAGGTCAATCTTAAGGTCAAAGTTCATTTCGGTACACAAAACTATGCATGTGGTCCAAATTTGAAGGCTGTAGCTCGAGAAATGTGAAAGTAGGTCACTAGGTCAAAATCAAGGTCAAATTTTATTTCGGAACACAGAACTATGCATGTGTTCCAAATTTGAAGCCTGTATCTTCAAAAATGTGAAAGTAGGTCACTAGGTCAATGTAAAGGTCAAAGTTTGTTTCGGTACACAAAACTATGCATGTGGTCCAAATTTGAAGGCTGTAGCTTGAGAAATGTGAAAGTAGGTCAGTAGGTCAAAATCAAGGTCAAATTCCAATTCAGAACACAAAACTATGCATGCGGTCCAAATTTGAAGCCTGTACCTTCAAAAATGTGAAAGTAGGTCACTAGGTCAAAGTCAAGGTCAAAGTTTTTTTCAGTGCACAAAACTATGCAAGTGGTCAAAATTTGAAGGCTGTAGCTACAGAAATGTGAAAGTAGGTCACTAGGTCAAAATCAAGGTCAACTCATGTCAAGGTTCATCTTGCCACTCAAAACCATACATGTGGTCCAAATTTGAATGTTGTAGGTTATTGACAAGAAGATTTTAAAATCTTTTCCCTATATAAGTCTATATGAACCATGTGACCCCCAGGGCGGGGCCATATTTGACCCTAGATGGATAATTTGAACAAACTTGGTAGAGAACCACTAGATGATGCTACATTACAAATGCCAAAGCCCTAGGCTTTGTGGTTTGGACAAGAAGATTTTCAACGTTTTTCCCTATGTAAGTCTATGTAAACCATGTGACCCCCGGGGCGGAGCCATATTTGACCCTAGGGGGATAATTTGAACAATCTTAGTAGAAGACCACTAGATGATGTCATATACAAAATATCAAAGCCCTAGGCCCTGTGGTTTTGAACAAGAGGTTTTTCAAAGTTTTTCCCTATATATAAGTCTATATAAACCATGTGACCCCCGGGGCGGGGCCATATTAGACCCAAGGAAATATTTTGAATCATCTTGGTAGAGGACCACTAGATGATGCTTCATACCAAAAATCAAAGCCCTAGGCTCTGTGGTTTTGGACAAGAAGATTTTCAAAGTTTTTCCCTATATAAATCTATGTAAATTATAGAAATAAACAAAGGGCCATAACTTACTAAAAAATTGTTGAACCAGTCTGATTTTCAGGGGGACACAACTAGGGTACCAATACATCATTCTGACAAAGTTTGGTCAAAATCCCCCAGTTAGTTTGTGAGGAGATGCGATAACGAGAAATTGTTAACGGACGGAAGGACGGACGGACTGACGGACGGACGGACGGACGGACGGACGGAAGGACGACGGACCACGGACGCAGAGTGATTTGAATAGCCCACCATCTGATGATGGTGGGCTAAAAAGAAATTCAGTGGTCTAGACTTCAAACACCAAAACCATCTGGTAGTTTCCTCTGTTCCTCTGAATATATAGGAGACTGAAACTGAACACTACCTTTCAGAACAACTATTAGTAAATGAATGTTTAATATCATTGACTGGCATTTTACTAGAAAATATATTTAAATCCCTATATAAGTCATGCCAGGGATCATAATACAAGGCGATTTGAGCGATATCGTCGCTGTAAAGTCGGCCACTTCGCCTAATTATCGCCTCCGGGCGAAATCCGAATCGCCGAGTTTTTCAGAGTGTTGTAATTTGTTTACTTAAAGTTGTAAAACTTGATGCATATTCTAGGTTAAATGACCAATAAATCCGTTGTCAGCCCCGCCTACACGCTTGTCAAACTTCAGCCAATCGTAGCGTTAATATCCCACTGTTGTTTACAATAATATTGTAAGCCGCCGCCATTTTGAACATTTTCAATCGGCGGGTAAAAAGCCATATAAGGCCCCAAAACACACATAAAACAGCCGATAAACGTAACGAGTACATGATCTTATGCATCAGTTGTATATTATTTCTTGATTTTATTAAAAATCACTTCAAAAATTACTTCAAATATGGCCAAATTTCTGTAAATTAATTGCCCGTGCGCTGTGGATAAAAAGCAGATGCAGTCTGGTCTGGATCCATGCTGGTTGCAAATGCACTATGTTGGTTTTCTCATGGTGCAGCTCATTTTCTTTCTATTTTTTTAATCATTTTGTGATCGAGCTTTCTTGGAAAGCAGGTAATGGAAAATGTACTGTTCTCTAATGATACACAAATCAGTTCTATGTCTTCCTAGGTTTTATGAAAAAAAAAAAGTTTTAACCATAAGCTTTTATCTTACCTTGTATATACAAATTCCCTATTTAGATAGCTACTTATGAACTGTAAACCAATTCATTATAAAACTCTTTGCCACACTCCAGAAGGTTGGTCATTTTTTTATAAAATAGTTAAAACCAATAATCTGTTAACAGACATTTGTGCAAGAGTGTTTCATGACTTAGTTCTTAGTACTGTTACTATAAATAGCCTGTCTGATCAGTTACTAAACATACCAGGTGACCAGTACTATTGATCTTTCACCACTGGTCATCTATATACAGTGTCATTCAAAGACAAAGGTAATAAAATATTAACTGAGGTCAGGGGAAATTGTCACACTAGAATCAATCTTTTATCCATACTGTTGCACAAATAGTTATCTAAAGGGGTATGCCTTCCAACGAACATCAAAATTTTATATCTGTTAACATTTATATCAAGTGATAAAAAATATCAAACAAGAACACTGCCTATGGGTGTCATCACTCTGCATGTGCTGGACAGTAGCGAGTATGTAAGAAAAGGGTTATAGTTCAGAATTTTTAAGTACAAAAAGGGCCATAATTGTGGCAAAATGCAGGATAGTTACGGTTCTTGGTCTACATAGTCATCTAATGATGATAAATGAGTGTGCAAAGTTTCAAAGCTGTAGCTCTAATAGTTTAAAATTTGTGAGAAAAGACAGACCAAAATAAGTGTCAACAATACCTCATAGAATATTTTCAAAAATCAGATGAGCTAAAAAGATACATCAATAATATTTGAGAGGATATTTAATGCAACTCGTTCAAACTATTTGAAAGCATTTTCTTAATTTTAAGAATCTTTGCCTGGAAAGAACATACAAAATTAACAAGTACTGTGAAACCTCCAACTAAAACGCATCTTAACCAGAAAAACAGCTAAGTGGGATATAGTAGAGAAGGTATAATGTTGTACCATTACAGACTGTCTCTTGAAAGCTTGGCTAAAGCTCAAATCATCGTAACTTATAGTATGAAAAAAGCTTCCTTAAAAAATAAAAACAACAACAATAACAACAAAACGCAAGATTTTCTGACCAAAAGATGTGAATGAAGGGTTTAAAAAATTCTTAAAAATCTTAACATTAAATACCTCCAATCCACATCTTACTCCAGTTGTCACTTTACATCCCCATTTAATTAACAACTTGAAATAATTGATCCACTCTCAGATTTTATTGTATCTATGTCTTGCTAAATCTCCTCTTGAAAAGACTGTAATCCCCAATAAATTACTTCTCCCATTTAAATAATTAAGAGGTACAAAAGCATTAACAATTTCCTTTTATGTCGTTATCTTGTGATTCCACAACCATATTGATGTTTCCTCACTTTGAATCCAGGATATTTCAGTTTTGTGGCTATTTATGGACACTGGTAAAAATAAAATGACATTCAACAGTTACCTGAATGGGAAACTGATTTAAGGTAGTTCTGCACTTTTGATAAACCGGAAGTGATGGCGGAATGTCATTTATCCGGAAAACATAGAATAATGCCTGGATTCGGCGTATGGAAACGAAAACCAGTTTGTGAATGAAGGACAGCCTGTGAGTAAATGTATTAAAATGTCACTGTTACTATCTTTCTAAAGTTAAAATATGATAATAAAACATCTCACACGCTAAATAATTCAAAATAATGTCTTAAAATTAGCTTGAAATAGGTGGTTCACTTTAATCATAGCCACATATCTCAAAAATACGCACACGGACCAATACATTTTATTTCACCATATTATAGGCCATATGTTTATTTACGACTGTGAGAAGTTTCATAAAAATCTACATTGTAGAAAAATTTCTATTCGCGAAAATGTTATGAAAACTGCGTTTTCCCCATAGACTCTAATTATGAAAAAATGCATGAGGTCGAAATTTTTCAAATCATTCTAGCAAAAAATCAAGCACACGACCCTATCTTTTTTATTTGCTGAATTTTCTTAGTATATTCTGAAGTTTTGAAAAATCAGAATTTAATCGAATTCTACATTGTAGAAAAAATTCCGATCCTAATGTGCAGAACTACCTTAAAGCCTGTATAAATGAGATGGGCAAAATTTTCCTCAATAACAGAATTTCTTCAAACTTTGAATAATTATATTAAGAAGCTGTGTGCGGGAATGAGATGTACAATGGAACACCACTGTGACTTTCCGTATTTTATTGTTCGCTGAATTTCAAACAACAGTAACACTGTTTATTTATTCTATTGGAACACCAATAATAATAATAAATTAACTTAGAAATTTCCAATGTGGAC
This sequence comes from Mercenaria mercenaria, assembly GCF_021730395.1. Taxonomy (NCBI): domain Eukaryota; kingdom Metazoa; phylum Mollusca; class Bivalvia; order Venerida; family Veneridae; genus Mercenaria; species Mercenaria mercenaria. The sequence continues at coordinate 62,398,635 of NC_069378.1, read as the reverse complement.
AACCACTGATCTGATGGAACACCATCGAGGTTAAAAACAAAACTTATTACAGGTGACAAACATTGAAATATAAATGCAACATTAACAATGAATATTCATAAGATGTAACATCATTGGATAACAAAAATAGGTAAACTGATTGGTCAGTTTAAGTGACAGTATATTGGCAGCTTGAGCCTGTAACTCTTAAGGCTATAGATAAATCAAAACAGCATAATTTATGACTATGTATCTAATTCAAAAGTAATTCTAGGGTAGGTGACAATTTAATGTGTCTCTTTGGAACAATAATGTTTTGTCCAGCTTATACAATATTAGTTGACATAATGGTCTTACCATGTAAGAATAAAAATTAGTTTATTTGTCCAGACAATTTTGTTGGTGATAAATGTCACCTCAAACCTTAGATAGTATCAGTTAAAATAGTAAGCAACAATTAGTTATGTCACAAGGTATGAAAATTGTATAATTCTTGTTAAGGCCTGTATTGTATATGGTAGAGTTGGCATGGAAATGAAAATAAACATAGCAATGAAAATATCTGGAGTATGTACTGCAAAGTCTAAAGCGTTTTAAGCACAAAATGCATTTAACACATTTACTACAAAATATTATTTTTGTTAACTAAATATGTCTGATTTTCAAAATACTGTTATATACTAAATAATGTTGATTAATTTTATTCCTCCTTTGGGGACTCCTTAACCTAAAATATTTAAGAAGGAAGACTGTCACAATATCAGTTGATAAACAATAATAGTTTGGTTTTACATAACATATATTCTGAAAGAAAATGTGTAAGTCTAACAATAAAAAATACTAGTTATTACATATTATCAGTTAGAAGAAATTGGGTGAAATTTTGCTGCGTAATAACTCTCCCCTGCTAATTTAAGTTTGGACCCCAAACTTGTTACATATTTATTTGAATGTACAGGAAAAAATTGCTTTACTTATTATCTTAAATCACTATTTAAAATCCACTGTTCTAAATTTCCTACACAACAATGTGAAATGTCCTGATTTTTTGCAAATGTGGCAGTTAATTCCCTTTGCATTACAATAGTCTCTTGGATGGTAACATGCACTCCCACATTTCTTGCAGTGAAACTTTATGACATCAGCTGGTTTCCCATGCCACATTTCTGAATATTGAGATGATAGCTCTTTCAACTGCTTTGTGGCTGACCTAAAAACTGGGTCCAGTTTTTCAATCACATTTTCATAACTTGTTTCATTTGTTTCAGTCACTTCTTTTTCCAGTAATTTGATGTTCTGGGACAGTGTCCTGTTAAAATTTTCAAGTTCATCAATTTTTTGTTTTAAAACTTCAGCTTCTTGCTCCAGATTTGATGTTAAGAATTGTTGTTCAACAAATCTTTTACGAAAAAAGAAAGTTTCATTTCTAGCATTTGCAGCATGATCCTTTGCAGCCTGCAGGTCCTTGTTGGACTTCTCCAGTTTCTCAAGCAGGAGGTTTGCATATGTCCGTTTACGACTAAGCTCAGATTTTGCTTGTTTGTTTTCTCTTTTTAAGTTTTCAGTTTGTTTTAATGCTTCTTGAACTGTATGTTTCATGTCTACATTGTTAAGTCTTAGGAAAGAGATGCATGACTGTTGTCCATCTATTGTAGATTGTAGTTGTTCAATTGATTTCTCATAGATGACATTGCATTGTGGCTTCATTCGCAGTAAAGAGTTAAAAGAAAGTTTAAGGAGATCTTCTACGTCTGTGTCGTGGAATGGAAGGTTTTCAGAATCTTTCCTGTTGATGAAAGCTGTCATTCTCAGGGAGTCCCGTATTTTCTTTCTTTCAAGGCTCGAGGAGATATTTTTACTGCAGTATATGTCCTTGGAAGTACAGGTCCTGGCAAAATGTCCATACTGGTGACATTTAAAACACCTTGCATTCATAGCCACACACGTATGTCTACGATGAACAAGTCCACATTTATCACATTTTGAATTTGTAGCCATTGTCTCTTTTTGTTGGGGAATTTCCAGATCTTCTCACTTGGCAAATAAAAGTTCCACACACAGTTCAAAAATTGTAACCTGAGGTACCAGGAAAGTTAGACAAGCTAAAAAGTTGTCTACCGCGAATTCTTCCACCAATTATTAAGAAGCTGTGTGCGGGAATGAGATGTACAATGGAACACCACTGTGACTTTCCGTATTTTATTGTTCGCTGAATTTCAAACAACAGTAACACTGTTTATTTATTCTATTGGAACACCAATAACAATAATAAATTAACTTAGAAATTTCCAATGTGGACAACCACTGATCTGATGGAACACCATCGAGGTTAAAAACAAAACTTATTACAGGTGACAAACATTGAAATATAAATGCAACATTAACAATGAATATTCATAAGATGTAACATCATTGGATAACAAAAATAGGTAAACTGATTGGTCAGTTTAAGTGACAGTATATTGGCAGCTTGAGCCTGTAACTCTTAAGGCTATAGATAAATCAAAACAGCATAATTTATGACTATGTATCTAATTCAAAAGTAATTCTAGGGTAGGTGACAATTTAATGTGTCTCTTTGGAACAATAATGTTTTGTCCAGCTTATACAATATTAGTTGACATAATGGTCTTACCATGTAAGAATAAAAATTAGTTTATTTGTCCAGACAATTTTGTTGGTGATAAATGTCACCTCAAACCTTAGATAGTATCAGTTAAAATAGTAAGCAACAATTAGTTATGTCACAAGGTATGAAAATTGTATAATTCTTGTTAAGGCCTGTATTGTATATGGTAGAGTTGGCATGGAAATGAAAATAAACATAGCAATGAAAATATCTGGAGTATGTACTGCAAAGTCTAAAGCGTTTTAAGCACAAAATGCATTTAACACATTTACTACAAAATATTATTTTTGGTAACTAAATATGTCTGATTTTCAAAATACTGTTATATACTAAATAATGTTGATTAATTTTATTCCTCCTTTGGGGACTCCTTAACCTAAAATATTTAAGAAGGAAGACTGTCACAATATCAGTTGATAAACAATAATAGTTTGGTTTTACATAACATATATTCTGAAAGAAAATGTGTAAGTCTAACAATAAAAAATACTAGTTATTACATATTATCAGTTAGAAGAAATTGGGTGAAATTTTGCTGCGTAATAATTATATTGAAGGACAATCATTTAAGAAACAAAAATATGCAAAAAAAAACATTTCAAGGGCAGATAACTGTAATAGTGGTGATGGTCATGTGACCTATGAATTTTATTGCATATCTTTGTTAAAATTTGAAGAAATTCTATAATTGAGAAAAATTGCCCATCTCTTAAACAGAGACTCTAGCATACATCTTTAAAGCGGAAGGAAAGAATAACCTTAAGTTTAAATTGTATGAAAACCTATCTGAACACCAATTTATGATTTTTTTGTTGGGTTTTAAGTAAGGAGTAAAAAAATTTTTTTGTTTCCAGTATCCTGACCTACCCTAAATTTTTGGCCCGACCCTAAATGTTTTTATGGCCTTGGAGAATATTTTTTTCAACTTTTTAACAAAAAGTTGCAAAACTGCACTTTTTATGCTTTAAACATGGTCAGTGATGTTAGAAATCAACTTACTGATGCTCTGAAGGCATAACCCTCTTATTTGTATTCATTTTTTGACACAAAAATAATTTCCGAAAAGTCTCACATAATAAAAAAAAATTCCCCCCCCAAAAAATTTTTTTTCCGACCTACCTGATTTTTTTGAGCATGTTACCGGAAACAAAGAGGTTTTTTTTTAGGCCTAACATGAGCAAAATTAAGATCACAATTTTTCAGCTTTTGTGGTGATGGAAGACCACTGGTGCAAGTCTGCTGGCAATGTTGTTTCTTTGTATTTAGACTTATATTCACCACAGGAATCCCATATGGGTGACTCCTCAAGAAGACAGTTAAACATTTTGGTGGGAGGATAGTGTAAGATATTATATAGAAGACATTCCAGAAGCTGCTCTGGTTCTTTTGTGCTGAAGCAATTGAGCCACAACATGAGAAAACCAACATGGTGTGTTTGCGTCCAGCATGGAACCAGACCAGCCTGCGCATTTGTGCAGTCTGGTCAGGGTCCATGCTGTTCGCTTTCAAAGCCTATTGCTTTTAGAGAAACCGTTAGCGAACAGCATGGATCCTGACCAGTGCTGATCACAAATGCACTATGCTGGTTTTCCCATGGTGCAGCTCAAATATGAAGTGAGCGGAATCTGGGAATCCTCTTATTTGCTACAAGCAATGTAGCTGTGGCTTCAGACCAGTCTACAGCTGGGGACCCTCCACCTCCCCTTTATTTTCATGGGAGACTAATTTTTGTGGATTATGTTACTGGCAGTTGTGTCAATTTATGAAATTAAAATCCAGCAAACAAATAACTTCAATTTATTTTGCCTTTATAGGAATTTATGTTCCTGCAAAAAAATCCTTTCTTGTACAAAAACAAAAAATTTAATGCATAAAAGATTATTACAGTTTTATGGTATTTTACTGGTAAAAACAAGAGATGTCTCCATAGGATGACATATGCCCCCGATGGCACATTGAATGAATAGTTATGGCCGATGTTAGACTTTAGGACCTTTGACCTACGGACCTGGGTCTTGCGCGACACGTCGTCTTACTGTGGTACACATTCATGCCCAATAATTTTAAAATCCATGCATGAATGACAAAGATATGGACCGGACACGCCCATCAATGCACTATCATGAAATATGACCTTTAACGTCTAAGTGTGACCTTGACCTTTGAGCTACGGACCTGGGTCTTGCGCGTGACACGTCGTCTTACTTTGGTACACATTCATGCCAAGTTATTTGAAAATCGATCCATGGATGACAAAGATATGGACCGGACATGAATGCACTATCATGAAAAATGACCTTTAGCGTCGACCTTTGAGCTACGGACCTGGGTCTTGTGCGCGACACGTCGTCTTACTGTGGTACACATTCATGCCAAGTTATTTGAAAATCCATCCATGGATGACAAAGATATGGACCGGACACGAATGCACTATCATGAAAAATGACCTTTAACGTCTAAGTGTGACCTTGGCCTTTGAGCTATGGACCTGGGTCTTGCGCGCGACATGTCATCTTACTGTGGTACACATTCATGCCAAGTTATTTGAAAATCCATCCATCGATGACAAAGATATGGACCGGACACGAATGCACTATCATGAAAAATGACCTTTAACGTCTAAGTGTGACCTTGGCCTTTGAGCTACGGACCTGGGTCTTGCGCGCGACATGTCGTCTTACTGTGGTTCACATTCATGCCAAGTTATTTGAAAATCCATCCATCGATGACAAAGATATGGACTGGACATGAAAATTGCGGACAGACTGACAGACCGACAGACTGACAGACGGTTCAAAAACTATATGCCTCCCTTCGGGGGCATAAAAAAACAGACTTAAGACTAAATACATTGACTTAACGGTCAACAGGTTGTTGGCTTTACATAAGTTGCCACTCATCTATGGAGATTCAAAACTTCTTTCATGTGAATCAGCTGCCCCGCAGGCTGCAGAAGCTATGCCTAGGGGTCTTCCTCCACCACTGAACGCTGGAAAGTCAATACATGACTTATAATTGGGTTAAACTACAACAACCAACATACAATTACCTGCTAACAATGAAGTAATATCTGCAGTTTTGACGCCAAATTTTAATTTTTGTTTTCCTTTTGCCCAGACCAGTAGCTTATCTGCAAAATCCTTCCGAATGACCTTTGTTGTATTTCCTTCAACAAATATTACAAACTTTGTAGATGCTTTCTGTGTCACCTTCTTCAATTGTGCAATGACTTCTTCTTCCAGGCGTTGTCGACGACGATCAACAATGTCAACAGAATACTGTTTAAGTTTACATATGTCTAACCTGTAATATAAGTGGTTAATTCATCTTTAGCCTGCTGGCGGTAAATGATTCTACCTTTGCGACCAGTGCAGACAAAAATCAGCCTTCACATCCGTGCAGGCTGATCATGGTCTGCACTGTTGGCTTTTCATTCTGTAAACTTTCAATGAACACCCCTTCAAATAATAAATGGTACTGCCCAAATTGAATGATGGAAGTGTGAGTTGTAGTCCATTTTAGAAATTTAGCAGTCTAAAGTTTAAAAGATGCTGTCTTAGCGCTTTTACAGTTTTGAACAGAGCCTTTGTTGGTTATCAGTTAAAATTTTCAATATTTTGATATACACATGGACATTATAAATGGATTTAAGAAAATATCAAGAACTGATGTAGAATTTTAAGCCGCTTTAAACATAATCTCTGAAAACTGACACGATATGTTCATTTTTTTGTTGGATGTGTGTGTGTTCGGGTTTAACGTCTTTTTCAACAATTTTTCAATCATATAAACGACGGTGTCTACTTGTAGCAGTGAGCACAATGCCCAACTTTATAGTGCTGCTTCACTGGAATATCACGCCGTAGACACGTGACATGATACCCCACTCAGTCACATTATACTGACACCGGGCTGACCAGTCCTAGCACTATCCTCTTAATGCTGAGTGCCAAGCGAGGAAGCTACTAGTACCATTTTTTACATCTTTGGTATGTGCAGCCAGGGATCAAACCCACGACGGCCCGCTCTCAAAGCGGATGCTCTACCACTAGGCTACCGAGGCGGTGTTGTCTTAGAACTTATCTTTATATAGATTTACTATATTACTTTTTGTAAAAGCATTAAGGCGTAAAAAAAAAAAATTGTTCGTTTCCGGTATCCCGACCTACCCTAAATTTTGGGCCCGACCCTAAATGTTTTTATGGCCTTGGATAATTTTTTTTTAACTTTTTAACAAAAAGTTGCAAAACTGCACTTTTTATGCTTTAAACATGGCCAGTGATGTTAGAAATCAACTTACTGATGCTCTAACCCCCTTATTTGTATTCATTTTTTGACACAAAAATAATTTCCGAAAAGTCTCCCTTAATAAAAAAAATTTCCCAAAAAAAATTTTCCGACCTACCTACCCTAATTTTTTGTAGCATGTTACCGGAAATAAAGAATTTTCTTTTAGGCCTAAAGAAAAGGTGGGTAGCTTAAAAACTAGAGGAAAAATGAAAACTTAGGATACAATTATGTGTATACAAGATGAAAATTCTTCCATGATATCACAAGTAACTTAGGCAGCTTCCTCTCATGAATGAGGCCAAATGTCTTAACACATGTTGTTCTCTGTCAACTGGCCATGTAGATCAATGCCTCACTCAGGAATCACACTCACAACATTCTGATTATTAGTCCTGTATTCTATACAGTCAAGCCTGTGTAAAGCAGCCAACCAAGGGAGCAGCATAATCTGGCTGCTATAGGCAGGTGGCTGCTTGACAGAGGTTGAAATTATAACAGAAAGTCAATTTTGTAAGTAAGCTGACTGACTGCTTAAAGCAAGTGGCTACTTAATAGAGGTGACCGCTCAGACAGGTTCAACTGTATTCTGAGCAAAACCAGGGCAACACGTCAAGACAAAATAGCTAACTTACCAGGGTTCACTTTTGTTGTCAAATTTCACAGGTAGTTCTCGGACATCATCCTGAAAAATTAAGTCAGTCTAATTTACATATTTACATAGAAGAAAATGAAGAAGTATATATAGGTAACTTCTTTTGACAATGGGATGGGTAGGATTTTCATATGAAAATGGCCAAGAAGAATAACTGATTATGTGAAAATATGTCAGATTTCTTTTTGTTTCGAAAAATATGTAAAAAAAACAAAAAACATCCTGAAATTTGGCCAGCAAAGCAACTGTCGGTTTATAATAACAATGTTACGCCGATTTGAGACAAAATTTTAAAGATATCTACTGACTATTAAGATTATGAAATACCTCGATAAAACTCTTGGTCACACTGGAAACTTCTTTCAAATAATCCAAGGGAAGATAATTTGCAACAGAGATGGAGCTGAAATGAGAAAATAAAATAATTGTCATTGTCAGCAATTTACAGTGACTCATATTGTTGGAAAGGAGAACTGTATATAATAGGGAATCGATCCTACCGATTTTCTTGCGACAAAAAATCAGGATGAATCCCTCTATGGTAACATGCGGTATCTACCAAATGAGATATACTATCAAATATTTTTAGGCAAGCTGATGGACTGTAACGTCATTCCCGGTCGAGGCATTGCCTTATTTCATATTAAAGTTATGATTCTTCAACAAAATTGAAGAAATGTCCCATAGATGAATTGGGTATTATTATTTACAGAAAAATATGAAGTATATGAAAAAAAAAACACAAAGTAAATTTATTGATGAGTCAAAAACTGAATGAGAATTTTTCCTTCTGTTTGTATCATAACCCACCAGCATCGTACTATCTGACTGTGTATATATCATTAACTCATTATTTATTCGACGCCGCCCTGAAGGCGGCGTCGAGTACATGGGATACACTTTTATTTCAGACCCTGTAAAGATGGTAATGAATAGTTTCGGAGTGATAAACTGAACACAGTGAATAGTTTGTAAAAGGATCAAAGATATTGCACAATACATTTTAGTGAATAAACAAAAAATGGCAAAAAGAAAACATAAAAAATGTATGTAATGCAACTTATTATGTGATTTAAAACAATGCTATCTGTCTTTCCTCTCCTTATTTGTAGAGCAGAACATATTTTTTTATTTACAATTTCGTCAAAAATGTTGATCCGATTTATTGATAAGGGAGGTTACTCTGTAAGTCAAGTTTTCTATTTCTATTCTTAGCATGACCTACTTACCTATCTCATTTTCTATAAATAGAACACACCGCAGATATACCTTACTGTAAAGCGTGAATCGCCTGGACAAGGGAGCGTTCGTGTATTTTACAACTTCGGAGAGAATATTAAAAAAAAAATATGGAAAATTACAATTGCCTGCATAAAAATTCCTTGGAAAAAACGTATTTACAAAGTAAATACAGGAATCAATAAGCATAGATATGTTGAAATGAACGAAGGAAGTGCCGCTGTTAACTTATTTTTAACCTTTTTGTCTTATTTTCTTTGTTGATAGGTACAGTGATGTAATTTCAGAATGCGCACACTTGCAAATTCCTATTTCTATTTTTTTTTTTTTTTTTTTTTTCTTTCTTTTTTTTTTTTGCTTATGTGTCATATAGATCTACTCATTGTTTACAGATATACACTGTCAACTAAGGTGTGCAATAGAGCACTTGGCTGAATTTGTCAGTGACAAGTTAATACTTCTTTAAATGTGGTTAGATCGAAATATTAAAAGCCATGGGACCATAACTTATCAAAGCATCAGTGACTTTAAAATAGAATTCCTTGTTGAATTTATATGTTCATTGATCTTATATGACTAGTCAGATACTCTGGTTTTATTTTATCTTGTTACTTGCTTTTTTTTTCTTTTTTGTTTTTAATTTAATAGATAGTTTTTGTATTTGTCCATTCCTGACAAAAAAATAAAATAAAAAAAACAAAAAACATTTTCATTGAAATATTTTCTACACTTTGGCAGTGGGTTATTATGCTTTCTAAATTTCTTGTAATGTTAGATTTGAACTAGACACTGACATACTCCTAGTAACCTTACAGTTCAACGAAGACTACAAGTTTATCGTTCGTCCGGAAAAAAAATGAATTCTATGAATTCAAAAGTATATAAGAAAGATTCATGCTTTGTGAATAGGGGCAATACAGAGATTATTTATGTTATATCATTCTTTTCTTGGACAAAATTTTTGATTGTTTTTGTCAAGGGAAACAGTAAATTGCTGGGTATAATCTGCATTCTGAAATCTATAATGTAGGTGACTAAGGTCCATAAAACTTCAACAGTAAATAGAAAACACTCATTACATTACATGAAACCACAGCTTTAAAATAATTTCAACATTTCCTCATTTCCCAACAAACTGCATTTCTGTGAAACTTCATACACACGCTCCTGCATATAAGAACTTTTCACAGGAGATGACCTTAGTTAGTGAAATAATTACTTTAATTTTGTATGTAAAGGGACAACCTACTCGCAATGTTAATGTCATTGCAGATAGAGGATTTGTATTGCATGGTAAAACTTTTCTATCATGTTTATTCTTCATGTTTTAAACAGTTTATAACATATATTGTTTTATGTGCTAATGTTGATAACTTGTAGCCAGTCAGACTAATAAAGTAATTATTAGGTGATTTCTCATATTGCAATAAATGTACTTCAGACACAACACTTGGCCGTGTCTTTGATGCTTGCATCAATGAATTGCCTTGTAAACAATTGGTTCAAAACTAAATTGCCCCACTGGCTCAGTGATGTTATGAAATTCATGCGGGACTAACTTTCTGTGGATTTCCTAAGGTTACATCAATCAACAAAATTAAATCATGATGAAAAAAAGAAATTTCCATACAATCATGTTATCATCCAAAGTTAAAATCCATGATTTCACATCCTCATAAAATAGCTTTTTTTGGACATAACATCCAAAACTACGAAATCCATGAACAGGAAATTAAACAATTATATACCCTTACAGAAGAAAAAGGCCTGCTGCGTACTCTTGCTGTGTACATACAGCGTATATGATGCGTACATGATGTGTACTGAAATCAAGGGCTTTAAATAGTACGCAGGATATACACCGCACATACACCGATAGTACGTTTGTAGTACACTTTTGACATGCAAATGAGCTCTGCCGCGTACTACTTGCTGCGTACATGCTGTGGACTACATAGTACATAGGATGTACGCTGGAGGAATTTAGTATGCGGGAAATAGTACGCAGCATATATGCGGCACATACACTTTTCACATGCAAATGTAAATGAGCCTGCGGTGTACTACCCCTGCGGCGTACATGCTGTGTACTCCTGCGGCGTACATGCTGTGTACTCCTGGCCCGAGTCCTGCGGCATACATGCTGTGTACTCCTGCTGCATACATGCTGTGTACTCTAATGTGGCGAAACTGCTGTGATAATGTAAATTCCTTACCCCACCAACTTCCGTATGCAAATGCTGATCATTTGGACAGAAAAAAAAACAGAAAAAAGATAAGTGACATGCATCAATAAGTATTTACCCTTACCAAAATAATGTAGATTGATGGTATCAAATAAATTAGTATGCTTTTCTTCATCCACTTTTCAATGAAATAAATCAATTTTTGTAGCATGTAATTTGGTAAACATTTAAAGAAAATGGCGTAACTGCATCAAGGGGAAACAACTTTAATGGAACTAAATATAAGTGTTATGATTTATTATAGACTATGTGTGCGTAGTATGAATTTATTTTGATTAAAATCCATCTGAGAACAATCTAGGACTGGAATTATATAAGCATTTATACACTTTTACGTCCGTAAAAAGCAGCGCACCAAAAAATTTTGGATCGATTTTTTCCAATGAGGCGAGCGCAATTAGCCAAAAACGTTCTGAAAATATACGAGCGGCAAATCCGATGAACAACTTTTTAATTTGGTGAGGCCCTAATGAGTTAACATAATGAGCATTAAAGCCTTTATAAAACATGATAGAATGGTGTTTTGCATAAGAGTATTCAAATAACAGTGAGAGCTATTAATTATTCTCATTCGGGCACTGTTGAGGCATTATCTTGGTAATTATTTCATGTATTACAAAATGTAATGCAACGAAGTTCAAATAAGGCTTTTCAATTATCCAAGTTAGAAAGCTCCAGGATTAATTCAAAATGAAAAAGAATATATTTTTACACTGCATGCAAGGTGCAGCTCAGAAATCACTAAGATGTAAGCTTCACAAAATTTGAACATTGCAAATAGTTTGGCAAATTTTCATTGTTCAGAATACCGGTAATCTGAACTATTCTATGCTATTAAGATAAAAGTTACTCGGAAATCAAGTTCTTGCTTCCAAAAAAAAAATGTACAAATCCTTCCTGCATGAAGTGTACTTCAGACTTTTACCTAAAAAAATTCAAAGTATAAACACCAAAAGAAAATGAACAAGTCCCTCCCGCGTATATGAAGTTTACTTCAGACTTTAACTTATAAAAAAAAAAATAAGTATAAATGCCAAAAGAAATTGTACAAGTCTTTCCCGCGTATATGAAGTGTACTGCACAAATTTCAAAGTATCTGCGGTGTACATGCAGTGTACTATTTTCTTGTACAAGTCCCTCCTGCGTACATGCAGTGTACTCCTTAAATTTTCAGAGTCTGTGCTGCGTACTTAAAGTGTACTAGTGACCTCCTGCGTACATGCTGTGTACTCAACGAAATAGTATGCGGCATGTACGCGGCATGCGGTGTATGTAAAATGTACTCCTCTGGCGTACTACTGTGTTCGCGGCATATACACAGCAAATACGCAGCATGTACGCCACAGAGGCTTGCTTCTGTAAGGGTATTAAAATAATATAAAAAATTATGATTATTCAGAGGTATACAGTAATAAAAAAAAAAATGAATACCTGTGACTAAGCACAAATAATATCACAGTATTTTTATCGTACAATATAAAGAACCAGGTTGTAAATTATACAGACACACATGTTACTTTTTAAAACCTTTTCACATTCAACAAACATGCACTTTACTAGTGCACAAGTGTAGAAGTCATAAATTAGAGACCCTGTTTTATTGCTGGGTGCTTATAACTTTCAAACACAACAATACTTGAAATAGAATTTTAATCTTAATTTATGCAAATCAATATCACATATTCAGACTTTTTTATAAAAAAAATAAATGCTCTGTACCTTTCCTCCGAATAATACCTGATCAAACCGAATATAAACGCATCATTCACTACTTTTCTATTTATCCAGTTGAAATTTTGATAATGTTACGTTCACCTCAAAATCACTAAATATTGTTTATATCCAGCATTTGTATGGGAAATAAAATGCGAAAAAAAAACATAATGCGTACCTTAAATTGATCAGCAGCCAAATTTCATGAAAATATTTTTGAGCCGTGCCATGAGAAAACCAACATAGTGGCTTTGCGACCAGCATGGATCCAGACCAGCCTGCGCATCCGTGCAGTCTGGTCAGGATCCATGCTGTTCGCTTTTAAAGCCTATTAGAATTAAAGAAACTGTTAGCGAACAGCATAGATCCTGACCAGACTGCGCAGATGCGCAGGCTGGTCTGGATCCATGCTGGTCGCATACCCACTATGTTGGTTTTCTCATGGCACGGCTCATTTATAACTCGTAACAGCAAAATGTCATCTACATTGTATATTGGTAAAGTTGGAACAAAAAAAGGCTTTGTCTAAGTAATACATTAGTACTGACTTAATAAATCATACTATAGTTTGATAGAAAAAGATTTGGCAATTATGTGCAGGGCGGTTTCTCATTAAGATTATAGTACGATATTGTTTAATATGGCACCACATTATGTGACCTATCATAGTTAGTAATGCTGACTGAGTAAGACTATTGTATTGTAGTAATGATTTTTTTTTTTATTTTATCAAAACAGTAGTTTCCGCCCCACCCCCACTACAATACACTACATTATGACTACTTTTTTCTTACTTGTTTTTACTTTAAACGGAAATTCAGGTTTTTCTATTACATATAATTTTTCTTTATTTTTATGCTGAATAAAAATAAGGGTTAAAGTTCAAGATTATTGGATGAAATTAAACTTTCTTTTCAGTGACAATTGAATACTGGGCAATTTTTGCCATGCATTTTTTTCTTCATTTTTTCAACAAGTCTTGAGAAATAAACCTTTAGTTTCATAATTAATATATATATATATATATATATAAATTGCTAAAAAAGAATAGTGTGTGTGTGTGTGTGTTCGGGTTTAACGTCTTTTTCAACAATTTTTCAGTCATATAAACGACGGTTAAAAAAGAATCAACTAAAAAATTTAAATACACTTATTTAGTTGAAGATACTTCATGTGTTCTTTTTCTGCACATTTAACAATTAGCGTCCTGCTTGAAATTTTTATTTTTTCAAAAATGAACCATTAATCCAAAGAAAAATTCAGATGATATAAACAAAATTACCTGTGGCGAGGTTACTCCCTTATTATTTAAACATGACATTTAAACATGACACAATTTCTTGTTTCAAGAATATAAATAAAGCACATGTAGCTATGCTATGTAATTACAACAACCTATTCCAATAATGACTGTTTATTTTAGACTAAAAACTACCATGAACAAATATAGCAATATAGATCTACTCTAAAACCTCTTTAAAATTTATATTGATGATGTTACATTAAATGAGAGGCCAAACACAATAGGTTGTTTGTTTCACAATGTGCAGGTTTAACAGAAAATCAGTTTAGTATAACCTCTGATTTTGCTCTCAACTACAAAAATTTTGAAAACAACTTTTTATCAAACCATGACCATCATATAGTAAATGATCTAACTAAGAAAATAAGTACAAACACTTAATATACCTTTTGTTCAGAAGGCTGTTTTTCTACCTGATTTTGTCACTGATGTAATGTTGAAATACGTAAATGAATGCAAAAGTGAAAAACAATGGGTACATCTTGGCTGGAACAATTCAGACTGCTTGAATTTAAGATAACAGAATCACAATACCTCTATAAAAAAACAGCATTTTATTGTATATTAATCCCCGCCAATACAACAACTTGTGTATTATTAACTTCACAGCAGTGTTTGCTCTGAAGGTTCCACTATATATAAATATAACCACTTTCCAAAAAAAAAGACAAAAAACAAGAGCTGTCTCCATAGGATGACACATGCCCCCCGATGGCACTTTGAATGAATAGTTATGGCCGATGTTAGAGTTTAGGACCTTTGACCTATGGAGCTGGGTCTTACTGTGCCACACATTCATGCGTAGTTATTTTAAAATCCATGCATGAATGACAAAGATATGGACCGGACACGCCCATCAATGCACTTTCATGAAAAATGACCTTTAACGTCTAAGTGTGACCTTGACCTTTGAGCTACGGACCTGGGTCTTGCGCGCAACATGTCGTCTTACTGTGGTACACATTCATGCCAAGTTATTTGAAAATCCATCCATCGATGACAAAGATATGGACCGGACACGCCCATCAATGCACTATCCTTTAACGTCTACGTGTGACCTTGACCTTTGAGCTACGGACCTGGGTCTTGCGCGCGACACGTCGTCTTACTGTGGTACATATTTATGCCAAGTTATTTGAATATCCATCCATCGATGACAAAGATATGGACCGGACACGAAAAATGCGGACAGACTGACAGACCAACAGACTGACAGACGGTTCAAAAACTATATGCCTCCCTTCAGGGGCATAAAAAAGAGCTGTCCATAAGACAACGCGCTCGACTTTTCTCAGTCTTTGACTCTGAATTAGAGCTTTGCCAGTAAAAAAAAATCCAAGTTAAAAAGGGACAAAACTCTGTCAAACTTTGGTCGTAAATACTTTATCAAAGACTTTAACCAACGGTGACGCTGACGCCGGGGTGAATACAATAGCTCTCCTTTTTCTTCGAAAAGTCAAGCTAATAATATGTTGCTTCTAGGCTCAGTGGTTAAGAATTTCAAAAACCTTGCCACGTAAAGATGTGTCTCATGTACTGGTGTTTTTTTTAACAATTTCAAGACAAAATTATCTTGTATTAAGTCATTCTTTATATATTTTTTTATATTTTATTTCATTTGGGACAAAATATCATACTGATAATTTCATGAGCAACAGCAGAATTGTAAATGTTAATTAATCAATTTTTATAAATTAATGTATAGACACCATGACAAGTTTGTAAAAAGTGGAATGGAGCCTGAAAATCAGCATAAAGAAAGAAAATTTTGGTAAAATATCTTATTCCTTCATGGTATTTTAGTTTGCCGCATGTCAGAATGAAAATCATATATTATTCATGCAGTTTCAATGTTTACATGCGAGACACGGGACTTCAAAGAGAACAAACAAAAATCGCGAAGTTTCTTTTAATCATCATATTGATTAGTTCTTCTATTTCTAAATGATCTTACCATGTACCTCGATTTATTTGAAACAATTTGATTTATAACCAGTTTTCACACTGGATGAACACTTAAGCTTTTGATTTTTGGTATAAAATATTACATCACTTGACTCTGCCATAAGAACTTTGGTTTACGAGGGTATAATATCATTTCCCTGTTCTTAAGAAAGTTGAATTTATGGTACATTATTGCAGCCATAACTTTAAGCGAGTATTAATTTTGAGTTGATTACAATGAAGCTTATGTAAAAGTAAAAAAAAAAAAAAAAAAAAAAAGAACAAGTCATGGTCTTAGCAAGTGTTCTGACTCAAATCAATATACCTAACATGTAAAGGGACTCCCCTCTATATTAACAACAGACTATCATAATGTTAAGAAGAGGAACTGTCTGAAAGACAGGACACTCCACGATTTGACAGTTTCTATAAATTTGAACAATGTATGTAATGTTGCAAGACTTTTGTTACAAATTATTATTTGTTCATTACATTTTCTGTTTCTCAAATCTACAAACTTTTACCATGTTTATTATTCACTTGCATAAGAAGTTCTTAAGTCCTTAAACCTAGGTAAATATTTACAGGGAAATCTCAGCATACCTGTTAGCAAGTTTTGTTATATTACATATTACCTGGACAAACATTTAATGGATTTGCACTTAGAAAAGGAAATATTTAAACAAATTTATTCCAATTAAACTTCAGATATTCTACTGTCACACTGCTTAATCTTCAAATTTTATCTGCAATTTTATGCAAAAAGTGCTGCAAAAACTGCAGGAGTTTGGTGCATATCTCAGGACTTGTTCAGTTCAAGGTATAAACTCTGACATATGACAGATTTCTTCAGAGCATTATCTAAAGATAAAACCTATGGTAAGATAACTTTCTGGGACTTGTCTCCAAATTTTTCCCAAGATTATATACTTTGTGAAACAAGTTCAACAAGTATAATATTTTACTATAATAAAATCCATAGAATCATTTGATAATTACAACCAACGAAATCAAATTTAATTTTATTTAATGATTAAAACCAATGAAATAAAATAGAAAAAGTGGAAACTCCACACAAAAAAACGAAAATGTTGCAGGTTCGGTTTGATTGAGCCTGTTCATGGACGGTAGTTAAAATGCATGCTACCATCCACGCCCTCTAGCCCCGGGTTACGCAGAACTCAACATTTACACATGCTAAAAGTACAAAAAATGATTTAGAGACATCCGCAGATGTGTTCATACGGCGGTGCACATGGAACCTTAATTGAACTTAATTTCATTTAATAAACCAATGAAATCAAATTTAATTTAATTTCATTTGATAATTAAAACCAATAAAAGTCAAATTTAACTTCATTTTCTTAACAAATCACAAATCAAATTTAACTTGAATTCACTTTTTGACCAAATCGATGAAATCAAATTTTAAACTTAATTTCATTTGAAAATAATTAATGCCATGAAATCGAATTTAATTAACATGATTTCATAACAAACTAGATTTAACCTAATAACGTAATCCATGAATCCATGAAACCAAAATTAACTTAATTTGGTTTTAAAATAATTAATGCCTTAAAATCAAATTTAGATAAACTTCACTTCATAACAAAATTATATAAATTTTAACCTACTAACAATCGTGAAACCAAAATTAACTTACCAGCCAGTGACCAGATGATGTGCTTTCCGTTAAATAAAAGAAACAATTGTTATATCACAAGCACATTTAAAAGACAAAAAACACAATTAGCTATGCATGATCAGGATTGAAGAAGATTACCGCTGATTAAGACAGGTTTATCTTCAGTATATCAGAACTGTTTATCTTTAATTAATCTCAAGACCAAAGTCAATCCTTTTTGGTCATGACATTTGGCAATTTTTATCAAAACTGAATCAATCAAAATAAAAATGTAAACATCAGGCAATAGATTAGAACCTTGCTATTGTTTCAAGTGATTTGCCAATTTGCATATTATGTGTATGTTTTTCTTTTAAAGATATACAATGTGCATTCTTCACTTTTACAGTTACTCACATTAAATTGCATAACATACTTTAATTTAAAACTTATCAAATGACTTTTGATTTACTAAACATATAAGCTAAGTGTTTTATCAAATGATTTTAGATTTACTAAATATATAAGCTAAGTGTTTTATCAAATGATTTTAGATTTACTAAATATATAAGCTAAGTGTTTTATCAAATGATTTTAATAAGTGTTTTATCAAATGATTTTAGATTTACTAAATATATAAGCTAAGTGTTTTATCAAATGATTTTAGATTTACTAAATATATAAGCTAAGTGTTTTATCAAATGATTTTAGATTTACTAAATATATAAGCTAAGTGTTTGTAGTGCTGTATTCACAACTAAAGCTACTTGCCCACACTTTAAAGTGACATTTTTTCCAACATCAGTTCATTTTCACCAAGTTCGGCATAGAATGTATACATGACATTGCAAAATGATAAAGTGGAAGAAAATAAAAGTTATATATTGGTACAGATGCAAGAAGAATGTAAATTTTCTGCATTATTTCAAAAGCATTGTCAATAAGTTTTTACCACTAGTCACTTTTAGAGAAATCACTTTTTATGGATCTTTTACTAGAAATCATTTTTTGCTTTTAAAATGAGTAGGTTAATGTGTGATAATATTCATTTGTTAAACACTTCAGTTCTTAATGTAGTCTTTGATGCTGAGTTTAGTTTACAATATTTCATCTACGTATGTCATACAAAGAAAAATTAATTTCTGTTTTAGATCTCAAGTAATCTTTCCATTCAATTTAGAATTTGGGTTAATATTTTAAATTATTTCTTTCAGAGACATTTATGCAGCTAATGGTTAAATATCTATTTAAACATTAGAATAATCTTTTTTTTTTTGTATTATTTATTCAAACTACAGACACACATTTATGTTTACTACACAATGGATACAAGTTAATTTTAAACTGTTTATAATTAGATATACTACAATGGTATAATAAATGAATATGTAAATTTGGTGTTTACTAAGATATAGCCTCCATATAAAATTGTAATGATTTCTTATCAAGATACCACATTCTGCAAGATAACTTCAAAAGAGATTCATAATATTAAATCCGCGCTGATCATAAGGATACCATTATCTGAAAATTTAACTACACATTACATATACCTTATTAAAAATTTCCAAATGTAGAACCCCTGACCCCCTAAAATGAGGGGAGTACCCAGTAGATGCCCCTGAGACCACCATTTCATACCTGTATTTCAAAAATTTCCAGGGGGGAGACCCCCCTAACATGGGCAGAAGTCACTCCCGCTCCCATACCGTAACCCGCTCTCGGCGCAGTCTTCGTTCTAGACTGGTGCCCCCCCCCCCCCTCCCCCTCAGTCAAATATTTTTGGATCCGGGCCTGGTAGGGAGGAAAGTTCTAATCTCAGCTAACAAAAACTAAAAATTATATTAAAACTAAAATACTAAAATTAAAATCTTTGAAAAGTTGATAGAAGAAAGAAAACTTTTTTAATTTATGTGCATAACGAAAACTAACATTAACAGAATATCTTATCATTAACCAATGGATATTTTACTTACATGAAAGAAACTGTAATTTTAAGTCTTTTAATGACTTTTTATACAAATATAATTAAGGTATCTGGATTGTATGTGGGCTCACATTTTTCCAGAAAGCAAATATAATTTATATACTTTATTAGCTAATGTAAACATCACCTGCAGAAAAGGAAGACACACTGGCTTAAGTACTTTTATTTCTTTTCAAAGTAACTGCACAAAATGTAAAAGCCGATATCAAAATTACAAATAAACTTTTTAAAAGTTGATCAACAGACCAACTTGATACAAAATGCATAATTTAAAGAAATAAAGGAAATCAATTATTCTTTTACATTTAAAAAAATAAATATCTTTTTTCATAGCAAAAGGAGATTTATTTCAATTGTAAATCAACTGAATGTTTGTTCATATCGAAACACATTACCTTTTTATGTTACATTTTCCTTTCAGAATCACATCCACACAATGAAGAAATTAATCAGGAGTAATGTCTTTGAATAAATCATTGCGTATTACTGTAGGTATCAAAAATTTTTGCGAGCAGTTTTTTTTTCCTCTCTCTTGACAAAATTCATTTTGATAACTGGCATAATCCTGTTGTGAATTACTGTTGATTTGGTAATTTTTGTATAGGTTTTATTTTTGATTTTATTTAGCAGCTTTTTCCGGGGTTAAACTTATCGAAACATGTTTTTAGACAACAGATTATGCCTTTACCTGTAAATTTGGCTATAATGAACTTGTCTTTCTGGGTCATAACAGGCTCCAAAAAAAATGTGAGGAGTTAGATTTTGATCGACTGAATTTCATCATGATTTTATTATTCACAATATTTTTTTTTGGAGATTATTGGCAGCATTATTTTGTTCAAAAATGAAACATTAAAATAGCCTTTTAGTAGCCATTTTACATCACTGGCAGTTGTGTGCATAATGATTTTTGTTGTTTTTTGTTAATATTTAAAAACAATATTCTGCAAGCACAATAAAATTAAGGTGGGCAAAATAATTCTTAGGTTATCATTGGGATGATTGGGAAATAAATTCATTTGTTTTAATTGTTACCTCATATAGCCTAGACAGTCCATTACACTCTGATTCAAGTCCTGCACATCTTGAACCATTTTTCAGGTCATGTATTTGTATTGGTATCGCCTCACTGTTTATAAAGTAATGATTGATATGAATCTATAATAAATTAAAAGACTGTTCAGAAGCAGTTTATTAATTAATAGCAATAATATTAGCATGGTAAGGTTGAAAGTACCAATCAAACCTATGTTGATCTTTACAGTGGTCACTACATGAAAAAATTTAAAACTTTTATGCCTGACTGGCGGCAATCAAGATTGCCTTTTTCGACTGCTAATCAATACGCCTTATGTTCCTATGTTTAGTCTATAAATTTTCAGCGAACACCTTAAATAAAAACTGGTATGGCCAAAGAAGTGAGACTTATGGTCTATTATAGGTCATTATAGCAGGGTAAAGGTTTACACTATTTCATCAACAAAATTTAAGGACTCACAAATTTTGTGTAATGTACAGTCCTTCAGTTCACTGGCTTAATAACAAGAAATAACAGTATCAAAACTATATAATTTACACAAAATTAATCATACCATCTGAACTATAAATTTCTATGGGACAATAACATCTTTTGTTTGACAATTCCCCTATATTAAATGATACGGATTTATATCTGAAATGCTCGTGTGGTTCAAATATTTATCCTAAAATAAAGTCATTGTTAAAGATAAAGTTATTATTAAAGTTTTAAATGATAAATCGTAAGAACAGATTCAATAGATACGCTACGTGTCGGTACTATCTACTTTCAAGAGATGCAACTGTATATTTAGTACACCGATAAAATGTACTGAAAACAATTTAAATAATTTAG
The DNA here is from genome assembly GCF_021730395.1 of Mercenaria mercenaria. Classification (NCBI taxonomy): domain Eukaryota; kingdom Metazoa; phylum Mollusca; class Bivalvia; order Venerida; family Veneridae; genus Mercenaria; species Mercenaria mercenaria. Next base: position 62,377,153 of record NC_069378.1, on the reverse strand, counting down.
TTATTCATGAATCGGAATGATCTTTGTAAATGCAAATATGCTGGTTAAACATAATAAGGAAGGTCCATTTAACTTAATGGCTCTTCAAAGATGAATGTATAAGAATACTGAATTCAATTTGTGGGGGACTAATGTTCGTGGATTTCGTGGCTGTGTCAATCCACAAAAAAGTAATCCCAACAAACACATATATTTCCCAATTTCCTATTCACTTTATTTTCAGAAGCTGAAATCCATCAACTCAATTCCCCACCAAAAAGCAGTTTTGTTAACCATTACCCCGTTAGATTACTATAAGGCAGTACCATTATCATCATTGAAAATTTACAGACTGAACAGTAAGAAAAGTGACAAATCCAAGTTTAACAACCAAGATTTTCAACTTCGCAATGCACAATACAGTCAAACCTGTGTTAAAGACCACCTCTGAACAGAGACCACCTGGCTCTAAAGACCAAATGTTTTGTTTCCCATTTTAACATTTACAGTGTATTTTAAACTGTGAATAAAGACCACCTCCCACTAAAGACCACATTTTGGCTATCCCAAGGGTGGTCTTTATAGACAGGTTGATTGTATACATTGTTCCATTCCAGCTTACATATTAAAAATGCAATCCTTCTATCTGTTTAACTTACCAGATATGTGTACCATATCCAACCAGAATATCCCCACGATTATTGGCAAAACATGTAGCATATATTGGTGTGGCAAAATTCATTTCACGTATCAACTCATTCTGGCCACTCCAAATCTAACAAAATCAGATAAAGCAAGTTTTAATTTAATTTAAGCAAGTTTTAAAATGTAAATATAATGGGTGTCATTTAAGCAAACCAGAGTACTTGGGTTCTGCACCAATACTCACTCCACAAGTTACTCACAACTTCTCCACATGAATCAGAAGAGAAGGGCAAATGATATCAGACACACTGTCATCTGTTAGTGACAAACCAACAATCCAAGTCGCTACCTCTCTGTTCATTGTCTTGTGCTTTACCTACAGGGCTACTGTTTTTGGTTGCCGGTTTATCCCGCTACCAAAGTTAAAGTGTATTTCTGACAATAATAGCATCTTTATTTTATTCCTAATCACATCCAAAGGATGTTCATGTGCTACACAAAATAGTCCCATTCATAAACAATGCGGATGCATTATCATTGAACAAGCAGTTCTTATTCAACCTGTATCCACTCACACTGACCATTTAGAGTATATAAGATCTATCAATGAAAAGGTATTCCAGCCCATGGTTACCTCACAAGCTGGGTCAGGCAGAGTTCATCTTAGATATGAGGCACATTAAATTTGTATTTGTTTCTCATTCATGTATAATCATAGACTGGCATTTAAACAGAAAATAAACTACAAATACCTGCAACCATCAGACATTTCAAGGCTTTGATTGTTTTGTTGGGTTTAACGTCACATCAACATTTTTATAGGTCATATGGCGACTTTCCTGCTTTGATGGTGGAGGAAGACCCCAGGTGCCCCTCCGTACAATATTTCATCATGACCGGGCACCTGGGTAGAACCATCAACCTTCCGCAAGTCAGCTGGATGGCTTCCTCACATGAAGAATTCAATGCCCCGAGTAAGGTTCCAACCCACATAGGTGAGAGGCAAGTGATTTGAAGTAAGGGACCTTAACCACTCAGTCGCAGAGGCCCCACCGGGCTACTTGATCATAACTGAAATATTGCTGCACTGACAAAGTTTTTAAGAAGTTAACGGAATTATTTACAAATTATTATGCAGAATGAAAAAAGGAAGTACCTTGACAAAGCCATCTTTCCCAGAAGTCATCACAATGTTCAAGAATGGACACAGGTCTATGGATGTCATCTGAAATAATACATCAAATTGTAATGTAGTCATTCCTGATGGGAGATATGCCTAGGGTTAGTCTGGCTACTGATTAGATAATCTTCTTTAATTTTTTAAAAATAATTTCTCTTATATATTTCTGACTAATCTTTTTTTGGCTCTGATTACCTAGTCTGCAGACCTTATTCAAGCGGCCATCATATATACAGTGGAGTCCGCTTACTTGCATACCCAATTTGTCAAAGCAAAATATGCGAATAACCGGGCTATTCGTTTATCCGAATATACGTATATGGCATCTGTTTTGGTATGCTTCAGCTGCTCTAGGAGCAATGGTTATTACTTCGAATCAATACGGCAACATTAATTAGAAAATGTGTCACTAATGGAGTGATTAATCATACCTGTGTATGTTTAAAACAAATAAAGCTGTAAACGACAATATTTTTTATTAACCACTGACTGGAATTTACCCGAGAATCGTACAGGTATCAAAATGCCATGCCAGTAATTTCCATTCCACATAATGCCTAACTTACAACGCCGTTACTTTTGTTCATCGACACGTATACAAAAAATGCGCGTCACGCATTCATTTTTTTATTTTATCGCTTCAGATTTTCAACACCGATTGGGAAGTAATATAGTTTGAATTCTATAATGATTTAAAAAAGGTTTTAACAGAAATGTTGGCAAAATTCTATACAAGAGGACCATGATGGTCCTGAATCGCTCACCTCTTCCCACATGACCCAGTTTTGAGTATGACGTTGTTTTTTCTATTATTTGACATAGTGACCTAGTTTTTCAGCTCATGTGACCCAGTTTTGAACTTGACCTAGATATTATAAAGATAAAAATTCTGACAAATTTTCATGAAGCTCCATTGAAAAATATGGTCTCTAGAGAGGTCACAAGGTTTTTCTATTATTTGACCTATTGACCTAGTTTTCGAAGGTACCTGACCCTGTTTTGACCTTTACCTAGATATCATCAAGGTGAACATTCTCACTTATTTTCATGAAGATCTCATGAAAAATATGGCCTCTAGAGAGGTCACAAGGTTTTCTATTTTTATACCTACTGGCCTAGTTTTTGACCGCACGTGACCCAGTTTCGAAACTGACTAGATATCATCAAGGTGAACATTCAGATCAATTTTCATGAAGATCCATTGAAAAATATGGCCTCTAGAGAGGTCAAAAGATTTTAATAATTTTAGACCTACTGACCTAGTTTTTGATCGCAGTTGACCCAGTTTCAAACTTGACCTAGATATCATCAAGATGAACATTCAGACCAACTTGCATACAGATCCCATGAAAAGTATGGCCTCTAGAGAGGTCACAAGGTTTTTTTTATTATTTGACCTATGACCTAGTTTTTTAAGGACGTGACCCAGTTTCAAATTTGACCTAGATATCATCAAGTGAACATTCTGACCAATTTTTATGGAGATCCATTCACAAATATGGCCTCTAGAGAGGTCACAAGGTTTTTCTATTTTTAGACCTACTGACCTAGTTTTTGACCGCACATGACCATGTTTCAAACTTGACCTAGATATCATCAAGATGAACATTCAGACCAATTTTCATAAAGATCCCATGAAAAATATGGCCTGTAGAGAGGTCACAAGGTTTTTCCATTATTTGACCTACTGACCTAGTTTTTGATGGCACGTGACCCACTTTCAAACTTGACCTAGATGTCATCAAGACGAACATTCATACCAACTTTCATACAGATCCCATGAAAAATATGGCCTCTAGAGAGGTCACAAGGTTTTTCTATTATTTGACCTACTGACCTAGTTTTTGAAGGCACGTGACCAACTTTCCTACTTGACCTAGATATCATCAAGGTTAACATTCTCACTAATTTTCATGAAGAACTCATGAAATTTATGGCCTCTAGAGAGGTCACAAAGTTTTTCTATTTTTAGACCTACTGACCTAGTTTTTGACCACACGTGACCCAGTTTCGAACTTGACCTAGATATCATCAAGATGAACATTCAGACCAACTTTCATACAGATCCCATGAAAAATATGGCCTTTAGAGAGGTCACAAGGTTTTTCTATTTTTAACCTACTGACCTAGTTTTTGATGGCAAAGTGACCCAGTTTCAAACTTGACCTAGATTCATCAAGGTGAAATTCTGACCAATTTTCATGAAGATCTTGTGAAATATATGGCCTCTAGAGAGGTCACAAGGTTTTTCTATTTTTAGACCTACTGACCTAGTTTTTGAGGGCACGTGACCCAGTTTCAAACTTGACCTAGATATCATCAAGGGTGAACATTCTGACTAATTTTCATAGAAGATCCATTGAAATATGTGGCCTTTAGAGTGGTCACAAGGCAAGTTTTCGACCTACTGACGCTATCAGGCACGGACACCAGCGACTGACACTAATATCTCAAACTGTAACTTTGTGACCAATTTCAAAAGACCTGAAATTTCTCTAAAGTGTACTTGCAAAATTTCAGAACACCACACCCCTCCCCGCCGTGCGGATCTAAAACTGATTTATTAACTTTGCAAAATTAAATACGGATCCTAAATAATACTATGTCTAAAATAAAATTACAACTATGGCAAAAATTCAGACTTGACCAGAAATACAAAAAAGAATAGAAAAATCTTAAATAATGAAAAGGCAGCAGCAATTTAAAAATATGAAGTAAAACGATTTTTGCATAGATTTCTGTTACGCGACCTCGTGAAAATGCGGTTAAAAAACAAAAACAATAATGTTGTTGCCTATTATTAATAAGTTTTGAATGAATCTTTGTACATGTACATGTATTTTTTGACGCAACACTTTATAATAAGATATTCTTCTCAAACCATTTTGTAATTTCCTTGAGGGCAAATAGGTCACAGGGGTAAGAAATCCGCTATTATAGTTTGACATGTTTACCTGTCAGTTTATACGGGATATTGCACATTTGCTTTAACAAATTAAAAAGAAGCTTTTTTATTGATTGTTACAACACTAGATCTACTTCTCAGAGGCGGTACGATCAAACAGTGATGTATAACATGGCGCGAAAACATGACGTAATGCCACGAAAATCTCGGGGAAACTATACAGCTTTGATCTCCACTTCTAATGTCATGATACCAACAAACTTCTTTTAGCTCTTTGAAGGGGTGTTAATTGATGATGAAAACAAGGCCAATTACATTGTTTATCAACAGAATAATTACCGATAATCGTCAAGGTTTTTTTTTTCGCTTTCAGCGTGGGTTTGTGGGGGATGTTACCCGACATTCATTCCGCAAAAACGTACAACAAAAGGCCTTAAGTTCTCGTGCAGATCGATAAAAGTGTAACAATACGTCATCTGTACATACTTACCGTATTTAAATTACCAATTTACCCCGAGTGATTCACACGTTGACGAATTTGTCGCGCACCGATTGTCACCTAGGCGACATGAAACAGCTGATCGGCTAGAGTAATTCACAGTAAATTTTCGGCATCTTTTGATAATTTTTATCGCTGTCTGTGACCAAATTAGTGGACTTTTAGCCAAATGTTTTATGCAATTAAGCGGGACGGATTAAAAATTCAATGCAATTATGCGAAAAACTTTAAAGGTAATTATTTAGGGATCGATCGGTGCTTCAAGTTCGTATGCGAATATCCGGGATGTGCGATTAATCGATATGCAATTAATGGAACGTACTGTAGTTCAAACCCTGGTTTAATTTATAAGTTAACTACAGGCCAAATTTCCATTCAATTTATTGGTTCGAACTTAAGTAACAGTAGGGTCTCCTGTTTTTTTTTCTTTCTATTTTAAGTAACATTGACCTTGAACTTGGGCAAGTTTTCATGAATACCAAACAGTTTAGAAGATATCTGGCAGACACAAAATCCAAGGATCAAAACATGTGACATTCCACTGTGTCTTGACCTTGGATGAGCACAAATGGATCATATAGTCTAGATGAGACTAATATTCTAATACCATTCCTTAAATATAATCCAGGAATATAAAAATCAATTCAGATTTGATCTCTGTCATATGACTTGACCTCCAACTTCTAGACAAAATAAAACAATACCTCCGCGACATGATCTTCATCTTCTTGATGAGTCATCTGCCGGGCAGTCAACACATACTTCATATTCAGCAAATTTTTCATCTGGCCCAACTCAGTTAACTTGCTGCCAATTTGTACAAACCTATACAACACCAGTTTCCTACAAAAGCAAATTATCATAAATATTAACAGTTTTTTTTTTTTCTTTTTTTTTTTATTTTGTTTTGAGTTTCAAGCCCTTTTTCAACAGTACATGTACATTGTATCTCAGTATGACTTTTTTTAGTGGTGATTTATTGAACATCTATTTCAAGGGTCCAAACTTTTACAAATAAGAGTATATTTCGGACCAATTTGATGCTAGAGCAAATGGTGATTCACTGAATATCTATTTCAAGGGCTAGAACTCCTGCAAATATTGTAAGGACACATATATATCACTTAAAAATGATAACAATTTTCAGGCATTTTTAAAACAAATTTCCATGAAGATTTTACTGCCTGAACTCGATCTAGTTATGTACTGTAAAAACTTGATGAAGATCCATTCTAGCGAGGGTTTAGTTTTCGCTATATTCGGAAGGCTGTATGTCTTGCGAAAATTAATCCTCGCGTAAATATTTACCAAAAGTAAAATTCAAATTCAAGTATGATACCATTTTTACAATGTTATTAAACCTTGCCAACATACTAAAAATTTCAAATTCGTGAAACTTTGGCCCAGTCTATATAAGTGCTTTTTGAATTATTGTACAGGCAATGCATTTGTTGATAAATATAACCTAGACATCAATCTCTTTGAATTGATATTTAACTGTTTCTATTAAAAATCTGACAAATGAGGATCCATCCTCTCAAAAAAAGGAAACCAAGACTGGAGGTTAGGCACAACTGCCTCCTTCAGTCATAATTCTTGCCGATGGATCAAATCAGCATAAACTAACTTGAAAGTCTTTTGTTCTAAATAAAAAATGTATGCAAATATTTACCATATTTTGCCCTTTTTTGATTCTGCTTGGATGGACACCCACAAATTCATCGAGTACATACATATGTGTTGAGGTATAGATGGCAGGGGTACCTTAAATAAACAGCCATAGTCCTTTAATTATCACAAACATTTTTGAAATGTAATAATTTTCGAAGGAAAAAAATAATATATTGTTCTGCCCTGGTTTCCAGTTCTATTGCGATCATCTATAATGGGTACGAAGCAAGACCTGCTCTGGTACCCAATCTATCGTAATTATCCGAAGCAGATAGGAACAAAGACCTACTTTGGTACATCATTTAAGAAATCATATATCTCATTTCGTGATACGTCATTGAATATAGTCATTGACTGGAGTTCGGATGCGAATTAATTATATTATTATCATATGATATAAAAATAACCATCTAACAGCAATCAATGATTTGAGCCGTGCCATGAGAAAATCAACATAGTGGCTTTGCAACAAGCATGGATCCAGACCAGCCTGCGCATCCGCGCAGTCTGGTCAGGATCTGTGCTGGTCACAAAGCCACTATGTTGGTTTTCTCATGGCACGGCTCATCAATGACACAATACCCCACATTATACTCTCACCAGGCTCACCAGTCCTAGAACTATCCTCTTAATGAAAGCAACCAGTACCATTTTTCACATCTTCGGTATGATGTGGCCTTGGAGTGGACCAAAGATCTCCCAAATTTGAAGTCAGTGCTTTAATAGAAGGCTGCCATTGCAGTAGGTACTATGCTTGATAAGAGTGTATGTCCGGGTTTAACGTCCTTTTCAACAATTTTTCAGTCATATAAACAACGGAATCTACTTTTAGCAATGAGTACAATGCCCAACTTTACAGTGCTGCCTCACTGGAATATCATGCCATAGACATGTGGCATGATACCACACCCAGTCACATTATACTGACACCGGACTGACCAGTCCTAGCACTATCCCCTTTATGCTGAGCGCCAAGCGAGGAAGCTACTAGTACCATTTTTTACATCTCTGGTATGATGTGGCCGAAGATCGAACCCACGGCCTCCCGCACACGAAGTGGACGCTCTACCACTAGGCTACTGAGGCGGTCACTATGCTTGATAAAGTCAGGAGACTAGATATAAATGAGGAGACTAGACATAAAGTCAGGAGACTAGACATAAAGTCAGGAGACTAGATATAGTCAGGAGACTAGATATAAAGTCAGGGGACTAGACATAAAGTCAGGAGACTAGATATAAAGTCAGGAGACTAGATATAAAGTCAGGAGACTAGATATAAAGTCAGGAGACTAGACATAAAGTCAGGAGACTAGATATAGTCAGGAGACTAGATATAAAGTCAGGAGACTAGACATAAAGTCAGGAGACTAGATATAAGTCAGGAGACTAGATATATATGAAAATGATAGACATACCTTAAAAACAAGTGACAGACGTACAATAGGTCGTCTACAACTTGCATCAATTAGAACCTTCCAAACTTTCACAAATTTGTCTGTCCCTCCTGATAAGATCATAGCACTGGTATCCCCACTGCCAGGTCTATCACCTGATGCATATAGGCAGTTCTCAAGGCAGATGACAGCGCCCTCGTGGGCCTGAACTGGGCGGTTTAAGGAGCATACTATTGCATCGCTCAAAATTATCTGTAAGATAAAATATACTGACGAGATATGAAAATGCAACAAACATACGCCTGAATATGAGCCGTGCCATGAGAAAACCAACAGTGGGTTTGCGACCAGCATGGATCCATGCTGTTCGCTAACAGTATCTCTAATACCAATAGGCTTTGAAAGCGAACAGAATGGATCCTGACCAGACTGCGCGGATGCGCAGGCTGGTCTGGATCCATGCTGGTCGCAAACCCACTATGTTGGTTTTCTTATGGCACGGCTCATATATTTTTTACTTCAAAAAGCACCATACTGAAATGTTCAACACATACATAACTCATATATTATCCATTGTGTTCAAATTTAACTATCACAACAGACTGTAAAATTAACACAATGGATATACAGTATTGAGATGTGTATGTGTTGAACATTTCAAGGTGATGCTTTCTGTAATAAAAATATATTCAGGCATATGTGTGTTGCGTTTTCATACCTCATCAGTGTATGAATAAATAATTAGTAATAATTGGTCAATCAGCGAGGTATAAACAGAAAAGTAGACCAAATCGTTATTTCTTGGCTGTTCAACCTCAACACAGAGTTAAAACACAACTTGCCTGCTTGCGGGCAAGTGATTCGGCCAGTGCAGACCTTTATCCATGCAGGCTGATCATGGTCTGCACTGTTCGCTATACAGTCAGAAATTTTTCAGTGAACACCCCTTTGAACAATAAATGGTATTGCCCAAATTGAATGATGGACCAGTCCATTTTAGAAATTTAGCAGGCTAAGGGTTAATAGCAACCAAATGCTGTACCAGTACAGACTAATGTTCTCTGCAAGTAAATCACTTCTCTCAAATATATATATATATATATATATATATATATCACTGATTGAGGAGGAATGACTTCATACATATGGTCTTCTGTTAAATCGTCACAGACAGCTGTAACTTAGCCCTGGCAGTGATTTCAGTAGGACTTGCCTTACATTCCTGTGCTTGTGCTACTGAGGCAACAGGCTCGTCTGGTTCAAAATAAATGTGATGGAACAATATAACATGTCATACCTGTACACCATTCACTTACTATAACAAAGTACTTTTGTTTACTAACTTATGTACACCATTCATTAACTTTAACAAAGTACTTTTATTTACCAACTTCGATACACCATTCATTTACTTTAACAAATTACTTTATTTACTAACTTCCGTATGCTATGCATTTACCTTAACAAAGTTCTTTTATTAACTAATTTCTATACGCTATTCATTTACCTAAAAACAAAGTTCTTTTATTAACTAAATTCTGTATGCTATTCATTTACCTCAACAAAGTTCTTTTATTAACTTCATAACATTCATTTACCTAAAAACAAAGTTCTTTTATTAACTAAATTCTGTATTCTATTCATTTACCTCAACAAAGTTCTTTTATTAACTAACTTCTGTATGCTATTCATTTACCTTAAAACAAAGTTCTTTTATTAACTAACTTCTGTATGCTATTCATTTACCTCAACAAAGTTCTTTTATTAACTAACTTCTGTATGCTATTCAATTACCTCAACAAGGTTCTTTTATTAACTAACTTCCGTATGCTATTCATTTACCTAAAAACAAAGTCCTTTTATTAACTAAATTCTGTATGCTATTCATTTACCTCAACAAAGTTCTTTGATTAACTAACTTCTGTATGCTATGCATTTACCTTAAAACAAAGTTCTTTTATTAACTAACTTCTGTATGCTATTCATTTACCTCAACAAAGTTCTTTTATTAACTAACTTCTGTATGCTATTCATTTACCTCAACAGAGTTCTTTTATTAACTAACTTCTGTATGCTATTCATTTACCTCAACAGAGTTCTTTTATTAACTAACTTCTGTATGCCATTCATTTACCTAAAAACAAAGTTCTTTTATTAACTAAATTCTGTATGCTATTCATTTACCTTAAAACAAAGTTCTTTTATTAACTAACTTCTGTATGCTATTCAATTACCTCAACAAAGTTCTTTTATTAACTAACTTCTGTATGCTATTCAATTACCTCAACAAAGTTCTTTTATTAACTAACTTCCGTATGCTATTCATTTACCTAAAAACAAAGTTCTTTTATTAACTAAATTCTGTATGCTATTCATTTACCTAAAAACAAAGTTCTTTTATTAACTAAATTCTGTATGCTATTCATTTACCTTAACAAAGTTCTTTTATTAACTAACTTCTGTATGCCATTCATTTACCTAAAAACAAAGTTCTTTTATTAACTAAATTCTGTATGCTATTCATTTACCTCAACAAAGTTCTTTTATTAACTAACTTCTGTATGCTATTCATTTACCTTAAAACAAAGTTCTTTTATTAACTAACTTCTGTATGCTATTCATTTACCTCAACAAAGTTCTTTTATTAACTAACTTCTGTATGCTATTCAATTACCTCAACAAAGTTCTTTCATTAACTAACTTCCGCATGCTATTCATTTACCTAAAAACAAAGTTCTTTTATTAACTAAATTCTGTATGCTATTCATTTACCTCAACAAAGTTCTTTTATTAACTAACTTCTGTATGCTATGCATTTACCTTAAAACAAAGTTCTTTTATTAACTAACTTCTGTACGCTATTCATTTACCTCAACAAAGTTCTTTTATTAACTAACTTCTGTATGCTATTCATTTACCACAACAGAGTTCTTTTATTAACTAACTTCTGTATGCTATTCATTTACCTCAACAGAGTTCTTTTATTAACTAAATTCTGTATGCTATTCATTTACCTTAAAACAAAGTTCTTTTATTAACTAACTTCTGTATGCTATTCATTTACCTCAATAAAGTTCTTTTATTTACTAACTTCTGTATGCTATGCATTTACCTCAACAGAGTTCTTTTATTCACTAACTTCTGTATGCTATTCATTTAACTCAACAGAGTTCTTTTATTCACTAACTTCTGTATGCTATTCATTTACCTCAACAGAGTTCTTTTATTCACTAACTTCTGTATGCTATTCATTTACCTCAACAGAGTTCTTTTATTCACTAACTTCTGTATGCTATTCATTTACCTCAACAGAGTTCTTTTATAAACTAACTCCTGTATGCTATTCAATTTCCTCAACAAAGTTCTTTTATTAACTAACTTCTGTATGCTATTCATTTACCTCAACAAAGTTCTTTTATTAACTAACTTCTGTATGATATTCATTTACCTTAACAAAGTTCTTTTGTTAACTAACTTAACTTAGTAAATGAACCCTACTTAAAAAAAAAATTTAGACAGCTCACAGTATTCACACTCTCACAAAGCTTAGAATGCCCTTGGTATTGGTTTCTGGACCAGTCTAAACTATCTTCAATCTGACTGGTTGTTTACGTGTATAACTTTTGAATTGACCAATGACAAGGCTGCATTTTGAGACTTGTCTTCAACATACCTGTCCATTTTCCAATCCAGCAAAAACCAAATTATCAGCATCAGTTCCATCCTCACATGGAAATTCCTGAAAAATATTTATTATCCCAATCTGAAATACTGTGAAATCATTTAAATTTGCTGGCATGAATTAAAGTCCGCGCAAAACCGTCCTTTTTCACATTTACGCGGACTTTAATTCGCACATTTTCAATTTTAGAAATGAAAAAATAAAATAAAAAAATAATAATAGAGCGGTCTTAAATTCGCGCATCGGTCTTAGCGGGAAATACGCAAAAATTCGTCCTACACGAATAAAAATGATTTCACAGTATATAGTGCTTCTTACCCTTATCACGCTGAACACAATTTATTCTGCCTTTGAGACCAGTGTAGATCATGATCAGCCTGCACATCTGTGCAGTCTGATCATGATCTGCATTGTTTGCCATTCAATCTGTAAAATTTTGGTAAGCACCCCTTTTACCAGTTAATTGTACTGTCCAAATTGAAAGATGGACAAGTTCATTATAGGAATTAAGAAGGGTAAGGACTAATATTCCACATAACTGAGTGTGTTGCTTAAAATTTCCTTTATCTCATCATATTGAGTTAACTGCCCCTTTCAAGATCAACGTAAACTTACCATACAGCAGAAAAATTTTCATCCAAAGCTTGAAGCAATTCTTCTATAAGTCTGAATGATAACTAGCTCACTTTTATAAATTCAACAACTAAAGAATCCAGGACCCAGTAAACACCTGACAGAGTACTGCCGTTGGTTAGACGTTGGATTTTGGTCGCGACATTGGCGACCTGAATCCAACGTCTAACCAACGTCATATCCACGACGTCTAGAAGACGTTGGAATTAGGTTGGATAGAAAGTCTGATAAATGTTTTTAGTTATAAAACTAACTGGTATAATATTTTGCTAGTATAGTTTAAAGATATTTACTTGTTTCCATAAAGGCCTGGACATGCGCTTATTAATAATAGTTCATTCTCACAACAAACATTATATTAATTATGTTACAATATTGCATGAGATTGTCTATTTTTGGAGACGGATTTTTTCACGAACTTTAAACTGTTCAAGATAAAAATGCATTCTATACACATGTATAAATTATTCTTAATTCACATAGATCTTCTCTTCTACACATGTTGTCTATTAGTCACACATTCGCGAGATAAGCCTGCATCGGTTTACATGGTGAGTTTTCCTGTAATTTGATATTTATTTGGATAAGATAAAGCAAGTTTATAAATACTTTACACAAAGATGATAAAATACATGTGTTGATTACTTGTTTGATTGCAAATTACGTTGAAAATTTGGTCAGATTTTGGTTGAAAAGTGGTTAGATTTAGGTTGGAAAATGGTCGGATTGCGACGTCTAGCCAACGTCAGGATCCGACGTCTAAACGGTTTGCAAATCCAACCAAAATCCAATGTTAATCCAACATCAGGGTCAGACGTCTATACGACGTCTAACCAACGTCAAATGTCTACTGGGGAGTTTCACTCCAGTCCACAAGGTTGTGGACAGGGATTTCCTCCTGCTATAGTGGTACAAGTCTCTGGCTACTTTTCTGTAGCAAATAAAGTTCTAAATGGGAGGAACACAAACCCAACCCTACTTTAATTGTAACTACCACTTTTCATTTCTAAACCAATAATTAATAAAAACCCTGCAAACCCACAATTGTACGGATAAAATGATTCCAAGTCAGCAACCAAATCAATTTATCCGGAAAGTTTAAATTCTACTAGCAGCGATTTTTATGGTCACTTTGGGAAAATGTCCGTTACCGACTGAATTGGGAAAAAAGTGCTGCATTTTTTCTCAATTTAGGAATTGTTGGTGTCATTCTGTTTTTCTAATAAACAGTAATGAAAGCCCCAGATAGGCCTGTACTTACCATAAAATTGCAAGCAATCATTAATAATTGCAAAGTCAGAAAGAAATCATTTACATTTGCAAAGCCAGGAAGCAATTATTAATATTTGCAAAGCCAGGAAGAAATCATTTATATTTGCAAGCCAGGAAGCAATTATTAATATTTGCAAGCCAGGAAGCAATCATTAATATTTGCAAAGCCAGGAAGCAATCATTAATAATTGCAAAGCCAGGAAGCAATCATAAATATTTGCAAAGCCAGGAAGGAACCATTAATATTTGCAATGCCAGGAAGCAACCATTAATATTTGCGAAGTCAAGATCTGTTTTGCATACAAGTCAATAAATTACCAAACCACATAATAATTTGACCATTTTCCTTTGTCTTTTTGGGAATTCCTGTTTGGAAATTGGGGGAAAAAAACACTAGAGCATCTTTTACTGGTACTTTATAAAAAAAGGAAAAAAATGCTAACTAAGCAATGAAAGAACTCAGAAAGAGAGAAGAGAACTTACCACTGACACTAGAAGTAGTATATTGACACGTTCATCTTCGGATTTCGGGGTCCAGAGTTCTTCAGCTTTGCATGGGTTTGTAGCAGTATTGTACACAATAACTGATCAGAGATATAAAGGTAAGATAGAAACAATAGAGATTTAAGAAAGAATGACATCATAACACATGGCAGAAAGAAATAGAGATGAAAGAATGGCATATCATAACACATGACAACAAGAGTGCCAGAATGTCACAATATACGCCCGTCACAGCAAATTTCTTTACTCTAGCACCTGTGTTTGCAAATGGAATTTTAATTTTGTGGTTGTTTAGTAATCATTGTAATTCTTTTGTTTTTCTAAATCCACATAAAAACTCCTTACCAGGTAGAGATACCTTAAAATACACCTAAAATTTGAAAGTAACATCTATGTTGTACCACAGAAAAGTGGTCTTGCTTTTTCCCTACGGTCAATTATAAAAAAGTTACAATAATATGAAATAAGGCACTGCCTCAATCGGGAATCGACCATACTTCAACTCATCCCTTTAACATTTAAAAAAAAACTGTCTACTAGGGTGTTTAATAACAGGCAAATTGTTGAGAAGCACAATGACAGACTTAAGGTGATCACAACAGCTCACGCTGTGCTCAGGTGAGTAAAAATCATACAAACTGAAAAAGTTACTGATTGCAACTCACTGTTAACAAGACTTAACAGACAAACACACATTAACAATCTATTTGCACACGGCAGGTTAAGAGACTCAGTCTAGGAGACATATTAGCCTTTCTGTGCAGGCTGGTTTTTTCTATTTGTGTTAATTGTAATTCTGAAATTACTCGTAAAACAAATCCTAATTTTGTTTTTATAACACATCTACAAAGACTTGCATTACACTTTATTTATTGAATAAACTGTTTACATGTTTAAGTTTTATCTGTATACACTTTATAATGATCACAGATCACATTACTTGATTTATTCATACATGAATATAGTGAAACTGTGAATAACAACTTCTAATAACAGTACTGGATGCTTTTGTCAGGCTTTGAAATATGTATTGTCAAAATAAAGAAAATGTGACTTGCTGTAATCTGTATTCTAAAATGTCAATTTCTCTTACAACAAGAACAAATAAGAGGGGCATGATGGCCCTGTATCGCTCACCTGACATATTGACATAAAGATCAACATTCTGACCAAGTTACATTAAGATATGATCATAAATGTAGCCTCTAAGAGTTAACTAGCTTTTCCTTTGTTTGACTTGGTGACCTAGCTTTTGAGCCCACATGACCCAGATTCAAACTTGACTGAAAGATCATCAAGATTAACATTCTGATGAAGTTTCATGAAGATGCAGTCATAAATGTGGCCTCTGTAGTGTTAACAAGCTGTTCCTTTGATTTGACCTTGTGACCTAATTTTTAATCCCACCTAAACTAGATTTAACTTGGCCTATAGATCATAAAGATTAAATTCTGACAAAGTTTCATAATGATATGGTCATAAATATCGCACTACAGTGTTAACAAGCTTTTCCTTTGATTTGACCTGATGACCTAGTTTTTTACCCTAGACGACCTAATACCAAACTTGTCCAATATTTAATTGAGGGTAACATTTTGACCAAGTTTCATTAAGATTGGGCCAAAATTGTGACCTCTAGAGTGTTAACAAGCTTTCCCCTGATTTAACCTGGTGACTAGTTTTGACCCCACTTGACCCAGATTTGAATCTGATCTATGGATCATTTAAGATTAACATTTTGACCAAGTTTCATTAAGATATGGTCATAAATTTGGCTTCTAGAGTGTAAACTAGCTTTTCCTTTGATTTGACCTAGTTTTTGACCCTACATAACCCAGATTAGATTGGACCTGAGATCATCAAGTTTAACATTCTGACCAAGTTTCATGAAGATATAGCCTTAAATGTGACCTCTACGGTGTTAACAAGCTTTTCCTTTGATTTGACTTGGTGACCTAGTTTTTGATCCAAGATAACCCAACTCAAATGTTGTCCAAGATTTTATTGAGGGTAACATTCTGACCAAGTTTCATAAAGATTAGGGTCAAAAATTGTAACCTCTAGAGGGTTAACAGTCAAATTGTTGCAACGGACGGACACAGGGCGATAAACAAAAGCTCACCTTGAGCACTTTGTGCTCAGGTGAGCTAACATAGAGTTGTCACAAGAGTGACGAATTTTTACCCCTACATTATGGCCTTATCGCAGAACTAAGCCAATATCAAAGCAGCATTTTCTTGAGTTATGACCTAATGACCTCAAATTCAATCTCTATAGTTTCATGATCTCCGCCCAAGTGTTCTCAAGTTGTTGTATGGAAAAGGTTTAATGTTCGGGTCATCCTGACCTTTGGAACTCTAAATCAATACAGTAATCTGTGGTCAAGACCAACCTTGTACTAAATTTTGTGTTTCTCATCCCAAGCATCCTGAAGTTATTGTCCAAAAAACCATTTTAAAGAACCGTTATTTATTTTGTTGAACTTAACATCACACCGACACAGGATAGGTCATATGGCGACTTTCCAGTTTTAATGGTGGAGGAAGACCCCCAGGTGCCCCTCCGTGCATCATTTTAAAGAACTGGGTCAGTGTGACCTTGACCTGTGACCTACTGACCTCAACATCATTAGGGACCACCTGCTGGTCATAATCAACCTCCCTAACAATTTTCATGATCCATGATCAAGCATTCTCAAGTTATAATCTGAAAAACATTTCTCTGTTTTGCCTTATGTGACCTTGACCTATGGCCTCAAAGTAAAACTTGACCTGTATTTCATGATGTGACACCTGTGTACCAAACTTTATCATCCTAGCTCAAGGTCTAAGTTATCATTCGGAAACGGTTCAACTGTTCAAGGTCACTGTGACCTTGACCTTTGATCTATTGACCTCAATTCAAACAACCTGTTTTTTATCATATACACCTGTGTTACAAAAGCTATGATCCCAGGCCAAAGTGTTTGCAAGTTATCTTGACCTTGACCTACTGACCCCAAAGTCAAACTTGACCTGTAACTATGTACCAAAAAAAATATTTAAATCGGTCAAGCTTTTCATGAGTTATCATCTGGAAGCCATGAAAACCTACTGACTGAAAACAGACAAGCTTACTACATGGGGGTTATAACAGTACATTCTCTTTATAAATACTCATGAAAAATATGAGAAACTAGATGCCCATGGGCAATATGTCAAGCCCTATAGCTGTCAATGGACTGGGAGTTGTGCATGACACCCTTGTCTCATTGAGGCAAACATTTATGCCAAATAAAGAGATTGCAAAAAGTTACAATATAAGTTATTTACAGTAACAACAAAGGAACGTAAAATTAAAAAAAAAATTAAAAAAAAAAATATAAAAAAAATTCTAAGTCCACACAAAAATCCGCACCAGCAGAGATAGGTCAAAATACACCTGGAAATTTGATGTAACATGCATGTTGTACTTCAGAAAAGTGGTCTTGATTTTTCCCTATGACCAGTAATAAAAAAGTGACAAATGTAAGCTATTTATAGTAACAACAAAGGAAGTAATTCTAGGATCTTATGCATGACACTCCGTCGCATGATGATGAACAATTGTGCCAAGTTACATCAAATCCCTCTATGTATCATAAAAGAAATGCTCCAGACAAAGTAATTCTTGTATCTGACTTTTGACCTCCAAGTGTGATCTTGACCTTAGACTAGGGACACTGGTTCTTCCGCATGACACTCCGTCTCATGGTGGTGAACATTTGTGCCAAGTTACATCAAAGTCCCTCCATGCATGAAGAGTAAATGCTCCAGACAAAGTTGTCATTCTTGTATCCTTTGACCTCTAAGTGTGACCTTGACCTTAGACCTAGGGACCTGGTTCTTGCGCAAGACACTCCATCTCATGATGGTGAACAATTGTGCCAAGTTACATCAAAATCCCTCTATGTATCAAAAAGAAATGCTCCAGACAAAGTAATTCTTGTATCTGACTTTTGACCTCCAAGTGTGATCTTGACCTTAGACCTAGGGACCTGGTTCTTCCGCATGACACTCTGTCTCATGGTGGTGAACATTTGTGCCAAGTTACATCAAAGTCCCTCCATGCATGAAGAAGAAATGCTCCGGACAAAGTTGTCATTCTTGTATCCTTTGACCTCTAAGTGGACCTTGACCTAGACACTAGGACCTGGTTCTTGCGCTTGACACTCCATCTCATGATGGTGAACAATTGTGCCAAGTTACATCAAAATCCCTCTATGTATCAAAAAGAAATGCTCCAGACAAAGTAATTCTTGTATCTGACTTTTGACCTCCAAGTGTGATCTTGACCTTAGACCTAGGGACCTGGTTCTTCCGCATGACACTCCATCTCATGGTGGTGAACATTTGTGCCAAGTTACATCAAAGTCCCTCCATGCATGAAGAAGAAATGCTCCAGACAAAGTTGTCATTCTTGTACCTTTGACCTCTAAGTGTGACCTTGACTTAGACCTAGGGACCTGGTTCTTCGCATGACACGCCAGTCTCATGATGGTGAACAATTGTGCCAAGTTACATCACAATCCCTCTATGTATCAAAAGAAATGCTCCAGACAAGTATTCTTGTATCTGACTTTTGACCTCCAAGTGTGATCTTGACCTTAGACCTAGGGACCTGGTTCTTCCGCATGGGCACTCCGTCTCATGGTGGTGAACATTTGTGCCAAGTTACATCAAGTCCCTCCATGCATGAAGAAGAAATGCTCCAGACAAGTTGTCATTCTTGTATCCTTTGACCTCTAAGTGCGGACTTGACCTTAGACCTAGGACCTGGTTCTTGCGCATGACACTCCATCTCATGATGGTGAACAATTGTGCCAAGTTACATCAAAATCCCTCCATGCAATGAAGAAGAAATGCTCCGGACAAAGTCATTTTTGAATTTGACCTTTGACCTGTAAGTGTGATCTTGACCTTTGAGATAGGAACCTGGGGCTTGCACATGACACTCCGTCTCACTGAGGTTAACATTCATACCATATATAAACAAGATTGCTCCATGCTGTCCAAATTATGGTCCGGACATACAAATCCGGACGGGAACCACGCACACATACACCGAATAGACATTTGGACAACTATGTCTTCGCTTCGCAAGCGGCTCGACATAACAAAACCAATGTGATAATACATTATCTCTTAAAGTAACAGAGCTTAGTCAAACACTGCTGTTCTAAAATAAATTTAGTTTCTAAATAAATCCTGAATTCCTATCCTTAAAAGTTTTTTTTTATTAAAGTTCCCTTGTTCTTCTGTCTTTTTATATTTTCTGGTGTTTCTTCTTGCTTTTCAAGTATACTGGATTTGTTGACCTTCCATTTTGTAGCTGCCTGCTCTCAAGATAGTGAACCTGTAATACAGAAATCAAATATTGTAAATTGATAAAAAGAGGACCCCAACCAACTTCATAAAGATCTCATGAAAAATGTGACCTACAGAGTGGTCACAAGCAAAAGTTTACCGATGCACGGATGGACGACTGACGCCGCGCTATCACAAAAGCTCACCTTGTCACTTTGTGACAGGTGAGCTAAAAAATCAATATCTGAGAACCGCTTCCTCTGGTAACACTAAAATGTAAATAAAATTAAACCATTTGTTGATCTGATTTTTGGGAAATGTTACCTTGCATTTTGGGATGTTGAGCAAAAATGCAAATATTTTTGGATTGGGAAGTGGCCGAATATAGGCCTCTGTCAATAAGGACAAGAAATCATTTTCAAAGTTTTTCTTTTGGTGAGTTGTATATGGAATTAAATTCTTTGGGTAATTTGAAAGAGGACCACCCATGATCATTCTGTGAAGTTTGGTGTAAATCTGCCAGTGGTTCTGAACTAAAATTTTTTACAAATTGTTGGCACATGACGGACATCAATCATGTTGTCACACTGTGACAGGTGATCGAGCTAATAATTGTTTAAATTTGCATACATGTATGAAATTTATGATTTTGTCCAGAAATGCTTTATCATCAAGAAAATGAAATGGAGTCTTTACTAAGGTCTAAAAAAAAATTGTTTCTGGTAACATGCTCGGAAAAACTTCTTTGGATTTTTTTAAATTATTTTTAGGGAGACTTTTTGGAAATTATTTTTGTGTCAAAAAATGAATACAAATATGGGGGTTATGCCTCTAGAGCATCAGTAAGTTGATTTATAACATCACTGTCCATGTTTAAAGCATAAAAAGTGCAGAATTGCAACTTTTTGTCAAAAAGTTGAAAAAAATGTTCTCAAAGACAAGGCGAGACGGAACCGTCCATTTAGGTCGGGCCAAAATTTATGGTAGGTCAGGATACAGGAAACAGACAATTTTTTTTTACGCCTAATGTTCCTTGGTATTTGATTCTATGCACTGACTCAATCGCAAAAATCTGTTCACACAAATATTAATTTTTATACAGTATATCATGCTTTTTGAATGATTGAAACTGCTTCCCACAGCTGCAACTATATAATAAACAGAAAGATAGAAATACCTTATGAGACGCAAGCAAGTGGTTCCAGTCTGTCAACAAGCACTTTGGAGCAGTACAACAATACTCTGTATAACAGACCAAGATGCCTGAAAATAGTGAAAAGTGAGCAAATTAAGAAAACATGGACAACCAGCTGTTTTTAAATTTCAAAGGTCTAAGAGCTAACATCCTTTTCGCAGTTTTTCAATTTTCATGCCAATAAGATGACCCCAATTATATCATTGGCATGGCGGGAGAAATTTGTTAAATAAAACTTTTTTTAATGAAAATAAAACAGTAGCAGATTTTGTCAAAATGTATAATGAAACGAAGTAAATGCGGTTAAAAATTTCAGTTTTGAAAAAAGAAAAGTCACTGTATGAGTAGGTTTGTTTACACAACTGACCAGCCAGAACAGCCAAACATTACTTTAACCCAGGTACCTTTTTGACTTGGTGGTCAATGACCTTCACTTTGCTCGGTATCATTAAAAGGCAAAAACAGACTGGTAAAGCAGCTAGAAGAATCTGTTCTGCCTTCCTCAGTTTAGTATGAACACAGGAGCCGACAAAATGCTACAATTGTTTATTGGTATCTGGCGGTCATGATTCATAAACGTATAACTTTAAACGTATTTGAGTATGTGTGCAGTATACACAATTCAGATTTCAACTAACCCATGCTGGCAACCAGATAGAAAATTTTCCAAGCCTGACACCAACTTTACATGCCTGAACTTAAAGCTGAATTTTGAACCATAAAACAACTGGTCTAGCTCATACCCTCAAAATACTTCATCATGTATTGTTTGGGACATGCTCGACTGGGGATTCCTAGGAGAACAGGAACTGAATGCATCAGACCAAAAAGTGACGCGAGCGGCTTCAGTTTGCATTTGCAGAGCTCAAATTTAACTTTTTTGACCAACGTACTGCAAATTTTCGCATGACTGTAACTTTTTTTTTCTTGTTGCTTAATCTGAAATCTACTTGCAAATTTAGACTTTCAATTAAGAATGTTAGAATATCCTAAAAAATCATGCTAGAACATCAATATTTATTACCCCTGCAAAAACAATTCCAATGTTTTCCTCATTTCAAAGAATTCCTTAGATTTCTTAAGATAATGCAAAGTTTTCCAAGTAAGATTTTTTAATTTAAATTGCAGCAAAGAATTCATTGAAAATCTTAAGATTTGTTTGGATTATACTTTTGGAATACTATGGAAAACTTTGAAAAAAATAATCCAAACAAATCCATTGTTTTCCAAAGCAGAAAACTATGGATTACTTTGGACTTATATTTTGCTCCCTCAAATCAGATTTCAATGTCTTTGGAAATCCTTGGACTTTTGTGTTATGAGTTTCTAGCATTTGGAAAATATTGGAATAACTTGGACTTTAGTTTTAGCTTATAAATTCTTTCAAAAAGGCAAAGTCCACACTTTTGCAATTATTTTACAAGCAAGTTTTAATTCCAACTGTAATTACTTTTCTTAGTTTAATGGTCATATAGGTATCCAAATTAATTGAAACGAAACCAGCAAATTTAAGTCAATGTTTTCATTTTGTGTATTAAAAGGATGTAAATTAGAATTCTATCATTTTATTAATTGATGTAACAAGATATATCATTGAAAATAATAAAATTATGTCCCATTATATAAGCTATTTATTTCTTGGTTATTGAACACCTCAGACAATAGCATCAGATAATAGGCATTAAAAGTCATGTCATGAATCCAACAAATTGTTAATGAAATTATGCTTATAATGTTACATCATCATAACTGAATAAATCTAGTCCTTTGATGATTGGCATGATTAATTATCCAGCTTTTACAGTCATTTATATACTGCTGTTCAATGTATACTGATGTGTTAACACACAGAGATAGCTGATAACACCTGGACATTCTGATCAAGATAACGACCAATGAAAATACAGGCTTCTGAAGCCGTTTTACACCTGTGCCCCCAAAAATAATCCCAATATTTCTGCTTGTTTGTTTTTTTCTGTAATCTTTGCAAATTCTGTGAGCAAATAAATGGATAAATTCTCACATGAACTGTATACATATATATTTTAAGAACATTCTAGATATTCCTTTCAGTAACTATATTGTACCAAAGAAAATCGCTCATGAATACAAAAATTTGAATGTAAACAGAAAGTTCTTTGTTCATGTTGTTGGAGGCAAATGGAATAAAGCTAACTTGAAACTCTAAAATGTTTTTAGAGGGATATCAGGTAAGAACATCAAACTTTCTTATGTAAAATGTAAGTTTTAAAGCTATATGTCACAGGTCTATAATTAATAGACTGAAACAGGAACTGTATTCATCTCAGTAGATTGAACTTTCACCTGGTTACACTTACAGGTAACTTTTTCAGGTATATGTTAATGATAGATAATTATGCTTCTGAAGCAACAGTTAAGTTTATTTAATACTTAATTATTGCATTTTTCAATAATTTATTTCTTGTAATAAGTACTAAAATGATAGATAAATCACGTTGAACCTCAGACTTACAACAGAGTCTAAACATTTTCAGATGAAAGAGTGTACATATTTAGTTATTAGAAGTATGCCTTCAACACATATGTATGAATTGATGTAGTCAGAGAAATCAGATGGCTTCAGTGACTATGCTACAGGACGATGTGAGATCATAGACAGAAATCCCATCAAACATAAATTACAGAATATTAAATTGTAAGTTAAAATTTGCAAACACTTATACTATACAAATTACTATAAAAGGTTGATAATTTATTTATTTTGTTGGGGTTAACGTCACACTGAGTGACTGACAGGTTGATCATTACACCAACATTTTATGACATTAATTTTTTGTCAGTACTAAGTTCTAAGATTTCTTTTTAAGCTTGTCTGATTAAAAAAAACTTGTATATTGTATGGTCAAGCACTTACACAGATGAGGGACAGTTCTCTCAGGCGGTGCTCTCAATATTTTCATTTCAGTGTCCAATAAATAATTAAATGGTTTTTATACATGTAGAATGGTAACTACAAATTAAAACTGGCTTTAGAGTTTTCATTTCACATACTATTATACTAGGTAATATTGTATTGTCTAAAATTATATTTTAATCACAATTAATAATATAATTTGTTTCTATATTATATGTTATATCATTTTCAGAAATGGCTGGAATGAAGTTCCTGACCCTGGTGATGGTTTTGGAAAAGCAAAGAGACATTCTGATGCCACCTTATATTGAGCCTACAATACTTCAAAAATGATTTTGTTGTATTCATAACTTTCTATCAAATAATTTTTATATTTAATATATCTTTTAGTTTAATTTTTAAGTTTAAGCTAAGTGAATTTTTATTATTCTTAACCACAGATGTAAAAGCTGCTGACACATGTGTTATTCCCTTTTGAATTTTATGCTTTTTGTGTTTTGTGAAGCCCAGATCTGTCTCAATATTATTAATAATTAAAATTATTATTTATATTATATTAAAATAATTTTATAACGATATTATTTTTTTTTCTTTTGATTTCTTGGAATTTCTTTAGAATTTCAAGGTATTCTAAAGTTTTCCATAGTTAATATTGTATCTGTTTAGGTACAATAGTAAAAATTTCAATGAATTGCAATCTTTTCCTCATTGCCAGGCCTTATTGAAATTCCAAAGATTTCCTATCTTTTTCTAGGTTGCAATTCTTTGAAATTGTTTGGATTTTCATCACAAATTTCATTGGAATTCATAGGAATTCATTGGAATTTTGTGCCAATACCAGCAATGTTTTTCCATCAAACCTTTCCAAACTTTTGCAAAGAATTCTTAGAAATTCCTTGAACTTTACTGCAATGATTTCCAATGAATTTTCAAAGAATTCCTTGGATTTTCAACTGCATTTTTGCAAGGGTGCTTGCACAGTTTTCCTTGGCGCATAATTTTGTGCGTTATAACTCAAAATGACCTTCAAAGTAATTCGGAACGCATCACTGATGGCGTAACTTAACTACTGGCTGAAACTACGGCAAGGCAAATTTTCGTACCTAATATTATAAATAGCGATTCAACTGTATACATGTACGAATTAGTAAGATTGCCTGCGTTCTAGATTTAATTATAAGATAGACCTCTACATTTCTTTATAATCAGTAATCCATTCAACAAAAAATGGCTAAACAAAAAAGATGTTGTGTTTTCTGTTATCCTCAAATGAAAGCGAATCTACAAACATTAACAAAAACCGCAACAATTTTGACTATTATTTGTATTTGCAAAATAAATTGTGTGAAATTTTTATCTTAACTTGCATTCCATGAAATTGACTTGCATTTAGCGAGTCCAAAATTTGAGCCCTGTGATTTGTGAAAGTAATTACATCTTCTGCATGATTATGGTTCTGACTAACTCTTAAACTCTTGCATTTATGGAACAGTTTGAATTCAATTCCTTCATAATTCTGACCAACTAATCGAGCATGCTTCAGAACTCCAGATAAGGGCTGTATTTTTGTAATTACGAACTTGTTAGGGATCAGATATGACTTTATTTTAAAATGTGGACGTATCAATACAAATTTATTTTAAAATGTGGTTGTATCAGTACGACATGTAAACAGTATTACATATATTCCAAAGAAAGATCGAGCCAAATGGCATGTCTGCGCCAAGTTGCGCTTATCAACGCTATCCCAACTGTTGACAATTTGCACGGTGTCAAATGAGTGTGGAATATACGAAACAAACGCCAATAGAATAATGTAATGCATTAACACATAATTTTTTTGGACTTCAAAAATTATGCGTCATAAAAATCTGAAAAGGGGAAATAATTCTACCAAAACTGCAGGCAACCAAGTTATTTTTATTTTAATTTGTGTCATATGAACAGATGAACCAAGTTTGAAAGAAATATCTTTACTATTTTTAAAAAAATGTTAGTTTTTATGTTGAAAGCCTGATCAGGCAATGTTACCAGCCTGTTTAAAATCTATATTTTTTTCTATAAGCCAAAGAACTATAAAATACACAGAATGGCAACTTGGGATAATCCCGCGTCATCTCGTGTTAGCGTGTTATCTTATTTCAAAGCGTTTGCCAACTTGATCAATCATAATCAAATCAACAGACGCTTACTGAAGTATAAAACTGGTGGTACGCCCGGCACGTAATAAACCAGTTTGTGTCCGGTTTCAAACGAAAACTGTTGATTTCTCAGACTTTCAATCATAAATTCATTCCTTCCTCCTGTAGTAGTACTGTAAATACTAATAACATTAAAAATGCACCATTATCATGATAAACAAATGATCCGAAACTCAAAATAACCTTATTTCAAAGCGTTTGCTGACTTGATCAATCATGATCAACAGATGCTTACAACGAGATCTCATTCATTTGTCACAGGATGTTGGCAAGATTTGCTCTATATGCCTCTCAATTTGCCGATCTGTTTATTTTATAGCTCTTTGTAGAAGCTGATCCGATTCCCTATATTTAGGCCGAGCATAATCCTGGCTTCCAAAACTCTAAATGCCGCTTTTTTATATTTTGTTTTTCTTCATAGTTGCGGCTTCCCGTCCAAATCCAGTATCCCTTACAGAAGCAAGCCTCTGTGGCGTACATGCTGCGTATTTGCTGTGTATATGCCGCGAACACAGTAGTACGCCAGAGGAGTACATTTTACATACACCGCATGTCGCGTACATGCCGCGTACTATTTCGACGAGTACACAGCATGTACGCAGGAGGTCACTAGTACACTTCAAGTACGCAGCACAGACTCTGAAAATTTAAGGAGTACACTGCATGTACGCAGCAGGGACTTGTACAAGAAAATAGTACACTGCATGTACACCGCAGATACTTTGAAATTTGTGCAGTACACTTCATATACGCGGGAAAGACTTGTATAATTTCTTTTGGCATTTATACTTAGTTTTTTTTTTATAAGTTAAAGTCTGAAGTAAACTTCATATACGCGGGAGGGACTTCATGCAGGAAGGATTTGTACATTTTTTTTTTTTTGGAAGCAAGAACTTGATTTCCGAGTAACTTTTATCTTAATAGCATAGAATAGTTCAGATTACCGGTATTCTGAACAATAAAAATTTGCCAAACTATTTGCAATGTTCATTTGTGAAGCTTACATCTTAGTGATTTCTGAGCTGCACCTTGTATGCAGTGTAAAAATATATTCTTTTTCATTTTGAATTAATCCTGGAGCTTTCTAACTTGGATAATTGAAAAGCCTTATTTGAACTTCGTTGCATTACATTTTGTAATACATGAAATAATTACCAAGATAATGCCTCAACAGTGCCCAAATGAGAAGAATTAATAGCTCTCACTGTTATTTGAATACTCTTAAGCAAAACACCATTCTATCATGTTTTATAAAGGCTTTAATGCTCATTATGTTAACTCATTAAGGCCTCACCAAATTAAAAAGTTGTTCATCGGATTTGCCGCTCGTATATTTTCAGAACGTGTTTGGCTAATTGCGCTCGCCCCATTGGAAAAAATCAATCCAAAATTTTTTGGTGCGCTACTTTTTACGGACGTAAAAGTGTATAAATGCTTATATAATTCCAGTCCTAGATTGTTCTCAGATGGATTTTAATCAAAATAAATACATACTACGCACACATCGTCTATAATAAATCATAACACTTATATTTAGCTGCATTAAAGTTGTTTCCCCTTGATGCAGTTAGGCCATTTTCTTCAAATGTTTACCAAATTACATGCTACAAAAATTGATTTATTTCATTGAAAAGTGGATGGAGAAAAGCAAACTAATTTATTTGATAACATCAATCTACATTATTTTGGTAAGGGTAAATACTTATTGATGCATGTCACTTATCTTTTTTCTGTTTTTTTCTGTCCAAATGATCAGCATTTGCATACGAAAGTTGGTGGGGTAAGGAATTTACATTATCACAGCAGTTTCGCCACAAGAGTACACAGCATGTATGCAGCAGGAGTACACAGCATGTACGCCGCAGGACTCGGGCCAGGAGTACACAGCATGTACGCCGCAGGAGTACACAGCACGTACGCCGCAGGGGTAGTACACCGCAGACTCATTTGCATGTGAAAAGTGTATGTGCCGCGTACATGCTGCGTACTATTTCTCGCATACTAAATTCCTCCAGCGTACATCCTGTGTACTATGTAGTCCACAGCATGTACGCAGCAAGTAGTACGCGGCAGAGCTCATTTGCATGTCAAAAGTGTACTATAAACGTACTATCGGTGTATGTGCGGTGTATATCCTGCGTACTATTGATTTCAGTACACATCATGTACGCATCATATACGCTGTATGTACACAGCAAGAGTACGCAGCAGGCCTTTTTCTTCTGTAAGGGGATAAACCGAGAGCGCTGAAGATCTTAAGCTAGGCCGAGCACAGCTTATCGGCAGAATCATAAGCTCAACTTAATTACTGTGTATACATGCAGTCAGCCTTAAGAAACAATAATCTAAAAGGCCCATTTCAAATTGATGAATAAATAAAAATGTAAAAAATAAGGAATTTCTATGCTTTTTATGGGTGGGGTGTTTGTTTACATTATACAATGGAAAGTTAGTTACTCACGTTTCTAAAAATGTCAACAGGTCCAACCATGCACGTGTTGTACTGGAGTGCCGTCCATATTCTATATAAAAGTAAAATAATTCCATTAATCAGTCATGCCTGCAAGTAACGCAAGTAAAATCACGGATTTCTTAATTTTAAAAATTCAATATCTGATATAGGCTTAGTAACAGAGAAGTTCAAAGAAACTAAAGTACCGGAAAGGAATTAAAATACGATCTGAAAAGCGACACAAAGGTGAATCTATTCTCTCATTCCCCGAGCTGAAAAACTCGTTGGAGAATATTTTTGTTTCCTCAAATTTTCAAAATGTCGGCGCCAGTGTAACGTCACGTGTATCCACTCTCACTCTAAATATAAAAATGTTCAAAATGTCGCCGTTTAAAAACTGCTACTCAGTACTGAATAAAGCATATTTGTATCACAAATTATATCAGTGTAGTCACGTTACCGGCTGATTAGCTTCTGACGCAACAAAATTAACAGCTTACTTTGAATATTCTTTCGGGTCGCAGACATCTTATTGTGCGGATATTGCGTTTCGCCTACTGATCTGACGGATGCTTATTAATATTAACGAACACCGTGATATCCCGAATTTCATCGGGGTCGTCGCACGCCCATGGTCTAAACCGGAACTCCACATTTTTTTATTTGGATAGTATGTGTTGTTTGGATACCCTCGTATGTTACCGTAGTGGGATTCGATCCCGATTTTCGTCGCTTCGCTATAAGTTATTTATAGTAACAACTAAGGAACTAAGGGAAGTTAATCTTTAAAAAAAAAAAAAAATCCAAAAAAAAATTGTAAGTCCACACAAAAATCCTTACTAGGTAGAGATTGGTCAAAATACACCTCAAAAATGGATGTAACATGCATGTTGTACTACAGAAAAGTGGTCTTGATGTTTCCCTACAACTAGTAATGAAAAAATTACAATAATTATAAGCTATTTATAGTAAAAACAAAAGGAAGTAATTCTAAAGAAGGAACCTGCACATGACACTTCGTCTCAGGATGGTGTACAATTGTGCCAAGTTACATCAAAATCCCTCCATGCATGAAGAAGAAATGCTTCGTACAAAGTCATTCTTTTATCTGACCTTTGGCCTCTAAGTGTGACCTTGACCTTAGTCCTAGGGACCTGGTCCTTGCGCAAGACACTCTGTCTTGTGGTGGTGAACATTTGTGCCAAGTTATATCAAAATCCCTCCATGCATGAAGAAGAAATTTATGCTCCGGACAAAGTTTTCATTCTTGTATCCTTTGACCTCTAAGTGTGACCTTGACCTTAGACCTAGGGACCTGGTTCTTGCTCACGACACTCCGTCTCATAATGGTGAACAATTGTGCCATGTTTCATCAAAATCCCTCCATGCATGAAGAAGATATGCTCTGGACAGTCATTCTTGAATTTGACCTTTGACCTCTAAGCTGACCTTGACCTTATACCTAGGGACCTGGTTCTTGCACAGGACACTCCATCTCATGATGGTGAACAACTGTGCCAAGTTTCATCAAAATCCCTCCATGCATGAAGAAGATATGCTCCGAACAAAGTCTGTGGACGCCGCCCACCCATCCTTACATCCGCCCGCCCACCCATCCTTCCATCCGCCCGCCAGGGGCGTTCCCGTAATACATCCCGTTTTTCAAACGGGCGTATAAAAAGAAAAAGACATGAAAGAATGGCATCGTAACAAATGAGAGATAAAAAGAAAGATGAAAGAAATGCATCGTAACAAATGAGAATTAGAAATGGAGATATAAGAATGGCATTGTAACAAATAACATAGAAAAAGAAATGAAAGAATGGCAAAATAACAAATGCGAGAAAGAGAGAGAGATGAAAAAATGGCATCAAAACAAATGCGAGATAGAAAAAGAGATGAAAGAATGGCATCATAACAAATGAGAGACAGAACGAGAGAAGAAAGAATAGATACTTGTGAAATAGTTGCATACCGAAGTTTATGATAGATAAAGAGAAAGAAAACAATGCACCGTAGTAAGATGTTAAGTAATTGCTGCATTCCACTATTAAGAGATATCATAGCCATGCAAATTCATTGGTCATACAGGTACACTACTATGATCGCCAAGGCAATGTAAATATAACAGTAAACTTTAATAGGAAAGTTTCAAGCAAATAAAGGAAAACCGTGTAAAAAACATGTTTGTTACCTTTGCCACCTGTTAGAACTGTATGTAATCTGTCTTGATGTATGTCATAGGCAAATGACATTAACACCTGAAAATGAATTCATCCATGCATTGAAAAGTTGGAAGCAGGGATGTTGATATGAAAAAAGCTACCAGAACAGAAGCAAAGAAAGTTTCTTAATCTGGACAAATATTTATTAAATAATTTTCAGTGAAGTACCGAAATATTAAAGTAAAATATGCCTGGTAATTCCACAGTGAAAAAAAAGGTTAAAATCATT
Organism: Mercenaria mercenaria; assembly: GCF_021730395.1. Classification (NCBI taxonomy): domain Eukaryota; kingdom Metazoa; phylum Mollusca; class Bivalvia; order Venerida; family Veneridae; genus Mercenaria; species Mercenaria mercenaria. The sequence continues at coordinate 62,346,265 of NC_069378.1, read as the reverse complement.
TAAATCTTTGAAATAGTAGGAAACTGTTTTGCTGCAAAACCAGAAATCTTTCACTCATCGAGGGCTTAGAGCAAAACTGGCTTATCTGCTTTTATTTCTATATACAGATGCAGATAGACCAGTTTCACTCTAAGCCCTCGTCATGAACTCTAGATCTTATATTTTCACACATGAAAGTATTGCATCCAATGTTCACTCAGTGAAAGATATTTAATCTTACACAGAAACACTTAAAAAAGTTCTGTAATTTCTCTTTAAAAAATGGAAAAATGAAATTGAGCTTTTTGATGTAAAAGAAAAGGTTTTTAGATTGACACATAATATACTTCAAGTATTTACCTGGAAGGACGGCATTGGATAAATGACTGTCAAGGTCAGACCTGTAATTGGTGAGAACAGCCGCACACTACCATCCTGGGGTAAAATATAAATATTGTTTATTTAAACGTTAGCCTGCTAGCAACAAGTGATTCTGCCTTTGCAACCAGTGCAGACTAAGATGAGCCTGCACATCTGTTCGCTATTCAGGCTGTAAATTTTCAGTGAACACCCCTTCGAATAACTAGAAATACATTCTGCATGCCCACGGGCAGAATGTCGAGCCCGCCAGTTGTCTAAAAAAGTAACATTTATTATACTATTTGGTGGTGTCAGAACTGCTTTACTCTAGCACCTTTATTTGCATATGGAATTTTTTTGACCAAATATAAAAAAAAATCTATATAATACAAGTCCACACAAAACTCTTTACCAGGTTGAGATAGGTCAAAAATACACCTAAAAATTGGATGTAACATGTATGTTGTACCACAGAAAAGTGGTCTCAGTTTTTCCCCATGGCCAGTAATAAAAGTTACAATACATGTTATTTTTAGTAACAATAAAGGAAGTAATTCTAAAAACAAGGTTGCTTCATGGTGTTAAATAGATGTGCCAAGTTACATCAAAATCCCCTTATGCATGAAGAAGACATGCTTCAGAAAATATCATTCTTCTATAGACCTTTGGCCTCTAAGCCTTGACCTTAGATCTAGGGAACTGGTTCTTGCACATCACACTCTGTCACATAATGGTGAAAATTCATGCCAAATAACATCAAAATCCCACCATGCACAAGGAAGAAATGCTGCAGACAAACTCCAATTTGACCTTTGATCTCCAACTGTGACCTTGACCTTTGAGATAGGAAAGTAGGGTTTGCGCATGACACTCCTTCTCAATGAAGTAAACATTCATGCCAAATATCAACAAGATTGGTCCATGCATGTCAAAGGTATGGTCTGGACAAACTTCAATTTGACCTTTAACCTCCAACTGTGACCTTGACCTTTGAGATAGGAACATGGGGTTTACGCATGACACTCCTTCTCATTGAGGTAAACATTCATGCAAAATATAAACAAGATTGGTCCATGCATGTCAAAGTTATGGTCTGGACAAAACCGTACAAACGGACACACACCGACCCGCCAAAAGTGGCGACTGAGTGCAGCTCAATGCAAGTGGGCTCGACAACAAATGGTATTGCCCAAATAGAACGATAGATCTGTCCACTTCATAAATTTAGCAGGGTAAGGGTTAAATGTGAAAACTGACTGTATAAATAGGTAATGTATACATAATCAAATACGATTGTACAGTCACTAATATTAGTCACTCTTTATAAAACTGGTTAAATCAAGGAAGCATAGAACTGCCCAAGAAGATATGTGTACCGAATATAACTGAAAAATACCTGCAGTATGCATAATAATTATATTTATATACAAAGCAGCTTAAATTTTTTATAAACTGAATTCCAACTTTGTTCTAAAACATTCATTTTCCTCTATATGATAAAGTAAACAGAACAATTAACACATCACTGTCTTGATAAAAGTAAATGAGCACGTATGTGCAGTGAAATCCCACTCACAAGCCCATTAATGGCTCAAGCATTTGTGTAGTCCCCAGTTGTTTGCCTTAATATGATCTCCACTTTTTGATTGCTAAAAAACCTTATATATCTCAAGAATTGTGCTCATTTCCTTGGGACCTGGTGCAATTGTTATTTTACTGTACCTCGGTTGAAGCAAGTATTCTGTTAGGCCTGTCTATTCCTCGACAACACATCAATCTCTTTGTCTCCGATTCCACAGGAGCAAAGAACTGGTAAAACTGTACAAAAATAAAATATGACTTCAGAAAATATTCTCAATTTACAATTTTGGGTTCTACATAAAGAGTGGCATATGAAAAAAGTGAGCAAAAGAATCACACGCTCACTGTGTAATCCTGAATCACGTATGGTTTCCGCAGACAAAACATTGATGTTGAAGAGGCCACCTTTACTAACAACTGTTTATTATTAGTTTATCTGTGTTTTGTGTTTTTTGCTAGAGCTGCTTTTAATTTTATTAGCATTTCAACTATGTAATGGCGGGCATTTAACCAAACCATTACTCCCGAACTATGTACCTGCGTGATCTGTTCCTTTCAAGTAGCTGCCAATTTTTCCTCATGAATCAAGGACGGAGGACAAATGATTTCACCAAGATGCCTGCTGTCAAATTTGCATGGCCTAACTCACAACCCAATTATTATGTATACATTCAAAATAAAATGTCTTCTATTCTAAAGAAAACTTGTGGTCAGTTTTATCATACTTACTTGATTACAGTTGTAAATCATGACATCTTTCTCAGTGCGGAAATAGAATTCTGTATCACTCAGCAACGACATGCAAAAGATCTTTTCTCCAATGTCGAGCCTCATGAACTGCAAATATTTAAACGTCAAAATACAGGTGTCAATCAAAAGTAGACTGTTTTTTGTTTTTTTTTTGGGGGGGGGGGGGGGGGGGGGGGGGGGGGAACCTATGTTGTCTCATATCTTTTATCCTGATAAGACAATGATTTTCTTTTTAAAATAGAATGTGGAAGTGAATAAAAACATTTACAAAGAAGGTATTCTCAAAAGTATGGATTGGAAGCTTTTGATTTAATTTACCTACCTGTTACAACTGTGTTATCTAAAAACAAGCCTTTCTTAGAAAGGCAACAGTGGCTTATAAAAATTAACAAACTTCCACACATCAATGACTACACTTCCCTTACAGAAGAAAAAGGCCTGCTGCGTACTCTTGCTGTGTACATACAGCGTATATGATGCGTACATGATGTGTACTGAAATCAAGGGCTTTAAATAGTACGCAGGATATACACCGCACATACACTTTTGACATGCAAATAAGCTCTGCCGCGTACTACTTGCTGCGTACATGCTGTGGACTACTTAGTTCACAGGATGTACGCTGGAGGAATTCAGTATGCGGGAAATAGTACGCAGCATGTACGCGGCACATACACTTTTCACATGCAAATGAGCCTGCGGTGTACTACCCCCGCAGCGTACATTCTGTGAACTCCTGCGGTGTACATGCTGTGTACTCCTGGCCCGAGTCCTGTGGCGTACATGCTGTGTACTCCTGCTGCATACATGCTGTGTACTCTTGTGGCGAAACTGCTGTGATAATGTAAATTCCTTACCCCACCAACTTTCGTATGCAAATGCTGATCATTTGGACAGAAAAAAACAGAAAAAAGATAAGTGACATGCATCAATAAGTATTTACCCTTACCAAGATTATGTAGATTGATGTTATCAAATAAATTAGTATGCTTTTCTTCATCCACTTTTCAATGAAATAGTCAATTTTTGTAGCATGCAATTTGGTAAACATTTGAAGAAAATGGCGTAACTGCATCAAGGGGAAACAACTTTAATGCAACTAAATATAAGTGAAGTGTTATGATTTATTATAGACGATGTGTGCGTAGTATGACGATGTATTTATTTTGATTAAAATCCATCTGAGAACAATCTAGGACTGGAATTATATAAGCCTTTATACACTTTTACGTCCGTAAAAAGTAGCGCACCAAAAAATTTTGGATTGATTTTTTCCAATGGGGCGAGCGCAATTAGCCAAAAATGTTCTGAAAATATACGAGCGGCAAATCCGATGAACAACTTTTTAATTTGGTGAGGCCTTAATGAGTTAACATAATGAGCCTTTATAAAACATGATAGAATGGTGTTTTGCTTAAGAGTATTCAAATAACAGTGAGAGCTATTAATTCTTCTTATTCGGGCGCTGTTGAGGCATTATCTTATTTCATGTATTACAAAATGTAATGCAACGAAGTTCAAATAAGGCTTTTCAATTATCCAAGTTAGAAAGCTCCAGGATTAATTCAAAATGAAAAAGAATATATTTTTACACTGCATGCAAGGTGCAGCTCAGAAATCACTAAGATGTAAGCTTCACAAATGAACATTTGGCAAATTTTCATTGTTCAGAATACCGGTAATCTGAACTATTCTATGCTATTAAGATAAAAGTTACTCGGAAATCAAGTTCTTGCTTACAAAAAAAAAAAAAAATGTACAAATCCTTCCTGCATGAAGTGTACTTCAGACTTTTACTTAAAAAAATTCAAAGTATAAACACCAAAAGAAAATGAACAAGTCCCTCCCGTGTATATGAAGTTTACTTCAGACTTTAACTTATAAAAAAAAAACTAAGTATAAATGCCAAAAGAAATTGTACAAGTCTTTCCCGCGTATATGAAGTGTACTGCACAAATTTCAAAGTATTTGCGGTGTACATGCAGTGTACTATTTTCTTGTAAAAGTCCCTCCTGCGTACATGCAGTGTACTCCTTAAATTTTCAGAGTCTGTGCTGCGTACTTGAAGTGTACTAGTGACCTCCTGCGTACATGCTGTGTACTCATGGAAATAGTACGCGGCATGCGGTGTATGTAAAATGTACTCCTCTGGCGTACTACTGTGTTCGCGGCATATACACAGCAAATACGCAGCATGTACGCCACAGAGGCTTGCTTCTGTAAGGGTTCATACAAATCGCTGTGAAGCTCTCTCAAAATCCAACTAGAGGTGCTTTTGAGAAAAGCGTATGCCTCCCACGACTGCCTAATCATCTGAATAGTAAGTCTGTATTTATATACTGTTTGCAGCCTATTGGTATCTGTTGGAGTTGGAGTTGGAGTAGGAGTAACCGGTCTACAACTCTGTATCGGTAATTATGTTCCAAGGGCCATAATTCCAAAGTGCCTGGGCCAGTTTGGCTAGTTTTCGAATCTGGCCAAGGACTTATTGGTAAACACATTTTGTTGAAGTTTGGTGAACATCGGATGAGAAATGTTTGACTTAGAGTGCGGACAAGCTTTGTGGCAGACAGACAAACACACAGACAGGAGTAAATCAATGTCTCCCACACCATTGTGTGGTGGGAGATATAACTAATGGTTAAATAGGACAGGACACATGGACATGATTTCATAATCTCAGTATCAAACTGCAATGACTCCATATAAATTAATATCTGTATATTCATGATTTTCATTTACATGATCGGTGTAATCTTGAAACAATATCTAAATTGTGAGAATCTTGTTTCAATCATGCTGTTCCACATGCTTGTTTATACTTTCCCCAACTCTTACCATGCTGACACGACTGACTGCGTTTGTGACCAGTGTAGATCATGATCAGTCTGCCCATTTGTGCAGTCTGATCATGATCTGCACTGTTGGCTATCCAGTCAGTCTCCTTTTGGTAAGCACCCCTTTTAACAGTTAATGGTACTGTCCAAATTGGAAGATGGAAAAGTTCATTATATAAATTTAGCATAGTAAGGGTTAAAATTGGAAAAGATAGTTGGGATATACCAATATTACATACAAGCTGCATGCTGTCTAGTCTCCATATTCTAACTGTACCATCATGAGAGGAGGAGAAAAGCAAAGCCTCTGTCTGGTGTGGCTCCAGATCTGAAAATATATAAAAACTGTATCTGTTTTATGTGGCATTAAAAATGTGAATCTTGTCTTGTGTGGCCCCAGATATGAAAAAATGTAAGAAAAGTATCTGTTTTATGTAGCATTAACAAATTGAATCTTGTCTTGTGTGGCCCCAGATATGAAAATGCATGAACAATGAATTTGTTTTATGTGACAATGAATCATGTCTTGTTAGGCTCCAGATCTTAAAATATATAAACAAAGCATCTGTCTTGTGCGGCTTTAGATCTGAACATATTAAAACCAATGAAATTGAAATATCATTATGATACGTGAAAGAAATTTTTAATTTCCAGTTATCAAATACCTGCAAAAAATATAGAAATGTTTACCTGAAACTAGTCCATGATGACCAATGAAAACATGTATTAGTAGTAGATTGAAGACTGTACCATTAAACACCTGAAATCAAAATTAGACAAAAACATTTCTTTTTAAGGTAGTTCTGCACATTCGGATCTAAATTCTATCTACAATGTAGAATTTGATTAAACCATAATTTTTCAAAACTTCAGAATATACTTAGAAAATTCAGCAAACAAGAGGGTCATGATGACCCTGGATCGCTCACCTGAGTAATATGAGCTACATGTTTCAAATGTCAAACTGATGATAAAATATTAAGAAAGTCAGTAGGTCACATTCATGATCAATGAAATTCAGTTTTAAGACTTGTGTGCAAAACTGTGTATGTCATCAAAATTTCAAGGCTGTATCTTAAAAAACAAGAAAGTCGGTCAGTAGGTCAAGGTCACAGTCAAGTGACATCATAATACTTGGGGTCATCAGGTAATTATAATTAAACAGTCTTGGAAATAGGATCAGATGATTTTTTAAGTATTTTTCCTATATAACTCACATAATAACTAAGTGGCCCCAGGGTGGGGCCTCCTTTAACCCCAGGGGCATACTTTGAACAATTTTGGTAGAGGACTACTAGACAATGCAGCATACCAAATATCAAAAGCCTAGGTCGTATGGTTTCAGACCAATCTGACTAAAGTACTTGATCTTCTAAACGAAGATCTGAGAACGACCCATTCACATTCGTCTTCTGTATATTTTGGATTTCCAGTATTGCTATTTTTATTTTATCCAATCAGACGACTTGTTCGAATGTCAAAGAGTAAGAAAAATGTGCAGTCATTCTAGGGCTCGAACTCGGGACCCCTCGCTTACAAAGCAAGTGGCCTACCGACTGAGCTAGCCGGCTATCTGATACATTACGACATAAGAATTGTAAATATCAAAAGTCAAGGCTACAGGTAGATTTGCAAGTTGTAAGTTAGGCTCTGATTGGCTAGCGAAAGGGTCGTCAGAACGAGGCTATGAATAGGTCGTTCTCAGATCCTATGCGTAGCGTAATAGGAAATGTACTTCAGTCAGATTGGTTTCAGACAAGAAGACTTTTAAAGCTTTTTCCTATATAAGTCTATATAAAACTTGGGACCCCTAGGACAGGGCCTCTTTTCACCCAAGGGGTACAATTTGAACAATTTTGGTTGAGGACCATAAGACAATGCTACTAACCAAATATCAAAGGTCTAAGTGTTCTGGTTTCAGACAATATTTTTAAACTTTTTTTCCTACATAAGTCTATGTAAAACTTGGGACCCCCTGGGCGGGGCCATATTTGACCGTAGGGGGATAATTTGAATAATCTTGGTAGAGGACCACTAGATGATGCTACATACCAAATATCAAGCCCTAGGCCATGTGGTTTTGTACAAGATTTTCAAAGTTTTCCCTATATAAGTCTATATAAACCATGTGACCTGCGGGGCAGAGCCATATTTGACCCTAGGGGGATAATTTGAACAATCTTGGTAGAGGACCACTAGATGATGCTACATACCAAATATCAAAGCCCTAGGCCATGTGGTTTTGTACAAGAAGATTTTCAAAGTTTTCCCTATATAAGTCTATATAAACCATGTGACCCCCGGGGCGGGGCCATATTAGACCCTAGGGGGATAATTTGAACAATTTTGGTAGAGGACCACTAGATGATGCTACACACCAGATATCAAAGCCCTATGCCCTGTGGTTTTAGACAAGAAGATTTTTAAAGGTTTTCCTTTCGGTTGCCATGGCAACCAGAGTTCTGGATGGAATTCAATTCTTTGAAAAATTTTGAAAGGGGGCCATTCAAAGATCATTCCTGTGAAGTTTGGTGTAATTCTGCCCAGTGGTTTTCAAAAAGAAATTTTTTTTAGAAATTGTTGACGGACAACGCATGACGGACATCAAGCGGTCACAATTTTAGTTCACCTTGTCACTTCGTGACAGGTGAGCTAATAAAAAAGATAGGGTCGTGTGCTTTATTTTTTGCTTGACTGATCTGAAAAGTTTGAAAAGCAGAACTGACGCAATTAAGTCTATGGGAAAATCAAAATTTTTGTAACATTTTCGCAAATAGAAATTTTTCTACAACGCAGTTTCTAATTTAAATTCTCACGGTCGTGAATAAAGATATGGCCTACAATATGGTGAAATAAAATGTATATGTCCGTGTGCTTGTTTTTGAAATATTAGCCTATGATTAAAATGACCTGCACATTTCAAGCTGGTTTTAAGACATTATTTTCAATTCTTTACCTGTCAGATGTTTTAATATCATATATTTTTAACTTTAATAGAAAGATAGTAATGTTGTCATTTTTATATATATATATAAAAAAAAAGAGTTTCATTTTCGTATGCCAAATCCAGGCTTAATTCTATGTTGTCCAGATAAACGATGTTACGGCATCACTTCAGGTTTATCAAACGTGCAGAACCACCATAATAACAATAACTGCTGGCAGAAAGCCTCTACTACCGTGTTCACACTAGCAGAACCGTTTTATTTTTATTAGGCACTAATTGGCTATAATTGGTATTTGACATTCAAAACCCATCAAAATATAATCTAGTTTGCGTCCACACTAGGCAAAGAAATGTGGTTTAAATATATACATGCAATGTTGGAAGTTAACAAATATCTTGCAATAAGCAAAAAAGGTTACAAAGAATTGAGGCTAACAGAAACAAGAAGGGGTCATCAATATTTTAACTACTGTGTTCATCTAAGAATTTCTGTTCATTCCATCTATTGTCCATTTTGAGCATCAGCATGACTCCATATCGCAATTTAATGTTTTTGTTTCAACAACAGTCCAATTACTTTTGCCAGCCATAGCATCAATTGTTTGATACAAAAGAGAAACACATAGTATTCTTCCTCCAAAAGGTAAGATCTGTGGATTTGGAATTGTAAAACCAGTTATAACCCACATTTGCGTTCACATTTCTAAAATAATGTAGCATTACTTTTTAATGTAGTATTAAAACCACCTCCCGAGGTAGTTTTAATGCTACATTACAGAAACCACTTGACCTTTACAAAATTCACGTTTTACACCACATATAGTGTGGACACAAACTAGTTTAAAAAATAAACCCAAGTTAATGTAGGATTAAAAACGTAGTCTGAACACGGTATACTTGATACATTTACAAGCAGGAAAGAAAGAGTGTAACATGTTTAATGCATAGGTTGCTCATTCCCCGATGGTAGTGGGTTCAAACCCAACCAGGGTCATGGTCTCACAACTTCTAACAACCCAAGTACTGGTTTTTCGAGGACACACCTTTATATTTCAATTCAAAACAATTATCCATCTGCATCAGAAAATTGTAAATAAAAAACAGAGCTGAATACAGTAAAATCAGATTTATTCAAGATGCTAAAAGTTTTCAATATTCACAAATGAAAGTGGTTTGCAAGGTAGAATGTTCTTGATTTAGTGGCATCTTGTGAAACATTGGGCTATTCATATAATGATGTGTCAGGGGATGTAGTGAAAATAAATCCCTCTTGAAACTTTCAGATTTTACACACTTATGCATCACTATATTTACATCACTGACCCAAATATTGCTGCAGATCAAGAAGCTGTCCATAGAATAAACAACCTAATTAACAATTCAAACAATGATAAGACTGTCTTATTTTACTTCCAGTGTTAAAATTCTAGGTGTAAAATTATGTTCAGCAATTTGTGGTAAAGTTTTAAGAATTACTGTTACAGTAACAACACTTTATTTTTATTAGGAACTTTTTATGACAACATTACAGAACAGATTTTTGAAATACTGCAGTCTCCCAAAAACAGACTTAAATTGACATCAATAATCAAAAGTTGCAACCCTTTAACTAGACATGTCTACTTGAAATACAAACCCTGATCTTGCCATCAGATCCACCAGTAATCAGAAAATCATTCTGTGGGTAGTAACAACAGCTGAAATAATAAGTAAAAGCTCTACTTAAAAAATAAATCTGCATATAGTTTTTTTTTGTTTCATTGTAAGTTTGATATATCTTTCACCAATTGCACATTTACACTTCTTGGTAATCAAGTTTCAGTGGAATCTGTTTATAAATGTACAAGTAGTTCACTCAACAAATTAGGAAGGGGGCCTTTGGGCAACAACCTTTGTCCATCTCAGAAACAAGAGCTGTCACTATTAGTGGCAAATGCCCGCGAGCATTTATGCCAAGTAATTTTAAAATCCCTTCATCGCTGGCAGAGATATGGACCGAACAAAAAACAGACCATGTTAATCTTTAACCTCTAAATGTGACTTTGACCTTCGGGGTCTAGATCTTGTGCATGACACGTCGTCTCAAGGGGAACTTTTATGGATGGCAGACTTACAGCCCGGACAAGAATTTACATAGATGCACAAACAGATGTACAATGTGATTTAATACGCCCACCTTCAGGGGCATAAAAATTGTCACACCCATCTACACTTCATCAATCATGTACTGTAAAATCATTTAATTTCGTGGGCATGAAATTTCGTGGTTTTAGTCAAAACTATAATTTTGTGGGGATATGAATTCGTGGATTTCAACTTTTGAACATAAAATGAATGGGAATTTTACTTATTCGTTGATATTAAATTTCGTGGATTAACTCAACCACGAAATCCACGAAAATTAGTCCCCCACGAATATTAATGATTTCACAGTATGTTATGTGTATGGTAAGCATTTGAATCCCTTTAAAACTGTAGATATAGTTTACTTCACAATGCACAATGGTATAATCACAGAAAAAGCACTGAAAAAAGTACCTTTTGTTTATGTGGCCAGCAAGCAGCCAATCACCTTATCATGAGATCTATGAAAGAGTTTATCAGTCAAAATTTACCGTAAGACTTAAGACAGAGTTTATCAGTAAAGCTTACCATAAGACCTATGACAGAGTTCATAATTAAAGGTTACCGAGACCTACGACAGAGTAAACCAGTGAAAGCTTACAATCAGACCTATGACAAGAGTTAATCAGTAAAAGCTACCATGAGTTTTATGACAGAGTTAATCAGTAAAAACTTACAATGATTGAGACCTATGGCAGAGATAATCAGTGAAAACTTACCATGAAACCTATGACAGTGTTTATCAGTGAAAGCTTACCATGAGACATATGACAGTGTTGTTTATCAGTAAAGTTTACAATGAGACCTATGACAAGTGTTTATCAGTAAAACTTACTAAGAGACCTATGGAAGTGTTTATCAGTAAAAACTTACTACAAGACCTATGACAGTGTTTATCATTCTTACACGACCAGCAAATACCCTACATAAATGTACAGCAAAATCTATCTCAGGTTATTCTGCAATAAACCACTTGCATGCAGTGATGTCATCCGATCCAGGTGTGTAGCACGGTCGTAAAAAGTAGTTACCATTTTTTTTAACACTGTTGACACTAGTATGTCATGTTAGAATCGAAATAACAAGTTCAAAAGTGTGATTTATCATAGAATAACTCGAGTTTTTCGTTCTTATGCGAAACAATATATCACTCAGGCCTACGGCCTTCGTCATATCTTCTTACGCATAAGAACTCAAAACACAGGTTATTCTACGATAAACCACATTTAGGAACTTATTATCTTTTAAGTAAAAACATACTATGAGACCTATGGCAGTGTTTATCAGTGAAAGCTTACCATGAGACGTATGAGAGTGTTTATCAGAAAAAAATTACTATGAGACCTATGGATGTGTTTATCAGTAAAAGCTTACCATGAGACCTATGAAATTGTTTATCAGAGAAACTTACCATGTAAGTGGTCCATCATGTTTGTTAGGAATTCTATGCATCTGTTTTCTACTCTACAATTATACAAGAAAATGAAATTTTATGTGAGACTAATAATACAGCTTTCTGATGAACAACTATGAGACATTTTGGTATCCTATAATTTTCAACAATTTTACACACACAAATGCTGTATTATTCTGGTTCATATAAAATTTCCCACTATACATATTTTTAAATTAACCCTTACCATGCTGGATTGGTTTTGCCCTTGAGACCAGTGTAGAACATGATCAGACTGCACATCCATGCAGTCTGATCATGATCTGCACTGTTCACTATTCAGTCAGTATCTTTTGGGTAAGCACCACTTTAAACAGTTAATGGTACTGTCCAAATTGGAAGATGGTCAAGTTCATTTTAGAAATTCAGCAGGGTATGGGTTAAAATCTATTATTTCTTGTCTTTTTTGTTGCATTTTACTATTTGTGACAAAGTAAATCAACCAATGACTTCAAAAAAGATACTGTTAAATCATTTAATTTAGTGGGCATGAAATTTCGTGGTTTTGGTCAAAACGGCAATTTCATGGGTATATGAATTTGTGGATTTCAACTTTTGAACATATTATAATGAATGGGAATTTCACTTGTTTGTTGGGATTAAATTTCGTGGATTGACTCAACCACAAAATCCACGAAAACTAGTCCCCCACAAATATTTATGATTTTACAGTATAATAAAGAACAGTAGCCAGATTTACTGTGATCTTGACCACTATTCAAGGGCATATTACGTATAAAACTAAGAAAAGATCAACAAAGTTTCAACTTTTTACAGTTTATGGTTTATGCAGAATGTGACTACTAATGTTGTCTGTATTTTTCCAGCAAAAGTTGTCACATAATACTAAAACTACAGTGTAGTTCCATTATATAACTACCTTTCTACAGTTCATTCTTGTCCAATTTTCAATGCAGATACCCCTAAAAATAAGATCCAATGGACTGTAGTCAAAAAAGATTTCTTTGAAAATCCTACTCGTGACTGAGAGTTGTCATGACAGTAAAGTATTCAAGTTATGTATCTTTAGAAATCTCCTTGGAAGATAAAGGAAATGAATACATTGTATTTTGTTGAATTTGAAAAACTTACCTTAAAATGGACAACACAAAGGCCATTTCCATGCTGTGCTATCAAGTGGTCATTCTCTTTCACAATTTTTATATCTCTGATCCACTAAAATACAAATTAATGACAAAATCACCACAGTACAATAGTTACCTCCCTCTAATTATGACAGATACACAGGAACATAACATCAAACATTGGCCATAATAACGATCTTACAGCCTGTCTGTTAACTCTTACCATGCTGGACATGATTTATTCTGCCTTTGCATCAAGTGCACATCATGATCAGCCTGCACATCCATGCAGTCTCATCAAGATCTGCACTGTTTGCTATTCAGTCAGTATTTTTTTGGTAATAACCCCTTTTAACAGTTAATGGTACTGTCCAAATTGAAAGATGGACAAGTTCACTATAGAAATTTTAAATTTAGGAGGGTAATGATTAAAGCAGGGGAATGAAAAACCGAGTGCTAGCTAGGTTAATGTTACCTATGATCTGTGAAACATTGAGGAAACAGCTATGTTACTAAGGTAGACATTATCATTTTTCCAGCCCACTTTTTAAATATCATTTTTTTACATGTCAATAACTTTTCAAAGTTTATTGGTAATCTTCATTACTATGCCAGACTCTGTAAGACAATATTGTTAGACATGCCAACTATCTCGACAATCGTCCACAAAATGTTTTGGAACTTTTCCCTTAGTTAGTCCCTTAGGGAAAATTTTTCCTTAGGAGCTTTATGAATATGGGCCCAGGTCTTCCCTTAAGATTAAAACACACATTTTTATCTTTTAATTAAATGTATTCAGAAGACCCAAGATTTTTTTCTAAAAATACCTACATCATTTCTAGAGAGATCTGTGAAGAATTTTCTGCCTGGTACCACTGATGCTGCATGCTAAAAAAAGAAAAAAGACAAAGTCAAACATGAAGAAATTTTTATTATAAATGAAGCACTAATTTGCATAAAATTCAAGATTCTGCCAATTAAAAAATATAAAGACAGAGCACAAAACGCAGTTATGGTCATGTATTTTGTGTAAGTCAAACTATAGGCTACAAACCTCCGCCCCTAAAACCTTCCATTCCTCAATACATCCAATTCCTCCTGCATACACCTCATCATCCTCTTTGTTGTATACCAAACTGAAAACATTAAAATATACATGTGAAACTTGTGCATTGTATATGAAACTGAAAACATAAATAGACATGTGGAACTTGTGCATTGTACATGAAACTGAAAACATAAATGTACATGTGGAACTTGTGCATTGTATATGAAACTGAAAACATAAATGTACATGTGGAACTTGTGCATTGTATATGAAACTGAAAACATAAATGTACATGTGGAACTTGTGCATTGTATATGAAACTGAAAACATTAATGTACATGTGAGACTTGTGCATTGTATATGAAACTGAAAACATTAATGTACATGTGAGACTTGTGCATTGTATATGAAACTGAAAACATTAATGTACATGTGGAACTTGTGCATTGCATATGAAACTGAAAACATTAATGTACATGTGAGACTTGTGCATTGTATATCCAACTGAAAACATTAATGTACATGTGAACTTGTGCATTGTATATCCAACTGAAATCATTAATGTACATGTGAGACTTGTGCATTGTATATCCAACTGAAACCATTAATGTACATGTGAGACTTGTGCATTGTATATCCAACTGAAATAATTAATGTACATGTGAAACTTGTGCATTGTACATGAAACTGAAATAATTAATGTACATGTGAGACTTGTGCATTGTATATGAAACTGAAACCATTAATATACATGTGAAACTTGTGCATTGTCTATGAAACTGAAAACATAAATATACATGTGAAACTTGTGCATTGTCTATGAAACTGAAAACATAAATATACATGTGAAACTTGTGCATTGTATATCAAACTGCAAACATTAAAATTAATGTACATGTTAAGATCTCTTACTTTGGCTGAAATTTAATTAGGAGGATAAAGAATTTACTGGCAGTCTTTATTTGCAGATGTTTTTTATTTGTTTATTATGTAACTTTATTTATAGTCGCCACCAGTATCATATGTCATATGGGCTACTTCTCCAGATGATTGTTAAGTAATTCTAGTTTAGAGAGGGGGCAAGATACAGAAGACACTCCTATTCCAAGAGCTTCACCCGTTTATTAGCATGTGCCCTTACACTGGACTCTTTATCCACATGCTGGACCAGAGGCTGAGACTCATGACCCTTGGTTCCATGGTCAGGTACTGGACCAGTGTTTTCACTCATTCAGACATGATTTTGCAACCTAGCCAAAAAAGCTGAAAATTACGGCCGGGGGTCTGGGGGTAAAGCTCTTGGGTAAATGGTGAAAAATCCTGCATTCTAGGCTTCTGGCACCTAATTTCAATTTCAAAACTCATGTTTTTTAAGTGGTTCTTTTTGTTATTTCATAAAAATTCATTCATATTTATAAGAAATATAATAATAATTAATTAAATAATTATTCCTTTAATACTTTGCAATTTTTGATTTATCTCCCTTTAATGGGTATTTTTCACTACTTAGATGTTTATAAAGAATCAATATTTAGTTCTTTATTTTTGACCTTTGTATTTCAAACTTAATATAAGGTCATTTATCAAAAGTAGAGTTGTGCTTTTTTATTTTATGACTTTTAAAAAGCTTTTTAAATTGCACTGAAATGAACTCGATTGAAATGAACACGACGATCGCGCAAATTATTTGTGAACCGTTCGACTTTTAAAAACATTTCTGATATTTTCGTTCCGCGAATCGGCTTGTTATTAGATAAATTTATACGCAAATCGGATTGTTGTAGATATTAATTCCGGAATAGAAAGGCTTTTCTTTGGAAAGGAAAATTCCCAATGACCGACGCTAACGGTAATATCTGAGATGTTCCGATTGCAGCGTTTTAGAACGCATATACATTCAGATCTATTAATCCATGGGCGGTGGAAATTATCGCTGATAACAACGACTTGCAATTGGGGAATTTTTTAGTGTAGTTGGTGATAAAAGTATATTATTATGCCTGGGGAATGGGGCCGAATTTCGGCCCCAAAATCGGCGTAAAAAAGGGCTGCTGCGTAAAAAAGGGCTGCTTAGTTTAGAAGCAGAAGCTGTGCGATTCTAAATGCCGAAATGTGGTGAAAGTACCGAAACGGATTCGAAAAAATTGGACTTTTCAGTGATCATAAAAAATCGGAAACGACCATAAAAAATCGGTCTTTGAGGGAGTGAGAAGCGGATTTCCGCTTTAAAGCGGAAAAAAATCATGTCTGCTCATTAAATAGTCTTATTTTAAAGCCTGCTTCTAACTCTCTACAGGATTGACCAACCCATTTGTTCTTCATGAAATTTTGAAAATGTTATAAATGCAAATATAAGAAAATCATTTAGAACTAGGTAATCAAAGAATATTTTATGGATATGATAACCTTCAAGAGGGTTTTGTTTCTGCTAATATCTGTCAAACAGAGCAACTAGTGATGTCAAATTGCAAAAAAAATGTAATGTGATGTGAAAATACTTAACAAGTTTTGCTCTGTTTCTAATAAAAGTGCTTTCCAACATCAGGACTCAGTTGTTCAAAACTTTATCAGGCAATTAAGCTAATGGTTGATTAACTTTTAGGGTTATTCTTCAACATTTCAGAAGACTTAGAAAAACAAAATTATGAGTTAACAATTATGAACACTTAAAATTCTTCACAATAAAAGCAAAACATCATACTAGTGTTTCCCACCAAGAATAGTACAAATGTATTTTGAATCAAAAATTTAATCATTCATTAGTTTAACACCTGGTTAAAGTTTCAAACAAAAGAAACAGCAAAGACTTACCACAGGATTGTTGACAAGCACTGAATGCAGGCGATCTCAACGAAGTTACTGCGAGCATCCGTAAAAACACGCAATGTCAAGTCGGAACAGAACACAAGGTATGCCCTGTGTTTGGAGACGTATGTCATGCATGTGATTTCACAGTCTGTCTCAAACCTGGAATACACAAAGTGAGCCACGCCATGAAAAAACCAACATAGTGCATTTGCGACCAGCATGGATCAGACCAGCCTGCGCATGCAAGCAGTCTGGTCAGGAGCCATGCTGTTCGCTTCAAAGCCTATTGTAATTAGAGAACTGTTAGCAAATAGCATGGATCCTGACCAGACTGTGCAGATATTGGTCTGTCATCATTTATTGACATACTGATGTATCAATGATACAGTCATGTTGATGAAATATCAATACTGGATTTTGGAATACTGACACAAACAGGGCAAAACTGCTATTTTATTTTGAAATAATCTGAACTGACCTGAATGTTAGCAATATATATCGGTCCTAATTGTCAGCTGATATATGATACAAAACTGAAAATATCAATATACATGTACAATGCAGTTTCATATACAATGCACTAGTTTTATATGTATATTTATATTTCTGTAAATGTAAGCCTTACCAGTAGATTATTTTACTGAATTTAGAAAACAAAATATCAGAAAAATATCAACAGTAAGAACTTGCTACAAAGTTTATGCATTTTTGTTGTTCTTATGACAAAGTTTCACACATAACAAATGAATCCGGGGCCAGGTGACACAAAACCTCCTGTTATTAAAGCTATTATGCTAATTCTATTGAAAAAGATGTAACACAACAGTGCTTTTTTTCTGGCCAACTTTGGGCCGAAATTGGGTCCCAATTCCAATGGCAAATAGTATCTTTTTTTCCCAATTTCAAAGCTAAAATTCCCAAATTTAGATTTATTGTCTTTTTTTCAACTTTTTCAAACAAGACTTAAACCTGAAACATTTGAAACACAAGACAGTTTGCTAACTTATAAAAAATATGACCTTTAACAATTCCCAATTTAGGCATTTTACGACACATTTTTCCCAATTGTAAAGGCTCCGGCCCCTCTCCCAAATTAGTGGGGAAAAACTCTGCACAAAACAGTATTAAGCATTTCATTTACAGTTACCTCTCTTACCTTATCATGTAACACACAAAAGTAGTAGGTAAGGAGGTAAGGTATTGAGAGTTATTGGCAAACTGCTTCTTAATGGTGCGTTCTTCATGATTCCCCAAAAAATCAGTAAGAACCCGGTTCTTATTTCGTAATTTTTAACTGACAGGTTTAATTGGGAAGGTCATGATAAGACCACAATCAAGGGATAAAGGCAATTTATTTATCAGACTCATTTATTGTGGTGTACTTTACAGGAATGCAGTGACATACTGATATTATGAAGTGTGAAAATATTTAATTAAACATTTAATTCTTTGCTCAACATAATCCTTTGAAACAAACTGAAAACGGTCCACCATTTTGCTAGACATTCACATCTGTTTTGGCTCCAAATTACAGACAAAATAATTCACACTCAGCTTACACCTCTGAAGACACAAATTTGTTTGACAACAGCAATTTCATGGTTAATTAGGAAGGTCAGATTTCTTCACCCCCACATATTTGCCAATAAGTAGGTAAGACGTTCTGATAACCGGGCTTTGCCCGGTTATCAGAACCTCTTACCTATACATACTGCCGAAATATACAATAAAAAAAAAAAAAATTAGTTTTCTTCTGTGGTTATGATTATTATTCTAAATCACAAAAGTAGTAAGTTTATCAGTTAAAGTTATCACTTACCCTTTATTTTTACATGCACCGTCTTTATCCCTTGATTCCACAAGCCATACACGGACACCTTGAACTGCCCCTTTATTATAGTGACATGTGAATATTTCTCCAAGTTTCGACGAAGTATGGTCCATACATCTAAGGGCACTAGGGTGTCGCAATGTGTACAAAAGCTGAAAAACAGGTCAGTTTATGAAACTTCGTGCATACAAATAAAATTTAAAGAGATTCATTGACTGGCCTTTACTACCTGTAAAATTTAAATATTCTTTTGAAACTTTTACAAATTTCAGTTTGTCATGCAAAATTTCTGACATATTTTTATGCTATTTTTTAGACTTAGCAAGTATCCATAGTAATTCAAAATTAACATTTGAAAGGACCACTTTTTTCTCAAATTCATATCAATTTCCGTGTACAGGTATACAAAATGTCTAAACATTTTTCAATCCAAGAATATGTTGCTTCAAAGCCGACTTACTGCTTATTACATTCTAATCATTATCAACCTGCCTGCATAGCTCAGTAGGGAGAGCACAGATCTACAGATCGCGGGGCTGTGAGTTCAATCCCTGGGTGGGTGTATGTTCTCCATGACAAATTGATAAAAGACATTTGTCTCGAGATCATTCGTCCTTTACCTCTGATTCTTGTGGAGAAGTTGGCAGTTACTTGCTGAGAACAGGTTTGTGACTGGTACATAACCCAGGAACACTGGTAAGCTTAACTGCCCGCCGTTAAATTTAAGCAAACAAAATTAATCCTTATCTATCAATTTCCACTCATTATGAATATAAAATCTCAATTCTTTTTAATATTCAACATGTTCATTAAATTAGCATTATTTTGCTTTTTAAATTCTACCATTAACTGACCTGTGGACCAATGTCTAGTGTCATGCCATGATCAAATTTTTCAGCCGATTTCAACTTGTCCTCAATCTCATCGTTCAAAACTTTCCAACTCTTCAGTTTATCCCACCGTGCTGTAGAGAATAAGTATAACCTGGTTAAATTGGCAGGCTGAAATTCTAATAATTATGCATATTGAGTAAAAGTATGAAAGCCCTATATCAAATGTCTACTTTAATTGTAAAAGAAAAAAAGAGTGTTAACACATGTATCTACTATTTAAAAAAAGACTGGTTCAAATATCCAGATTTCTAGTCTGTAACGATAACAAAGATGAGGTCAATCAGTCTATCATTTGTAATACTAGGCGAAGTCATATAATTATATGGCTTATTTACATAGATAATGTACTTTGACTTGTAGTTGTATTTTAAATAAATGCATGAAAAAACAAAGTATAATCATTCATATATCTCTGGGATTTCAAATTATAACATAGACTAATAGACTGAATGGCGAACAGTGCAGACCATGATCTACACTGGTCGCAAAGACAGAATCGTGTCAAGCATGGTTTGGGTTCAAACTAATATTTTGATATATATCTGATAGCATACTGTTCAAAAAGGTGTTTTTTAAAGAATGAAACAAATAATAACTTATCTTTACCTATCTTGCTCAGCTGGGTCATTCTGACTGAAGAAAATACCTGTAATTTAACAAAAGAACTAATTTATATACATATATATGAATATCTCAGTTTGAAAAACAATCACTTTTTAAAGTTCTTTTCTCATTATTCCAAGTCCCTTAACTGGTATTTTAGTGCTTCTCAGTAATAGATTTTAGTTCCAAAAAAGGTTTTCCTATATTTTGATACATCAACATTTATACTAAAAGAAATCTACATGAAGAAAAATTCTAAGGATTGTAACATTGTCAATGAACAATCCTGGCTTTCGCATGATGACCATCACCCCCTGAATGCTTTGATACATCAACATATAAACTAAAAAGAAATCCCCATGAAGAAATATTCTAAGGATTGTAACATTGTCAATGAAGAATCAAGGCTTTTGCATGATGACCATCACCTCCTGAAACAGCCAGATGCTTTCTCATTGCGATCATTTTTACTAGCTCTCAAAATCTAAGGGTTTTTTTTTTGAAAACTTCTATTTAAAATTAGGAACAGATATTGATTGTGTTTGCAAACAAAAACTTTTTACAACAAGTGGTTACTTTTTCCTATCAGAAGGTAAATATATATAATATACTACGCCAGTGATTTTAGATAAAGAAATTAATTGTGCCAATTTTTTCTGATGTGCGTATTTCTATTTAAATGTGATTAATACTATAATTTTTTTTATTCCTTTTTAACTGTCTTTGTTTGTTTGTTTGTTTCGGGTTTAACGCCGTTTTTCCAACAGTATTTCAGCCATGTAACGGCGGGCAGTTAACCTAACCAGTGTTCCTGGATTCTGTACCAGTACAAACCTGTTCTCCGCAAGTAACTGCCAACTTCCCCACATGAATTATCAGAGGTGGAGGACTAATGATTTCAGACACAATGTCGTTTATCAAATAGTCACGGAGAACATACGCCCCGCCCGAGGATCGAACTCGCGACCCACCAGTCCGTAGACCAACACTCTTACCTACTGAGCTAAGCGGGCGGGCTTTTTTTTTTTTAACTGTCATATGGTTTCCCACAACATGCATAAAATAATAGGAACTAGAAACAGCTGCAAGTGCTTATTTTCCAGGAATGGTACAAAACTGACACACTGAAAATTTCAAGTGATTTGAATGCATATTGACGAAACTATCAGCATTTTACTCAATTTTTAAAAAAAATCCTTATTTTTTTCTGGTGGTGTTAGCAAATTTGCCATAAATTATTGATTATGCGTAATTGTAATATTTCTTGATGTATTTACTACAGAATATATCTTTTTATAATACAATGGTAATTTTAATGTTTTAAATTCAACAACTTATTTGTGAAGAAAAGTCAAATCTAAATCCACGGGAATACGAGAAACTCTTGGTCCATTTCTGCGGGTGAGGGACCTGGTAGCTGGTTATACATTGGATTGGTAGATATCAAAGCCAATACACTGAGACCTGAGTATCATATAGAAAAATGAAGTCCATACACTGTGACTGTACAATCATACATACATTGAAAAGGCTTGATGAAATGATTAAAAAATAGACTTTTCCTTAATTATATAATACATTCATGCATTCTTAAAGGTGTTTCAGGTAGCAGGAAAATGCATCTTTTAAAAAAAAAATCGACATCGGGAGGGGTCACCCCTCCCAGGTTGGGCCCCCCCAGCAAAAAAATCCTGGACACGGGCCTGAGGGTGGTATCAAATACAGTAACAAAATAATTAAATGGGATAATTTCAGTAACATTTATGACTCCATCTGAAAGACAAGTGAATTTTCCCCTTAGGCCCCCGAGAATATGAGAAAACAGGATATTTGACAACTTGCAGGCAAAAAACGAGAAACAGGAAAATGAAACTTTTGAGAGTAACGATATATAGATATAAACCATACGCGTCATAACTTACTAAATTATATAATTGGAAATTCTCGTTTTTGGTATAAGCATTTTGTTTTATCGATGATAACCTGTGTGCGGCTTTGTAATTTAAGTTTTACCGCCACTTCCGCATTTTTGGTCGCCATTAAGTGACGTAATTAGTGTGCCATGGAAACGCACCCGCAAATCTGAATAAATACCGTGCGAACACGTTCAAAATCGGACGGACGTTTGTTTGATACAGTATTATTTTAACCACACTCTTATCAGTTTGAAAAAAAAAATACCTATAAGAAAATTGAATTGTACTGTTTGCTGTGCAAGATAAAAATAAAAATAATAGGACGTTTTATGAAGCGTCGATTCTAATCCTCATCTGCGTCTTCATTCATACATATAGATCTGTTAATCTTTCTATGGTGCGCAACTTTAAAAGTCTTGGCAAAATCAAAAAACATTTTTCAATATGTCTTTTTAGTCATTGTTCGGGCGATATATCAGCTGACGTAAAACGTTACACGTTAGAATAAGGGTTCTGAAGATTATTTAAAATTAATCACATTTATGAAGATTCTCACAAGTTTTCCTTTACTAGCAAATATCTATAGGTCTTTCACCACATCCATTCCCAACCTTGGGTTCAGCCTGACAGATTGTTTGGTTTATCTTTGAAATTACAGTTCAATCCTTTCTTTCTTTTAAAATACAACTGAAACATTTCTACGTGTTTTCTAGATGATATAACACGACAACAGGGTTCTAAACGTATGAACAGTCATAAATTTGACATTAACAATTTCAGCGATCCTGCATATACTAGTAGTGTGGCTAAACATTTCAACAGTACTGATCACAATTTAGATGACTTCAGTTTTTTACCAATTGACATTGTTGATAATGATATGGATAGATTATTACGTTGTTGTTATAGTTTTATTTATACTCGCTGCCGGGAGTCCCATATGAGCGAGAATATTCGCGCCTTCACTGTCCATCATAGAGCGTCAGCGGGCTTCTTGTCATGCTGTCCCTCGTAGTCCTTGCGGCGTACCTATCTCAGCGTTCAGCGTGGAAGGTGACAATACAAAGCTGAGGTGGTAAACGATCCTTCTTAGGGCCACAGCCCACGCCCTTAGTTGTGACTCTACCGGCTGTCCTCAATATATTTATGATCACTTCCGGTAGAGCCGCATGCCTGCTCCGCGACGTGCACGCGGCGAGAGCTCAGGAGCAGAGAGATTATTACGGTTAAATACCGTGCACCCAACTGGAATAAACACCAAAATGAAACGTCCACTTCTGCCGTATAGAGACTGTATTTCCACGCTAGGCTTATATGATAAAAATATCAAACACCATGTGCAGTCACATATGGTGTAAGTGATTTCTTACATCAAGATAACATTTTCAACAGATAAAGAAATCTATTAATTGGTTCAATAGCTTTAAATATTAACGTTGCGTAATTACTCTACTGTTCTTATTTTACAAGTATGTTTTGCGACCGGGCTGCTGTTGTAACTGATTGTGGAATTGTCGATCACCGCTGTGATATCAATTAAGTTAATTATTTCTATTACATTATTATATACATTTGTAAAATACCACGCAGTTGTCTTAAAAATAAAAATATATCCATGCTTGGTGTATATTTCAGAACTAATTTTTGCGCGAAAACTAACAAAATTTGAACATTTGGTAGTCATATTAATTTTATTTTCAGTGCGGTCGGACATTGCTCACATATCATAGGGCTGATTAAATCTCCTCCACAATTAAATTATAATAAACAATATCCAGACCAGCGAAGTTAAACAAGTCTATCACAGCAATGGCACAAATCAAAAGGGACAAAGGTCTTGCCGAAACCTATTAACCATGTTATTGTTAGACCGGCGGAAACAAGGAAACTAAAACCTGTTATCTGTTTACTTGACAGTTCATAAAATTAAATATGTCTTCATGCTGTAAGCAAAACAAACAAAAAAAAATGAAAAGAGAAAACAAACAGATAAAATAAACCCATTTGCATTTATTGTACAGAACAGAACAGAACAGATAATTTATTTAGATTTAAGCATTACAGCTTATCATCTGTCTCCATGTAACATAGTATTAATGGTAGTTATAAACAGTTTACGATAGCCGTAAAGTAAAATAAACATATCAAACAAAACAAAAAACCAGCGACATTCTAAACCGCACCGACATGTGTGTATATTCATTTTTTCAAATTACATTTAAAAGGAAAATCAATTTAAACTTATCAATTGTCAGACTTCGTTAAATAAAACAGAATGGTGTCGTAACAGGGAATACTGTTATACTTACTGTCTACAAATATGAAAGGCATAACATAACATAATAAATAATGAGAATGCATTAAAATTCACTCCCGAATATTTATCTTTATGCTCCTGATTTAATGTCTGATTAATAAAAGCTTACGTTTTGTCCTTGAAATAAAGTTAATGTGCCGTGCACTGTCCAGATCTTATGTATATGTTTGAATAATGATTTTGGTATTCTATGTAAAATTAATTTACATGTGTATGTTTTGACTTTATTTATGACTCGTTCAATGTGCGCTCTATGTTTAATATTTTTCTGTCAGTGTAAGATTTGTCGCTTAATTCAACATTTTTATGTAGTACAGTTAACATACATTCAAATGCGGAAATATAGATCATACATTCAATTGCGAGAATATATTGCTGAAGAAGGTTAACTGTTACTGTTATATAAAATAAGATATACATTTATGACTTATATATTTAATGACTTGAACTGAAAAATTCTGCGATCAGCCTAAATTGAAATAAAGTGAGTAAATTCATATTAAAATTCCGATCACAGACGAATGAGTAAAGAGAGAGAGAGAGAGAGAGACGATTCATGACGAGTTACGTATGCTATCATATTATACCATGCACATTAGTGTCGCACACGGCAGTTTCAATATAAAGTTTATTAGAATTACATTTGATCAGATTGCTTATTGATCCGTTTAAGGTAGTTCTGCACGTTTGATAAACCGGAAGTGATGGCGTAACGTCATTTATCCGGAAAACGTAGAATAAAGCGTGGATTCGGCGTACGGAAATGAAAATCATTTTATTAATTAATGACAACCTGTGAGTAAACTTATTAAAATGGCACTGTTACTATATTTCTAAAGTGAAAATATGATATTAAAACATATGACATGTTAAATAATTCAAAATAATGTCTCAAAATTAGCGTGAAACATTCGGTTCACTGTAATCATGGTCAAATATCTCAAAAATAAGCACACGGACCTACACATTTTATTTCACCACATTTTAGTACATATGTTTATTTACAACTGTGAGAAGTTTCATCAAAATCTACATTATAGAAAAAATTCTATGCGCAAAAATATTATGAAAGTTATGATTTTCCCATAAACTCCCATTATGAAAAATTGCGTGATGTCCACATTTTTCAAATCAGTCTAGCAAAAAATCAAGCACACGACCCTATCCTTTTTCTTTGCTGAATTTCCTAGGTATATTCTGAAGTTTTAAAAAATCGGAGTTTAATCAAATTCTACATTGTAGAAAACTTTTCGATCCAAATGTGCAGAACTACCTTAACGTTCAACGCTTACATTTTTCTAAATCGGCCTTTGGTTTACGGAAAAAAATAAATCTCCCCCCATCTAGCCTTTCCGGGTACCGCTCGTCGGCATTACATGTTCCTAATGCACACCTCAACGCCACTTCCTTCGAAATAAAGATGTATCAAACTTAAAAGAATAAGTCAGTAACAGTTTCTAAGTGAAAGCTTGTGGGAAGCAATGGCTGGTTAGCAACAAGGGAAGTGCATTATCTTATTGGTCAATATCATTAGTTTGATTGACAGCGCGGATCCATCCATTGCTTACTGTGTGAATACAGTTACCGATAAACATGTAATGGGGTTTTATATACTAACACTTTCATAATATCCATACAGCTTAAATATTATCACTGTATAGTGTTATTTTTAACAGATGTTCTAACTTTAAAATAATATTAATAATTTTTGTAAAAGTTAAGAATATATCTGCTCTATTTTCCAGCATTTTGATATTTTATTGCCGTTTTATTACCTCCCCTTATTACTGCTTCACGGTCCCCTTTTCCACCGTTTGACTGCATTTTGTCTTAAAATCGTATCTTCTTTTAAGTTTTTATTTTTTTTTATTGTTTCTGTAATTATATATGTATGATTAGCTTTTAAATTAATGTTATTTTACAATTTATATAATTATAAGTAGACTAGATCTATTGTTAATTCTCGCTTATTCTTCACATGTATATATACTTCAAAATTTGTCATGTAGATATGTTGGGTTTTATTTTTTCTCTGCTTCATATTCAAGAAATATGTTTTCGATAAATACCCGCCGTATCATTATGATCCGTATCTATATGTACATTAATACTAATATATTCTATATTTGCGCTTTTTGTCACGTTGACGTTCACGTCCAAACGGACGTGACGTCGTTTGTATTGTACGTTGTTATTTCTGACGAAGTCATAGAGAATCTGTCATTGGTCTTCGGTTAAGATCAGAAAATCCCAACCCGAGGGCGCACCGCTCAAGTCTTAGCTATGCCGAGTTTAAGACTTGAGCGGTGCGCCCGAGGGTTGGGATCTCCGATCTTCACCGAACACCAATGATGGATTCTATTTCTCACTTACCACAACAGAAACAATAAAAACAAGCATGAAAATATGAAATTATTTAAAACGCGGGAAATTGACGTCCGTAAGCAGAAGTGACGTCGTGACATTTCAGTGACGAACAATAACAAAGTTCCGCTTTAGTTGTATCGTTTGTAGTGTAACGGTACGTTCTTGTCATAAAGTAATGAATTTTAAATCGAGAAATACACTAAAAGGAACGGAGAGAAAAGATAAAGGTACCTGATTTTTAATATTTTACATAAATAATATATGTATATTCAGTGCATGAAGTAGTCCGTCACAGGAGTGTGGGATAACCCATGTGAGATAAGATTTTACAGCATTTCTAAAAATAGAGATTTTTCTGTCCGGTAAGTGAGAAATAAAGGTCGAAACTAGTAAAGAATGTGTTGTCTTGGTAATTTTATATCCTTTTGATCTAGATGATATAAAGAATTTATGATGTCATAATATCATCAGCCCGCCTGCTTAGCTCAATGGGGACAGCGTAGATCTACGGATCGCTAGGCCGTGAGTTCGATCCACGGGCGGGGAATATGTTCTCCGTGACGTTTTGATGAAACACATTGTGTCTGAAATCATTCGCCCTCCACCTCTGATCAATGTAGGCAACATGTTTCATCAAAACATTTGTTTGGAATCATCCATCCGTATTTTTCTGCATTTTTATTATTAGACAACTAACCAAAATGATAAAATTTTCACACTTTTAGTATAACATTTATCTCCAACTATTTTACATCGTACTGATTATTTTCCGAATAATCAAAGGGTAGGTTCAAAATGACTTTAAAATCGGTTTTAAAACAATTAGTTTTAAGTGTTGCAAATTTTGTCTGGGACAGTTCGGGGAAAATCACGTTAGCCTGTACTCTTACCACAACGTCCAGTCGAAAATAATTAGTATCTTTAATCTGTATTATCCTATAGTTTTCTGTAGGTACGGCACCTAATGGCATCTTATGTAGCTTGCCTAGATGTTAGACGTATGGGAACAAGGGACAATAAATTTGAAAATTCCACAAATCTGCGCTGAAAAATAAATTCATAAAAATCCAATTTCGAAAAAGTTCCAGGGAAGTGTTGAGCGGATATATTGCATATACTTAGCGTTTCATCATGTGATATTTTTAGCCCGCCGATCATTTTGTTTTTATAATAAAAACGAGTAAAACGCCGGTTACAGGACACTTAATTTTCAGACAGAAATGGCCCAATATGCACACTTTGCGCGACCTGTACCGTATTATCTGCAAATGACTGACCTAAAACATACGTATATTTTTAAAGCATGTGCCCAGACGAAAATAATGGTGGGAAGCAAAGTGTCTCATAGCCGTTTACTTTTTCCGCAAATTTGAGCTGAATCTGGATGAATGAATGGCCGTTTCTATTTCGTCCGACTTCCGTTACCGTAGATAAGATTTAAGACACAGCCGTTTACACGGAACTAGGAAAATCGATACAAGCATGTATTTATTTTACACAATAATTCCTCATAAGCAGGAATCCTTAGTTTCATAAACATCATAAATAAGCAATTGAATATAAATGCCTTTAAAGTACATCTGTCGATGTTATTTAGAAACCGTACTCGGGCCAAATGCGTAACTGGCCCCTGCCACTTAATTAGAGGTACTAAATACCTCCGCTCCTATTTTCTGTTTAAAAACAACAATACATACATGTTTGTATAAGCATTTCCAGCCGGGACTACCCTTTTCTTCAGGGTCCAAAAAGTTACAAAAAGATATGGGATCGACCATAACGCAATGAAAACATGGTCACATGACTGAGACATGTACGTGATGAAAACGTTGATATTACGTAGGTAGACATCAGGAAATACCTACTTTCACTTTCAGTTTACCTAGCAAAGCTTCAACACAAACTTGAAAGCAGATAACGTAGCTTACAGTCATTCGCAGAAATTCTTCTCTAAAATAAAACACCAATAAACATACATCTGGCATGAAATTGGCCTTTACCAGGCAGGAAAATGGCACTGTATACTAATACGGACTACATTCGAGTGGACCGCGGAGGCGTATCCGGCAAATCACTGCCAACGTGCCTATAACGTCGGATTGACGATAATCGGTGTCAGTTGTACGTACACGTCGTATTTACAACATGCACGAAATAAAAGGGAAATAATTTTATACCAAAGAAGTGTTAAACTACAGTTACGTCGGAATTTATTCAAAGGAAAATGAACATTACAGATATAGCTAAATACATATTTTGTGAATTTCGTCACTTGAAAAGTCGTGGCAAAATCATAAAACATTTTTAAATATATCTGTTTATCATTATTCGGGCGATATATATACTGGTGTAAAACGTTACACGTTAGCTTTGCGCAGTGGCGGTACCATAGCCAATGAGGTATATCCGAGGCGTGGTTATTGCTAGTTGAAAACTATACCCAATACCCCGCGCCGACGCCCTGAAATATGGGCGTCGAGCGCAATTTATGAACGTCCCTACGGGGACATCACAAACTATATATCTGATTTCTAAGTACCCTCAGATGTTTAAGAAGTAGTTACTATATTGTGTAAACATCATGTAATCATAAAACATATGAACGAGTGGCTCCCCCTGAACATGCTGCGAAGATAGATTACAATATTCAAGGGCTCTGAAGATTATTCAAAATTAATCACGTTTATGAAGATTCTCACAAGTTTTCCTTTACTAGGAAATATGTAAAGGTCTTTTACCACATTTACTCCCAACCTCCGGTTCAGCCTAACAGATTGTTTGGTTTATCTTCGAAATGACAGTTTAATCCTTTCTTTCTTAAATACAACTCAAACATTTCTACCTGTTTTCTATATGATATACATGTAAATAATTTAGCATAATATAATATCATCAGCCCGCCCGCTTTGCTCAATGGAGAGAGCGTAGATCTACGGATCGCTGGGCCGTGAGTTCGATCCACGGGCGGGGAATATGTTCTCCGTGACGATTTAATGAAATACATTGTGTCTGAAATCATTCGTCCTCCACCTCTTATAAATGTAGGCAACATGTTTCATCAAAACATTTGTTTGCAATCATCCATCCGTATTTTTCTGCATTTTTATCATTAGACAACTAACCAAAATGATAACATTTTCACACTTTTAGTATAGCATTTATCTCCAACTATTTTACATCGTACTGATTATTTTCAATAATCAAAGGGTAGGTTCAAAATGACTTTATAATCGGGTTAAAAAAGAACAATTGGTTTTAAATGTTGCAAATTTTGTCTGGGACAGTTCTGGGGAAAATCACGTTAGCCTGTACTCTTACCACAACGTCCAGTCGAAAATAATTAGTATCTTGAATCTGTATTATCCTATAGTTTTCTGCAGATACGGCACCTAATGGCATCTTATGTAGCTTGCCTAGATGTTAGACGTATGGGAACAAGGGACAGTAGATTTGAAAATTCCACAAATCTGCGCCGATACCAGTGCGAAACAAAATCATAAAAAATCCAATTTCGAAAAATTCCAGGGAAGTGTTGAGCGGATGTATTGCATATACTTAGCGTTTCATCATGTGACATTTTTAGCCCGCCGATCATTTTGTTTTTATAATAAAAACGAGTAAAACGCCGGTTACAGGACACTTAATTTCCAGACAGAAATGGCCCAATATGCACACTTTGCGCGACCTGTACCGTATTATCTACAAATGACTGACCTAAAACATACGTATATTTTTAAAGCATGTGCCAAGACGAAAATAATGGTGGGAAGCAAAGTGTCTCATAGCCGTTTACTTTTTCCGCAAATTTGAGCTGAATCTGGATGAACGGATGGCCGTTTCTATTTCGTCCGACTTCCGTTACGGTGTCACCCCGGTATTGAAGTACTTCCGGGTCTTTGTATCCTAGGAAGTAGTTCTTTGAAATTTTGAAGTTCCCAATATAAAGCCATCCCTACTTTGACATGTTATATTTTAAATGTATTTACTGACACTGTGTACATTTTGTGCCATTTCTGATGTCTTTAACAGTTGTTTTGTCTGTGTTTTTCAGGACTATATTCCTGTGCGGATGGATTAAAAAACTACTCCAGACTGGTAGACATGACAGATGTGTATTGGAAATGTAAACCTGGACTTAAAACTTTGATGTGTAGCAAAAAAGTTCATCGTTGATGATAGTGATTTTCTAAGCTATATTGACTGGAACAGGGTCATTCTTCAGAAATACAGAGCTGTAAATGCTGCAATTTTGTTGTGAAAGTCACAATCCATGTCAGAAGTTGCTTGTTTTACTATACAGCAAAGAAGAAGAAATTGTACTGGGCCAACACCTTACCTCAGGTAAGATTTTAGACACAGCCGTTTACACGGAATTAGGAAAATCGATACAAGCATATATTTATTTTACACAATAATTCTTCGTAAGCAGGAATCCTTAGTTTCATAAACATCATAAATAAGCAGTTGAATATAAATGCCTTTAAAGTACATCTGTCGATGTTATTTAGAAACCGTACTCGGGCCAAATGCGTAACTGGCCCCTGCCACTTAATTAGAGGTATAAATACCTCCGCTCCTATTTTCTGTTTAAAAACAACAATACATACATGTTTGTATAAGCATTTCCAGCCGAGACTACCCTTTTCTTCAGGGTCCAAAAAGTTACAAAAAGATATGGGATCGACCATAACGCAATGAAAACATGGTCACATGACTGAGACACGTGATGAAAACGTTGATATTACGTAGGTAGACATCAGAAAATACCTACATTCACTTTCAGTTTACCTAGCAAAGCTTCAACACAAACTTGAAAGCAGATAACGTAGCTTACAGCCATTCGCAGGAATTCTTCTCTAAAATAAAACATCAATAAACATACATCTGGCATGAAAGTGGCCTTTACCAGGCTGGAAAATGGCACTGTATACTAATACGGACTACATTCGAGTGGACCGCGAAGGCGTATCCGGCAAATCACTGCCAACGTGCCTATAACGTCGGATTGACGATAATCGGTGTCAGTTGTACGTACACGTCGTATTTACAACATGCACGAAATAAAAGGGAAACAATTTTATACCAAAGAAGTGTTTAACTGCAGTTACGTCGGAATTTATTCAAAGGAAAATGAACATTACTGATATAGCTAAATATATATCTTGTGAATTTCGTCACTTGAAAAGTCAGTGCAAAATCAAAAAACATTTTTAATTATATCTGTTTATCATTATTCGGGCGATATATATACTGGTGTAAAACGTTACACGTTAGCTTTGCGCAGTGGCGGTACCATAGCCAATGAGGTATATCCGAGGCGTGGTTATTGCTAGTTGAAAACTATACCCAATACCCCGCGCCGACGCCCTGAAATATGGGCGTCGAGCGCAATTTATGAACGTCCCTACGGGGACATCACAAACTATATATCTGATTTCTAAGTTCCCTCAGATGTTAAAGAAGTAGTTACTATATTGTGTAAACATCAGGTAATCATCAAACATAGGAACGAGTGGCTTCTCCTGAACATGCTGCGAAGGTAGATTACCAATATTCAAGGGTTCTGAAGATTATTTAAGAAATAATATATCTCATCGGTGATTTGTCGCTGAATAAATCACTGCTTGGAGTTCAGATGCGAAGGAATTATATCACGAGGGCGTAGCCCGAGTGATATAATGCTTCGCATCTGAACGACAAACAGTGATTTATTCAAGAGCAAATCACTAAATGGGATATATTATTTCGATTCTAACACGTTATCAAGGACTTTAAAGTACACCTTGTCGGCATGCATTAAATATTTGCCCGTTTTCAATCGGGTTCTTTTCCAGCGCGCCGTTACGCCGCTTGACACTATGACGTAATAGTTGTGACGTCAGAACAGTGAATTGTTGTTTAATAAATCACTGTCTCCAGCCTTCTTTTTTTAATAGGAAAATGAATCGGATCGTGTTAGAATGGTTTATCTTCGTTAGTACAATTCAACACTCTCCTTATTAAATATAATTGAAAGATTTTTGCATTATACAAATACCTTTTCTCATCATAATATATTCATTAATTCCCATTTTTGAAGTAATATGTTTGAATTTGTATCTAAATAAAAATTGAGCTAATCGACCGAGATGCATGTGTATTATTCCTGAGTCCAAGCTGGACACATGCTTAAACACAATGTTAGAACTGAGGTTGGGAAATACCTACTTTAATACTCTTTTGTTTCCTTATAGTAGGCAAGCATAACATGTCGTCATAAGTAATCATTTGTTTTTAATGTCTAAAAAGTCAACATTTATTTTACAGAATAGACCCCTATTTTCGTAATGTTTGGTGTTTTTAAATAACTGGTTCTTATTGACTTGAGCATGCAATATTTTGTAATTTTGTTGTACAATCACGTTGTTACATTATTTATGACGTAAAATACAATACGAGCTACAGGTGCACATGTGACATCGCATCGACCGCGCTTCAAGTATCACAAAGGAAACCACCATATTGTATCAGATTTAATGAATAACGATTATAGAAAATAAAATAATTTTACATGAGTTGCAAGAATGAAACAGTAACTGTAACAGACTGAAAATATGTCAGCACTGACCGGGAATCGAACCTGGGTCCTCTCACACTTATGGCGGGCACTCTGTGATCACTTCGCTATAAAAGCTAGCTCAATAGCAAGGAAGTATAAGTGTACCCTTATACTCTACCCTACTACATAGCCATATATAAAAATCATTCAGTATATGTAATATTAAACTTTATGTCGAAACAACTCACATACATGATCTTTGACAGTATTCTTTATGTAAGGGACCAAATAAAAGCGTTACAAAATTGGTGCAGACAATATGCTGTTGGATAAGCGCTTTGTTTCTGTAAAAAAAAAGAAGAAATGTATAAGCGATGTGACATAACAAGCTAAGAATATTCTGAAATACACGATTTAAAAGTTTTCAAAATTATCTAGGCATATCATTTTTGAACATATTAAAGGTAAATGTTAATATTATGCAATTGATATTTCGATAATAGTGTAGACCTGATATTAATGATACAATATTTCACTGATTTATCAACTATGACAACATACATACATCATCTTACCCAGGTAAACTTTACATATAAACAGGAATCCGACCTTTAAAGCAGAGACATCCGGATATTAACAATAATGAAGACTAATATAAGTTTATCTTAAATGTAAAATGCATAGTTTTATAACTATTACTTTCTAAAATCAAACACTGAATCACTCTTTTTTTTTGAAAGATGTCAAATTCTGTGAGCGGGAGAAAAATGTCGGACGAAAAGTGAAAGGAATAAATAGTTCAGACATAATTATATGTGGGTAAAAAGCAATAGAACCAACGATAAGTTCAAAAATCAGTAAAGACTCGTCAATATACGAGTGGTCTGAGGAATATTTTCAGTATAGCTGTGCAGGTGGCCACTATGAGGCCCAGGGATTAGAAATATTTATGCAGCACGTTCTACAAGAGTCACCCCAGGAGTAAAGCTTGACGACATCATACTTTACTGGTAAACGATAGAGTTTTGTGATCTGTGTGAACTTGTCGGGGATGAGATAGAGGCCGCAGAATATTATACAAACTGTGAGGACTATCTGTGTAGTGCCTTTTTTTTAAAGATCGACATCATGTACTGCTAGATAAAAACAACATGCCTTCAAAATCTTCTGACCGTAGTATTGAATCTTCTGTTGAATAATGTCATTATCAGTAAAAAAGACTCCGTCTATCATAAATCTATTGAGAAAAATTCTTACAAACGGGACATTCGTGTTAAGGCTGCAGGAGACAAAAACGATTGTTCAATCACAGAAATGGTTATGGTGTCTCAATACGAGCTCGTTAATATTGCTGATGACAAATGTGTATCTTTGAAACTCATTGACGTTGTAAATAACGATATGAAGGATACTTTGAAATTAACATCGAGTCCACATGGAATTACAGCGATCTCAAATCACCAGATAGCTGTTGCTGTGGAGAATGAAAGAAAAGGATACACTTAATTTCAACTGCCTTATCCGCTTAGCTCAGTAGGGAGAGCGTTGGTCTACGGATCGCGGGTTCGATCCTCGGACGAGGGCGTATGTTTTCCGTGACGATTAGATAAAATATTTAGAAGTTTGGGTGAAAGGTCCAAGAGCAATTTGTTTTAATGAAGCTCAACGGCATCTCTACATTAGCAGTGGATGTATAAAAGTATATCAGTAGAATTAAAAAGAAACAACTGTCAAGAGAAGATATCTGTTCTATTCTGTGTTCCTCATGTTGAAATTTTCCATTTCATTTAGTAATTTGCTAACAGTTACTTTCAAAGCTTAAGTATCATCGTCATCGTTTTCATATTTTTGTCATCATCATTATCATCACCAGTATCAAGAACAACATTAACAACAGTAACAACATAACAATAACAAAAACATCATCATCATCATCATCATCAACATCATTATTATCATCATCATCATCATCATCATCATCATCATCATCAAGAACAACAACAAAAACAGTAACAAAAACAACAATAACAAAAACAGCATCATCATCATCATCATCATCATCATCATCATAATCTTATCATCATCATCACCATCGTCATCATGATCGTTGTTATCATTATTATTATAATCATGACAATGTTAGTTATTTTATCATTATGAATATTATTCTCATCCAAAATACCCAATAAAATTTCAATCTGCCATACAGTAACTTGGTAAAAAATCTAAGATAATAAATAAACCATGTGTAAGCAGATGCATAAGTTATACCTTTCTCTATTACTTTTTTTGTTTGTCTATAGGAATGTTAATATGTAACGCATCAGCTGCCTTATATTAGGCAATCCATTCTGAGATTTCCATACAGTGTCCTATTCTGTTAAAAGCTTTGCTATTATGTCAAAAATCTACTATACGTATTTTCTAACAAATAATATACCTCGGCTGGCGCCTCTGTCGATATTCATATATCTCGCGGTGAACATTTTTTCATATCACCCTCTCAGGAATGCAATATTTATATAATATGATCTTGTCTATTGGACGTGTTTTTATGTGAAATGCTCATGCCACTTTTCCGAAGTGTGTTTTGAACTTAACCAGATGTCTTATTATATCAAACTATGAGGATAATATTGAGTGTGGTGTGAACTTGTCTAAAGAGTGTCTTTTTTATGTAAGCCATCACACCCTGACTTAAATGATTAAAGACATGCAGAAGTTTAAATGAAGTAATCGATTGGCATTGCAAACTTTGAAAACGATTGCATAATCTGTTTTTTTATTTTTGTTTTGTTTATTTTTTGTTTGTTTTATCTCATATAATGATTATCGTAACGTATGATCTAATGGTGAAAATTTCAAATCTTCAAAACAATGTCACAGCAAAATACTGTATATCTAGTCAGAGACTTGTATGCAAAATTTAAACAACTTTTAACGTTTTTCTGTTTATATATATATATACAAATTTTGTAAGCTTCGAGATACTTCCTTATGCTCAAGTAGAGGCAAATTTCAAAGTGGTGAAGAGAATTCACTTTAAACTCAATGTTGATAAAAGAAACATCAAACTATTGGTAAACAATTATAAAACATAAAATAAAACTGTGAATATCATTTCTTTTAAGGGTGCCTCAAGTAAAAGGATTTAATTAGACAGAATTCTAACTTCAACATTGAAAACCTAAGGTTGAGTCTTGTGGGGCAGTTTTAAAGTTTGCTAACTTCATTTAAAAATAACCTTGGGGAAGAGGTAAAACCTACCTACATTTCTTCCACAATATGTTATCTAAAGAGTAAAGGCAAAATAGAGAATTTTTATCGCATGTAACGCAGTGTTTTTTTAAATCAATAGTAAGTCTTGAAAAAAGTAAAAACATACTAGAAAAAAAAGGAATATAAGGAGAGAAAAGATTGGTTCCTGTGGGGCTTGAACCTACGCCCCTGAAAAATGTAAGTAAATGTAGGTTTATTAAAGAGTTTGAGATATCAACTTTCGTCTTCCCCTTCAACGTCTCTTGCGAAATTAACGTATGAAATTGAAGTTCGATTAAAATTACTTGAGATTTCAAACATTAGAATGAACCTTACTTCTTTTAATCCGCCCTTTCAATTTATCCGTAATTATGATCGTTTTTTTTTCGTGCATTATAAAAATGATAACCATATCAACGTATTTTACTGTTGATGGTGTTCTTGAAAGATGATGCAGTTAATATCTTCCAAACAAAACATGAAACACTAACTATACAAATGCATTTGTCGTAATATATTGAAATTAAATTTAATATATGCGATAAAGCAAACACAAAAGGCATGACCATAAAGTATAAAGGACAGATTCATCCGTCATGCTGTGGACTAGTATTTCATAGTTTTTCTTAAAGTTTTTTTTATCACTTTGAATTGGTACTTTGTACATCGAATTCCTTAAAAGACGCGTTTTACTTGTAGACGCTCATCAACAATGTACCTGATAAAAATTTAAGCTTTTATATAACATGAGCCAATATACACAAATTATGAATACATTTAACAAGCGAATTGATACAAATGTAAGATACTCTACTGATATCATACGTTTTGGCATCATGACACTCTGTATGACTCTGTATAATTTCAAACTCTCAGACAGCACAATATAATCGTGCCAAGTCACCATGTGTCTAGCGAAACAGTCAAGAAATGTTAGGTGGAGACGGAAATTGTCGCACAAAATAACATGTGGGCATATACATGTATTTGTTTGAATATACTATTTCATAAGTAAAGCATGTGCCGATCCAGGAATTTCGGTTAGGGGGACACCAACTTTAAAGACGCGGGTCACCCATTTCAGGGGGTGGGATCACACCGAGTTTCAAGACCGATTTTCTTTGTAAAATGTAAGAATCAAAGGGCGGATTGACCCACAATGCCCCTCTGCCAGGCTCTGGGTCCGTGCATGTAAAGATTGGAGTTATCCCATACGGCTAACAGGAAACTTCTCGCATCGTGATATCATAGATCTGAAATTGTCTGATACTTCAGAAGAATTTTCCGTCTTACTAGTACCATTTTACATTTATGATTAAAATGCAACTGTCGTATAAAGTGTCAGACAGAAACGGATTGTTTTTATCTGGAAGTGAAAATAAAATGTTCCACCAAATGATAATCGCGCGTAATTATTTATTTTTCAAGTAAAATGACTGTCCTGCCATGTGCCTCCAGTCAGATTTCAGTCTTTGATGCCGAGTATGTGGACAGAGTAGATGAAAAAAGACTGAAGTTTTGACTTTCGTGATATCACATCTTCAGACGTTCAAAACTTCACTTCATACGAAAAAACAAAACAAAAAACAACAACATCTAGTATAATCGATACCGCCTGGGGACACAATTATGCCGTAGAAATTAAAGTTTTAACAAAGTCTCAATGCTTCTCAAAATCAGCTGATAACTTCATACTTCCAGGTTCAGTTCAATGTATTTAGTTAAAATTATTCGCCATACAAAACTTCATTATTCTAATACTTATTGATAGTGTTTCTCATCAAATTTAGACTAATTATACATATGGATAATCGAATAACTTAATAAACAAAAATCCTGAGACAAAGCTTTTTATTTCACATAGTAATAAAGAGAAGTCTTAGGCTTACTTGATATTACATGGAAAACTTTAGTAGCAACGTCTGATATAAATAAAATACACATACATCGGTAACGTGTTACCCTAAATTTATATGAGAGACGTTGAAGGGGAAGGCGGTGGTTGAAATCTCAAACTCTCTATTATCATTGAATAATCTTCAAAAAGAAGTACACTATTACATAGGTAATACCTTAAGATGTTAAAATTACGACAGTTACTTTCATAGTTTAAACCGTATTCCAAACTTACTCATAACATATCCGCTTTCTGGTGATTCTACCCGATTTCTGGACAGAAGGTATCATGCATTAGCACCCTCTTTTAATTCGACTATTTTTTAAAAAAAAATAAAAAAATACGTTAAACATTATTTTTGTCAGCTTTTGTTGTTTTTTGGTCAAAGGTCGACGTTCAACAACACGCAATATTTTAAGTCAGACTAAAATGCGGCTTTTGGTTGTACTAGCTTTTCTATTTAAAACACGAAAAAGTATGTCAAATTATATATACTTATATATCGGATTTATTAAGTATTCTTAAAGTATTAAACCCCTAATAGCAATGTTTAAAAATGGCATTTGCTTGGTATATTCTTTAAGCTGACCTTGTTTCGCATTGTGTTACGTCAACAACTTTTACCGTGCCGTTTTTTCGTTTAATAAATTTTGTATAATCTATGATATTTCCGCAAGCTCAAGTAAAGACAAATTTCAAAGTGATGGCCACTGACCAGAATGTTTGCAGATAATTCATTATACTATTAATTTTGATAAAAGAAACGTCAAACTATTGGTAAATAATTATAAAACACAAAATAAAACTGTCAATATCATTTTGTCTAGGGTGACTCAGACTTAATAAGACAGAATTCCAACATTGAGAAATTAAGGTGGAGTCCTGTGGGACTGTTCGAAATGTTGCTCACTTCATTCATAATGAACCTTGAGGCAGAAGTAATGCCTACCTACATTTCTTCCATAATACTAGCATGTAATCTAAAGAGTAAAGGCAAACAGAGAACTCTGTCCCCTTCTGTTTCAGAGGTACATTCACTTTAAACAGCAAGAAATTACTTATAAAATAAAACATTTTCTCGTTTGTACAATAAATCAAATAATAAGTCTTGAAAAACGTACTTACTAGAAAAAAGGAATATAAGGAAACAAAGTTGAGTCAATGGGGCTTGAACCTATGCCTCCTGAAAAATTTAAGTCAAAGTAGGTTTATTGTAGGAATTGAATACCCTTAAAAAGGAGGTATGCTATTGTGAATGTTATACCTTAAATACCTTTCAGGATAAAATATAACGAAGATTGAAATCAAGTGATTGATTATGTCAAGATAATAATTCATGGTTATCTTAGTGCACTTCCTCCTTTCTTTATTTACACTTTAAGATTAAATTACAGTATATCTTAAACCCTCAATTATTCGTACAAGGGACTAGAAATAAAATATAAGATATTATTTTGAATATAAGATATGTGCTATTTCAGATTAACTTTGTTTGAATGAGCGAAGTAAAAAGTGTTTTGTAAAGAACCGTTTCAATTTGTATTAAAATGTCAGATTCTGTAGGAGGTAGAAAAGAATCTGATCATGGAACAAGACAAGAAGCTTTTCGTGGAAAAGGAGCACGAAGCTCAGAGATGTCTGTTTATAAAAGTTCTGCAGAAGTATCAGTAAGGCATGAAAGCAGTATATTTAAGGGATCTGATGTCTGTTGTTACAAGTATAGCTGTGATCCTTGCAACAGTGTTGGAGATCACTTAGAGGCCCAGGGATTTTGCATCGATTGCGAGGAATATCTATGCAGCACGTGCTATAAGAGTCACCCCAGGAATAAAGCTTCACGACATCATACTCTACTGGACAAAGAAAGTATGCCGAAAGAATCAGCTAAATATTGTGATCCGTGTAAGCATGCAGGTGATGAGGCAGAGGCCGCAGGGTATTGCAGAAACTGTGAGGACTATCTGTGTAGTACCTGTTTCAAGAGCCATTCTAGAAATAAAGCCTCGAGACATCATGTATTGCTAGATAAAGACAATATGCCTGCAAAATCCTCTTACCGTAGCATTGTATCTTCTGTTGAAAATGTCAATATCGGTAAAGAAGACCCCGAAAATCATTCATATAATGAGAAGTTTTCTTACATAAGGGACATAAATGTTAAGGTTGAAGGGGACGAAAAGGTCTGTGCCGTCACAGGTATGGTACTTATTTCAGACACTGAACTTGTTCTGGTTGATAGGGGCAATAAAGCGTTGAAATTCATTGATATTGAGAATGACGTTATAAAGAATGATTTAAAATTGTCATCGCATCCGCATGGAATCACACCGATTTCACAAGACCAGATAGCTGTTGCTTTAGGAAATGAAAGTAAGATACACATCATTTCGACTAGATCTACTTCATTATCCTTAATATCAATAATACGAACTTTGAAAACAGATGGTGTCTGCCTAGGAATCAAGCATATCAACAGAAAATTATATGTCTCATATTGTAGACCTGTAAAGATTCAGATCCTTCAACTGACGGGGGAAGTATATGGAAAAATACAGCCCGATTCTGATGTACTAAAACTTTGCACACTTCCACGGTATATAGCAGTTAGTCCAGATGAAAATTCTATATACTTGTCGGACTGGGAAACAAATAATGTTATACGTATAGATATGAAGGGAAGAATGCTATCTGTATATAAAGGTGAGCTAGCGTTGCCTGGAGATATCGCTATATCTCCGTTCAAATCAGTGTATCTCTGTCACATGTGGAAGCACATGATTTGCAAGATGACGTCAGATCTAAATCGCATCACCACCGTTTTAGATAAAAAAGATGGGTTGAATGGTCCAAAAGCAATGTGTTTCAACAATGTCCGAGGACATCTCTACATTAGCAGTGGATGTGAGGAGCCTATGTGGGGCAATTGTGTAAAAGTGTATCAGTGGAATTTAAAATAAACAAATGCTTAGAGAAGACATCTTTTCTAGTCTGTATTTCTCATCTTGAAGTTTTCTAGTTCTTTTCGTAATTTGCAGTTACAGTTACATTAATAGCTATAGTATTCTAACCGTTTGGGAGGTGTATTCCACCAGGGCTCAAGCAAGTGCTTGTGTGACCGGTAGGACACATTGGTCAAGGCTGAATTGGAATATGACCTCGCACCAGCCGATTCGTAAGGCAGAATGATTCTATCTCTCGAGTTCAGCCTGTGTTCTGTATGTGGATGTTATCCTACTGGGATTCGAATTTTGTCTGACCGTGGCAATAAGATTTTCTGTGATATATCAGGGTTGTTACTGTCCCCTAGGATTCTTAATATATCCACCCAGCCAACAAAGAAAGAACAAAGCTGATAAACAGTTTATGATTTTTATTCAATTGATATATTTTTTTGCCATTCCTCACCACAAACTCTTTCGGCGGGGGATACCAATTCATCGAAATTGCTTGTTATAATTATTGTTATTAATATTATTATTATCATCATCATCATCATCATCATCATCAACAGCAACAACATCACCTAACGTTTTCAATATCCCTATGTTCACCCTTGTTACCCGGATAATACAAGATGATGTGATAACTCCAACATGCTATAAAATGGCCGATCAACTATTTTGAAAATTTCACGTTTTTCGGTAAGTTGCTGTGGCTTGATCAGTGATTTTAATCCCCAGATGTTGCAAAAAGAACGAATAGCTATTTGTTTCCATGGAACTCAAACTATTTTACTGTATTTTTGTTAATACAATACACAATATGTTAAATAGTTTACAAAAACCATGTAAGTTTAGTTTGAAAAATCATAAAAAATATTTAGAATTGTTTTACCCGCTTGTAATTCACTGTAAGTATGACTCTACCATTTCATTATCTGTCATAGTTTACAGTAAGTTGTTTACTTCTGCCGTTTTAATGTCAAAACCATTTATATTGATCTATGTATGAAAAATGGATAACAGCCAAAAATGACCATGGATAACGCTCTACATGTGTTGTCCTTGAAAGTTGATAATAGCCAATATTGATTTTTTTCATTGACATCCCATAACAGCTTGACCACTTTTGTGTGCGTGGACATGTTTTGATAAATTACTTTGTAAAAACATGATGATATCAGCCTGTTAACATATTTATGCTGGTAACAGGCACAGTGTGCAACTTGCACCTCCCTTGTTTCAAGTACACATGTGCATAAGTATTATTTCCCCCGCTGTCCCTTTTTACCCCACGATCTCTATATTCCATATAAAGTACATACATGTATTTGATTGTCAACTACCTTTTATAATCACTAATAGCACAAACCCTGTTCACATTCTGAATATCTAGGTGTACATAGTGGTACACCAAAACCTCTCTGATGAGAGACTGGCTGTGCTTATACGCCTTTCCAGAAACCGTACATTTATGAGGGTACTCATCAGTTGTTGAAACTTCAACAAAGGAGCCAACTCTACCTGTTCGTCAATGTTGTCTATTTCATCCATCTCTATTCTGGAATGAATACCTGTAATTAAAGATGTGTACAAGTTTCAAGAAGTCTGAACCTTGTTTACTAGTTGACAAGCAATTATTTACAAAGAGCAATTTTATGCGTGGTAAAAACTGAAACAAACCAAAATTGTTACATTCTGTTAAAAGTGCGACGACTGATAATAGAGAGTTTGAGATTTCAAACTTCGCCTTCCCCTTCAACGTCTCTCATATATATTTTGGGTAAAACGTCACCGATACGCGTGTATTTTATTTATATCACACGTTGCTACTAAAGTTTTCCATGTAATATCACGTAAGCCTAAAACTTCTCTTTATTACTATGCGAAATAAAAAGCTTAGTTTCAGGATTTCTGCTTATTAAGGTTATTTGATTATTCATATATATAATTAGACTAAATTTGATGCGAAACACTATCAATAGGTATAAGAATAATGAAGTTTTGTGTGGCTAATGATTTTAACTGAATACATTGAATTGAACCTGGAAGTATGAAGTTATCAACTGATTTTGAGAAACTTTGAGATTTTGTTCAAACTTTAACTTCTACGGCATATTCGTGTCCCCAGGCGGTATCGATTATACCAGATGGGCCTTTTTGTCGTATGAAG
This sequence comes from Mercenaria mercenaria, assembly GCF_021730395.1. Classification (NCBI taxonomy): domain Eukaryota; kingdom Metazoa; phylum Mollusca; class Bivalvia; order Venerida; family Veneridae; genus Mercenaria; species Mercenaria mercenaria. The sequence continues at coordinate 62,302,561 of NC_069378.1, read as the reverse complement.
TGAAGTTTTGAACGTCCGAAGATGTGAAATCACGAAAGTCGAAACTTCATTCTTTTTACATCTACTCTGTCCACATACTCGGCACCAAAGACTGAAATCTGGATGGAGGCACATGTCATGACAGTCATTTTACTTGAAAAATAAATAATTACGCGCGATTATCATTTGGTAGAACATTTTATTTTCGGACACTTAATACGACAATTGCGTTTTAATTATAAACATGAAATGGTACTAGTAAGACGGAAAATTCTTCTGAAGTATCAGACAATTTCAGATCTATGATATCATGATGAGAGACGTTTCCTGTTAGCCGTTTGGGATAACTCCATTCTTTAAATGCACGGAACCAGAGCCTGGCAGAGGGACATTGTGGGTTAATTCCCCCTTTGATTCTTACATTTTACAATGAAAGTCGGTCTTGAAACTCGGCGTGACCCTATCCTACCCCTACCCCTACCCCTACCCCCTCTTTAATGTTGGTGTCCCTCTATCCAAAATTCCTGGATCCGCAGATGCTTTACTTATAAAATAGTATTTTAAAATAATATTGTGCTGTCTGAGAGTTTGGCATTAAACAGAGTCATACAGAGTGTCATTATCACGTTGATATGAACATTATAGGTTATTAACTTTGTATGTGGATATATGCACGAGTTCTGCAGCGGTAATATTGCGCGACTTTAGGAGCGCAATATTGTCCGCGAAAGAACGAGTGCATATATCTACATACAAAGTTGATAACCTTTTTATTACATATCCACTATCAAATGATTAATTTATATCTAAATTATCGTTCTGTCACGAAAGACAGGAAAAAATACGGAAAAATATTCTCCGAAAACGCAATAAACAAATCAAACTGACACGTATTAATATTTTCCGCGAAAATGACGTCAACTTGTTGTCGCAACGTGCGCGTGGACGCCATGGACATCGCGCAATTCTTTCCATTACAACGTTAAGAAAACATTCCACGTCCTATATTAGTCCAACTCATGACGTAATTTAACTTTCATTTCATTTCAGTCTGATAAATTACTGCGTGCCAGTATCTAATAGGTCAGATTAATCAAAGTGTAAAAGTAAACAAAATGTTGCATCAATTACAAATTAAACAAACACACAATAGCATCAAAAATCTAAAGAAACGAGATCCGCAATAGTCTAGTTCGATATGAAAGCGTTCAACGCCATGATATGGAAAAATATTGCACGATCGCGGTCCATTAAAACCCAATGGAAAATAATTTTAGGTATGTAATTATCATTTTTATTTCCTCTCATGTATGATTTACAACCGTGCATTGTATACTGACTATACTGACATAATTTTATATAAAACCTAAATGTTTGGAGCAACACTAACGAGTTTTTACATTGTTCACATTGTTTTATCGTTTTATTTTATCTTTATTTGTTTTTTGATAATCGCTCTGTTATCCATGCAATGATTATATTAATTGAAATGTTTTTTTTTTATATTTAATTTTCATTTTTTCACTTTTTAAACTCTCTTGTAAAATTCCTGCCCTTTTGGACAATTGGTATCAAAATGCAAGAAAAAAACGATCATAATTACGGATAAATTGAATGGGCGGATTAAAAGAAGTAAGGTTCATTCTGAAGTTTGAAATCTCAAGGAATTTTAATCGAACTTCAACTTCATACGTTAACTTCGCAAGAGACGTTGAAGGGGAAGGCGAAGGTTGAAATCTCAAACTCTCTAATGAAATGTTTCAAGAACTTCTGGTACTGACCACCTGTATAATACATTGCATTGAGCGTGCTACATCAATAAGTTACCACATTTCATGCGTATATTTATCTAATATACAAAAATGTACCTTAAGAATAGCATATGCAAATGTCAAACTAAACTTACACGAAAAATAAACGCAACAATTACATTTCCTCACCATTTTGTTTTAAGAGCAAACATCAATACTTATATTCCATATTTCGTTTCCATCTAAATGGCGCTGCACAAAATGCTCGTGAACCTCGTGCTATTATAACACGAGGCGAATCAATAAAACTTTGCAGTGTATAATTCAACGCCAATTTGGCGTGACTTAACTGCTATTTTCGGTGTTTACCGCAATATTGTTATGACATTAAAGTGCAGACACGCCTCGATGCATAAAGTTGATCTATACATTGCTTCATTTACAAGGAGTATACTCAACACCGATTTAATTCCTTATTCAAATACCAAGGCTAAATATGGCAGAGAGAAATCTAATTTTGGGACTTTTAACCGGTGGAATTTCACAGATACAATGTTTCAAAATGAACAATTTCGACGTTAGTTGGACGTGTTAACATTACAGTAACAGCTGGTGACCGTAGACGTTCAGTTGCACCGCGTCTGACAAGCATACGTCAAGATAATATGATACATCAACGTCATTTACGTGACAGCTTTGTGACGTCGCAATCCACGTCACATGTTGTAATTGGAAATCCCGGACGACCAATTCACCGTGACACAGTCATAAATTGTTTGCGTAAACGCGGGATTCATTTTCGTCGTCCCACTCGATGTAAGGCTCTTGTCATCGTCAAGAAAAGCAACGCTGGGCTCTAAATAACCGACAACGTCTGTGGGGAACTGTTGTATTAAGCGACGAATCAAGATTTAATCTCCATCACGCTGACGGATAGGTCAGAATATACAGACGCCGCAACGAACGTTTCGCAAATAACTGTGTGCATGAGGTTTATCCGTACAATGGTGACAGAGTCATAGTATGGACAACAATAAATTCCACCTTCAAGAACACCCTTGTATAGTCTGTCATACAGAGAAATGGTGGCTATACGCGTTATTGACTGCACTGATGTTGAAGCATGGAAAGAAATATGATCTCAGACGATATCAATTTTTTGATGATATTTTTTTTCTGTTATGTTTACTTTGATTACACAATATAAATGTGTATGGCTAAACATCAGTAGGTTATAAATATTGACTATTACAGTACTTGTTGCGTTTCTTTTTCGTGTCACTTTACAATGTTGACTATTATCCATATAACATTTTGGGCTCTATCTTCGAAATTTCTGCGAACACTTTGGTCAGTATCCATCGACTTACATATATGCTTATATATTTGTAAATTTGGGTTATTTGATCTAAGATAAAAACTTCCTAATATGTTCATATCATTGTTTATATATTAACTACAAATTACAAAATAGCATTCATTACCGAAAGTCCATTAAATAAGGTTGACAACGGTTTAAATCGCCAAACTCGTTCTCAAAAGCAAAATGTAAACATTGTTAAAGCGTTTCCAAAGTGAAAAATATGTCCGATATGCAAACTGTTTAGTGCAAATGGTACAGCTTGTTAACTATTTTGAATCAGTTATAACACTTTAAACGATCAGAATGAGTAATTATAAAATATTGAAATAAACAATGTCCTTACCAAGTTTGACAGTTCATCCAGTTTGTAGCATGTTGGAGTTATCAAATCATCTTGTATTATCCGGGTAACAAGGGTGATGTTAGTTTTTTGATCATTATCACTATTATTCTCATTCTCAAATAACCTATAACAACTTTTCATTCTGCCATACTGTGATAACAAAACATCTTAGATAATAAATAATCCATGTGTAAGTATGCATTAGAAATAAGGCTAAGGTTTATCTATACCATGATGTTATACTATCATTCAGGAAACTTTTAAAGGTTGGTGTCGGTCTGAGCTACATGTCAGTGAAATTTAATGACGATTTTAAAAACGTTGGTGTCTTATGAATACAATTTAGCATTGTATATTAGGGATACCGCTGATTTGGATGGTGAAAAAGAAATTTATGTGAAATTTCTTTTGAAATATCTGATCTTTTAATGCCTGAAATAATCAATAATTTACTTTGGTTGTCGAATAATGCTACGCTATGTATTATACACTAAACAAAATGTGAAACATAGGGGTTGGTGTACCCCACCCACCTCATTAGTACGTATATTTACGCGGGAAATCATAAGAACTTCTAATCTTTTATAAAGAAACAGACCTTCATGTTTACAATATAGAAAACAAAATAAGTGAATGATTAACTAAAAAATTAGATACCTTTGCACATTAATATCAGTTGGCTAAATCTGGGGTCCGCGTTTCATTTCCTGGCGATTTGCATACTGACTGACCTTTTCTTTGCTAGTGGAGTAGAAATGATGAAGGTTTTGCAAAAGCTAATACGACCGCAAAACTTCCATGGAAGCTCCCTATGGGGAACATCATAAGGGAAGCAGATCCAGCAATATAAGTCTTTATTCAAGATGACAGCTATTTCAAGTTAATGCCACAAAAATTCCATTTTTAATGACTTCGTTTCTCTTCTACGCTAGCTAAAGTCTTTTAAGTAGTCATTATGTATGTAGTAATTAAATCAACCAAAATTAATTTGTTTAGCTATCAACAAGATAGGTTATTTGGTTACACAGACTTTTCAAATTAAGACGGCCGCCATTTTCCAAATTTCCAAATAACTGCCTTTGATTCGATCAAACATGTGCATATGAAAGAGGTATAGCTCTTTGAAAGTCAAAGCTATAACAGAAATCACCTGATATTGATTAAAGCATGTTACAGAGGATTTTACTGCTCACAAAATGACTACATGTAATCGGTTACACGTACAAATATTGATGAGTTATTACTGTTTAACTATTCAGTATCATACAAGAAATCAAGTAAGTGTCCAAGGGATTGAAATTTGGTTATTCGGATAAATGTCATTTTCAAACTAGCCGCAAGAAATAAGTTTGCAAACGTACATATGGACAAATTCAACGTCACCATTGTTTTCGTAAGTATCATCTGATTTTGTTTTGAAAACTAGGTTACCAGTATGAACTTCTTCTCTTTTATTAATCACGATGGTGCCATTTTAAAAATGCATTCAAAATGTAGAAACGTTACAATGATATAATTTAAATGCTGCTTTTATTTCTTTAAAACTAAAAATGTTACTCTCAATTTTAATTCAAAGGATTTTGGATGTAGCAACAATGAAATATTAATTTGTATCAGAATGACTGCCTGATAGATGTTACATATACATGTGTATCCTATTAAAATAACGAGAAATGGAGAATCGAACATGTAACGATACTGTCAATTTCTTTCAAAAGTAAGGTGAAGTAAAACTTTCAAAAGTAAGGAGAAAAAGATCATTGTACAAAAGCTATGTTTCTTAAAAACATTTGAAAGGATTTATAAAGTTTATGTTTAAATGCAAATTGCATTTTTCTATCACATATCAGCTAAACATTTACCTGACTACACAAACGGAAATTAGCATATACAGTTCCAAATCAGTCAAAGCAATTTATGATACATATATATACTGATTTACCTTTCGGTGATGTTTGAACGCCAAATCTCGTAAATATCCCTTTCAATGCATATGCCTCTGAAATAGTGTCAAACTATTATGAATACATCTATAGTTATGCATTTGCTTGACACTATGAACTTCACAGCTATAAATTTAGCTAGTCCTGGAATCAAGAAATCGTGTATCATATCTGTTTGTCGTTTGGTCGTATGAGTAATGCTAATTGGGATGGTTGTAATTCATATTTAAAGTAACTTATGTTTCAATCCATTTTAACAAGTAGCTTAATAGTATTACTACGGAATAAAGCACTTAACTAAAAAGAGTTTTTAAAAATATATCATAAATACATACGTTACCAAATTTAGGTAAATGTGGTAACAAAACTTAATGTTTTAAACACAGTTCAATACCGAGGTAAACTCTATGTAACAGTTGAAATACATCATCTTTTGAATGAACTATTTTGTTTGTATTTATTAATCGTTTTAAAAGTAGAATATTGAATTTTAGTATGAACTCAGAATTGACAACATTGATACCACAGTGGTTTCGTTAAAGAAATTTAGTATGATTGCGTAGTTCAGTAATTCCGTCACACGGTATACGTGACATTTGAAAATTATTTTGGCCGGAGAAACAGAACTATTTGAAGTAACACGTTTTACCAAAAGTTACATTTGTTTCACTACCCATGTTGTACTGTATATGTATGATGTTGTTTAAGTTAAAAATGTATTTTTTTCTATCAACATCAGGAATTACATCAGCAACTTTGAAAACATAATGCATATAAACCGTTAATTTCAGTAATGAATACAATCTTACCTTCCATAAATACTAATACAACACATTGAAAATATAATAAGCTCTGTCTTGAAACCACAGCAAGTCATTGAAACCCAAAAATTATCCTAGCTTTAATGCTTAATGTTCTGTGTAATCTTGGTAACATATATTTCATAATGTGTGTTTCATTTCGTCTTAGTAAGGCTGTAAAACTGTAAATAAAAACTGACTGAGCAGGTGCTTTACCACGCTAATAAGCATTAGCCTTGAATAATTATATAAAAATTAATAGGTGACCTTTAAACGTATATTCTATTTTCAGATACCCACATGTTCTGTATTTCTTTTGAATGAAAGTAAAAAATATCCAGACTGCGCACATGCTGTAAACAACTCTACTGTTAACTATTAATATGCTATCTATGTTTGAAGCAAAACCCTTGAAAATAGCTAATCTATGCTATCTTTACAGTGATGCTGAAAGAGGCATCATTATTCTACTGTAGTTTGTCGACATCCTATGATTAACAATAGTAATAGGGTGAAGTCCAACAAAATTATAACTGTCATGTGCGCATGTTTTCATTGTTTCTAATTCTTCAAGGTGAACAATTTGATTGGCAACTGTTACATTTTAAAGTATCTTTATCAACTAAAAGTCAAAATTAGACAAGTAAGCTTACTTTGACATCTAAAATAGAAGGAAATATTTGTACCCCGAAATTATCTGAATGAAACACAATTAGGCTCGATTTAGTGTGTAACAGCATGTGATTTTATGTATTACATTTGTATGCACGTTGTCTATAACCTAAACTGATTGCAAAGTATTATATTTTCTCCTGAAAATTCATTAAATTGTGAATCTTAACACAATTATTTGATGATGTCTTATTAAAAATACAGTAATTTTGATAATTTTACGAATTATTGAAATGGCCAAAATATATATCGGGTGGGTGGGGTATTTTAACCCCTAAATCCTTTCGGTAGAAATCGTCATAATTTGGAATTAATTGATTTAGAACAGTTAGATAAGCAAATTGCTAATATCTGAAAGTCAGTATTGAAAAATCTACTAAAAAATTGTGTGTAGCCAATAATAGTTTCAAAGAGAAAGAATTCCGCATTTTTCATAAATACGATTTACTTGAATGAGTATATTTTTGTTTGACATATTGTTACCTTGTACTGATACAAGGTTTGATAAAAACATATAGATCTATTCTATTGTGATTTCTTGGCAGAATGTATCATACATTTGCACCGGTTCATAAATCGACTGGATAATAATCTAGATTCTCTATTTTAAGAAAAAAAAACAACTTTTAATAGTACTTTTATCAGTTTTTATTTTTGTCCCGCTGCGGCGTCTAACTAAACAATATTGAACACCTTAAGCGAATTTTCAGCCAGACTAAAATGCGGTTTTTGATTCTACTAGCTTTTTGTCAAAAAAGAAAAAGTATGTCAAATTGTGTATGCTTATATATCGGGTTTAATTTTCTGTTTATTAAGTATTGACCAGGATACTATATGACGAAGTTTAACAGCACGTGTTGATCATGTCATGCGATTTATTCATCATGACTTGGGTATCTTATTACATATCTTTATCTACATTTGGCATACTGTAAATTTTAACGTTCAGTTGTAGTTCATCTTAAACCCTCTGTTATTCCTACAAAGGATTTGAAGTAAGATATGAGGTATTATTTTAAATATAAACCGTGTACAATGTTAGATTAACTAAGTTTGAAGGAGCGGACTAATAAGTATTTTGTAAAGAACCGTTTCTGTTCGTATTACAATGTCAGATTCTGTAGGAGGTAGAAAAAAATCTGATCATGGAACAAGACAAGAAGCTTCTCTTGGAAAAGGAGTAAGAAGTTCCGACATGTCTGTTTATAAAAGTTCTGCAGAAGTATCAGAAAGAGATGAAAGCAGTATATATAAGGGATCCGATGACTGCTCTTACAAGTATAGCTGCGATCCTTGCCGTATTGCAGGAGATCATTTGGAGGCCCAGGGATTTTGCACTGATTGCGACGAATATCTATGCAGCACGTGCTACAAGAGTCACCCCAGGAATAAAGTTTCACGACATCATACTCTACTGGACAAAGAAAATATTCCAAAAGAATCTACTAAATATTGTGATCCGTGTAAGCATGCCGGTGATGAGGTAGAGGCCGCAGGGTTTTGCAGGAACTGTGAGGACTATCTGTGTAGTACCTGTTTCAGGAGCCATGCTAGAAATAAAGCCTCGAGATATCATGTATTGCTAGATAAAGACAAGATGCCTGCAAAATCTTCAGACTTTAGTATTGTATCTTCTGTTGAAAAGGTCAATATCAGTAAAAAAGACGCCGAGAACGATTCATATAATGAGAAGTATTCTTACATACGGGACATTAATGCTAAGGTTGAAAAGGACGAGAACATCTGTGTCATCACAGGTATGGTACTGATTTCGGACACTGAACTTGTTCTGGTTGATGAACGCAATAAAGCGTTGAAGTTCATTGATATTGAGAATGACGTTATCAAGGATGATTTAAAATTATCATCACATCCGTTTGGAATCTCACCAATTACTCAACACAAGTTAGGCCTAGCAGTTGTTTTGGGAAATGAACTGAAGATACATATCATTTCTACTACTACATTACACTTATCAATAATACGAACTTTGAAAACAGATGGTTTCGGCATGGATACCAAGTATATCAACAGAAGATTATATGTTTCATATTGTAAACCTGTAAAAATTCAGATCCTTCAACTGACGGGAGAGGTATATAAGATAATCCAGCCTGGTTCTGAAGTACTAAACGTTTGCACACTTCCACGGTTTATAGCAGTTAGTCCAGATAAGAACTCTATATACATGTCGGACTGGGAGACAAGTAATGTTATACATATCAATATGAAGGGAAGAATGATATCTGTACATAAAGGTGAGCTAGCGTTGCCTCAAGATATTGCTATATCTCCGTTCAAATCAGTGTATCTATGTAACGCAGGGAAGCACATCATTTGCAAGATGATGTCAGATCTTAGTGACATCACCACTATATTAGATTTAGAAGATGGATTGAATGGTCCTAGAGCAATATGTTTCAACAATGTCCGACGACATCTCTACATTAGCAGTGGATGTGAGGAACCCATGTGGGCCAATTGTATAAAAGTATACCAGTGGAATTAAAAAGAAAGAACTATTCTGTGTTTCTTATCTTGAAATTTCCATTTCTTTTCGTAAATTTGCTAAAAGTTACTTTAATATCTATAGTATCATCATCATCGTTATCATCATTATTGTTATCATCAACATCATCATCATCATCATCATTATGATCATCATCATCTTCTTCTTTTTCTTTGTAATCTCATCATAGTTATCATCCTCCTCCTCCTCATCATCATCATCATTATCATAATTTTCATCATCATCATCGTCTTCTTCTTTTCATCACCATCATCATTATTGTTGTTGTTATCATTAATATTATAATCATTATGATAATTATAGTTATTCTATCATTTTGATTACCATTATCATTCCAAATTGAAATAACCATATAATATTTATTCCGCTATTCTATCTTAGATAATGAGTAAACAATGTGTAAGCATGCATTAGTCTTAACATTTCCAATTAAACCTTGTCTGCTTGAATGTAAATATGGAACGCATCAGCTGTCTTATGTCAGGCGATTCATTCTGAGCTTTCCATAAAGTGACCTATCCTGCTTGAGGCTATGTTATTTTGTCAAAATATACGTCATTTTGGCAAAATAATGTGATTTTGTATCAGGGACGTGTAATATTGCAAATGCTTATGTTACTTTGTTAAAGTGTGTTGTGAACTTGTTCAGGTAATGTCTTATTACATCAAGCTATTAGGATTACTATACAGTGTGGTGTGAACTTGTCTAAACAGTGTCTATTTATTTCAACCATCACACAATGGCATAAAGACATGACTGTCAAACTGCTATGTGACTTGCCTAAACATTATCTTGTTATGTCAAACAGTTATGTTACATCAAAGTGTTGTGTAAACTTGTCTCAACAGTGTCTTATTATATCAGACAGTTATCTTAGTATTTCAACGTGTGTTGCAAATTGTTATGTGAGATGCTTATGCTATTTTGTCAAAGTGTGATGTGAACTTGTCAAGGTAGTGTCTTATTATATCAAACTATTAGGATACTATGCAGTATGGTGTGTGAACTTGTCTAAAGAGTATCTTATTTATTCTAAGCATCACACCTTGACATAAAGACATAACACTTTTACAAAAATGTTGACTTGCCCAAATAGTGTCTCATTATGTTATGTATCTTATTTTTAATTTGATGTTCATTGTCTAGCTTATGTTAATTAAATAGAAGAAGCTATCAGGCGCTTGTTTTTATCACTTTTGCATACGTATCCCATCACCAAAAGAAATACATGTAGCCTTATTTGAAGCTGAAATATTCTTATTTAATGCACGATTACTTACTACATACTTCAATGATCAATCAAGTCTGGGATGTAAGATATGAAACATGTACAAATAAGTATAACTCGGCTGAAACATCATCTCTTTACCCGATATTACAGGCTCCAATAAATGTGGAACAAAATTTGTTTAGAGAATAAAGGTTATATCTAGAATAAAACATAGTTTAAGTCCCTAAAATTACTGGCCGAAATGTCTTGACAATATTTGCAACAAGACTGGATACGATTGTTTCTGTCAAACACGAACTGCTTATGATTAAAATCTAAATGGTACAGATGGACAAACAGACACACACAGTAACAGCTCTAGCTGAAATTCCCATGCAAGATTACACGGAAACATGGATATCGTATCTAGGCACATTGCCTTATCTTTTGAAATCAAGGAAACATGGATGAACTTCTTACCAAATTTGCAAAAAATTAGTCTTGATTGTCCTCTTGATATACTATTTGCACCAGTTGGTCTTGATCGTCTTACACTCTTCGCCCCTTTTGTCTTGCTTGACCATAATACTCTAGGCACATTTGGTCTTGATCGTACTAGTATACTATTAGTAGTGTGACTTTCAGGACAAAAATGGACATGTGGTGGTCACAAAAGTATAACAAAAGATGTTACATACCAAAATGTTGGCAAATGTCTGAAATTTATGATTCTGGCAAAAATATATTTCTCAAGCTAGTGCGGGCCGTGAAATATGGCGTCCAAGTTGGCTGCCATTTTTGTCAGATATGATCAAACTAATTTTGAACCATTTTTTATTCGTTTAAACAGAATAAACAGCTTTTATTTCATATACATCAATGTAAAGGTTAAATACGAGTAAAACGAAGACAAAATGCTATAAAAAATTCAAGGTCAAGGCCAAATTCAAGGTCAACCCTGAAAACTAGTATTTTTACATCTTTTAGGTACATATTATTGCCTGCATTTTAATGCAATCGAAAAGTGTGTTTTTATTGTCATTTAAAATAACATTAACAAGTATGCTACTTTAATAGCAGAAATTAAACAAAAATATTACAAAAGGAAAATCCAAGATGGCGTCCAAGATGGCCGACATTATCTTAAAAAGCAAAATAATTACGATTTAGTTCATATGGTTCTCAAACTCTCCACGATCAAAGCATTTTACTTAAATATAAAAGGGTGAACAATATTTTAAACTGTCGACAAGACTAATAATAAGAACATAAAAGGTAAAGGTCAAATTCTAGGGCAAATCTTGAATTTTTGATTTTTTCTGTGTCTTTTTCATTGTACGTTCTATGTTTCCAAAGAATCTTTTCACAGATTTTCTTGAATACTATTGTTACCTATATTTTCATAGCAAGTGAATACATGCAACTGTTTACCACTGTTGTTGTTGAAAGCAACATCAAAAAGAGTGATATACTGTGTTAATAACAAAAATTTACTAGTACATTCTACAGGAAAATCTAAGATGGTGTCCAAGATGTCCGACATTTTCGTAAACTTTTACGGAGATATTAAAGTAAAGTAAAATATGTTTTTGCTTTTTTACATATTTTAATTTCAAATATTTTAGTTAAAACTGCAAACGGGTAGAATAATTATTAAAATCTTTTCTTTAATAATTGTAAGAAAGTTATAGGTAAAGTCAAATTCAATGTCAAGCTTATAAATTGTCTGGTATTAGTTAAAATTTGAATTTTTACGTGAAAAACACAAGGCCATTTTGTATCAGAATGTGTTTTAATATTTAACAATCTTGCAAATTTCAATAATTATATTGATTTTTCCCATATCAACATGATACTATGATATGTGTTTACTTGATATCCTTTCAGCAATTACACAAAATATGAAAAACCCCCAGATCAGGCTCTTTCCACTTGTCCACTGTAAAACTAGTTTAGATGCGAGTCCTTAGAAGACACTTGTAGCCCAACTCCCTCATTATACGGACAGTCATGTTACTTAAGAAATAATATCCCAGACAGCAAGTTGTCATTGAATAAAATCACTGTTTTGGGTTCTTTTGTTTTTAGGTTTAACGCCGTTTTTCAACAGTAATTTAGTCATGTAACGGCGGGCAGTTAACCTAACCAGTGTTCCTGGATTCTGTACCAGTACAAACCTGTTCTCCGCAAGTAATGCCAACTTCCCAAAATGAATCAGAGGTGGAGGACTAATGATTTCAGACACAATGTCGTTTATCAAATAGTCACGAAGAACATACACCCCGCCCGAGGATCGAACTCGCGACCCCACGATCCGTCGACCAACGCTCTTACCTACTGAGCTAAGCGGGCGGGTTGTTTTGGGTTCAGATACAAAGGAAATATAATAAAAATTTTCACGAGGTCGCAGTCCAAGTGATATGATATTACGCATTTAAACGAAAACTAATGATGTTATTCAACAGAAACGCACGGTTTAAATCATATCATTTTGATTCAAACACGAAATCAAGGATTATTATGTACATTCTTGACGACATATATCAGATACGAGTCTGGTTTGTGTGGTTTTCTTTCTCAGCACGCCGCTAAGACGTTTGACGCTATGGCGTATAAACAGTAATTTCTTCCACAGTAACACACAATTTCAGTCCCATCTATTTATATATAATAAAAGGAAAACAAGTCTGGTCATATTACTTTGGGTTGATGCGTGAGTGGTTGTTGGGGGTGGGGGTAGAGAGAGTTAACGGATACTACAAGTTTGGACACAAAAGTAAATCTAATGGCGCCTAAATTATTGGGGGTGCGGAAGCATAAAATCTTGGTCTTGAAAAAGTGTTATCACGATATTAATGACTCCATTTATGAAGCATTGCAAATCGTGATTTTTGGAAGCAATATAATATCCCCCCCCCCCCTTTTTACAGCCTCTAGATACATTTAACGATATAAGACCTAAATCTTTTTTGTTTTGCCATTCCTTACTTCCTTCTTTGTAATGGATTTGTGTTTGCGTCTGTCCTAAAAGTTAGTTTCACATGTATCTCAAAACATATTTGATCTAACATCTTGAGATCTTAAAAAAATATTATATAGTATATAATTTATTAGTGTAGTGTACCTGAGGTTATGTTTGGTATTTTACTCTTGCAGACCCACTAATTACAAAATATGCATAAAGGGTCTAAAAGTTTTGTGTGTCATATAATATCTAAAATGTGTTTGACATAGTCTTAAAGAATTATTAAATAGCATGTGTAGTTTTGTTTGATATTTCATTCTACCAGACCAGAGTTATGGCCCTTAACATTGTTTTGTCAAAAATATGCATAAAAGGCATATAAACTTTTGTCACACATATCTCAATTTTTTTTTTACCTTGAATCTTGAAATATTACAGGAATTATGTTAAGCTGTGCACCTTGGGTTTTATTAAGGATATAAACTCCTAGAAAAACAATTGTTTCCTCTTTCACTTTCTTTTGTCTTGTGTTTCTTGGTGATGTTTTGTAGTATGCATACTCGCCCCCAACTCGCCCCCCTCGATGATGTGCACCCCAAAACCCAACACAAGGCAATATGAAAGCCCATCTACTAGTCTTACATGTTCAACAAGTATCATATTACCATATAATGATATTACTATATAGTGAAAACGGGGGGGGGGGGTATAAACATAATCTCCAAGGCAGCGCTTAAAGTTTTGGAAGTTAGTTGACAGACTAAAATGTGTATAGATGTGAAGAGTTGATTCAAGAGCAGTGCAGTCTGAAAAATAGGCTGCATAGTAAAGTAATGAATACTCCTTCATGATATAATTGGTTATTAGAGAGAAATGGAGCAAAATTGGGTTTTTGAGACAACAAAATCCAAGTTGGTCTTTAGGAAAAACTATTATGCCAGTATCTAACTCCTTTGAATATACACTATTACTAATAAGACACAGATCTTGAGAAGCAAAGGCAGACAGTCTAAATCATTTCCAAGTTCAAACTTCCATTTATATACTGGTTAAAAACCTATAAATAGATGTACATATACGTACTGTTTTTACTGTTTGGAGTTTGAGTTATTGTGACTATCATACAATTTTGCAATGCACTTCATATTCCAACTAACTTTCACACATTATCATTTTGGAGTATCCATTACTTTCACCAAAATATCAAAGCCAAAATGTGTTCACCATGTTTTGAAAATGTGCTGACATTTCATTTGTTTCATAACTGACAAAAACCCATACAATATTTTTTAAATATCTAGTAGTAGATCAAGCACAAATTATAGCCAGCCCTTCTAGACAAATCCTTTGAATTTACAGGCTTGCAACTTACTGATTAACGCAACAAAATATATCAGATTAGAAAAAGAAAGAATATTTATATCATATGTCTACTAGAAAAGGTATCAAGTGAAAAAGAAACAAAATAAATGTAGATGTAGATGTCATTGCTGAATGGCATAAAATAACCCATAAGTAATTTGTAAAATAGTCCTGAACACTAACAGAAATTTTAGCTAAAATGTTAAAAATGAATAATTCAGAATTTCATTTTGACATTTTACCTGCAATCTTCTCAAGATTCTAAATTAACTCTGCTTATTTAACAAATGAAATTAATTATCTGTATGTTATTTTATTAGTTA
Organism: Mercenaria mercenaria; assembly: GCF_021730395.1. Taxonomy (NCBI): domain Eukaryota; kingdom Metazoa; phylum Mollusca; class Bivalvia; order Venerida; family Veneridae; genus Mercenaria; species Mercenaria mercenaria. Next base: position 62,287,319 of record NC_069378.1, on the reverse strand, counting down.
TATATTACAGTTTACTTATTGGGGCACTGAAATAACACAGTTTATCAAATTGATATGAAAATACTAAAAAGCATGTGTATCCTACATACTAACAAAATGATGTCAATCTTATATGACACATGCTAACTGAAAACGTTTGTTAGAATGCTTGATAGAATAAAGTTTAAACTAAAAATAGGAGCAAATCCTAAACAATCTGATTATAAGAACTCCAAATAATAACTGGATGCCATAATGCTGATTTTGGAAACCATGAAAACTCCATTTTGAAGTTCAATGCATATATATAACTTATAGATGTAACTGTAATATTGTTAAAAAGAAGCATAATTAAAAAAAAAAAGATATTTGGACATAAAAATCCCGAAAATAAGAGTATATCCGCTTCATGCTGGCGATGTTTACCACATTTTATTTGAACCTGAATGAAATAGAATCAGTTTGATTGAGCCTGTTCATGGACGGTAGTGGAAATGCATGCTACCGTCCACGCCCTCTAGCCCCGGGTTACACACAAGGTACAGAGGTAGTTCTAATGTGGCTAAGTTCAAAACAATAATACTTGGACAATAAAGACCTGATAATATGAGCATAACCAGATCATGCTGGCGACATGTACACAGTTTTATTGGATTGTGTATCTAGAATCTGTAAGAGGAGTTGAGTACACATGGTTTCTTCTTACATATATGAAAAAATAATCAATTTTCATGTTAAAATAGTATAATAAAACAGTTTACGGTTAATAGGGATCCAGATTCACTTGAAATTCTAGACAAACAAAGTTTTACAAATTAACAAGAGGGTCATGATGACCTTGGATCGCTCACCTGAGTAATATGAGCTACATGTTTCAAATGTCAAACTGATGATTTTCCGATGTACAATCAAGTAACCCCTGGGGCGGGGTCAATTTTGACCCCAGGGGTCATGATTTGAACAAATTTAGTAGAGGTCCACTAGGCAATGCTACATGTGAAATATCTAAGCTCTAAGCCTTCTGGTTTATTTTTAGAAACTTTTTGAAGATTTTCCTATGTAAATTCAAGTGACCCCTGGGGCAGGGTCAATTTTGACCCCGGGGTCATGATTTGAACAACTTTAGTAGAGGTCCACTAGGCAATGCTACATGTCAAATATCTAAGCTCTAGGGCTTCTGGTTTTTGAGAAGAAGATTTTTTAAGGTTTTCCTATGTAAAATCAAGTGACCCCTGGGGCGGGGTCAATTTTGACTCCAGGGTCATGATTTGAATAAATGTTGTAGAGGTTCACTAGGCAATGCTTCACACCAAATATCTAAGCTCTAGGGCTTCTGGTTTTTGAGAAGAAGATTTTTAAAGTTTTTCCTTTCGGTTGCCATGGCAACCAGAGTTCTGCATGGAATTCAATTCTTTGAACAATTTTGAAAGGGAGCCACACAAGGATCATTCCTGTGAAGTTTGTTGTAATTCTGCCTAGTGGTTTTCAAGAAGAAGATTTTTTTTTAGAAATTGTTGACGCACGACGGACATCAAGCGGTCACAAAAGCTCACCTTGTCACTTTGTGACAGGTGAACCAAAAATGTTTGAATTTTCCCGCTTTGTAAATTTGACTTGAGGTCACCAACGACAGCCCTGGGGTGAGAAAGATCGAGGGACGACTAATAAAAGCTGTCTTTGAATCAAAATATCCGAGACCTGGAAAAAGTACAGAGCTACGAAGAACTGCGGTTATTATTAACGCATGCGCGTCCAACATTGCGATGAATTCATTCGGGTTTTGCACCGCCTCGATAGCCTAGTGGTAGAGCGTCCGCTTCGAGTGCGGGAGGTCGTGGGTTCGATCCCCGGCCGCGTCATACCAAAGACGTGAAAAATGGTACCAGTAGCTCCCTTGCTTGGCGCTCAGCATTAAAAGGGAAACTGACCTCTTCTCTCATACTCTCGTGGCGATGGATACCATCAGGAATGAGGTGTCGAGAGTGATTAATATAAGTTGTAGAACTTCCTTCACAATCGACCTAAAATAAATTATGTATAAACTAAAATTCATTCGGGTTATGGGCAAATTCGTTTCAAGGGCGATTACTCTACTTAATGAAAATATGTAGTTATATAAAACACAAAAGTTCTGTCAATATGGACATGCCTTCTTCATGTTAACATACAATTTTATTTGAATTGGATGAACACTGTAAGTGAAGCTGAATATATAAAATCGAGTGATGGACAGACTGTTAAATACTGTATGCCTCCCAGGGTCTTCGGCACATGTGCCATCAAAATGACAATTTAGCGACAGTAGTTATATATATGGGGTTTTTGGCTCACTTTTGACCCAACTTAATTTTAACCCTTGACCTAAACCGACCAATGCTGACCAATTTCAACAAATTTAAAACAAATTTTAACAAATTATTGTTAAAACCTATAGTAAAATATGATTAAAGATAATTTTAAACACTTCCACCAAATATTTGCCAAAATCCTGCCAAGTGGCAGCAATGTGACAATGTCTGCCAACTTGACAAACTTTTGGCAAACTTTTGGCAGATTATTTTTATTGATAAAATGTAAAGGTATTTGATTTTATTTTCAATTAGTAAGTATATTATCAGGGTACACATAGTAATTAAAACTTTAATTAAACTTTTAATTAAAACTTAAATTAAACCTTTAATCCAAAAGTCTGCTTCTACCAGAGGATATAGGTTCATCCGATATGAAGAATCTAATGTAACTACCTATCAAAAGCATAAATGTTAATTCTGTAGATGCTGAATCGTTATACGGGTGAATATCAAACATTGTTCCTTGTTTTAGATAAATTTTAATTTTTTTCTTATCCCATAGATATTAACTTTATCAGTATCAAAGTCCTCAGCTGCCTCAGCTGTTATATTTACATTATCAAATATTACCAAAAAGTAAAACATCATCCTGAGGCCTATTATTTCGCCACCTAAATATAAAATGTGATATTGGGCTTTTAGTCGGTTTATACGGTTCACCCGGGGAGCTTGCACCCTTTAATAAAATATTAATATCTATTATATAAATTCCAGTTTTTTCAACTATAAACACACCCTTCAAAGTCACATCTAGTACATCTATTTTATATTCTTGGTTTGTGTTTATAAAATCTTTATAATCTAAGATAATTCCAGGTCTTATTTCAAATATATTTAAATAGTTCAGATCGGCCATATTTTTATATGTTGAATGTATCCAGGCACCACGACGGTCAAAATACTTTTTCATTTGTATGTAATCAAAAGTATGATTATAATAGTATTCAAAGAGAAACGCTTCATGTCTCACTTCCTCTACCCTTTTTTCTATTTTCCTGTCTTTCTTTTTAAGTTTAAGAATTATTTCAGCTAAATCATCAACTCGTTTTGTTGTAGCAACTTCAGAAGCAGATAAATTGTCAAAAAACACTTTTGTTCTAGCTAATTGTGTTTCTTGTTTTAAGAAAAACATTTTTTACTTTTGTAATTTCTTGGGTATTAGTGGTAATTTCTTCGACATTAGCGGTTATTGCTTTAGTATTAGCAGTAATTACTTGGGTATTAGCAGTGATTGATTCTCCTTGTTTATCTGATATTTTAACTACAGAGTCCAAATCATTTATTATTTTTTTAATTTTATCATTAATTATCTTAATTGCTTCTTCTTGTTTAGCTGATATTTCAACTACAGAGTCCAAATCATTTGTTATTTTTTTAATTTGATCATTAAATTCATTAATATCTTCTTGTAGTTTTTTTGTAATATTACTTAATTCTGCATATTTTAAATTGTGACGGTTGTCAACAATACTAATCCAATTTCGAATTTGTTTTTTAAAGTCATCTATTTTAGAATTAATTTCTTTTTTAAGGTTATCTAATGCTGTGTCATGATCATCACCTCTTTGTGAAGCTGCCTTTTCCAATTCAGATTTATATTCTGCAAATTTATTTGAAAATGTATCGAGTAAATCTTGATTCCCTTTTGCCATTTCAGTATTTAGTTTATTTATTTCTGTTCTGATTTCTAACTGATACATATTTTGTAACTTTTTCTCAGCTTCAATCATCTTGTCTTTTAGTTCTTCATGTTTAATCATACTATCTTTTAATTCTTGAACTTGAGTGAATAAAATGTTTAAATTAACTCGAAATACTTCTTTTATGTTGTCATCTGTCAAATCAAAATTTCTCTTCAAGTTCTTTAATAGAATCAGTCATAGCTTTCATTTCTTCTTCAATTTTACCTTGTAATTGATTAATTAATAATGAATTTTTTTTAAAATCTTTTGTTAATTCTTCAATATTCTTTACTTCTACTTCTAGTGTTTGTTTTATACTTTTGATGTCTTCAAGTTTATAGTCATCTATTACACTTTGAATTTTTTTATACACAAACCGTCTTGGAACTGCATCGTTGGGTTTATCTGGATTTCCTAGGTTGATTATTTCATTACCTCCCATATCTAATGCTCTATTCATTGTGTTATCAAGTTCCTTATTTCTGTGAAGATACGATTCCGTTTCCTTTTTAAGCTTTTTGAATTGTTATTTAGTAGCATAATCACTTAAATCAATATCAAATTTAATTTTTACTTATACTGTCAGGTTGATTAATTTGTTTTACATCATTAAAAACTCCCATTATAAAAATTATTATATATTACCAGTAAAGTTTTTTCTTAAAAACTTCCTTGGTTTGTCAATATATAAGAAATCATTTTTTTTGATTTGTTGCATTAGCAAATAAATCACGATCTATATTTTGTTCATCACAAATCCTATTATTTTCCATTTTACCTTGACTTTCAAATAAAATATAATGTGAACAGTTAATCCGAATATCCTTTGGTGTTTTATAGTAAGACTGACTTAAATAAATAACACAACAGTTTTTGTGGCGTCCTTGAATAAAGTATTTTGTTATTTCATTTTGAACCTTTTTATCTTCACATACAAAATCATCAAATATTACTACTTTTTGTTTTTCTGATTCAAGATTCTCACAAGGTTCAATTTGGTCGGGATCAGCTGAATATTCAAGTATTTCATTTGGATCTAATTTAATCTTTTTTGCAATTTGGTTTAAGTTGTTAATTAAATCTTGATATTTAGATTGTTCTAGGTTTTTAGCATATAAGTATAATTTATCATAATATATAAGAGGTTTTCGAAGTATATGCATTAATGTATTTGTTTTTCCAGATCCAGAAGATCCACATATTAACATTCTAAAACATGAATCTGGCATAAAAGGATAAAATTGTTTAAAGTTATTGAATTTATCATTTTTTGTATCATAATTTGGAATTTCCATTTATATAATATTACATTATTTTACAATATCTTACATTATCTTACATTATTTTACATTATTTTACATTATCTTACATTATTATATAAATGCAATCAAAACTTAATGAAATAAGAATAAGAAAAAAATTAGTTGGGCAAAAGATGAGAGCTCTTAGAGAAGAAATAATGAGAGAAAAAATAAGAAAAGCTACAAATCGGGAAATGTATACTGAAATTTATAAACCAATTACTGAAAAAATAGAAAGTCAAAAAGAACAATTATCAAGTCAGTTAAAAGCATTACCTGGAATAGAACAACAATTAGCGTTACTTCCAAAAAGTTTTGTTGATAAAATACAAGAAGTAGAACGACAACAAAAATTGACAGGGATAATGGAAGAACCACCACCTCCGGGACTACAACAACCATTACAACCATTACCACAAAAAACTAGACGAAAAAGAGGTTGATAAAATACTGAAAGATTATTATAACGGAGAAAAAAAATTTCCTGAAGATCATATGGGTTTGGATGATGAAGATGATGTGTTTGAAGAATTAGAAGAAGAATTGGGAGCAAGACCGAAAGAATTTACAGTTAATTTTAATAAAGATATTGATTTAGATCTTTTAGATAAAAAAAAATATAACACACCGCAAGAAGTGTTTAAATATTTTCACAGCAAATCTGAAAATCCTGATGAAAAAATGACTAGGAAAGAAGTAGAGGATATCATAAAAAATGTATCGGATGAAATAAAAAAATTGGGTAATGAATCTGGTGCAATATCCAGAATGAAAAATCCCACAGATCTTGATTTAAAGCAACAGAAAGCAATTAAAGCCAAGTCGGATAATTATAACAATTATAGAAACGTAATCAAATATATTCTAGAAACAAAAAAATATACAGGAAAAGGAATAAAACATCATAACCCATATAAAGTTTCACCAAATGGACAATATGGTAATTTAATTATTAACTTAAATAAACTTTATGGTCAAAATAAGTTAATTGCTAAGGATAGAATAACTGGAAAAGAAGTAATTAACACTAAAGTAGATGATGATTTAAATGATTTGATTAATAAAAGATATAACAATAAGAAAAAGCATTCAATTCATTCAATAAAAATATTTAAAGAATTAACAGAAAAGTCAGGATTACCTATCAATAAAAGATCTATGAAATTTAAAAAAGTAATTAGGGGACAAGGTTATGACGTTTGTCCATGTAATCCAAAAGAATTGGTTAATGAGTTGGAGTTAATTTGTGGTTCAATTAATGCTGGAAATAATAATGAAGAACTAAAAAATGAAGGTATTAGAATAATTGATGAACTATTAAAAATGAATTCTCTTTTACCAGAACAACATGAAATGTTATATAAAAATTATTTTTCTTGAATTTAGATTTTAATTAAAGTTTTTAATTATATAAATGGAACAAAAAATAGTATTAAGTTCTGAAACAGTTAAAGATAATAAAAATACTCCGAGTGATTTTACAATCAGATTTAGTCGTTCTTTAATTTTAGATAAAAATAAAACTTATGTTGTTGGTTTGGATAGTATTAACACTATGACCTATTCTTGGCATAATATTAGTGATGAATATGACAATAAAAGAATTCGTTATCATAATGGTAAGGATTGGAAAGATATTATATTTACAAATGGTTCTTACAGTTACACAGATATTAATAATTATATTAGGGAAACATTAATAAGTAATGATGATTATGAATTTGATAAATCAGAAATTGCACCAATAAGTTTGGAATTTGATTTAAGTAGTTTTAAGATTTTGATTTCAATTACAGATAATTTTAAGTTGGATTTGGAAATATCAAATTTCATACATTGCTTGGATTTGAGAAAAAAAAATTGGAAAATACTGATGGGGAACTAAAACACCAAATATAACTAACTCTGTGGATACAATTACATTCATTGTGATCTTATTGATAATTCACTTGTTGATGGTAATTTCAGTGATATTATTTATGCTTTAAGTACTGCAGATTTAACAAGAGCTTATCCATTTACAAAAGAACCACAAAGAGTTGGATATTCTGAAATTAATAAATATATTATAAATTCAATTAGAATATATATTACAGATGTATTTGGTAGAATAATTAATTTTAATGAGGTTGAAACAAGTTTTACACTAATTTTAAAAGAAATTAATTAAAAACTTTTAGTTTTATATAATGTACAAGAAAGTTTATGACAAAAATAAAGGAATATTTATTTATGTTGATGCTCACACAGGAGAAGAAATCATACACGGAACAGGTATCTTTGACACTTTAACGAAATTAATTCAATCTTCAATTGGCACAGCTGGAAAAAAAGCTTTGGAAACAGCAGGAAAAGCAGCACTTGAAAGTGGAACAAAAAAGGTTGGAACAGAAGTTGGAAATTTAGCTGCAGCGAAAATTGTTGAAAAATTTAAAAAGAAACCTGCTCCAGCAGTTGGTAATTTAATTGCTAAGGAATTACAAGAAAAGAATAACAGTAAAAATAATAATAAAAATAATAATAAAAATAATAATAAAAATAATAATAAAAATAATAATGATAATGAGGAGGATATTCATATAAGAATGAATAGAATATTGTCAGGATCTGGGACTTTAGCTCAACAAAAACGTATTAACAGATTAATTTATAAAAAATAAAATAAAAACTAAAATAAAAACTAGAATAAAAAAATAAAATAATATATAATATATACATGTTTAGAACAAAACAATATTGCGAAAGATATGAATTAACTCCTATTCAATTAGATACAGCTTTAATATCTGTCCTGGGAAATAATGTTAAACAACAAAAAAACGGATATCACTTTACAATTAATGATAGAAGTTCATATTTTGATTGGTTTAATGCTTATTTTGAAGTAAGTTTCAAAGTAAATAAGCTTGCTGATGGTGCCGAGTATGATGGAGCCCAAATCGCTCTAATTAATAATGCAGCTTCATTAATTGATCAGTTAGTGGTTAAACAAAATGGAAAAATTGTTTATGATTGTAATAATTTATACAAAGTAATAAATGTAAAGAGTTTGGTTGAACTATCTGAAGATTATGCAAAATCAACTGGAACAAATGAATATATTTATTTAGATACTACTGCTGTTGCTGCCGCTGATAATAATTCGGGGTTTGCTATTAGAAGGGATTTAATCAAGAAAAATAATGAGGTAAATGCTAAGATTCCATTAAATAATTATTCATTTTTTCAAGGTTTAGAAACTAATATTATACCTCCAAGTCAAATTCAAATAACACTGCAGTTGACAGATGATGATGAATTAATTTTTAGAGCTGGCGGAGACCCAGGTAGGGTAATTGTAACAAAATTAATTCTATGGGTTCCACGTTTGGTTTTTAATGAATTTGGGTTTGATCTAATTGCTACTGAAAGATTTACAAAAGCAAGATGGTCATACCTTCGGGAAATGATAACACAATCAACTGATACACGACAGACGAACATAACTTTTAGAATAACAGCTGGTGTAACAAAACCACAACATGTATTTGTTTATTTACAACGACCTGATAAAAGTAATTCACAAGAACATAACCCACATTTATTAGATACATTTCAAGTTAATGTAGATAATAATAATTGCATTTTGAGCTCCTGTCGTCTTGAAGTTGGTAATGGTGTTTTTTATCCAGAAACAGAATACACAAGTATATCAAGAATATATGATGATGTAATTAATTATTATTATAAACAAAATAACAAAACTACTGGAAGTCTTTTAAATAGATCAAATTTTCAAAAATTGTTTGGATTTATTCATTTTAACTTGGAATATAAAAAGGAAGTAATAACAGAAGATCCTAAGCATATTACATTAACAGCTAAATTAAATATTCCACCAGCAGCTAATATTCGTGTTTACGCAATTGTATTATATGAGGAAACAGTTGAAATAAATACTATTGGAAATGAACTTGTTATTGTTTAAATAAAATAAATATAAATTAAAATAAATATAAAGTATATAATGTCATCAAATTATATTGAATATAAAATTAACCTTACAGATGGACAAAAGAAAAATTTAGCCCGAGCCTACAACAACAAAATTCCACATACTTTTAGATTAAAACATGAACAATTACGTGGAAACTTCCCTTTACTTTTAACAAAAACACAAATTAATCAAATTAAAAAAGCTGTTGCAAATAAGAAGGGATTAGAAATTACAATTTCAAAGAAACAAATGTCCAGTCAAGGTCAAAATGGTGGATTTTTAGGAGCTTTGGCTGGTTTGTTAGGAAAAACAATTCTTCCAATGGCAGCAAAAATAGCTCCAAAAATATTAGCCCCTCTAGGCATTGGCGCTTTGTCTGGGCTAGCCAGTACTGGTGTTAGTAAAATACTTGGAAATGGTATGATTTCGGTAGCTAATGATAAGAGAAATATTATATCGCCATATCTTACACCTAATCAAAGAAAGCAACTAGTAGGATCTGGAGTGATTAAATTAACACAAAAACAAAAACAAGACGGTGGGTTTTTAGGTATGTTGGCTGCTAGTCTAGGAATACCTTTGATTACATCTTTGTTAAGTGGAAAAGGATTACAGATTGATTCACAACGGAGACCTTACAGACGAATTCCTATAGTAAAAAAAAAATAAAATTTATAAACAAACCTATTTCTAACTTTGAAATTGAACAATGGGTAAAACAATTAAAAATTAAAAACTTTAGGGGTGTATTTAGTAGAAATAATTTACCAAGAGTGAAACTCTCGGAGACCACAGGTCTACCAAAATTAAAATTAAAAGAAAAGGTTGAATGTGGAATTATAAATTTGGACGACTCTGTTGGTCCTGGAACACATTGGGTTTGTTACTTTAATAATATATACTTCGATAAAACCAGAGGTTTTCTGAGAAATGCTTTGTATTTCGATCCGTTTGGACTTCCTCCGCCGAAAGAAGTAATTAAGTATATACCAAATGTAAAATACAACAATGTTCAATATCAAGACAAAACAAGTACACTTTGCGGATATTATTGTTTATTTTTCATTAAAATGTTACAAGATAAAGTACCGTTGTATGATTTATTGTATAAAATACTAAAAATTCATAATCAAAGAGTAAATGAACAAACTATTATAAATTATTTTAATAAAAAAGGACATTTATTTAACTGAAATTTAACTGGAATAATTAATATAATGGGAATATTCAATAATATAAATGAAAAAGTAAATAAAATAGAAAAACAAATAGAAAGGCAATTAATAAAAAAACCTCCATTGTTTTTAACAAGTTATACCCAAGATACCGATGGTGGATTATTTCAATGGAAAACTGTAAATGCTAGTCCTGGTTTAGTTCAAAAAGGTAATAATGTAAGAATCATGCATGATTCCATCTTAATTTTTCTTGTTGATGCAATTAAATTAGATAAAGGAGAAGCTAAATTACAATTAAAAAATAAAGAAAATGTAATTCTTCAAAGTTACAATGCAAAAAATAATAGAAAAAATGAATCTATTTCTATTAATTATGCTAATAAATTTAAAATAAATGATGTTATTTATATTAATTCTTTAAACGTTAAAAATATTCAGTTAACAATTTATGGTTCTATAATTTAAGAGTTTTTTAATTTAAGAATAAGCTAATGTATCAATACCATTATCAAGAATATATCTTTTATCGTCATAACATGATAAAGATGTTTTATTTATAACATAACTGGAAAGATTGTGTTTATTAGAACGAATAACTTTAAAGGTGTGATTACTTTGGGTTGAATTAAACAAAGTATCTTTATAATTTTTATGAACTATTGTTTTCTTAACAACAAGTTTTTTAATTCCTTTACATTTTTTAATGTTTACTTCATTTTCTAATAAATAAGAATACATTTTACTTCTTAATCCGACAAATTCAACAATTACTACACCGGCAGCTTCATCTGTAAATTTTCCAATTACTTTTTTATTATTATCAAAATAAAATTTTGAGTTGTTATCGTAATCACTATTATCAAATAAATCTTTGTCCTTAGTCCTTATAAAAGTCTTTATACGCATCTTTGGTTTTTATTTCATAACATAATGAATCAGTGTCAGTAAACAATAATTTACAATTACTCTCGTACTTTTCCTTAATATAATTATAATGAAAATCATACATTAAATATTTTGATAAATCTAGAATGCACATTCCAACATAACAAGGTCTGTTTAATAACAAACTTTCTTTTATTCTATGAATACCAAAAAGGGTAGAGTTAAACATCGTTGAACTAACAAATGAAGGTTTGGCTATGTATTTTAATAAAATATTTTCATCATGAGTTAATTTAATATTAACCCTCTTGCGTAAATTCTCCATCGTCTTACCGAATACAGAATTCTTCATTAACTTAAAAAAGTCCTTTTCAAATGAATTTTTTGCTTTAGATCTTTTTTGAGTATTAAAATCAATATACTTTTTTAACCAAGGAGATGAATCAAAAGTTAATATTTTATGTATTTTTGTTACTTTTAACCCTAATTGTGTATATAGTTCAAGATTTTTATAATGAACTACATAATTTTGTTTTTTCATTAAAGTTGGAACTAATTTTTTTACATTACTTTTTCCTATTTCAAATTCTGTTTTAATATTTTTACTATAATCAGAAAGCCATTGATCTGGTATTTTTATTTTTTCAGGAGCTAAAGGATAATCATTGTGGGTTTTATGTAATTCTTTTGGATATTCAAGATCACATTCAACTATAAAGTTAGTTTTACCTTTTGCAATTAATTTCTTAAATTGTTTTTTCGGATATAAATTTAAAGTTTCCAGAGGGTAAAGGTTGACACATAGCCCAACCGTAAAGGGTTTTTGGGGTCGAGGTACATAATGTATTTGCTTTCTTCTTTTGAATTATAATCCTTCATATATTTATTGTTTGCTTTACTGTATCTGTTTGAAATATAACTTATTCCTCCTCTCAGTCCCTTTTCAATAAAAAGATACATATCAATATCAGTTATTAAATCTAACTTAAATTTCCCGTCATTTTTAACATTGCATCCCAAGCTAACCCAGGACTACTAAAAATAATGACAAGGATCTAATTTGTAGTACTCTAAACATAGTTTTCTGAAATTTTCAAATACATCAGCTAAAAGTAATACGTCAGTTTTTAAATATAGATCATGATATTCTCCCAGTGTTTTAATTTTAAATTTATTCCAAACATTTTTAGCATGTTCATATTCATTATCAGATATGTGTGTTTCATTTAAAATTGAATAAAAATCTTCTTTAGAAGGTAATTTTGTTTCTTTGAATTTTTTAAATGAATCCATGTAATCATATGGATAAACACCTTTTGTTTTTAATAATTCTATATTTTTATCAAATTCAGTTGAAGTGTATTCAAATTCTGGAATATTTTTTACTAAGTTATCCAATGATTGAGACATAAACTGGAATGAATCAATAAAGACCAAGTCAGAAATCATAAATGCCATATATCTTTCCATATTGTTAGGAATAACATTAATTTCTTTTTTAAATTTTCCTATTTGTTGCATAATAAAATGACCGTCATAACCTCTTAAATTATGAAAAATAACAGGAATTTTATGTGTTAGTTTAAAATTAATATTACATTCTGAGTGAGCACTTCCTCTGAATTTTCCTGTTATATGACAGTGATCACGTACTGGCACTTCACCTTCTATATATTCTTTTTCACAGATATGACAAAACTTTTGTTTTTTAAATTCGGTTGAATCATTTTTAGACATTCTTAGTTCTTTGTTAAAATTAACACTAAATATTTCTTTACAATATTCCTCTTCCTCAAACATTTTTTCAATAAACTTACAAACTGCATTAGGACCTCTATAAATCTGGGTTGGTTTAGTATATTTATCGTCATAACAACAAACAACTTTATAGCCGTAACCACAATCTATATGATTTTGATATGGTTCAGTAAATGAAGATTCAGTTGATGGTAAAGCAGTTAAAACTTTTTTAGTTATTGATTCAAAATCAGCATAAATTACAAAAGGTACTGCTAAACCTTTATGATAATTTTTAAATTGTACTTTACTTCCCTCTTTTGGCATTTTTACACCTTGGATACCATTAATAGCTAAACAATTTGGTATGTGTTCATTTAATATTCTTTCTTGTGAAAAATTCTGTAAACATGATTTACAAAAATGTTTTATTTCTTTATGTTTGGTTTTTTGAAACATTAATCTATTAAAGTCTTTTACACGGCTACTAAACGCTAGCGCCACCACCAAATTGTGGTGATAAGGAAAAGAGCTATCGACATGTCCGTGGTGCAGCTATCGCCCGTTTCTACTTGTAAACACGTGAGTAAATTTTACATTTTATCATATATTTTTATTGATAGAACCTTTTTCGAAAATCGGAGAATGCAGTTCCGTGTAACAACACTTTAACTAGCGGTTGGCTGTGATTTCATTAAAATATTATGCAAATTGTGGTGCCAGGAGCTTTTCTCCCGAATTTGACAGTGGCATATTTTCATATCGGCTAGTATTCGAACACCATTCCGATGATAAGACACACTGTAAGAACATACCTGAGCATGCAAATCGTGTAGAATTGAATTACACGTATTCCCATACACAAAAGAATTACGAAAACAAAGTAAAAAGTTAAAACACGACTATTTTTGAAAATGGTGGCGCTATCACTCAAGTGGTGGCGCTATACAGTAGTGGTGGCGCTATTGTATATGATAAGTGGCTGGTATATTCAATTTTAATATATGAAAATGTCTGATTGCAAGCCGCAGAAATTTCTACAATAACTGATATTATCAACATATACCAAATTGTGGTGATAAGGAAAAGAGCTATCGGCATTTCCGTGGTGCAGCTATCGCCCGTTTCTACTGGTAAACACGTGAGTAAAATTTATATTTTGTCTTATATTTTAACTGATGGAACTTTTTTTTAAAAATCGGAGAATGTAGTTCCGTGTAACAACACTTTAACTAGCGGTTGGCTGTGATTTCATTAAAATATTTTGCAAATTGTGGTGTCAGGAGCTTTTCTCCCGAATCTGACAGTGGCACATTTTCATATCGGCCAGTATTCGAACACCATCCCGATGAATGGATTCACTGTAAGAACATACCTGTGCATGCAAATGGTGTAGAAATGATAAATAACTATATATGCACACACCATGAATAATAGAATCTCGGGTTAGAAGAAATATTCCAGGACTTTTAGAAGTGGTGGCGCTATAACTCTAGTGATGGCGCTATACAGTAGTGGTGGCCCTGTTACGGCATTCAGTAATACGAACTGCTGACGCATCCGGAACAAAACAAACACCAACATTGTCTAACTGATAATATTCCTGCAAGGAATTATGTTATTAAAGAAAGAAAAACACGATCATAGTATCATAGTTTATTTACCTTTATGAAACATTCTCTATCCAAGAAAAAAAGGAACAAAATACTCACAGACCCTTGGAACTTTTGTAGTCAAAGTAAATATTTTCCTTTGTTTAAAATGTTGATGTAGAATTATTTCTAACCTTAAATATTCTACCTAAATACAAACGTAATGGTACTTTAAATTCAGGTCGTGAAAAAAAAGTAGCAATGCTTTTATTTCAAACAAAGATTTTTGTAGAATTTATTTGTTATATTAAGATTCTGAAAGTTACTTGCCTTTGTTTTTATACGTAGTTGGCATGCATTGTAAACAAAAGATCTTACTTTCACAATTCTTTCTGAAAAGTGAGTACAGTACATTTTCAATTCCAATCTATTAAATATGATAAATCAATAGAGCTTAGATGTACAATCTGTATCCATATACATGTAGATTATTGTGTGATCATGTAGAGGTTACTACATTTTGTATTTTGTTGAGTAACGTAATTTGGGTGTAGTGTGGGATATGTTGATAATATCAGTTATTATAGAAATTTCTGCGGCTTGCAATCAGACATTTTCATATATTAAAACTGAATATACCAGCCACTTATCATATAAAATAGCGCCACCACTACTGTATAGCGCCACCACTTGAGTGATAGCGCCACCATTTTCAAAAATAGTCGTGTTTTAACTTTTTACTTTGTTTTTCGTAATTCTTTTGTGTATGGGAATACGTGTAATTCAATTCTACACGATTTGCATGCTCAGGTATGTTCTTACAGTGTGTCTTATCATCGGAATGGTGTTCGAATACTAGCCGATATGAAAATATGCCACTGTCAAATTCGGGAGAAAAGCTCCTGGCACCACAATTTGCAAAATATTTTAATGAAATCACAGCCAACCGCTAGTTAAAGTGTTGTAACACGGAACTGCATTCTCCGATTTTCGAAAAAGGTTCTAACAATAAAAATATATGATAAAATATAAAATTTACTCACGTGTTTACAAGTAGAAACGGGCGAGAGCTGCACCACGGAAATGTCGATAGCTCTTTTCCTTATCACCACAATTTGGTGGTGGCGCTAGCGTTTAGTAGCCGTGTTTTATCCAAACATAATGTTGGACTGGGGTCTCTGGTGATTTACAGTCGCCGTTTATTTTATCATTAGTAATTAGCAACATGTCACAGTGTTCTTCGTATTGATATTTTGATATGTACAATGGATAAATACTATTTTCTTCATAACCAAATATATTAAATGATATTTCATTTAAAACTTCTATTTTAGGTATTTGATTTAATGTAACAGGAAATTTAATTCCAGTATAATCAAGATCGTTTATATGTTTTTTATATTTTGAAACTCTTTCAGAATTTTTTGTTACAGGAAATTTGTAAGCTAAATGGCACCATCTAAAACATTCGTTATCATCATTCTTTATATTTATTAATCCTTTCATTGGATGTTGTAATGGTTTTGGTAATTCTAAATAACTTGAAGCAGCCAAAGGACTATACTTATATCTATTTATATAATGAGCATCAACTGACTCTATTCTCCAGCCACTTCCTTCAGAAATCCAATTACCAATTCTATTTATTATTTCATCAAAAGCTTGATGTAAAGTTTTTTTTATTTCGTTTGTGTTAATAATTTCTAAAGCCTTTGATTGAAAATAAGCTGATTTATATATTGTATCAGTTTTATCCATTTTTGCAAAAGTTATTTTTAAAACAACATTTATTTTTATACCTTTTAAAGTTTTAAGTTCAGATTTAAGTATTTCATAAGAGTCGTTTATAGTTAAATATAATTGATTCTTTGGATCTTGTCTATATGTAATTTTAATTTCAAATTTCTTATAATATTGTTTTGTAGATCTCTCGATTTCCATCTATATATTATATTTAGAAAAAAAATCTTCAAGCAAAAAATAATTAAAAAAATAATTAAAAAATAATAAAATAAATAAAGTTTTAAATTATCTTTAAGAAGAAATAAAATATTTAAACTTATATCTTTTTCCATTAACTTTTGATATTCCACATTTTACTCGGTTTGTCCCTTCACAACACATTTTTATTAACCCAGCATTAATACCAAATTCTTTATATGCTTTGTAAGTGCTTCTATATATTTTTTCTTCATTAGTATCACAGTCGGTTACAATAACTTTTTTAGGATTGTTTCGATAATTATTTGGTCTGGGACAATCACATAATCTTTCATCATTTTCTTCTTCAGTTAATAGACAACCACAGTCCCATTCAAATAAAGTTCTTTTACGAAGATAAGGATCTATAACATTTTGTAATTTATCAATGACGTGGTTTTTATATTCATCGCTAACTATTTGATTAAGTTTTGATTTGATAACATTTCTTCTTTTAAGAACTTTCTTATATGAATTTTCATCTGGATTCATTATTTCTCCTAAAGTGCTAGATAATTTTGGCATAATCATTCTATCTACCTTTCTATTAACCATCTATATATAATATACTTATAGAAAAAAATCTTTAAAAAACACACGTAAAATTTAATACAGCTCTTCTTCTTTTTTACTTTTATATCCGTTAAGTTTAAATTCCTTCATATGCATTTCAAGAGGTGTTGAATTATTTTTTTCTTTCTGCATTTCTAATAGTATTGTAAAAATATCCTGAATAACTTTATTTGGATTTTCTTTATTTACTTTTCCAATCCGTGCTTTTGTTATAAGTTGTTTTATTTTATGATGATGTGATTTTAAAATAAATTTCTTGTCGTCAAGTTTTAGTCTGTTAGTAAATATGGTAATTACTGATGGAACAGCGCCAGCAACTGCTACAAATATAGGAATAGCTGGAACAAGTACTAATGCAGCTGAGCAACCAAAAATACCCGCTGTAATATATAATCCAGTATTTACTCTCCCACAAAATTTATAACTTTTTCTGTAAGCAGCAGCTAGTTTAGTTAAGTGAATAATTAATTGATCTATTGTTTCTATTCCATTATTATTAGAAATTAGATTTTTATTGCTCATTTATATAATATATTTTCTAAATTAAATTTGTTCAAGATCGCTAAACGGAACCCAACTATTAAATTTTTTATTGTAACCTTTCCATTTTACTAAAGCTTGTTTTTTCTTATAGTCTCGTCTAATAACTTTTTCTATTCTAAAAACTTCTTGTGTAGTAGGTAAAAGTTCTTGTTCATAAAATGAACCTTGAATTATTTCATCATTTAAATCTTTAATAGTGTATGTTCTGGGATTTGTATTATTAATTTTATAAATTATAAATATTTCCTCTGTCCAGTTTGGTGTATATCCTTTTTCAAAATGTCTTTTAAGTTTGCTTAAACGAACTCGATCACCAATTTTAAATTTTGCTTTGCTCTTTGGTATCTTTAAATCACCATATAAATTAAGGTAAACAGTACCTTTATTTAAGTTTTTACTAGCTTCGGTTGGTGTCATTTTTATACTAGAATGTTTTGTTTTGTTATATTTATCAACCATATCCTGCAAATTATCTAAATAAGTATAAGTATTATTTGCTGTAAAATATTTCCACATTATTCTTTTTAAACTTCTATTAAATCTTTCTATTACGACAGCCTTTCCTTCATTAAATGTATGGTACATATTAATCTTATTTTTATTCAAAAATGATTCAAACTTTTTATTATAAAATTCTTTTCCTTCATCTACCCATAAATTTTGTGGAATCCTTGCAGTCTTCGGGGACTTTTGTCCCTGAATTCTATCTTCAGAAATTATTTTTTGAAATGCTTCTGTAACAGATTCTCCGGTTTTATTCTTTAATGGAATAACCCAAGCATATTTACTAAATATATCAATAACGGTTAACAAGTACTTTACTCCTTTATTATATTTTGAAAAAGCTTGCATGTCAACTAAATCAGCTGACCAAGTATCATCAATATCATTAACTATCACTCTTCGTTTCCTAAATTTTCTTTTAATTGGTTTGTGTAATTCTTCTGCTAATTCATCGCTCCAATTTATTTCGGGGGTATACTCTACCCCCTTTTCCCGTTTTTTGATTTTTGTTTTTGTCCCAACCCAAGTGTGTATTTCGTTTTAAATATAGGTTTCACAACTAAATGTTTTGCAATCTTTTCTCCAAATGTTTTTGATTTAGTTTTATTTAAATTGGAAAGCATTTGTTTATCACATGTACCCTTTTTTACATCACTGTCATAGCAAAAATCATGGTCCATACATACTGCATCCAGTTCATTGACAGGGGGTCCATTATCTAGGGGATTTCCTGGCCCACAATAATTATATCCTGGAAGTGTTAAACCTTTCTTAGGTAATAAAGGTAACATTGCTTTGTCAATATCTAAATTACCCCCTGTACTTTTAACAAACTTTGATTTCATTTTTCCACAAGATGAACAAGTAGCCCTTATCATTTTTCTCCCGTTTTTTGTTGTAACATAATGAGGATTTATATTATCAGTAAATCTTCTTTCTTTCAAACAATATATTTTATTTTGTAAACTCATCTATATCAAATGTATTTAAAATTATTTAAAGACTAATAATGTAGTTATTAATTCAAAATAAGATCAAATACCTTTACATTTTATCAATAAAAATAATCTGCCAAAAGTTTGCCAAAAGTTTGCCAAGTTGGCAGACATTGTCACATTGCTGCCACTTGGCAGGATTTTGGCAAATATTTGGTGGAAGTGTTTAAAATTATCTTTAATCATATTTTACTATAGGTTTTAACAATAATTTGTTAAAATTTGTTTTAAATTTGTTGAAATTGGTCAGCATTGGTCGGTTTAGGTCAAGGGTTAAAATTAAGTTGGGTCAAAAGTGAGCCAAAAACCCCATATATATAACTACTAGCGACGCGACTTGGCATTGAATTTGAGTTGTATCCTTGAAGTTTTTCAAAAATATCCGTGAAGATTTCAGAACATAATATATACTTTGCTGTTGTTTTTTTTTCTGACATCCGTGATGATGATAAACAGCAAATATAACAAATAAAATTTTACGGTTTTCTTTTCCTTTTTTTGTTGAAAATATCGGTAATCTGATGCTGTTTTGTAATTCTCCATGTATTTGTATATACTTGAGAAATTTCTTTAATTTATGGAAGCCATATTGAATTTCTCCATAGTAACCAACAGGAGAGAGTTCTGCTATGTAGAAAAAACTTTACATGCGTTATTCTTGCCTAGAATGATGATAGGTACCAGATTAATCAAAATACAAAGAAAAAAAAATTAAAATGATGTATAGATCAACTCAAAATACATTTTTAGTTAAATTACGGGTTTGACCTTTAATTTGACCTTTACCTTGAACCATCCAATACCTTTTTTTGACAGAAATTTTAAACTGACTAGATCTTTGTATAATATTTGAAAAAATGTTAATGTTTTATACATTTTGGAAAGGAAAAATCCATTTTAATTAATATTGGTCATATCTGACAAAATCGGCGGCCATCTTGGACGCGATCTTGGATTTCTTGGCCCGCACTAACTTGAAAAAACTATTTTTTCAAGAATCATAAGCTTCAGACATTTACCAACATTTTGGTTTATAACATCTTTTGTTATACTTTTGTGACCACCTACCCCTTGAAATGGACCTCTTTTTTGGCTATAGTCACCTTACTAAATCGATTTCTTGTTTCTTATAACGAGTGGTTTGTTTATACAATACATGATAAAACCTACCACAAAATCAATTTAAATCATTCAAGCATACGGCTTGTCTTTGTAACTTATACGAATAATATGTGCATTCTTAACAAGAATATATAATCCAAAAGACAAATGACAAGTAAAATTTTGATGCAGAGCATCAAGTCGCCGGAGAAATGAATTTATTATTTGAAACAAACATTCATTGTACAGAGATTTTCGGACAGTTGAATTCTATAACGCATGGAGTAAATTACTGTTCGGATTGCATTTGCACATTCTAATCTCACAGGTAATAAGGTACCTGGCCAGGGAT
Source organism: Mercenaria mercenaria (assembly GCF_021730395.1). NCBI lineage: Eukaryota > Metazoa > Mollusca > Bivalvia > Venerida > Veneridae > Mercenaria > Mercenaria mercenaria. The sequence continues at coordinate 62,266,590 of NC_069378.1, read as the reverse complement.
AAAAAAAAATTGTATTTATTTAAAGCACTAAAATGCAAAGTTACTGAGATGGTTTTAATGTTTGGTGCATTTTGTTTATATCTTTGTTAGATATACAAACATGAATGTAATATACATATTCATGATTGTGAGACTTTTTGCCAAAATTGTTAGTAAGAAAATAGAACAGAAAATGCTCATGAAATGTTTTAACAATTGGTAAAAAGAAAAATATGAACATCTGCATGATTTAGACAGATGTACGCTAGTAACCTAAAACATTGAAAAATGCGAGTCAAAAGTTATAGAATAAAAAATAATTGTTTTTATCAAAGCTATCCCGAGGGTTGAGGAAACAGCTGTCTTACACAAGCAGACATCACGTTCAAAATAGATCGTGGTGACAAATAGCAATATAATGATATTTTAATAGATCTAGTTTATGACGTCATAATAGTGCCAGTACTATGTGACGTCACCTTAGTGTACATGAACATGAGTATATATCGCTGACGCGTGCTAAGACAAAAACATACTTTAAATGAGGTACCCTATTCGAATTCTTACCTTGTAGTGGCATTGCAAACTTTGAAAAGGAATAAATATTTAGATCTAGATCTACAGTAACTTTCATAATTTTAAACGTATTGCAAACATATACATATAAGGTTTGCTTCTAAAGGTTCCCCAAAAGGTTTGATAAAAACATTAATCTACTCGATCTGTGATTTCTGGACAGAAGGTATCATACATTAGCACCAATTTATAAATCGACTATATTTAAGAAAAAAAAATCTTAATAATGCTTTTATTAGTTTTTGTTTTTGTCCCGTTGCGGAGTCTAACTAAACAATATTTAACACCTTAAGCGAATTTTCAGTCAGACTAAAATGCGGTTTTTGATTCTACCAGTTTTTTTTTTCAAAGAGGACAAATTATGTCAGATTGTATATATACATATTACATATATATCGGGTTTAACATTCTGTTAATTAAGTATTGATCAAGATACGGTATTACGAAGAATAAAAGCGTCCCGTGATTTCATTCATCATATCTTATTATATAGATTTATCTTTTTCTACATTTGGCAAACTGTAAACTTTAATTTTAATTGAAGTTTATTTTAAACCCTTAGTTATTCGTACAAAGGACTTTGAAAGTAAATATTGGATAATATTTTGAATATAAGATACGTACACTTATTGATTAACCAAGTTTGAAGGAGAGAAGTAATAAGTGTTTTGTAAAGAACCGTTTCAGTTCGTAATAAAATGTCAGATTCTGTAGGAGGTAGAAAAGAATCTGATCATGGAACAAGACAAGGGTCTTCTCATGGAAAAGGAGTAAGAAGCTCTGACTTATCTGTTTATAAAAGTTCTGCAGAAGTATCAGTAAGACATAAAAGTAGTGAAAAGTCGATATACAAGGGATCTGATGATTGTTGTTACAAGTATAGCTGTGACCCTTGCGACAGTGTTGGAGATCACTTGGAGGCCCAGGGATTTTGCATCGATTGCGAGGAATATCTATGCGGCACGTGCTACAAGAGTCACCCCAGGAACAAAGCGTCACGACATCATACTTTACTGGACAAAGAAAGTATGCCGAAAGAATCAACTAAATATTGTGAACCGTGTAAGGATGCCGGTGATGAGGTAGAGGCCGAAGGGTATTGTACAAACTGTGAGGACTATCTGTGTAGTACCTGTTTCAAGAGCCATGCTAGAAATAAAGCCTCGAGACATCATGTATTGCTAGATAAAGACAATATGCCTGCAAAATCGTCCGACCGTAGTATTGTATCATCTCTGGAAAAGGTCAATATCAGTAAAAAAGACGCCGAGTACGATTCATATAATGAGAAGTATTCTTACATACGGGACATAAATGTTAAGGTTGAAGGGGACAAAAAAGTATGTGCCATCACAGGTATGGTACCGATGTCGGACACTGAACTTGTTCTGGTTGATGCAGACAATAAAGCATTGAAGTTCATTGATATTGAGAATGACGTTGTCAAGGATGATTTAAAATTTTCATCACATCCATGTGGAATCACACCGATTTCACAACACCAGATAGCTGTTGCCTAGGGAAGAAGAAGTGAAATACGTATTATTTCTACTACTTCATCATCTTTATCAATAATACGAACTTTGAAAACAGATGGTTTCGACATGGATATCAAGCATGTCAACAGAAAATTATACGTTTCTTATTGTAAACCTGTAAAATTTCAGATACTTCAACTAATGGGGAAAGTATATAAAACAATCCAGCCCGATTCTGAAGTACTAAAACTTTTCACAAAGCCACGGTACATTGCAATAAGTCTAGACGAGAATTCTATATACATATCGGACTGGAAAACAACGAATGTTATACGTATAGATATGACGGGAAGAATGATATCTGTATATAAAGGTGAGCTGGCGTTGCCTCAAGATATTGCTATATCTCCGTTCAAATCAGTGTATCTCTGTCACATGGAGAAACACATTATTTGCAAGATGACGTCAGATCTAAGAGACATCACCACTATATTAGATGAAGACGGGTTGAATGGTCCAAGAGCAATGTGTTTCAACAATGTCCGACGACATCTCTACATCAGCAGTGGATGTAAGAAACCCATGTTTGCCAATTGTATAAGAGTATATCGGTGGAATTAAAAAGAAACAACTGTTTAGAGGAGATATCTGTTCTATTTTGTGTTTCTCATTTTGAAATTGTCCATTTCTTTCCGTTATTTGCTCACAGTCACTTTAATATCTAGAGTATCATATTCATCGTTATCATCATCATCACGACCTTTTTTCTTCTTCCTCTTCTTCTCATCATCATCATCAACATCATCGTTGTTGTTATCATTATTATCATAATGACAATATTAGTTATTTTATCATTATGATTATCATTCTCATTCTAAATGCATGAAATAACCTTTAACATTTATCCCGCCATACAGTGATAACAAAATAACTTAGAATGAATAAACCATGTGTAAGCATGCATAGTCATAACTTTTCCAGCTGGAAAGTATATATGGAACGCACCAGCTGTCATACGTCCGGCCATTCATTTTGAGCTTTCCATAAGGTGACCTATTCTGCAAAAAACATTTTTTTTTTCAACAAATAATGTGATCTTGTCTATGAGACGTGTTTTATATGAAATGCTTACGTTACTTTGTCGATGTGTGATGTGAACTTGTCCAGGTAATGTCTTATTATATCAAATTATTCGGATATAAAACAGTGTGGCGTGAACTTGTCTTAAGAGTGTCTTATTTATTTCAATCATCATTTTGACATAAAGACATATCTGTTTGACAAACCGAGGCACACGTTGTAATAATAACAGCGATAATAGTATTCTTCATCACAATCATCATCATCATCATCATCATCATCATCGTCATGACTTAACCGTTTTTGTTTGCTTATTTTACCAGTTTGAAGATTTAAATAAAACAGACATGTTGTTACACCAGAAACATTGGATCTTTGGTATTTCTTAAAACAAATACAAATATAAATATCAAACAGGGAATGCCACGTTCCAGAAACGCAGCCTCCCCAAAACGAAACCCACAGCACGTAGACGTTCACACTTCCAACAAACACACTCGCATACAAAGCCATAGTTACTTTTTAATTTGATGTTCATTGCCTGGTTTTATATGAAGTAAAAAAAGAAGCATATCAAACGCTTGTTTTTATCACCAATGTATACATATCCCAACCGTCTGAAAAAAGTACATGAAGACTTATACTAGTATATGAAGCTGAAATATTCTAAAGTAATGCACGACTTCTACATCCTCCAATAACCAATCAAGTCTGAGATGTAAGATATGGAACATGAACGCTAAAACCAACTCGGCTGAAACTTCATCTCTTTACTCAATAGTGCATGCTCCAATAAATATGGAACAAAATATATCTAAAATAATACATTGTTCAAGTCCCTAAAATCTTCTGACAATAATTACAAATAGACATAATACTGATTATTTCTATCAAACGCGAAATACATCTGATTAAAATCGTAGGAGAAGTTTCCAACAGAAATGGTACAGCTGGACAAACAAAGTTACAACTTTAGCAGGAATTCCTTTCCAAAAAAAACCTGTCAAAATTACACGGAGACATTGATATCGCATCTGGGCACATTCTTTTATCTTTTGAATTCTATGAAGCCTGTATTAATATCTTACCAATTTTGCAAAGATTCAGTCTTGACCGTCCTATATACTGTATGCATCCTTTGGCTCTGATCGTCATATACTCTAAGCATATTTTGGTCTTGATTGTCCTATATTCTACGCACCTTTTGGGATTGACCGTCCTACACTCTACACACCTTTTGGTTTGGATCGTCATATATACTCTACACATCTTTATACACTACGCATCTTTTGGTCTTGATCGTCCTATACTCTAAGCACCTTTTGGTCTTGATCGTGATATATACTCTCCGTACCTTCTATACTCTACGCACTTTTTGGTCTCCGTCTTCTTATACTCTACGCACATTTTGGTCTTTACCGTTCTATACTCTACGCACCGTTCGGTCTTGATCTTCCTATATACTCTACGTGCAGTTTTGATCGTCCTTACTACTCTACGCACCATCTGGTCTTGATCAAACTGTATGTTATGGAAACACATGAGAATTTGCTGTTTTTTTTACTACTTATTACGATGAAAATCTAAAAGGGTTTGTAAGTATGTTTTAGAAATATACTGTCCGAAATCTCTGAGCCATGCATGTTTGTTACTAATAATAGGGATGATCGCATTGAATGTGATGTAGTTTTACCTGTAATCTGAAAACGTGCTATTATGTGCATCGAATCATAACAGATTGACCAGGTCAATGTCTTATTGCCGTGTTTACTCTATTGAAAGAGGTAACAGATTTAATTTGTTGTAATTTGTTGTTGGATTTAACAATTTATGTTAGGCTAAATAACTAGCGTAAATACCTGATATTTTTGGCAGTATAAAACAGACATTGCAACCAAAATTTTACAAGATGGTCATTTTATATTTATATAGATGTGCCCTAGAAGGAACTTTTGGTATGCTTTAACTTGTTTTTATATAATACTGCAAGCAAAATAAGAAAATCTTAAGCCTCTAAAATAGCACATTTTATCTGATGGCTGAACAATATCCTCTGTTAAATATGCATCCATTTTGTATGAAAGCACATTCCTGTTGCCTGATAAGCCATTACAAACTGAGGGCATGCCATAAATCACTAAATTAGCTTAAGCTCATTAAATGGTGGCTAGCACATGAAACCCTTAGATAACATGTCACAGTGATAGCAGCTGATTATCACTAAAAGAAATTAATGGGAATTTGTCTCACAAATTTGTGAGACACTGTATGTAAACTTTCACCAGTCCCTATGTTCGCAGCCAGGGGCAATAAAAAATGTCAATGAAGAAAGAACCTGCTGTAGTTACTTCCCTCTTAAGGAATAAACATATATATGTAAATAAGAACAAACATAGGGACGGGAGCCAGTCTAGTTCTAGCTCCGAAAGCGATTAACTATCGCTAACTAACACCAAAAAGTGCACGAAGATCCTTGAAATAAAGCGGATGATGTATACTGTCCTCCCTTTATAAACTGTATCGTGTGTTCTTTGGATAATACCATACATGCACATGTTGGTACAATAGGTTTAAAATTTGTGCCATATTTACTTTGAATTGTGCCCATCATTGATTTCCTTTAATCGTCATTATCTAAAAATAGAAATAAGAGCTTGTTGAAAATATTGACATATCGCTAATGACAGGTTTAATATTTCATGAGTTCCGTCATGGTTTGTTGCATCGAGTATTACAATATTTATATTTTTGCATTAATTTTGTAAACAGTCTTTTCTCTTTTATATTGTTATATATAGACATTCTTAAGACCTTTATTGAAGTTAACCGCAAGCTTAATATTGAATTTAATAGAATGGTCTTAAAGGTCAGCGGACAATAACATGCAACATTGTATACATACGGGTAATATTGATTAAATGTAGTATAGAGGTAGAAAACCTTGAAGTGAAAGGGCGTTTAAGAAGCGTATTTAGAGATTTGTATAGATTTTAAAAACAAAGTGTGAGCAAGTAGGACACAATCAATTAAATTGATAAAGAGACTTACTTTTTGCATATATAAAGAAAATTGGACTATATCTATAGAATATTGGACTAAAACTCCATATTGTTGGATGAGTAGTAAGTAAACGAACTATATTTGTAGTGTATTATAAAAACAGCAAACATGTCGGACTGTGTAGATGGTAGAAAACAACAGAATTTTGATAAAGGAACCAGAAAAGGTTATTTGAGTGGAAAGGGAAAAAGTAGTTCCGGGATGTCTGTGTACAATAGTTCAGCAGAAGAATCTGTAAGACATAAAAGCAATAATGACAGATCAGTGTATAATAGTTCGGAAGAATTTGTTGAGTTTCGTAGTTACCCTTCGGGAGATCAGTTTAAGGCCGGTAAGAAGTCTTCAGTCTACACGAGTTCAGAAGAATGTTTTCAGTATAGCTGTGACCCCTGCAGCACCGCAGGTGACCATGTCGGGGCCAAAGGATTTTGCACCGACTGTGAGGAATATCTGTGTGATAATTGTTTTAGAAACCATCCCCGGAATAAAGCTTCTCGACACCATACTTTACTGGACAAAGATAGTATGCCTAAAGAGGCAGTTAAATTCTGTGATCCGTGTAAACTTGCTGGTGATGAAGAAGAAGCCGAAGGATATTGTAAAGACTGCCAAGAATATCTGTGTAGTACATGTTTCAAGAGCCATTCCAGAAATAAAGCCTCGAGACAGCATGTGTTGTTAGGCAAAGACAACATGCCGAAATCGTTTGACAAAGATATTGCGACTTCTGCAGCGGCAATGAATATTAGCAAAGAACGTGCTGAAAATATGAAATATGAAGACACATATTCCTTCATACGGGACATCGATGTTAGAACTGTTGAGGCAAACTGTTCAATCACAGGGATAGCTTTGCTTGCGAACACGGACCTCGTACTGGTTGATCAAGAACAAAGAACATTAAAACTGCTTGATATCGAACGCGATGTTATCAAGGACAGTCTGAAATTAGAAACACATCCGATGGGAATCACAGCTATATCACCATACCAGATAGCTGTAGCATTGCCATACGAACAGAAGATACAAATAATATCGGCTCGTGCATCCCTATCTAAACTACAGACATTAAACACACAAGGTGGTTGTTTAGATATCAAGTTTACCAACAACAAAATATATGCTTCATTTTTTGCTCCAGTTAAATTTCAGGTCATTCAGCTTACAGGTGCAGTACGTAAGACGATCAACCCTGATTCTGAAGTATTAAAACATTGTAATGCTCCAAGATACATTGCAATAAGCCCTGATGAGAGTTCTATCTATATGTCGGACTGGGAGAACAACAAAGTTTTGTGTATCGATATGAATGGAAATATGATTTACAAGGTCGAGCTAGAATACCCTCGGGAAATAACCATCTCTCCTTCCGGATCAGTCTATCTCTGTAGTTTAAAGAAGCATGCAGTGTACAAACTGACATCAAATCTCAGAGTAGTCGTCATGGTTCTCCAACGAAGAGATGGTTTGTTCCGTCCACGTGCAATGTGTTTTAATGCTGCCAAACAGCAAATCTATATCAGCAGTGCAGTGGTGAAAAACAAAAGTGTAGATGTCTTGAAAGTATATCAGTGGTAATAAGAAGTTATACACATACGCATACTTGAATCCTTACCATGTGAAAATTCTATAATGAACTTGTCCATCTTTCAATTTAGACTGTACCATACACTGTTAAAAGGGGTGCTTACTAAAAAGATACTGACTGAATGGCGAACAGTGCAGTTCATTATCCGACTGCAAGGATGTGCAAGCTGATCATGATCTACACTGGTCGCAAAGGCAGAATCAGTCGTGTTTAGCATGATAAGGGTTAATTCTTTTAATAATATTTTATCGATTTCTATATCTACATCCAAGTGCGTCGATGCTCCAGACTGGGCCCTGTGCTTTATTCGGAAGAAGATCTGTAAACACTGTTTTGTTAATTTACTGTAGAAAGGATGTTCATTGAATATTTATGTCTCCCAACACACAGTGGTGTGGGAGACATATTGATTTTCTGTGTGTCTGTCACAAAGTTTGTTTGCACTCTAAGTCGAACATTTCTCATCCGATCTTCACCCAACTTGAACAAAATTTGTTTGCCAATACTAGTAAGTTTTCGGCGAAGTTCGATAACTAGCCAAATCGACCCAGACACTTCGGAATTATGGCTCTTGAAACTTGTTTTTTGATAATCAAAGCACTCAAAATCTGATAAGGCAGTTGAGGTCTGGAGACAGTCTGCACGGATGTGCAAAGGGAGAATCACTTGCCGCCAGCAGGCTAAAGCTTAAACCAATGTCAGCTTATCTGCAAGCATACATATCCCATCATTTATAAAGAAGTACATGTAGGTATTGGTGTAAGAAATGCCCGTCTGTCCTTCCTCAGCCATATCTTAGTAACGATTAGTTAATATTTAATTATTATATTTGTAGGTACTCAGAGCTGCTATCCTGTAATTGTTTCAACAACTAAATTAGTTTGACCAACCAAATTTATTGTCATTCAGTTATTTTTTTTTTGTCTTTTTCAACCATAGCTTGATAAAGATTTGTCATGTAAAGTTAACATATAATAAAATGTTTGTGTATACTCCTTACTAGTCTGGCTACCAACTAGATAATCTTTTTTTTCTTTTTAAACTACATATATTTCTTTTAATTTCTGAAATTATGATAGATCTTGACACTGATTAGCTACCAATTGCAAGTTTCGGTAGTTAAATATCAAAATATTAAAGTGTTTGGTCGTCATTGGCTATAATCTCACCTATTGCAAAGTCAAAACTGCCGAGTTTCGAGTTGCCTATAGGTAGTAAAATATCAATGCGTTTAGTGTTTGGTAAACAAATTCTACATTGTGAAAAAATATTCGATCCAAACGTGCAGAATTTATTAATCGTCACACTACTAGGCCGGAAGAAAAATATTAGAACGGCACAGTCACAGTGGGATTCTAGAACTGCAAGTCATAGTCCGTCAGACACAATCAAAGAGGAAACCATAGATTCTAATTTTTAAAGAGGGGAACACCAAACTTGAGGTGTGTCTCAAAATTGTCGGGTCATAACCTTATTATTAGATAACTGTTCTATTCCTGAACCGTTTTTGTTTCATTGGCTGTAAGAAATCAGGTGTGATACATTTTTGGGAAGCCCATTTACAGCTTATTCAGTGCCGACAGGAAAAACTTAAAGGTGGTTTACAGGACAATTATATCAGAATTTTAAAGTAATTCTGACATAAGTTTATATTGGTGATCTTTAGTTACTTATGCAATGCAGCAAAAACGTCTTTTAAAGAAATCCTAGTCAAACTCTGAAAAAACGATGATATTTAAATTCAGCTCCCTTTGGATTTTAATCAAACAAAGTATTTACCGAAGATAAAATCAATTAAACCAAACATTAGAATCAATTTTCATTCATATGCATGCATCACAATATAAAACAGTTCAAGTAGTACGTTATAAATAATTGCTGTATTAGTGAATTTTGCGAAAAAATTGATGTTATTAAGCACCACACCTATCTGCTGTAACATTATGAATATATTGCTGTTTTACGAATGTTTTGCTTGTTTTTATGTTTGACCAACCTGGCGCTTTTTGATATAGGCAACTTTGTTGATTCTTACAGAAAAAACTTTTTTGTTCATTTCAGTATTGACATGCTTGGCTCGATAACAGGATGGTAGGGTGACAGGGTGATAGTAGGATGGTGGTGGTAGGATAGTGATGGAAAGCTAGTATTATATATCATCTTAACATCGTTATTTTACTATCCTACTATCACGGTTTGACAATAAAACGATGGGCGGAGGTAACAGAATTCCGAAGGCCCAAGTACAACGCAATAAAAGCTTTTAAGGGAGACCATTACGTTTTCCTTTACTCAATTGAAGTTTGTAGTTGTCTAACTTGTTGAGCTATGCATCTATTCAACTTACATTTGATTAGAAAGTATTTTGCATAAAACATTCCCATGTTTGGGGCGTTTAAGTAATCAAAACATATCAATGTCAACTCACCTTAAGAACTGTGTTTCTATAGACTGCCCTTAAAATGGAACTCTATAAATAAATTCAAGACCATAATTGTTTTTTAGTTATGGGATGATAAATAAATTCGTCGTCGACGAAGTCTTTGGTTGTCGGTCTTTAGAATGTATAATAATAATAATGTAGTTCGCAGTAGATAGAAAAATGTAAGTTTCAGTTTGTAATTAATAGCACCTGAAAAAGAGCATATATATACGCCTCAGATTCCAGGTTCTTTAAACAAATTCTAGAAACAAAATAAAGTCTTCTTTGGTATATTCATGTCCAAATATCGAGCGTAAACTTATATGGAAGAGCAAAATAGTGCCATATGTCAAAGCTTTGTTGACATTTACAATAAACATTGCCGCAAAGATTTACAACACCAATTCAAATTTCTTTCATGCAACCATGTGTATCCGTTGACCTGGTTTTCTCTGCCATCCAAGATAAACTTTAATAAAGTTGCAGTGTTATCATCACAACCACTGCTGACGAAGAGATGTTCTCTTTAGGCGTCAAAACACATTGCCTGCGGATTGAATAAGCCATCTCCGCCTCAGTGACGTCATTGAGATCTGACGTCAATTTGTATATGGCGTCTCGGTCACTGTTGCACAGGTAAACAAATCCGGATGGGCAGATGGCTATATCAGAAAGAGTATCGGACTCAAAGTCATACATTGATATCATGTTGCCATCCATATCTAAACACATTACCTTTTTTATTAAAGTAGTCCGAAACGTAGAACAAACTTGTGTCGGGGCTTACAGAAAAGTATCTTGGGAAAGAGCAATGCTTTAGAACTGCACGCGACGGCTTAATTGTTTTACATACTTTTCCTGACAACTGAAATATCTGGAACTTAACTGGATGCTTAAAAGAAACATATAACCTGTTGTTGGCATATGCTATATCCAGACAATTTGCACTCGTTTTAAAAGATTTGGTAACTTTCAGTTCTCCAGACGTTGATATCAACCTAATCTTATTTTCGAATCCTAACACAACAGCAATCTGGTTCTTTGAAATTGCTGTTATCCCACTGGGCGGTGAATGTAATCGCAAAGTTCCTGTTACTACTTCATTTTCAATGTCTACGAGTTTTAACGACTGATTAAAAAAGTCACCAAGAACAAGTTCTGTGTTAGACACCAGTGCTATAGCCGTGATATAGCAGTCTCTACTGTCCTCTACAGCCTTGACATCAATATCTCGCAGGAATGTATATGCCTCGTGTCTAGAGTTTTCTTCTCTAACTCGTGGCGATGCAACGGAAGATAAATAGCCAGTATCACGGAGTTTTGGCAAATTATCTTTGTTAAGCAAGGCATGCTGGCTGGAAGTTTTATTTCTAGAATGACTCTTGAAACAGTTACTACATAAATAATCACCACAATGTAAACAATATCCCGCTGCCTCCACATTGTCACGAGTTGCTTTGCACGGATCACATGTCTTGACAGAATTCTTCGGCATATTGTCTTTGTCCAGTAAAGCGTGATACATTGACGTTCTACTAATACTATGAGCTCTATAACAGTTAGCACAGAGATACTCATCACAGTCAACACAAAATCCTTTTGCCTCAGCGTGCTCACCTGCAGTACTGCAAGGGTCACAGTTGTACTCAAAATACTCTTCAGACTTTCTGCAGACAGGCGAGTCGTTGTTGCGTTTATTTCCTACCGACTCTTTTTTAGAATCTGTAATCTCAGACATACGAGAGCTACCCGTTCCCATTTTTCCTGTACCTTGTTCAATTACTGATGTTTGCAGAATCCTGAAATTTCACAGGTATATGCCATGATTTCTTGCTCAAAATCCACACACAGTATTATGTATTGCTCTTGTGTCAAGCTTTACTTACTACCATCCTCTGGTTTAAAATTCCGTAACCTGGTGCGATTTCATTCAATTAGATTAAAAAACATTTTGAAATTTCGTAGATATAATTTGTTTATATAAAAGTTAAACTACATGTTCGTCTTTTACTTTTAATTCTGATCAATAAATACAACTGATTTAAAATGTTTGGAATACTCCACAATACAAAAATGTATATGTATTGTAATGCTTCACTTTGTGATAATAAAAGAAATATCTAACATATTTCATTGACTAGCTTTGATTTCAATACGCGTTTCTTATTTAAATATCGATAACATCTGCAAATAGAAGGTTTGTTTAAAACCTGCACGACATTCATTTAATCATTAGATTTTGATACCATTTTTAAACCAATAATTTAAATATCATTTTCAAATAGTTTCCTGTTCAAAACTTAACACGGAGGTCGATTTTTCAAGGGGCCGTCTCAAAACACTCTTACGCAAAGATAATTTGTGATACTATTGCGTTGCATTATCTAAAAATATGTAATAATATGAGCCGTGCCATGAGAAAACCAACATAGTGGGTTGGCGACCAGCATGGATTCTGGTCAGGATCCATGCTGTTCGCTTTTAAAGCCTATTGGAATTAGAGAAACTGTTAGCGAACAGCATGGATCCTGACCAGACTGCGCGGATGCGCAGGCTGGTCTGGATCCATGCTGGTCGCAAGCCCACTGTGTTGGTTTTCTCATGGCGCGGCTCATATATTCCTATTTTAATTTAGTTTGTTTCACATACCTTTTAACTTCTCTGTAGCTCTTGTACTAATGGCATACGTGTAATCCAAGTCATACAATTGTCCCTTACCATGCTGGACACGACTGATTTCTCTTTGTGGCCAGTGAAGTCTGATCATGATCTGCACTGTTCGCTATTCAGCCAGTATTTTTTTTGTATGCACCTCTTCTAACAGTTAATGATACTGTTCAAATCGAAGATGGACAAGTTCATTTTAGATAAACAGAAAAAGGGCTAATGGATTAAACATGTTTACTTTAAGCAATACATGATTAGTTTTCACGAAGGACGGAATCTCGCAAGGTCGAGTGGCAAAAATCTTAATCAAATTGTATTTGAACAAATTCTATTAAACAAATACGATCTGTACGAGTAATATGAATAAAAATTCAAATCTAGCTGGAAGAATCTAAAAAAAATCCCTAAGGTAAATGCAGCGAAACTTTTCACTAATGAAAAGCAGCGGAAACTTTTGAGAAAATATTCCCTTATAGTACTATGACAAGTATATATTATTTAGTTACATTCTTTTCTTTAGCATAAATAGATTTAAAACGAAAGAAGACTGAAAAGACAGTAAAATATAGAACAATTACTGAATAGGATCCTAGTACTAAACATAGTAACTTGAATATTCAATTATCATCAATTACTAATTAATTTTTTCTAGAGCTTCTAGTACTTTTCAAATGAAATATATATATATGTTTTTTTTTTTTTTTTTGAATTAATCTGATTTATTTATTTGGTCCAAGAAGCTGCGGCTGTCTTCGGGCAACATATTAAGCCAATAGCATGAATACTATGTGTTTAGATAGAGTTTGATTATTGTTTTGTTCACCGTTTTCAAGAAAGCTAAATTAACTATGCGTGCTGAACTCTTCTATCGACTTCCGTGTGACCATTTACCGGCCAGTGAGATAAGCGGAATTTACGAATCATAAAAGACGGAAACATTTCATTAATTGTGTTTTTTCCTATGATTCGCGCATTTTTCGAAGACATTATTATATCGATATTATCTTCTTATAACAGTGAACACACGTACAACTTTATAATGGTTATTTATTCGAATAACACGCCATAACCACCCCACACCCACACAGTAACATTTAACTGATTTCGCGTTAATCAGTCCTAGAACTATTTTCTTAATGTTAGGCGCGAAGCAATTATTGACTTGGGTACGGCGCCGTAATGGTAACTGTTAATTTCCTGTAAAATACGTAATCCCCGTATTGGCCGTAAGCGATACTGGTACGAAAAACCATGTGTTTGTTTGAGCTACGTAACGACCGGAGAATTCGAAAAGTACGCAAGTACATTGTCAAGTATCATCACGGGTTCACTACTTTATGAAGATAGTGCTCGATATACGTCAGTATCTTGTGATATATGTAGTTTCATATTGTTCATTTGTCTGGTTTTCCATACCGAAAAGAATGAAATGACAGTACACAGTCAGATTGCTTGTGTCCAACGAATTTAGATAGTGACCAAACAAAATTCGGCCGCATTTTTTTTGGCACTCAGTATCAAAACTCGGTACTCTCAGTACCAAAACTCGGTACTTATTTCAGTTCTAGTATCAAAGCGCCAGTACTATTTTGTGGTAAAACATAGCTATTATTGTGATTAATTGCATGCTGTCACTTGCTGTGTTTCCAACGTAACTTCTTGTTAATTTCCTTTTTCATTATTTTTTTAAAAGAATTATTTGGTAAAACGCTTATAAACTCATAATAGCCTGGTTGATAAAATGTACAAAATGTATGCATTCGGGAAAACTATATTATAAATTAAATATTCAATAAACAATATAAACCATTTTAACTGTCATTTGTTGACAAATCAAACCAGACGGCGTGCTAAAAGTTTTAAAAAGTCCCCAGGGCATTGCAAAATTTTATATGTCGCTTCCTTGTTTTATGAAAACTATCAAACACATACTGAACATGTGATTTGTATATTTAACAGTTTTAAAGTTTAAGTTTTTTTTGTAATTTATATTTTTGCAATTAAACGTTAGAAAAAAATAAAGAAAAAATAGAAAAAAATGGCAAATTTGACAGTTACGTATATTTTGTGGTTCTGCGGAGGAATATTTGGATTACATCATTTATATCTGAACCGGCCACAACATTGTTTTATTTGGTTTGTCACCTGGGGTGGAATGGTGATCGGATGGCTTTGTAAGTTTAAATATTGCTTTTTTATTTCATTTCAAAGTAACGCTGTTTTGTTTTTTTTTTATTTAAAAAAAATCACCCATTATTTTCAAAGTATATAAACAACACATCCATATTTTGTATGGTTTACATAATAAAATAAAACCCACCATTTTTTATATTCCGTATAGCTTATGGTAGCTGTAGAGCAATGAAAACAACTCTTTATCATTTTGCTTAATACACATATACTTAAATATAAAAGAGCTGTCTCCTGAACGCACAGCGTTATATAAATTACTTTTGTTATAGCTTTTGTCCGCTTAAGGCAGTTATCATAAGCAATATTTTTTTTTTTGAATCAGGGACTCTAATGTAAAAAATCGGGTGCTTTTATTTCTAAAAAACACACCTACAACTAAAGGTGTTCACTGGATACAGCTATCAGACAGGATATTAATGTTTTCATTCTGAGGCTTATTTACTTATTTCTTTTACAAAAAGTCTTCTTGAAAAAGCCACATATATTAACGTCTTCGGATAATATGATCTTGACCGTAGTGGGTACATCAATACAGTCGACACAACATTTCAGAACTGTTTTGTTTTATGTTTGTTTTGTAATATAGAAATAAAATTATTTAATAAGTTCCAATCAAAGCGTTGCTCGAACAAGTTTAATGTTTACCTGTAGGTATTTAAAAACAAATAGATAGAACAACGAACCTTAATTAATAAAATCAGTGTATTACACAAAGTAAAAATATAGGTTATATTGTATTTCAGCGGAAGTAACACAACTGAAGGACTATGTCGAGGAAGCGAACGAGGGCAAAGATTATAAAGAACGAATGAAAGTGATAAAAACGCATAAACCGAAGCCGGGCTTCAGTCTAGTCGTGCTAGGAGGCCAGCTTATGATAGGTATGTCGTGTTTGAAACCTCTAGCTCTTGTCTAATAAACACAGCCACACTTGTGTTAATGAGTCAGCATGTGGCTGCATAAGACAAGTTGAAATTAGATCAAAAAGTCAATTCGAGAAGTCAGCTTAACTTCATACTATCATTGAAATTCTGTTTACCATGGAATGGATTTTCTGTAATGATAAACTACACTGACGAGATATGAAAACGCAACAAACATATACCTGTACCTGAATATATATTTTACTTCTAAAAGCATCAGCTTGAAATGTTCAACACAAACGCATCGCGATGTGTTAATTTTACGGTCTTTTGTGGTGATTAAATTTGGAACACAATGGGTAAAGAGTATTTGCTGAACATGTCAATGTGATGCTTTTTGTAGAAAAATATATCCAGGCATAATTTTTGTTGCGTTTTCATATCTCGTCAGTATATTTAATTAATTTCTGTACCCGAATTTATGTTTGAAAGAGCTAGGTGCTTTATGTCAGTGAGATCTCTGTGACTAACCCTTTGCCGGTAAATGGTCCAATATATAAATTTAATGAAGCATTACATTAAAAAATCACCTGTATGATTTCATCTTTAAAAACAAAAATTGGATACCTAAAGTTACATAAAGTATTTCATTTGATAAAAATAACTTTCAAGTGGACACCTTGTTTTACTATATAACTTCGTAGTGTAAACTGACCGAATAGTAGTTGAACAGAAAACTACGACGAGAATTTAAAGAAAGACCCGCTATTTCTTATTGCACAACTATTAGTTCATTGTGCATTTGTCTCCCTTAGATCATATTCAACGTTAATATACAGGATCTCTAATAAAATATTCAATGTTCTATCATTATGATATTTCAGGCCATCAGCTTGGCGGTCTGATGATAAATGCCGTACCAGAGTACTACACGGTAGAGACATGGTACGGACCGTACCTTTCACATATCCTTGCAGCCGTTGGAGCATCTGTTGGTAAGCAGAATTCAAAGATTCTTCTTCTTTTAACAGATCATCAATTAACTTCA
The DNA here is from genome assembly GCF_021730395.1 of Mercenaria mercenaria. Lineage (NCBI taxonomy): Eukaryota > Metazoa > Mollusca > Bivalvia > Venerida > Veneridae > Mercenaria > Mercenaria mercenaria. The sequence continues at coordinate 62,249,636 of NC_069378.1, read as the reverse complement.
GATATGCAGCTCATGTATAAAGAAATCTTCTACTTTTTGAAGGTAGGGGACTAGTAATGCCGCTCGGCAGTTTACGTGTTCATACTCCGGATGGGAGTTCGGCATTCTTCATCTTTCAACGGAAAGTTGTGTGCGCGTTCAGCAACGGTTCCATCGGGAGAGACGGAGTACGTAATATTCCGGAAATTGTCGAGTGTCATTACGTCTGTTACCTAACATCAAACTACTCTAAAATACGGAGGTCTTATTTTCATAACCCGTGAAAATAGAAATGGTTGAAAATATCAAGCTAGCTTCTGTTACAAAGTTTTTTTGAATGGTCTGTCAGATTTCCTACAGTGAACAATATTATTTAGTAGTAACAATCATATTTAAAGGAAAGTATACTGTAGTGATCATTGTCTTAAGAGAAAGACATTTACATGAACAGTTAATATCATTTTAATCGTGGTTATATCATATATGTTTCCAATTTATGGTAGTTCTCTAACGGCTCAAAATGACAATAACAATAACAGATGACCTGTGCCATTATTTATTTGAAAATAAATATCATTACATGGTATATTCTAGTTCATAACCTGTATTCACACATCAAAAAGTTGGCATCTTATTTTACCACGTTTTTAGAGACTTACCATTCATAACATTGCACTGTACACGACATTTCTTTTGTTTTATACTTCAAACTGTCCGTACTTCAGTTATAATAAAGAATAAATCATAAATACATTTGTAAAAAAAGACAAATAAATACATTTTGGAAAATAGGTATCATATTTTGATTGCATAATCCGTTTTGGCATTAATCAACCCAGAATAATGACTTTTCGACAATTTAATGTTTTCTCAATAACAACAAAATTAAGGTGGTGGACCGGTACTGGATTTGGCAATTTTCGTGTGATTTCGTAGTATCGTCTGCTACCTCTTCATTCTTCGGCAGCCCGCCCGCTTAGCTAAGTAGGTAAGAGCGTTGGTCTACGGATCTCGGGGTCGCGAGTTCGATCCTTGGGCGGGACGTATGTTCTCCGTGACTATTTGATAAACGACATTGTGTCTGAAATCATTAGTCCTCCATCTCTATTTCATGTGGGGAAGTTGGCAGTTACTTGCGGAGAACAGGTTTGTACTGGTACAGAATCCTGGAATACTGGTTAGGTTAACTGCCCGCCGTTACATGACTAAAATACTGTTGAAACACGGCGTTAAACACAAAACAAACAAACAAACAAACAAATCATTCTTCGGTTGTAAATGTACCTTCAATGAATAATGGCTTCGGCAATAGCCGGAAATTGCCGAAATCGTATACGGAGAAAACGTAATTGAACGGAAATAACACGCTGTCATTTCGGCTTTACAACATGTACCTTGATTCATAATTATAACACCTTTTATGTTTTCTTTCAGGAGTTCATCTAGCGTCGAATATAGGACCACAAGAAGCCCCTTTATTACAGCCCCTTTTAGCTGCTGTAGCAACATTTCCAACGGCGTTCGTCCTGTACAATAGGAGAACTTTATATACTTTGTTGTGTGTTGTCGTAGCCTCGTATGTCAGTTCCGAATATTCCCGATGGGTCACGAAGAAAAAACCGAATGGTTTCATTGGTAATTTGAAAACATGCGCATGCGTCGGACTGGGACTTATGCTATATGGTGGGCTATGGACATCAAATATGTACCACAACATGCAAGTTAACACACTAAATGGAACCAGGGTAAACAATCTTTAATATCTACTACTTTATAAATATAGGCCGTCATTTGTATAACAGAGTCAAAGGCAGAGGTTATCGCTGAGTTGCAATTGTCACATTTTTTGTCAGCATTGCTTTATAGTTTTATCTGGATATACATGTACAAATCAGTAAGAAGTTTTTTTTTCCAAATAAGAATGTTAAAATAACGAGAGATTCTTAAATTTTTGTAAACAAAGCTGTTATCATAAAACCATCGTAGATATAAGTATAATATTATTACTAGATTCATTTTGAAAAATGCGCAAGATTTGAAAATACCTTTGAAATCCTCTGATTCTATTCTAACATTACATTTTCACTTTAGATATATTTACGTGAAGCAGTGTACAATTTCGCCAAGACCCAGCCGTGGGACGAAGCGAGAGAGGTCGTACAGGACCTCATACCCTGTTTGAAAATGTACAGTATGGAGACGTGCCAGTACCAGATACTCAGCAGGCTCACCGAATTGTCCGACCCCCAGAGGGACGCTTGGGCATTTAGCGTAAGTTTACTGACACTCTGTCAAAAATTTATATAAAAAGTGCGGAATGTTTGTAAGAATGGTTTTACCGCAAGGAAGATGTTTTTACAAAATTTAATGCAAATTTATTAACTTTTGGTGATCAGCTTTTACATTTTGAATATGCTATTCAACAGGTGTATTGCTTTATTGCATAAAGTTATTTACAGAGACTAAATAGTTTGTGGAAAAGTCTAATCTTAAACTAAATTTTATTCAATGACAAGCTAATGAACATTATGTACAATTGTTTAAAAACACGGTTTCGTTAAATGCCATGCATTTATAAACTTGCCGAAAGAATCTAG